>NC_031967.2:15240776-15840776 GCF_001858045.2 Oreochromis niloticus | reverse complement strand
TTTGCTCTTCAAATCCTAAAAAAAGCCACTGCTGAAATTGTCAACCAGAGCAGACTCTGCCACCGCCTCTGTGAACTCTCACAGTCAGCGCACAAACTTGGCTAAAAACTCGCAGGCATCGTCTCCTCAGACTGCTGCTGCCCGCCGTAGCCATGGCGAGTATTAGCTTAGTCATTACTGTGAGGTACAGGCACAGCATTCAGTCAAATTTCCACGTCTGTGGGCGTGTGGGCTCCCAGCGCCACTGTAATGCAGAAGCTCTCCTTAATGGTGCGGAGGGTTTAAGGGTCTTAAAATGCGGTCTGTCCGCCTTCATCTGGAGGGCCTCGGCCAGAGTGCAGCTGCCAGTGCGCATGGATACGGGGGGGTACAGCGACGTTGCAGCCGACGGGCCGTGGCACGTCCTGTGAGCTCTAGGCCGCAGTCGGCTGCACACTGCGGAGTGAGCACACAGACTTTTACCACCCGGGGTGTGACTTACCGAAACATTTTTTTATTTTGCTTCACAACAAGCGGGTTTAATAAGTCACCCCACGGAGACGCCTCTTTGATTTACTTATGGATTTCAAATGCGAGAGGAGTAGTTTTAGACATTTGTACGCACAGAAAGATTTCCCAAAGTTAAAATGTTCGGATTCGTGAGCTAAACGTAAGAAATTGTGCGTAAATGATCAGTATTTCTTTATTCAGGTTTGGATCATAGGCATTTTGCACTTTGGGTCAACTTCCGTTGTCTAAATGCGCTATAGGCTCAAATAAAATAGACATGACAGTCAGCACAAAAAGATTCAGGCATTATTCATAATCATGTTTGAAGTAACACTACAGACAGAAACAAACTATTGATCCTGTCATCCTAGTATCGATCTGATACCGATACCAGCATCGCTACTTGGACCAATCCGCCTACTTCTAGCTGTTAGTGTTGGTAGGACTGGTTAAGCTGGTAAAGATTAAAAGTGGATTCATTTTTAGCTGAAATGCTAATTATATACACCTCCTTACTCTCCTTTTCTTGGCCTCTGCAGCAGGCATGGCAGATGCAGAGCTGGATTTCCAGACTGGTGATGCTGGGGCATCCGCCACCTACCCCATGCAGTGCTCTGCCCTGCGCAAAAACGGCTTTGTTGTCCTGAAAGGCCGACCCTGCAAGATTGTCGAGATGTCCACCTCCAAGACTGGCAAGCACGGCCACGCCAAGGTCGGTAAATTCCTGATGTACAGAATTACACAGGGGATTCTCATGCCAGGACATATCTATCTGCAAAATAAGAATAATGACTGTAATAAAACAGGTCTTCTCCAATGTGGACGCAGTATAAATGCAGTGCAGTTCTGAAATCATTTTCATTGGAGCTTCAGCTGAGGGAGAATTAGCGATGAGAGTCGGTGAGTTAGCGCTGGGCTGGTCATCCGTTCATCTCTGAAATAGACACGAGGTCACGATCACTAATATTAATGCATATGAACTCACGCTTTCAGCCTGTTCAAAAACATTGTGCCTCATCAGGGTTGTAGCTTTCAGCTCTTCAAGTACTTGGAAAATTACATGTACTAAACTTGGAAATATTATTTATAGCAAATCATGGCTTTTAGAGGATAGCAGGTAGCTGAAGTGCTCTCTTTGCACGCCCATTAGAAAGGACATTGTTCACCCTCTGTGTGTGTGTTTGTGTGCGCAGGTGCACTTGGTTGGCATCGACATATTCTCTGGTAAGAAGTATGAAGATATTTGTCCCTCCACTCACAACATGGACGTCCCCAACATCAAGAGAATGGATTACCAGGTGAGGCACAGATGCTGCGGCTCCCATGCTGGTAGGAGTAATTCTGCAGCTCCCACAATGAAGCCGCTCAAAGCGACGTCTTTGATAAGACGTCTCTGTCACGCTGTGTTAATGTTCGTGTGACATTAGAAATCGAGCCTTTCCTTCTCCTCGCCTCTGTGAAAGCTTTGATTTGATCATTAGGAATGCGTTATTTGTCATTACCGGGAAATCAACATCCCCGCCTTTGACAGCACAGCAATAACCACAAATATGTGTGTCGCTGTTTAATAAGCACAAGATTTTCTGATACAATTTTTCCGATTGCTCGAGGACAGTCGGCAGTTAGGTAGCAATTGGGGGGGGAAGATTTGCAAGACGTGGACGCGGGGAAGGAAAGAGGAGATGCTGCCGTTAATGACGTCTTTTAATATCCTGTTAATCTTTCATGAGCACACGGAAGGAAAACAGCACCCCACGGCTTTGTTACGCAGCCGCGCATTTGAAAGCATCAACGCACCGCATGGATATGTCAAAGAGAGAAGAGGCCGAATTTGCTGTAGTTGGTTCAGTTTCAGGGTGCCGGTGTTGTGCATGCTGGCTCACTGATACTGTCGTGACCTCCCGGTGTCTAAAAATAGAACCAGGCCATCAATAATGTTAGCAGTAACACTTTTGCTTTACCTGCTGTGACAAGCCAAAGTGTGGACTGGGGGAAAAGACCCAGTTTAGATTAGGTGACTTTGAAATCCCCCGAAAATTAAAACCCGTTAAGCTCATTTCCACAAAAACATTTTCACTCTGGGATTCTGCTGTAGTAGCTTTGCATGACTGAGAGTTTACATCGATCCCTTTTTATCTTATACTCTCCTACGGTGTCCTTTTAGTTTAATTTAAAAAATCTTCTTTTCCGATTGGCTGTGACTGGCAAACAGAAGGTTTGAAAAGCATGTGATCCAGTAGCTCACATGGATTACTTGTCCATATACTGACCTCCTTACTTAAACTTTGGCCGTGTTTAATCTGGGTATCCACCTACAACAGAGAAAGTTTTCCCAGTACTCCCTGAAGTGCACCCTGCGAATCAATAGCTTGTAGAAACAGCTTTTACCAGGAGTAACAAGTAATCATTGTCTGTATGATTTTATTAGTCTTTCAGATCACTGCAGAGGAATTTTCTCTTCTATAAAACATTACCTCACTTCTTTCAGATTTATTAGCCTCCAACAGCATTTCAGTCAAGTTTCGGTGTGAACTTTGACCTTAGTTATTTTCTTTTTCACTCATTCTGTTGTAGATTTAAACGCTTATGATCATTGTTCTGCAGTATGACCCAGGTTAGCTTTAGCTGTCAGACAGATGTCCTGAGACGACTGTGGTTTTGTGTTAACACACACCTAAATGGTCTAGATCTGCAAAGTTTGAAAACGTCTGCTTTTATAGAAGTTCTCAAACTTGCTGATGATCAGTTAATCAAGTGCATTTCATTATCAGCATCTGATGCTTGTTACCCTCTTAATTCCTTATGGAAGCAGTAAGAGTGCAGTGACGTTTGCGCTGGGCCACATAGTCCTGTGAAAACTTTATTTTCCAACAATGCACTGACTGATGTCTTGTATGCACTATGGAGCTATTTAGCATCTTTCAGCATCTTGTTTTGGTTCTGCAGCAGCAGCTTTACAGTTTCGGCTCAGTCTCTCAGCTCCCATCAGCATTATTTTCAGGTATAAGCGCTAAAAAGGAGCCATTTCTACATACCCAATGCTCAGGCTGGGCAGTTAATCAAGCTCTGGTTTGTTTAGTTCATTTATTTGTTCTGTGTTATTATATCGTGATCAAAAAGACATTTGAGTTATTATTTTAGATATTCAGTATCAATGAAAATGTTGCTGTAATCCAGCAGCCGTGCTCAGCACCAGGTGAAGATGAATACAGGGGAGCATATATCAGAGTCAGGTGTTTCTCTCTGGAGTCAAAGGAGAGGAAAAAGAAGATACTGTAAAAGAAAAATAACCATTTGTCATGTTCTAATGATTCTTCAAATGTAGACTTAAACCCTCTTTTTTACCTCAAACCGATCACATACAGATGGAAACTAGGTTACATCATATTTGTGCAGAGACCAGAAAGGGTATTGAGTGCTGCCGCTGTTGATCAGATATGCTGGATTAAAACATGTTGTGTGCAGCAGTATACTCAAGCTCACAAACTGACAACAAAACTACAGTTAATTAATTAAGGAACAGAAAGATGAACATGATAAAGCCTGCATGTATCACAGCTCGCTGTGATTAAAGCTCCTAATTCATTTAGAGTCTTTTGACTCTTTTTTTTCACTGTTTTTTTTGCTGTTGCCCTCTCTCAGCTGATCGGGATCCAGGATGGCTACCTGTCTCTGCTCCAGGACAGTGGAGAGGTGAGAGAGGACCTGAAGATCCCAGAGGGAGACCTGGGAAAGGAGATAGAGAGCAAGCATGAAGCCGGAGAGGAGATCCTGGTGAGCACGGTTGCCTTTTTCTCCCGCGCCTGATACCGGACAGCTTCCACGGCTGCCTCGTTGCGAATTTAAATGATCGCACTTTACATAAGAACTTCTGCTCTTTCAGATCACCGTCCTAAATGCAATGGATGAAGAAGCTGCGATTGGCATCAAAGCTTTGGGGAAATAAGCCCGTGCAGGTAAATGCAGAGCTGCAGCTGTGGCAGCACGCAGCTGTTCTCTACCCGCAACCGCCGCCCTGACCCCAGCCTGCCTGAAGACAAGTGTGTGTGCGCTTATGAGTGTGTCTCATGTAAAATTATGTATGCGCGTGAGTTCGGTCATTACACCACGAACCACCAGCATGCTCCATGCCAGTGCGATGTGTGTGTGAAGCCATGTACAGATGTTGTACGTCAGTGGAGCAAGGGGAAGGCAACTCTGGACATCAAGATCCGAGGCTGAGGCCTTTGCTATTATTAAAAATAAATAAACAAGACCTTATTTACAATTATTTACAATTACAAATATGCACTATACTGGAAATATCCATGTTTTTAAATATGAATGCGTGTTTTTCTCTATATACTTGTTTGGACTGGATATATTAGTGATGTCACTTGACAAAATGTAACAAATTCTGCAAATTTTTTTTTAAATTTAATACTGTATGAGGTGGTGGTTACAGAGCAGGGTGACCTGGTGGATTTGCCTACCCCTTTAAAGAAACAGTTTCACCCCAAATCCAATATGTGTTTCCACCGGTAGTGCTGTTTATGAATCTAGGCTGTTTAAGCGTGAGTTGGCTGGTTTTGGAGATATCGTACAGTGGAACTAAATGCCCCTCTGCTTGCTGTAAAGCACTAAAAAATAGAAATTTAAAAAGTCAGCAGAATCCATGACAGTGTGTTACGTCCCCTAACACACATCATTGAAGGAAAGAAAGAAAAAGAATAGAAAAATGTTATTACCTTTCTGTGAGCAGTTTCATGTAGGAACTATTTTGTTTCTCTGGAACTACAACCGTGCTGTGCAGAAGGACATGTGGCTGTACCTGAGGTGAGAGGCTCGAACTAGGGGCACCTTGTAAACACTGATCCTCCCGCCTTGGCTTAGCTGTCAGAAGTAGCCCACTGCTAGCTAGTCATAGCAAGCTGTTGAGCTACTGGATACTGTTGATTGACATATATCCTGGTAGTAAATACCTTACGTTACCTAGGCAACTGGAGCTTGGTAACTCTATAAAGCAATGCACGACTGGCAGATTTGTTCCTGTGTTGATGCAGTTATTAATAATTGGCTAATTAGCTATCTGCATTCTTTCTTTCCTTGTCAACATTTTGGTGTTTCTTAATATTTAGTCTTGGATGAAAAATAGTTATCCGCCCACTAGACATACTTCTTAGTTCTTCTTAGACTTTATAACAAGAAAAAGTTAGGTCGACAATGTTTCATATTATCCTTTTGTCAAGGAAAACAAAACATTCCCAACTGAGAGACCGATCAGAACAACAAGAAATAGGACACACACTGAGGATAAATTGAACTCCTGATCTCTCACTCGGTGGTTGATTTATTTTCCTACTGAGCTAACAGATAAAACAATGAGGCAATTACATCACAGGGTTTTTAATGCTAACACTGGGGGAGCACAAAAGCGGTGCTCGTAACTACAGGCCAACTGATTTATTGATAATATGGTGATATGCTGGTATTTTATCAGCCATTGTTAGTTATTTTGCTATCAGTAAAAGTAAAAGTAAAAAAGAGATGGGAGAAACACTCTACAACCATGTTGCGGATGTTGATATTGCAAAGTGTGTCCAGCAGAGGGCACTGTTGAACTCGCAAACAGTATGCTGCATACTGCAAGCAGCTGATTCGAGCAGTTTGGACAAAGCGTAAGCAAGACAGTAAACTTAAAAATAAAAACTACGTTGATAAACTAAAAACAATAAACCACAACATGTTTCGTGTGTGTGAAATAAAAAAAATTGGTCGATATATTGAAATATCGGATTTTTAAGACACCAAGTATCAGTATCAGTTTTAACAGTCCAGCTAAGCGAAGTTCACCTGCAACAAACAAGACAGAATGTACTTGTAGAGAAATGTAATTAAAATAAAATAAATAATAATTATCTGTGTGCGTGGAGTAGACTTTGTGTAGCGGTGTCTACACGGCCACCTTGTAGCCAAAACAAAGCAGACACTAAGCTGCTTCGCTGCAGTAATATGATCTGCATTCTTGCTTTGAATTAAGGGAACTCCATTCTTCGTGGAAACATCAACATGTTGCCGTCACACCGTGATCAGGTTTGACTGCAAACACAGCATGCTTCGTGGGTCGCAGTGTTCAAATTGGAACCTCAGAAAATAGTCCGTGCATTAAACTGCTCACATCGAGGCTTGTTGACTTTTTTTACGCATAGCCAGGTCATAATTTCTGTTCAGATACTTTACTGCTGGCTTATATAAATACATTATTTTGGCACTATGATCATTACATTCAGGTCATCTCTACAGCCAGGACTGGGCAACTCATGCCAGAACAATCTAGATGGATAAAAAACACCACAAACCCGAGGAAAACATATACAAGTTTGTCAAACTTGTGTTTCACGGTAACACTATTAAGAGCATGTGTATCATTCTTATGTAGAAATATAAATGAAAAGCTGAAAGTTAATATTGTAATATTTGATCAGTGTTTATCTTTTTCCTGTGGGTTACACTTTATTTTACAGCCTGTTACTTCCTGTGTTTCTTAAGAAGCAGCTCGCAGCCCTGTTGTAATTGTCGGGTCAAACCTGTTTTATGCACTTTCTTTCCTGTAATTCGCCTCCACACTGTGGGCTGTAGAATAAAGTCACTGTTTTTTGTGCAATGTTTCCTCTGCAGAGGCCAGTTAAACCATCTCATTAAAGTACATCTCTAAGGACATATATATATATATTTTTTTTTTTTCTTAAGCATCTTCCTTCCTGACTTCTCCTTTCCTCTTTCTTCTTATTCCTCCCTCCCTTTTTTCCAATTCTGTTTCAGGGGTAATCGAGATGCACTGGACCTGGGGAAAGGAGGGGATATTGCCTCGTCAGTTATTCTCCCTCTTTGTTTTTCATACTCTCTCCCTCTCACTGTTTTCTGTCCCTGCTTCGGGTTCAATTAGTTAATAAATAATTGGAAATGTCAAACAGTTAAAAAAAAACATACTCCATGTACATACACGTGTCCAGGCGTAGTGGTAGGTCTCACTAAAGATGGAGGTGGTGTATGTTTGAGTAGCTACTTCCCTTCTGGGGCGAGCTGTTAAAGTCATGACTATTATTATTATTTGTCCCCGATTTATAAAGGGCTTCAACTCCACACCTGCATTGTTCTGTTGAGGCTTGCTGAGCGTGTGCCATACAGGAGTAAATACATGCCTCGATTTTGTATTTCTGTATGTCACCATTTCAGCACCGGGGTCCTGAACAAGCCCCGCCCCCTCCTGCCGTTTTATCATCCTTAGTTTGGGTTTTTACCGACATGGCACACCGAGGTTCAGCGTGTTTTTGTCTAAAGGTTTAGAGAGACGCGTCAAAGAGAAACAAGAAACCAATCCTCTTCAAGGAGAAATTCTTTTTTCTGTTTTAAAGTCTGCTAGCCAAAACTCCATTTCACTTCACTGTTTGGAGTATTATTTGTCGTACTCTCAAACTGCGAGCAGTGATTCGGGAGGCGGACGAGTCGTGGCGGTTTGGTGTCCTTACTTTGTGTTCATACAGCCAGTCCAAACTGTGCAGAATGTCTTCTTGGCCAAAACAAATAAAGACGACACAAACTGTTGGCTGTTGCTTATTGTTTATTTAAGAACATTTAAGCAAAAGCTTAAAAAAATAGACCAGACCTAAACCTGATTGAAGCTGTGAGGGATGATGGGAAACACTTGAGACAGAAAATGGTTCTCTTACTTTCTGGTAACACATTGAAACAATCTTTTAGTTAATCTGGAGTATTTAGACTGTAGTAGTGTTCATCAATGTGTGTGTGTGAGAGAGAGAGATACAGAGCAAAAACATCAATTTAATCCAAATACTGTACAAGTTCTCCTCTACTTCCTGCTACTTGATAGTGAGCAAAGGTACTCCAGACACACTGGACACTCCCCTGGTGTCACTGAAGAACCGGCTCTGGACCGTGTAGTCTGGCTTTTATCAGTGTTACTAACAGTTAAACGCACATAAGCACCTCGGTGATGGCTTCACAGTGCAGGTAAAATAACAACATTAATTGAAGTAAAATATGAGTCTGAAGCTCAGAGCACATATGTTGAAGAGCTGCTTAGTAGCTTATTAACAACATTAAAACAAAGCTAAAAAAAAAACCAAACTATACAAAGAATAAAACAGATCATGTGGCATAATCCAGCCTACTTAAAAAAAAAAAAGAAAGCTATTTAAGCGCCAACAGGATCGCCAGAATCTTGAGTGAACTTCTGAAATCTGAGCACCGGTGAGTTTGATCATCTACTTGCCGTGGTGGTAAAACCTCTGCCCGCTTTGGCTGTGGGGCAGGAAGCTATGACGGGGAGCGCTCTGGGGAGAGCTCTGGAACGGAGCCTGGGGAAGGAAAGAGGAACCATGATCAGAAGAAAGACAAGAAGCAGAACATTAATGAACATAAACACTGTAGCAGCTCAGACTTTACTTATACTGAATATGTTTAGAAGAAAAACAAGTAATATACAAGTTACTTGGCCCCATAACACAGGATGAAAAACAAATGGTGTGTGTGTTTTGGGGGTTCACCTTTGCAGTAGGGATCTGGACCGCCATCGACGATGTGGGCAGCAGACCTGGGGCGGAAGGATGCATGGCTGGGGGGTGCATGGGCCTCAAACCACTCTGACATGACAGAAGGAAAACTGATCAGCTAATGGAACAACTTCTGTTATTTAGACGATCACATGTCACAGAGTTTATTTTTGTGTTTGGTCTAATATGAATAGAAACAGCAGGAAATAATCTAATATTCCAGCAACATCTGCTGTTTCTGCATCGCAGCATCTAAAGCTGAAATGGTCTTACTGCGTCAGTAAAGCCCGACTGTTGGTTAGCATGTTCCAGCTGCTTCTGCAGGGGTATTCCTGCTCCAGGGATGTATCCTGCAGAAGATGGTCAGGTTACTTTACAACTCTGAATTTTATGTAGATCGTGGAATTAGACATAGGTATAATTTACAGCAGTGAAACCCACCTTGCTGGGAGGTGAAGTGAACAGGGTAACCAGCCTGCTGGTGAGGGAGGTACTGCATTGCTTGAAATGCAGATGCGCCTGTGGGGAAAAAGGCAAAGTCATTACAATCAATACATCTCACTGTGATCTGATTGTTTTAATGATCAATCAGCGGGTTTCCGACATTACTGACGCCACACGGGAGCATCTGAATAGCATACCGCTGACTCCACGGTGCATCCACATTTGAAAAATGCAAGCTTAAAGAAAAATGACTTCGCACTCAGTGGGGGATTTTATTTTTCGGCTGAAATCAGGCTGCTTTGAACAAACGAAAGCTGTCGGCTGGACTGTCAGTTTAGAGCTTAGACTGTTTGAGCGGAGAGTTTCAAACTGTGCGAGAAATGATTTCATAGTTGATTTGTATAAACACGATGTACACGTCTATGTCAATCAAAATCAACTAAGACTGGTGGTACCTGTGGGCTGAGATGGGCTCAGCCTACTCAAACATGCATCTTGCTCAACAAAAGCATTTCTCTTTATGCCAATGAACACATATTAAAATACCAGCACTGTTTCTAACTTCTGATTGGTTGGACAGTCTTTCCTTTCTCTTCAAATTCAAACACCCACAGGGCTCTGAAGCAGGCCCAGAATGAAGCTTGATGACTCAGACTACACACAGACACACACATACATGATCTACTGCTTACCAGAGGTCACACACTCACACACATAATGTTCTCTGAACCATATATGGACTCAATTACATGTATTAGTTTAACTTTAGCTATATTTATGTGTATCATGCTTATTACTGTCAAGACTCTGATAAGGATATAGCCTTAAAACTACTAGAATGCCTTCCTTAACCTTTGAATAATGGCTATACCCTCCCTCTGGACTGCCCAACTATACTTCAACAAGCCCAGCCTGACACAGCAGCCTGCAACCGGCTCAGATTGTATTCTATGTCAGCTCCTGAAATCCAAGTAAAGATGGAGGAATCCCACACATGATGCTGATAATTCATTTCTTTGTGAGTTCACTGTGCCACTAGAGAACATTGTTTGAACATTAAAGGACAAAATGACCTCTTACACAATTACAACTAGTGTATAACACATTTGTGTTTGTGAACTGTGACGCACAAACAGCGTGGTACTGTGCTCTGCTGTTTTACACCTTCACCTAATGTGCATCTTATTTCACTCCCTCGTTTCCTGTTTCTTCCTGTCTTATACAGTTTTTTTTTATCGTGTATATGACTGGATGTAAGTCATGTCACTGTGACACATTACTCAAAATTTTACTGTACCACTGTACACATTGACAGCAAAGAAATCTTATCTCATCTTACCTCTGATCTGAGAGCTGCTTGCGAAACTGACTGGCACTGAGGGTCCGGGGGCGTAGCTGGAAGGATGCTGAGCCTGAGCCACTCCGTAGGGCTCATGGACCCCCTGACCTCCGCTGAACTGGCCATGCTCTGCGGAGCCTGAGCTGAAGCCAGGCGTCTGATAATGGCGTGCCTAAAAGAGGACAACGTGCACATGTAAACACTGTAAGAAGCATATTATATAGATCGTATTATATTTTATGAATTCTTTAAGTGGAACACTCCTTTTACTCACAGGGAGGACAGCAGCTGGGAACAGCTGTTTGCTCCTTTCTCCGAGCAGTGGGGCAGGTCTGCTGTGGCTGACTGGATTGCCTGAAGGAGAGAAAAGGAGAATGTCACTATATGAAAAATAATGACGACTCTGGCAAGGCGCAGAACCTGGAACTTTTCTCGCCTTGAATGCCGAGGAGGTGCTGTCCTGGGTGCATGGGCAGACTCTGCTGGTAGCTCGCTGATGTCAAAGTTGTAATATCACTAAAGAAGGAGACCAAAAAGATTAACCGACAATTAACAATCCTCTGACAAAACAACAAACTAAGTGAAGTACATATAGAAACCTCTGCTCTTTTCTTCGTCTTTTCTCCTCTTCGTGGAGAACTTTCTTGAGCTGTAAAAAGAGCTGATGTTTCTCTTCTTGTAGTCCCTGAAGTTTTTCCCCCATCTTCATCACCTGATGTTTATTTGAGGAAATCATGGTGTAAGAACACACAGACTTTGTTTTGTATAGAGCTGGGAGCACAGACTAGCTGAAATGTCACATTTCAAACCTGTTCTTTTGTTTCCTCCAAGGACATCCTCTCCTCTATCTCTTTTGTCCTCTTCCTCTCTTCCTCTTCCTTCATCTTCTGCTCCATCATTTTGTCCACCTCTTCCTCCTCTGAAAAAAAGTACATTTATTAAGGTGAGTATAATGTAGCTACTTTTTTTTGATTGCCTTTTAGATCTATGACCAAAGAACAGGTTGCAGGCAGACAGCTATAACATATACACTCACCAGCCACTTTTTTAGGTACATTTTGCTACTATAGGGTTGAACCCCTTTATTCCTTTAAAACTGTCTTAATTCTTCACTGGACATATTCAACGATGTGCTGTAAACATTCCTCAGAAATGATCCATGTTGACATGGCACATCACACAGCTGCTGCACATTCATGATGTGAATCTCTTGTTCCACCGCATCCCAAGGTGCTCTATTAAATTCAGATCTGGTGACTGTGGATGTAGTTTAACTACAGTGAACTCACTGTCATGTTCAAGAAACCAGTTTCAATTTGATTTGAGTTTTGAGACATGGTGTGCTATCCTGCTGGAAGCAGACGCACATGTTCATCAACAATACTAGGGCTGACGACTCTTAATTTGTCCTAAGAGGTCCACCGTGTTCCAAGAGAAAAATCACCATATCATTGCACCATTGATACAAAGCAGGATGGAATCATACTCTTATGCCGTTTACACCTAAAAGTGAGCCTACCATCTGAATATTGCAGTGGAAACTGACACTCATCAGACCGGCAAATGTTTTGTTTTGTTTTTTGTCAATCTTCTATTGCAAAATTTTGGTGAGCCTGTGCAAACTGTAGCTTCAGTTTCCTGTTCTTAGCTGATAGGAGCGGTGCCCTGTGCTGCTTTAACCCATCTGCTTCATGGTTTGACGTGTTGTGCATTCAGTGACACCTTGGTTGTAATATAGTTCGAGCAAAGTCATTTAAATCACATTTTTTCCTCATTCTGATGCTCAATTTGAACTTTAGTGGGTCGTCTTGACCATGTCGATATGGTAAATGCACTGGATGATTATGTATTTGTACCTAACAAACTAGCAGGTGAGTGTATTATTACATAGTAAATCACAATCATGGATGGATAAATGCAGAGAGGAATTTCCCCACGGGGATCAATAAAGTATACATTATTATTATAGATTATTTGAAGAATACACGCATAAACATAGGACTTTAATCTAGATGACGCAGACCTTAGTGAAATTTTCCAGAATTACAAAGAAAGAACAAGAAAAGTTAATTAATTTGTTTTATTGGCTAAATGCTAAAAACAATTTATACTCTGGAGCAGCGGTCCCCAACCCCCGGGCCTCGGACCGGTACCGGTCCGTGAGTCGTTCGGTACCGGGCCGCGAGAGTTGAGGTTCAGGTGTGAAATGTATGGTTTTCAGGGTTTTTATCGGTTTTCAGCGTTATTTTGTTATTGTTTTTATCGTTAACTCGGTTTTCCTGGGTCTTTTCACGTGTGTTATGAATAAATCTTCTTTTTTTCGGTACCGGCACTAGTTTTATTTTGTTGTATTCATCCGCGACACCTCATTGCCGGTCCGTGAAAATATTGTCGGGCATAAACCGGTCCGTGGCGCAAAAAAGGTTGGGGACCGCTGCTCTGGAGTATTACCTTTCCAAACACAGCTCAGCATCTTAACAGTGCTTGCTTATTTCTACAAGAATCCTTAAAGGTGTCAGATGTGACACCCTGTGACACACTAGGGCTAAACTACTTTTTAAAGCGCATACACACACACACACACACACACAAAATGAGAGAGCACCTTGTCTCTTGCGCTCTCTTTCCCTCATTATGTGTTTGTGGAGAGCTCTGGCCATCGCGTTGGACAGCTTGGGTCTCTCAAGCAGGGCGGGCATTGTGACAGGCAGTGGAGGGGCCAGCTGGTGTGGGTCAAAATGTCAGTAATGAATCGACAAGGTCAGATGAAATATTTAAAGTTCATTAAACTACATCAAAGTGTGCATCTACGCTCACCCAAACAGGTGTAACAACCACAGGCCTCGCTAGCTAGCCGATATCGGCCTAAGTTAGCACAGATAGCTGTACTTCCCAATACATGACAATATTTAGAGTATAATGCACCAACGGAAGGCATAGTAATTTAATATTACAAGTGATGTAGCTTACAAGTGTAAACCCCTGACAAAAATTATATATTTTAACTTAACCGGGAACAAACGTTAGCTAGCGAGGCTAGCTGCAGAGCACTTAACTGCGTTACGCATTTTATCCTACATGATCTGCTTTGAATTCTGTGCTGATAAAACTGTAAAAAGCTTACTTTTATTTCGTTGTGAGTCTTTTAATAAGAATCTAACCGTCTGGCGGTTTTCAGCTTGATAGACCTCGAGCGGTTAAAACAGATAAAAATCAAAACTTCTCCCACAAAACATAAACAGACGGAGCGATTTCCAGACCGGGGATGCTGTTGCATTTCCGGTTCAAAGAACGCGGTCACGCTTCGAAGTGCACTTTGGGAGTTGTAGTTTTGAAGTGCAATGCGGCGAATCTCACGTTGACGTCAGCAAAATGAAACTTCCAAGCAGTTTTGTGTATGTCGTGTTTTCTTTCCTTGATGCTTGATTTGACAGTTTTACAGTTCAAATATTTGATTTCCTATCAAGGGAATGACTTAGGAAACACCAAAGCTTCCTTGTGCCGAATGTGGGCTAACCACTTTGATTTCATTGGCAAAACATGAGTAATTTCCTCATTAATTACAACAGTAAATTACATGTTCCACTTGTCTTTTTTTCTTTTATACTTACATTACATACTACCTTCTTTGTTATTTGCTACTTACACAGAACTGTTCAACTATTAGAGCACTCAAAGCACTTTCTAACTGCAAGTCTCATTCACCCAAACACTTTTCTTTTCATGAATGTACTGAGGTCAAATTGGGTTTTAGTATCTTGGCTAAACATACTTTGACTTGTAGGCTAGAGAAGCCAGGGATCAAACTACCAACTCTCTGATTAGTAGAAAACCTGCTCTACCAACTGAGCCACATCAGAGCTTCCTTCCCGTTTTTTTTTTTGTATGTCCCTGTCCTACCAGTCTACTTTTGTAACGCCTTAAAGAAAGCAGGTGGAGGAAAGAATAGATGTTGGAGTCAAATGGCTTCCTTGCATATAACAAAAATTATAAACATACACGTGGACATGCATGACTTTGCGAGTCAGATTATCAGTGCAGCAACAGAAGCTGATATGATAAAACAACCCACGCAACCAGAAAAAAAAAACAAACTAAATCACAGGTTCATGTTTTTGTAACTTTTGTAACTCCCTTGAAGCGCACAGTGTCAAATTAACCAATGTAACGTTTCATTACATTGAAAGGCACAACTCACGTGGCTAAAAAAATAAAAGTGTAATTATTTGTTACTCTGTAGCAAAGGGACAAAAAAGACAAACAGCAGATAGTATTTCATCACATTTTATTATGTATGGTCATGAATAGAGAGAAAGAGCCAGTAACGCAGCTGTATACAGAGTTCAAATTGTAATTTTTTTTTTCTTACAAAAAAAAACAAACCCTTAAAAAAAAGAGAAGAAAAAAAATTGCACTCAGCTTTACACAACCCTTAGAAAGTAAGCCATCTAAAAATTAACAACAATAACAACAATAATCATTAGCAGTCAACATAATAGTCTTACCACTTAAAGCAGAGGATGATAATTTAGTCTGAATTCTATTATACTCCTTGCTAAGGTCCAATGCAGGGCAGCAAGCTAAATTCTCCTTAACATGCTTTAAATAAATTTTGCCACTTTAGTTTGTTTTTTCCTAGTGAAAGAGTTCTCTTTCCCTTTCATTTCTCAGCCTAAGCTCAAACTAACACAAATGGAAAAAAAAAGAAAAAAAAAAAAGGCCTATTTCTAGTATTATTTCATTAATCTCTCTCATTGTTTTTAAGTAAAGTACAATCGGTTTGACACTAGAAATTGAACTGGCCATGAGACCACTTAGTTACTGTTGAAAAGAAAAGTGGGAGACAAATACAATTCAGACTGCAGAGTAATAAAGACAGAATTGGATGCAAGAGGGGTAATGTATGGGTGGTGAAAGTGCATTTGACATATTCACTCTGGGAACTGTAGGCTGCTGAGCTGGATTTAATATTTAAATGAATGAATGGATGTGGAGGTCTCAGAAAGGTGGGTAGTGGTTGAAGTGGGATCAGATTTCCCTTTGGCTGTCCCCATACACACTCTCATCACTGTAGGCAATGTAGAGGAAAAAGTCCTCTTCATGATGCTCCTGATGGAAGGGGAAAAAAGAAAAAACATGTTAGCGCAATATCAATAATGTAGGGAGAGGCTAAAGAGGAACAACCAAAGGCAACATGCTGGTTAAGCCATAATGTGAGAGCATGTGAGTGAGCAGGAAGCTTAACAGGACTCTTGCCTGGTACAACAATCCCATGGTAGCTGAGGTGGGTGGAATGACGTTGTTTACAAAGAAGAAGAGCGCATCCTCAGCTCGCAAGTGGATTCTTTTCCGGATGAGGAAGTAAAACTGTCCCACTGATGAAAGAGACAATATGTAATAGTAGAAATTTCAGATGTGACATTGCCACTCTAAAATAGAAGTAAACAACTTTTTATGCTCCAAGGCAATGTTTACCCGTCAGGTCAGAGGGGACAAGGTACTTCTTCTTGTCCAGATCTCCTATTCTGGCTTTGGGTGCTTTCTCCACAATTACCTAAAAGGTTAGAAAAACAAAAGAAAAAAAAGAAAAGAAAGAAAAAAAAAAAAAAAAAAAACACAACAGGTGTACAACATGTTTTTATTAGAAAGGCTGCAAGTGTAGAGGGTGAAATATGGTGTTCGCTTCATTGTCTCGGAAAAGGGATCTGAGAGTGTACCAAACTGTCAGTCAAGCGAGGCCGAGCATATCGAACCCAGACGAAGTGTTTAATATAACACAGATTATATTTCGAAAAAGTATTTCAGTGTTGGAAAGAACCTGGTATATTTACACCCCGGCTATCAGACGTGCCGTTTAATTTTTGAACGCCTTCCTTACTAAACCTCTTTAAGTCTCTCTCCAGTCTAAAAATAGGACTGGTAAAATATCACTTGCCCACACGGTAAACACTGACTCCACAATTAATCAGCGTTTTTGCCCCCTCTTTTTTTAAATGAATCAGCACCTGATGTGACATTTTTTTGTCAGTACCATTTTATGATGGTGAATGAGAGTTTGAATTCAAATGATCAGACAAAACACGACATCTGTGAATGTCATCTGGGTCTTTGGGAAGTTGTTATGGACTGTTTTCACCATTTAGTAACCAAATAGGTATTCAATTAATAGAGAAAATAAGCAGTGGGTAATTGACTACGATAGTTAATTGTTTGTTGTAGCCACAGAACAAGTTTATGGTAAACGACGACTGAAGGACTGTAAAACGAAAGCTTAAAAGTGATCACGATTGAAAGGCAAGTGAATTTCGTCACACTTTACAGGAAAAACCCAAAATCCCCACATTAAATCAGCTGATAGTTGTGACACAAAGGGTCTCGATAGGCCAGACTAACTGGGGAAAGCCTTTATGATTTATCTCCAAGAAGCTGGGCGACGTAAACAACCCCGTTTTGTTGACAGCATCTATTTTAAGGCGCTCTACTGCGTTTCAACATCCAGCTACAGACCACTAAAAGAGTCTGTGCACACCTGCATGTCTTCACCGTAACCACCGTTACAGTCATAACCACCATTATCTGGCCACCAATGATGATTCACGGAAGAATAACACGGAGATCACCTGCTGGCCTGCTCAAAGCGGCCGAAATTCCTACTTAACCTCTGCCGTTGTTAGCTACCATGTGTGGCGGTTACAACGTGGCAGTAAACAAACTAAGCAATACATTGTGTGGGTAAAATCTCACTACAATATCACATTTAGATATTAAGCTTACATTAGTAATAAAAATAAAACAGTGAGCATAACGACATTAGCCTGACAGCAGTATAACAGCAAGGCAACATAGCTAGCTGTCAAGGAGCTAACGTTAGCTACTTACTGGCACCCTGTCCGGATACTTCTTTCTTATTTTCTCGCCTTCGGACCGCCTCTTCTCAAAGGGATGCTCTTCTTTGTACTGAAACTTCATCTTTAAAAGAGATGACAGACAACAAGTCGGTCACTCCGCGGTGGTACGGGTTGCTTAAGAAGTGACTCGAATCGCGGACACACAAACACAAACGATGCTAACTAGCCTTAGCCTCGCCACAGCTGTTTTCCTAGTGCGACTGCAGCGGAGGGATACAATAACAAGATGACGTAGAGGAAAGGGTAGTTCGCAGGGGCGTACCTCACCTTGTTTTAAACCCTGTTAACGTCGACTGTGTGATGATAATCGACGCGTATTCAAGAAAAAAATAATAACAATCTTGAAATAAACAGTATACGAAGGGCTTACGAATCAACGTTGCCTTTCTTTCTTTTTCTTTTCTTTTACGTGGAACTATTTTATGTTTTATCAGCCGCTGCGCATAAAGACGCTGGGCAGGGCACTGAGGAGGGATCTGTCCTTGTCATATGACCGAGGCCCAGCAGTCTGTGGTTGGGGGGGAGAAACTGAAAAACATGCGACATTTCATTGTGCTACGGGTTTCGCTGATGCACGGTGATAAACCCTGAACCAAACACGTTTATCACATTTCTGCAGCATGTTGGATTATTTTATGTAAGCATAAGTTACTGCGTATTTAATGGTGAACACAGTGCCTACTAAGTTTCCTCTAATTACTCGGGGTTTACGACTCATTACACCATAACAGACGAAAGCAGCAAATAATCAGGAGTTTTATCATTTATGCAAATTGTTGCTAAATGCTGTTTTTAGGATAACTTTATGTGTAACTATGGGAATTTACTGGGTTATTTTATTCATAAGTTTATATATTAAAAAAGAGTTTAATTTTTAAGTTTTGACATGAACACATTTGGTAAACAAACTGTGCCTCCAAAGCTGCCACTCATACATCCTGAAACACTCAGGAAAAGTTACTCACCTGCCTATTGCGCATATGACCCACAGGTCTGTGAGTCACATCCATGTGACATCCTTTTGGTTCAAAACCTCATGATCTTCCTTTTGTGCACAGTGATGAGACAGATTGCATATATCTAAAAATTACAACACATATTTCTGTTAAAGTGAAACAACCCTCTCCTGCTTCAGACCAGAACGTTGGCTGATAATTTTAATATTGTCTCTTGTTTTCTTTATTGGTTATACATTTTTTTGGTTGTATTTTTTCCCCCTTTGTGTTCTAGATTTCAGTCTCATGGCTCTTTCACAGCAGGAACTTTAAGAATTAAAGTGTATACTCAGCTGATGACAAACACTGACTGATCTACATTAAACATGATATTCTTTTTTTTTTTTTTGCCTCTCCCACTCGGCACTGTAGCAATTAGAATGATTGTCTGAAGGCCAAGAAAAATGCCTAACGGATTTATTTTTCCAAGTGGATCATTATGGCTTTGCCGTGGTCCATTTGATTGATCTTTATTATTATTAATTATATTATTTTATTTTTTAATTTATTTTTAACTTTTAAGTTATTACAAACGGAAGAGAGATGGCTGGAGGATAGGAAAGGGAAAGAACTAGACAAGAGAAGTTCAAGAAAAGGAGAGAGGAAGAGGGACAGTGAAAAAAAAGACACTAAAAAAATCAGCTGGATTACCTGCTGGAAGAAAAAAAAGAAAACAAGCAAAAGCAGCCACTGGGAGTGAGCCAGTACATACTCGAGCACCCAGCCCTGGATACCGTGAACCACCAAAGCACCGATGGCTGAGGGCATCAGCCACTGGCAGGGAGTGTGGTGGAGGGAGATAGACCCCCACACCTGGGGGGGCCTGAGATGTTCCCAGAGAGGTGGAGTCTAAGACCCGACCTGACACATAGACAAACATGCATTCCCATCCTCATGCACACATATGCAAATACTCAGCACTCGCCCAATGTGAAGACAAACAGAAATGAACACTGTACACACACTCACATCCCCCAGGTCCAGGTACAATCACCCCCAAAGGGGCAATCCGCCCCCAGGCCCTGGAGATGTTGCACTTTGCTCTGGGGTGGAGACAAGCAGACCGCCCCCAGTCCTGCAGCAGCAGGGAGGCCAAGCATCCCAGACCCCAACCAAACAGCTAACTCTTCCCCCCGGCCCCCCACCCCCAATGGTGAACAGAGAACAGGGGTGTGAGATTGATAACATGATAGATTCTTCTTGGAGTGAGCTCGCAAAGGAATCCGCTCGATTTGCAAGGTGGATGAAAGCAAGGCAGGTTTAAAGGGGAACCTATTACAGTTTTCCTAATTTTCTATCACATGTACATGCGTCACTTTATTAGGTGTCTCAATTCTTCGTGGCACAGATTCAACAAGTTGTTGGAAAAATTTCTCAAAGATTTTGGTCCATGTCGGCGTGATCACACAGCATTACAGTTGCTGCAGCTTTGCACATCCATGATGTGAATCTCCTACTTCACCACATCCCAAACGTGCTTATTGGACTGCGATACGGTGACTGTGGAGGTCATTAGACTAAAGCAAACTTACCTTCAAGAAACCACTTTAATATGATTTAAAGTTTGTGACATGGTGTGTTATCCTGCTGGAAGCAGCCATCAGAAGATGCGTGCACTAGTCAAAAGCGATTGACATGCTCAGCAACAATCATCAGGTAGGCTGTGGTGTTTAAATGATGCTCAGTTGACACTAAGGGGCCCAAAGTGAACCAAGATAATATTCTCCACAGTATCACACCACCAGTAGCAGTCTCAACTGTTAATATAAGAAAGGATGGAACCATGTTTTCATGCGGATGGCGGGGTCAAATTCTGAGTCTACCATCTGAATGCTGCAGCAGAAACTTATCAGACCAGGCAACATTTACTTTTGTGAGCCTGTGCAAACTGTAGTCTCAGTTTCCTGTCGTTAGCTGACAGGAATGGAACCCACTGCTGTAACCCATCTGCTTAAAAGGTTAAAATCACTTCTATTGCCTTTCTTCCACCCGCCTGTTTGTCGCCGTTTAGCAGGGGCAGCTAATCAGAAGACTGTTGGCTTAGAGGGAAGGAAGCTTAAACTACTTGTTTGAAAGGATAAATTGAGGAGTATAAAAGCGTAACAGATTTCCTTAATTAAGGTGGCTGGAAGGAAGCTGTAGTCCCAAAAATGGCAAAAACATATTTACCTCTTTCTGGGTTTCAGCCTTTAAATCATCAGTGAGAGGCAGATGTTAGCAAACCAGCATATACTGTATCCACCTTATACCGTGATTAGAAATCACATGCTGAAGTCTTCAGCTTGGGACAAAAAAACAAAAACATTTACACAACATCACACGCACAGCTATGGCTGTCTAGCAGATGTGCAACTGATGCAGGTCTTATAATAGAGGAGTATTGCACTGTATGTTTGATACAGTAAGAAAAACATTGATATTTTTCCACTGACAGTCATTCATTTGCAAAACAGTCACAAAACAGTACAAAACACTACCCGTTGATAAAGATTATGCGACACAATTGAGATGGTCAGCACTTCTCCCAAATGGACTTCATGTGAGGATGTTTTATCATCAAGTAGAAATGCATATAAAAATAGAAACTATAAAACTAATTTGCATACTTTGTCTTAAAATTACACTTTTCTTCACAACACAAAATGAACGTACACATATACAAACTTAGAAGCGATTATGGCCTGCAGCAGTGCTGAAACGCACAGCTTACATCGCTGAACAAGAACAGCTTCTGTTTTTTGTCTCAAGTTCAAGCTGTAAATAAAATAAACAACAAAGATGAGACAGAAACCCATTGTCTAGAGCTTTGGGGACAAAGGTTATTCCAGTTTGAAACAAAGTTAGTTTGAGATCAGTGCAGTTCCTCGTTACACCACATGGTGGCAGCAGATGATTAACCAAAGTGTTCCTCTCACAGAAACGGAACTCCAGTGAAGTTAGAGCTGCAAAATGTTAGGGCTCAAACATGAAGGGTGTTACTCGCAGTAAAAGAAAACAAGCTGAATTGTAACTGGTCGATACTGACAAGTGTTTTATTAGTAACACAGACCTGGAGACAGAGCCAATAAGAAGCCGCTGTGAGCCTTGACAAGACTGACATTGTTCAGAAGGCATTTAAAGATGGAGCGTCTAATAGTTGAACTGATACAATAAAAAGGGGAATGGGTAAAAAAAATAAAATAAAAAATGCAAAGGGATGGGAAGGCTGCAAGTTTGAATCAACTAACAAACAAACTGCAAAAAAAACAAAACAAAAAAAACAAAAACAAAAACAGGAGATTAAGTGCAATTCCTATTAAATGAAACCAGGATGGCATCAAATAGTATTTAATCAAAAAAAAAAAAAAAAAAAAAAAAAGGAGGAGAGGAAATTGTTGTGGTATTCAGAAGTCATATTAGCAGATATCATGGTAACAGAGAAACAATCAGATATGGAAAGGCGGCACGGCAGTCCATGTATCATTACAAGCCATTCTTTTTTTTTTTCCTCACAACTTTAAAGTGTTTATCACAGAGTCCCATGAAGAAGTTTGGGGGAAACAGTTGTTTGTTATGGCTGAGGGTAAAAGAAAAAACAAAAACAAAGGAAAGAAACTTAGACTTCTTGGCTATTTGTCCAGAAAAAAAATGCCTGTGGGTGGTATGTTGCAAGCAAGGGTCCATCAGTTACATAATTTAAATTGATCCAATCTTGCTGGGGGAGAAAAAAATAAAAAGTACCTTGGGAATCGATGACTCACCGCTTGGGGTATGATGGTGATCTAAAAAAAAAAAAAGAAGAAAAAAACAAGGGGGTAGTTTTCTATTTTCCCCTACTCAGTTGCTCCAAGAGGTTAAGACAGTAAACTGATCAGTTTGCTGAAGTGCAGTATGTGTTGATGATGAAGAAGAAAGAGAAAAAAAACAAAAACAGTCTTTGTTGCATTGCCGATCCTCCTCTATCTCCCAACTTTATCTTCAAAATTTTTTAAAAAGGACTAACTCAGCAAGCGTACTCCGACTCCATATGCACACAGTCAGTATCAGGAGCGATAAGGCAGAGAGGCTCCTCTTTGTTTTGGAGAAGAAAAAAAAAAAAAAAAAAAAAAAAAAAAAAAAAAAAGTACAAATAAAGAACCAAGAGAAAAAAACAACAACAACGGGGAAAAAAAAAAAAAAAAAAAAAAAAAAAAAAAAAAAAGCTGGCTCCCCCTCCCTCCCCAGTAGTTCGTGGGTTCTGTTGATCCCATACTGTTCATCCTGTGTTAGGCGGTCACCCCAGCCCCCGTCTCCTCAGGATGCGGCTGAGGGGCTCGGAGAGGGCTGGTGGGTCGTCTACGTGGGAATGGAGGGCAGGGTGGAAGCCGGCGGAGAGAAGAGGCTGGTCAACAAGCCCGATCCCTCTCAATTCAGCCAATCACCAGAGCCGGTGCTGGTGGAGGTTTCGACTGAGGACGGAGCGGACATCAGCAGTGAACCTATGACAAACAGGAGGACATTTCAGTGTACGCACTGCCATCGTAGCAGGGAAACCAATGCATGTTTAACTCTGAGGAAAAAAAGCTCATTTATTTGCACACTCGTAGATCCAGTCCTATACTTCTGTCAGTGTGTATGCCAAGTCAGGGAACGTGACGGCAAAGGTGGCTGCTTTTATTCTGTGGAAGTATTCTTTGTGCAACGGTAAAACCGGAGCAAAAACTCACAAACTACAGCCAGTGACTTTTGGTTCAGTCAACGATGCTACCAATAATACTCGCTGTGCAGAGGTAATGCCAGTACACTAGAGAGGTAAACATGCAGAAGCTTACACACCCCATCGTCATATACCCAACATATACAAGCTAACTGCAAACCACTGTTTCCTTTTCTCAGTACATTACTTTTTGATATCAGTAATTATGTAATGTAACAAGTTACTTTGTACAGTAGCTTAATCCAACAATGGATAAATCAACCTGGTGTTAAAATAACGCCTGACATAGTCATCTGAAAATCGATGATAAACACTCAGCATCTCCTTTGTTTACCTCATACATTACACACTGTGCAGGTTTGCTGTTAGCCTTAGCTTTTTGTAGGAAACTTCAGATGCTTGTCACTCTTCTGAATGAATTCACATGTGAGTTCTTATCTCACACTTTGAATAGAAACAGCTCTTTAAAGCGAATGAACTATTTCTAAGAGGAACTGCAGACAAATTGTGTGAAAAGTGTTTTTGTTGCTGAAACATGACGGCCGACTTATAAAGAGAAACGAAGTAAAACCACCAAAATAAAGATGATACCTTGAGTCCTTGTGGTCATATGAGGATTTAGTCTGGTGTTAACACACTGACAGCTTGTGAGCTTTTTGCTTTACATGTCTTAAACAACTCGTTTAGAATGAGGAAGTATGCAAATAACCTTAAAACAAAGTAAGCCATTGCAGCCAGTGTCTGCGTTATCCCTTTGCTTTCATGCAAGCTTAATTATGCATTTTACCTTAGTGCATCCAGCATAGGCAGCAAGTTAAGAAGTGCTGTATCACTAGGGTCGCTGAACCAGGACTTGATGGGTATTGCATTGTCTGGAGGGCAGAAAACAGCCAGTCAGTTGTGTCAGAAAAATGGACATGGTAGTGATTTTGTGCTGCTCTTCTAAAGAGGCCACAGAGTGTTCAAGGAGCCTCGCTTTAATGTACTGCAATAGCATTTTACAACACAGGCCCTGAAGTGAAAACACCTTCAGTTATGTCCTTGTTACAAAGTTCAATTCTACCAAGACAAAGATTTGATTGAATTGATCTGTTAAACATGACAGAAAACAAGCAGCCAAATATATAACTCTATAACAGGTATCATGCCATTTCTTATTTATGTGTGTTTATACTTACAGTGGGGGGAAATTCAAATAATCCAGTGACCTTATGTATAAGTAATACGTGTGAACCAAAAGCTTCAAACTACTCAAATGCTCCACATCTGACAGTCAGTGAGAGGAACTATAACTAATATGGTCATGTCAGGCCCACAGCTCTAGCTGTAAGCTCAACAGCCACAATCTTCTGCTGTTCACATGCAAAGGTGCTCTATGTGACCAAAATCAATAAAGTACTTTCAAAGCATCCAAACAGAAAAACTTACACCTATAAAAAAAAGAAAGAAGCGGTTTAGAGTAAACTTGACAGGTCTAAGACATTTAAAAAAAAGGGAGAAATTGGGTCCTCTGCTCCATGTCTTTATATTATCAGTACAAACTGTGTGTGTGTGTGTGTGTGTGTGTGTGTGTGTGTGTGTGTGTGTGTGTGTGTATATATATCTCAATAGCACTAATAAAGCTTTGATCCAGGAATCAGCAGGACTCTTTAGGCATCAGAATTGTTGTCTGAAGGCCATTAAACAACTTCTAATTAAACTTCACATGGACGTAACTACTGTGATGTCACTCATGGTTTCTGAGATCTTGTTTTGAAGCCCCCCCCCTCCAAAAAAGCCAACCTTGTGTGATGAGGAAGGGTGGGTATGAAATCACGCACTCATTGGCTAAGGATCTGTGATTCACAACACGTTAGCCAATGAGTATGTGGTGAAATACCACAGATTATTTCCCAATTTGGGAAGACTGTATGACCAAGATTTATAAAGGGGGCCTAATTTTTCCACAATGACATAAAATGAGTGACTGAGTCGACAAACTGTGCAGGAAAGTGTTTACAGTGGTCACGAGTGCAAAACATTGGGTAAAGAAGTGAAATCTTACCTGGATGGCTTCGGTAAGCACCAGGCGAGTTGTCCAGGATAACAATACTAGACAGGTCATCGTGTACTACAGACAAGTCTTTAATATAACTACCTAGATCCAATGTACAGTGCTGGGAAAAGAAAGAAGAAAATTCAAATATAATCATCTACACCAACAAAAGTCAGAGGGAAAGCAGAAACTCGATCAATATTAGGTTTAACACAGGCTGTCAGAAGACAGCGTAGAGCAGTACCTGTCTGTAGTATCTTCGTTTCAGAATGTTCCTGTTGTTATCCAGTTTATCTGCCACTGCCGAGCCGTAGATCTCCATACTGGCTGTGAAAACCACCAGCTCGTACCACTGGCTCACCTATATACACAAGAACATAACAGTGTATGTGCACAAGTTACCATCAGTGTTTAGCAAGTCACAAAGGGTCAATACAAAAAATAAACACACTTTTATGAGTGAGAGAGTGCAGTACAATGGAGATTAATGACAAGGATTACAGGCAGGATTTAAAGGAGTGACGATGTTTGTGATTTACTGCTTGTTACCATCGCCACACGCACACTCGCACATGCACACGGTTGTTTGAATAACACTCACCACTTCTAAAAAGAAGTCAACATGTGGCCTTTTATGTACGAAGAACCTGACTGGGTGCTTATCAATGACGACCTGTAAGGAAAGGGGAAACGGGTGGAACCAGCTCATTTAGGCAGAATTGGTATTTAAACTGGGAGTAACTCGTGCTCGTATATGGTTGGCTGCCCGTACTTTGAGGATGAAGTCTGGCGGTGTGCCAGGTCTCACTGTAGGCCTCAGGACCCCGTCATGATGAGAGTGGATCAGGGTCTCATCTAGGTCCAGAACCAGAATCTTCCTCTTTACTGCATCTGCATTCATTTAATAACATCATGCTTCATTTAGCACATCTACACAAACAAAATTATTAAGAGAAATTAGGCTACGTGGAAAATCATGCACTTCAGTTAACTTTTATACAACATGTCGATGTCAACAAGCAGGTTTCTCTCTTACTTCTAATATGTCAAACAAGGAACTGCTTATTTTAAGTCTTGACCCAAAAAAAGCAAGCAGTTTTATTTTTTTCCAGAGCATTTAGACAGCACAGCGAAAGGAAAAACTCTGCAGAACGCGTGGATTTTACAAAGTCATCATCAGTTTTGGTGTTGTTAACTTCCTTAGTGGTTTTTCAGTTTTAATTTTTAGAACAGAGTGTACCACCATGTGTAAAGATCTCTTTATTGTGACTCCAATACTCTGACTGATGCACTTAAATGGTATGCAAATAAACAAAAGGAAACCCATTATGTGAGCTTCCTCTATGCCTGGTGAGGATATAATGTACTTCACTTTAATTTAAAGTCAACAAGAAATGGTGGGCTGAGTAAGAATTGTTTATGATCAGGTTTATGAAAAGTATCTTCTAACAATATTATAGCACATCCTCTTTTATAATTAATGGTGGAAATTAAAGCCCTGACACCCAGGTTCCTTCATTTTTCCCTCATCTCTTTGCAATCCCCGACTTGATGAGTTTCCTAATGTGTTTTGAGCCAATTCCAGTTACTTTTTCAGTAGACTCATTTATTCCCCCAAAGACACTCCCAGCTGATTCCAGTTAAACGCTTCGAGGACTCTGGGTATCCGTTTTAACCTTTGAAGCTGACCTTATTCCGATGCACAGATTTGGCAACCACACTGCCGCTTTACTTCTAGCAGAAATACCCACCATCTGCAGCTAAGTTAATGTACACTTATTCACTAGAGACTGGACCTGGATGTGCTGGTGACGTCAGAGGAATGAGTGAGAGGCAAGTAAAGTAGACTGAAATACAATCCTTCCTCTAAGTCAAGAGTGTGCTGTTGAATGAGCTCTCAGCTGACAGAAGGGAAGTTCATTCAGAGCTCACAAACCAAACCGGTCAGTGCCTGAGCAAGTGGTGTGGCCCAGCCTGTAACATTTACATATCCTATCCTTTAATTCAAAGCAGAAAGCCAGTTTTTTTGTTTTGTTTTTTTAAATCAAAGATGACATTGCATTATGTGGATTCTCACATGTTGATACTGTTATAATTGTTAAGTTTGTCGGTTGGTATTGGTATATACAGCTAGTGTGCATCTACACATTAGACATTCACAACTTTAGCACTGCTGTCACACATCTTGAGGATTTCTATGGTCTATATACTACTCCCTTATCACTAAAGACTCTGCGTGCAATGCAGTTTATAACGTCAAAGACTATTTACATTATGCAGTGTTGACATTGCTGCTAACACCAGTTAATTCACTCATGACTGTATCAGTACGCTTCACTGGAAAATATTCAGCCGACATTTACAGCTCTGCAAAAAACCAACATTTGTTTTACGTTTACAATTTTTCTTTTTTCTTTTAAAGACCAAATAAAGTCATCTAATTGAAATGCTGCGGTGCCAATATACAGCCAAATACCTTTTGTGCAAAACCACACTCTGTTGGTAAGCTATTAGTTGGTTAAACAGAGCAAAACAACAGACCAATGTAGCAAAACAGGTTTATGAAAACAATTGACAAAGACAACACAGCTGTGCATGAACCCATTTAATGCAACTTAATATTTGTATCTATAAAAGAAGGTCATGGAAAAAAAGGTCTAAAAGCTAGTGTGATTTTCCTTATGTGGAGAAGCCAGTCAGTTTGACATGGTGGCCATTTAGTCTTTACTTTAAGGTGAACACGAGGGGGAAAGTTTCCAAACTGTGCATCTGTTCCAGAAAAAGTCAGCACAATCACTTCTTACTTGACGAACTTTTATCACCTCCTTTTTCTGTCCACATTACAAAGATGCTTTTATGGTTCCTTCATTTTGTTCCAACACACTGATGTGACTTAGTGAAAGCATTTTTAAGACTTAGCAAGGAAAGCTTCTATACAAAGAAATATCATGAAAACAACTGTACTCACTGAGCCTGTTTCTGGAGATGGGGGACAGAGGCAAAGTGTCGTATCGCACCGTCTGATACTGGATTATCTGCAAATGAACACAGGGAATCAAAAAGGGAATTCTCAATAGAAGGAGCACATACTGTAACATGCACTAAACACTTAAACAATGACTTAAATATACCACGACCAGAGCTTAAACTGTGATATATTTGACAATTTCAAACTGCATACCAAGTACACAGAAGCCTCAAACCCCTATTTACAATCACTCTGACCTCAAAGAACTTTTCATTTGATTTTACAGAAGAGGAAATGTTTCATCTTTTAGGAATCTTTTAGGGTATAACAGTAAAAACGGAAACCTAATTGTGCTTTGGGTTGATAAGAGATTTTACCAGGATATGAATTTTTCTTTTTCAGCTCCTTAAGATAAAGCATTCTTAGGAAACCAGATCAAGTAAGGGGACAGAGGAGGGCACTACACTGAAATAACGAAGTGGCTTGCGTCCAACCCATACCGCTTCCTCTGCTGGAATCCAAATGACTATCGCGAGGATCCTTCCCAGTGCCGCTCCTGCCCAGGAGCTCTGCACTTTTCTTCACAGGGCTATTTTTATCCCCCCCAGCTGTCGGTGGGTGTCAGCGTTGCATGGGGCACACACAGAAAGGGAGACTCACAGGGTGACTTTGACTGAGCTGCTTGGTACCTGCCTTGGACAGGACCTCCCTCTATGCCCCCCCCCCCCCCCCCCGCTTGCCTGGCAGGGCAAGCCTGGGAGAAGCCTACTGTTGGAAGCAGCTGCTGGGTACCCACGGGGGAAATCTCACCCCCGACTCAGCTCTCTGTATCTTTACAAACGTCCATCTAAAAAAAAACCTGGCACGCAAACGTCCTGTGCCTCCAAACTAAGGCAACAATAAACAATAAAATTTGGACTGTTTTTATTTGTTTTTCCTGTCCATCATCTAAAAAAAACACTAAATTTTACATCGACATGTGCAGGGCTTTTTCCTGGTTTAAAACTGGTCTATTGGGGGGGTGTGACTGTACACCCAGACAAAAGTGACCTGCATAGAGTAAAGGCAATTAGTCTGCCATCTTAAATGACAGATGTCTGCCTACTGTCCCATTATTTCTAACCGTTAGACAAACAAAATTCTTTTTGTTACTAAATTAAACTCTTATTCAACAAATATTACTTCACAGTCCTGATGTTTCCCCTTAGGGATGAATCAAAACCTCGTGGTGGGTGCCCAAATCTTTCAAACGCAGGAAAAACCCTCATGTAGCAGCGGGCCTCTGCTTGCGTGTTCTCGTAACCAGAACACTCGGGACATTACTAATGACTATAAATGGACGATGGCAGCAACTAACATTTTTTCCCCTTAATTAATTTGTAAAACAATTTAATTAATTGGTTCATGTTCGTTTCAGAGCTGAAGACAACATATTCAGGCTGCTTGTTTTGAATTAATAAAGACATTAATTTAACCAGCAGATCTGCAGAAAGAAGCTACAGTGGATGATTTGGAGCAAAGCTGCTTTAAAAAATATATATTATTCATTAACTAGTTATGAAAACCATTGCAGATTTATTCTTAATCAGCTAATCAGTGAAGTACAAATATCAGCTATGTAAGCTGGTAGTTGTTTTTTGCTTAGCCAATTGTTGCATGCAGAATGATAAACACAACGATTATGTAACACTGATGTGGGTAAGATTAATAAACAACCATCTCGTCATTTGTTGACATGGGATAGCATGCCTGGGATTATGACCGGTTCCTAAAATACATAATCCAATTAATCTTATCTTCATTTAGATCTACGTATTGTGGATAAACAAGAGGTTATTATTAAGTGTAGAAAACTGGTTATCCCAGTTGTGAGAAAATATATATACACACATACATTTCCCTCCAAATGAATCTAAACAGCCCCAACATATCAGCATAATAGATGCCCTGCACTTGGATCATCATGACAAATTTCCAGTGCATCACAGACCGTGCACAAGAGAGCTAAACTGCGAGTGAAAACGAGAGAAACAGAGGCAGAGAGAGGTAGAACAGTGCACTCTCTGTGCTGACTTAATCCCTCTCACTTCAGCCACAACATGGACTGAACTATTCACACTCAGGGCCTGAGGTGTTACTGCCACACAATCAACTACAGACAAACCTCTAAACAGCAAGATGATTACAACACAGGGGGCAGTCCTCCAAGCTTTGTTGGTTTGATATGGCGCTCGAGCCGAAGTCCACTCATGTTACACCACATATGCACATCTATTAACGACTCCACGACACCTGCGCATATGTCTAAGTTACAAGCAGGTGGCTTATGTCACCTCAAATGCCATGTTTATTGTGGAGGCATTTGTGAGCGATTGAAGGTGACCTGCACGCTTAATGCACTTTAAATTTAGGGTTTGGATGTGGCAGTGGCAGTTTTCACTGAGCGCTGCAGTCGGATAAAGCAGTCCTGCTATTAAAAAACAAACAAACAAAAAAAACCCCACACACTGTTTTGACGTTTGACCAAATCATTCATAAATGAATCTGCAACAGTTTTGATAACTCATCATGTGCAAGGGGGGGGGTCTAATTACCGAAAGGTTTTAGATTTAGAAACATTTTGACATTTCTTTTTAAAAAATTAACTAGCCTTTTAGATTTTAGACCATTTAAAGACTTGTGACCATAACCTAAAGAGATTTGACAAGTACCAATTTAAAATGACATAATTAGTGACACTTTTAAATAATTAATTAAAGCAGTCATGAGGATATTTTGGCGCACTTTAACATCTTGTGTGACTCATTATATACTTCATTTGCGGGAATGTGTCTGATGCTTTACAATAAAGGTTCAATTTACTGTTTTAACTAAAAAAAACTTAGTTGTGAAAAAAATAGTTGTTATGAATAATTAAGCAATACTTTTTGATACCTAACTGGGAGGTTGAGGCTTCTGACATGTAAAAAACTGTCATAATCAAAGAGTATTTAACATCTCAGGTGGAGAGCGCCAGTAATTTGGCTCTCTGAAAACCAACCAAGCTTTTCAGCAGGTGGGTTTCATTTAAAACTAAAACATTCAGGCACACTGGAGTCACAGCAAAGTAAAGACTTGCACGGAAAAGTGTCACACATTATTCAAATCCCCTCTCACCGTTCGTAGGTGCTTCCTGAGGATGTACATGATGAAGCCCCATATTCTGGACGTTACGCCGAGAAAAGTGCGGATGCCAAGTAAACACTGCCGGGTCTTCAGCATGTTAATAACTAGGCAACGCGGTTTTCACCAAGTTGCTGGGAAGGGGTAATTACTGAAAGGACTTGCTTACCACAGAGTCAAAATTCTGGTGTCTAGCCACAGCCGCCAAACTAGCAACTCTTAATTATTGGAGAGGCCAAGCAAACGTGTGAGTACCTCGCTCTGCACAATTGCGGCACAATTAGCATCAAACAGGGTAACTTCGCATTGTAACGGTGACAAGCAAACGATGAGGTGGTCGAAAGAAAAGCCGGAGAATGACGACTGCTGCTGTGTGGACCTTAGCACGCAGCTCGTTGACAAGCTAGCTCAGGAGCTAGCCGTATGTATACCAACTACCGTTAGCTCGTAGCCACCGAGCTACCGCTAGCTCGACAGGGTGACCACCTTGAACCTTAGAGAAAAATAGACCACAAAAATGCTGTGGGGTCCTTCCTTGACAGGCACCACTTCAACGCGACTTGAGTCTGTGCGGCGTCCGAATGGAGACAGTATTGCAAAAGTTCCCCAAAGTCTAACCGGGCCGGTTAAAATCAGTTTGTAGTCCAGTGGAAATCCGGAATGAAACTGCGAGCCGCCATCGCCGCCTTGCCGTCACTTCCGCGACCAGCTCGGTTGCGCGCAGCACGTCCACGTGGAAAGAAAACAAACCGACGAGGACGAGCATGTCGGCTAAAACCTTCAAATTAACAACTTTATGTTTGCTCTTTAACTCTTCAGCTGTATTCTTACATAAATACTTATTGATGATTTATTGGAGGACTGTGTAGCTTGTTTAACGACAAAATCAAACCAAACTGAAATTAATATGTGACTGTATTTGACAGCTGTCAGTAAATCACGGACTTGGTGAATGTAATTTAATGCTAAAAAGCTGCTTGAATCAAATTTCTGTAAACTATCAGACTATTAAATCTGACACTGCAATTGGCATCGGTGTTTATGTCGAACTGTTGCTCAAAACTAATTATTTAGTGCCATCAGACCTACCTGCTGACATCATCTATAAATCAATATACATTTTCAACTTCTTTGGACTGCTCCCTATAGGGGTCACCACAGTGGATCATCTCACTCCCTCCCTAGCTTCTCCTCTGTTGCACCAGCCCTCTGCACATCCTCCTTTGTGACATCCATGAACTTCCTCTGTGGTCTTCCTTTCCCTTCTGCCAGGCACCTCCAACTTCAAAATCCGTTATCCAATGTATCAACTATCCTTCCTCTGCATATGTCCAAACCGCTCAGCCTGAGCTGTTCCTCTGATGTACTTATTTCTAGTTGTGTCCATTGTGGCCACTCCTAAGAATCTTAATATCTTCAGCTCTGCCACCACCTGTCTTTTTTTCAGTGCCACTGTCTCCAAACCATACACTGTGGCAGGCCTGAGTACCAGCTTGTAAACTTCCCTTTCACAAATCACATTTTAAACATATATTGATCATAACTCAACCTCAAAGGCTCATAAATAAAAAAAAAAGTATTCAAGTTTTGTACACAAAAGAGCAACTGGTTTGAGATCACTTTTCCCAATGAGACAATATATATCCAGGACTCTCACATTTTCTGGTTGTGAGCAGCATTTGATTTAATTCCTACTATAGGATGTTTTGGGGATCTGGCAGATGAACAGATATCCAGGATTTTTAAGGTGAACACAAGTAATAAATACTGTTTTGTGTAAGAGAAACCTGTTTGGGTTTTTTTTTGGTCTTTCTTTAAGCACTTTGTGAACTCTCATTTATTTTTGTCTCAGTCACTGCAATAAATCATAGTGTGAAAAACAGTCATTTCAGTGCAAAAGTCAGGAAATCAAAAATAAATTATTTTGTAAATACACAACCAGAAAAAAATAACAATTTTATCCACAAAGAAAAAAAAACAACTTTGCTTTTAGAAAAAGTGAAATGATAACGTCTCGTACATGACTTTTTGTCTTCGAGTTTCCAACAGATAGCACAAATGAAATAAGTTTAAAGCATTGAAAGCTTTTCAGTCCTTCAATGGCGAAAAAAGCAGATGAAACGTGGATCTTCAGCAGATTTTCCTGCCTTAAATCTAAACATCAAGATCATCATCAGGGTCCTCCTGGTCGTAGTCATCGTTGGCATCAGGCTCATACAGAATTCGACCTGAACCTGGACCCGACTGGAGCAGAGCGGTTTTCCTGCAAGATTAAAAGGGGACTGTATTTTTAAGTTGTTTGTTTAAAAAAAATTAAAAAGAAAAAAAGAAAAGCAACATATATTAGATGTGGTCACTGAAAAAAAGTCTGACTTCTCTTTGCTGAAGACAAAGGGAAGAGCAAGCTTCTCCTTGGCCTCGCGCTCTGTGTCAGACAGGCGAATGTTGAAGGTCAAGTTAGCTGTTGGGTCCGTCTACACAGACACAAAAAGAACACTTACGTCATAACATATTTGCTTATTTATCCATATAATGTGTGAAGCTGTTGTACACATGTTACACTGTACCTGGTGTTCCTCTGGTTCAGTCTGTCTGTGTCCGGCATGGCTGGTTTTACTCACTACAGTAACTGAGAAATCCCCTTTGATGCTGAATATCTCCTCCTAATGACAAAAAGCAGAACAATAAATATTTCATAAAATTTGTAGGAATTTAAAATAGTAATTAAAGTTCAAACAATTCCTACATCTTGCATAACTTTCCCCGACTTTGATCGCTTTGTTATTTTTGCCACTGCTTCATCTCCCTTTGTTCCAGGTGCCACTGTGATAACTGAAGTAGCTAAGTGGCAGACGCTTCCCACAGTACCCCTCTGGTGCATATCTGCGTGGAGCAGACCAATAACAGCTCTCACAGCTCCCCCTAATGAAAACACAGAAAGTAATCGTTAAACAGAGGAAGTGCTGCACAGCCTACTAAAAATAAACCACCCGTGAAGGTCTTTTTGATAAAGGACTGTGAACACAGACAGCCTTTCGTGCATAATATGCTTTTTAAAGAAAGATTACCACTTAATAGATTTTTTTGGGGGGGGAGCCAAGATGAGCATCTTTTTCTGCATTACGTTTTGTTTTGTTACGCTGCAGATCGCACAACAGAAATGCTGATACGATATGATTTCTGATCAGTTAGGCTCAGGGAAAGATTGGTAAAAGGTCAAAGCATTAAAAGCATGCTCAGACCCTGGAAGTCAGACCTCCCTTCATTCTGTAAAATTACTGAAGACATGGACCTTGAATCACACACACAGAGACACATTATCACCTTTCTTGAGCTGCTGAAGAGTCTTGCAGACAGCAGGTGGACTCACATGTCTCAATATCCACGACAGCGAGTCGATTACTAAAGTCACTGGTTTGGGGTGTGATGTTTGTTTGAGCAGATGAGTGAGTTCCTCCACACAAAACTGGTGAACTGTAAAAGCCGTCCGATTAGTCCACCCAAGGGGGTCCGTATAAGCACTGTGAAAGTGCAACCTGAAGTAAAAGAAGCACAAGATGAACGTTTGATTGCACGTTAAAGATCTAGAAATGGTGTCAGTGGAAGGGAGGCTGTCAAGAAGCTATTGTTAAGGAAACAGTGAGAAAAGGCTGAGGTATGCCAGATTACACAAGAACTTGGCTGAAAATCAGTGAAAACAGGTCTGATAAGAGTTATGAATCCAGATTTGGACCTCAAGACATTACTGAAGCAGTGTGGGACCATCTCAACAGTGAATACAACAAAAGCCAGCCAAAATCTATAAGAAGACCTTTGAATGTCCTTCCTACATACTTAAAGAAATTGCAAGAAAGCTTCATAAGAAAGTTTAAAGAATTTTGAAAACTCTGTTTTTGCCCTGAGAAGGCAGGGACCGAGGCCTTCTAGGGAGGAAAATAGTCTGGTGTAATAGAATCTGCCGTGTGTACCAAATACATCAAGTATTTCCATGTGTATCATGTTTCCGTTTAGCTGTCCAATGTGTGGGTCTTTGGTTAGTCTATATATGTTATATGGCCATTTGAAAAAACACATTACACACTCTTTTAACAGAGTAACAATGGCTCACACTGGAAAAACTGGAAGCAGGTACTATTATGCATTTCGCTTGGTAGATGAAGTAAACTTTTAAGCAAAATCACATCATTTGTTGTTGATCAAATAACTGTTTCAGCATTAAAGTTCAATACCTCTGAGTAGATGCTGTTAATCCATCTTTCAGTTCTTCCTCACTGACATCAAAACCAAGCACGTGGACAGCTTCTTCTCTAAAATCATAGCACAGGCCAGTTACTTTTTGAGCCAATACATAACTTAGACATATTTTTGGGCAACAATATACCTATTGTTGCCCTAGGAAACAAGGAAACATGTAAGGAAACACGGTTACATACTTGTTCAATGCGGCACTGATGAAGCTCTTAAGTAGGTGCTGCCCAGAATAACTACAAGAATCTATGAAAGTATAAATTACATCAATTAATGTCATCATTACTGATAACAGTGTATACTTATGCTCGACAACGTTCACATATTTACCTTGTATTATAAGAACCGCCCCAGTATCAGTGCCTTGCAATAGTTCAGACAACATGGTAGCATCAGCTAGTTAGCATGCCTCTGCTTCACCACCGTTTAAAACATGAATACTAAAGAAAACATGAGTAATTCGCCTTCACGAGAACGACGTAGCTTAAAGCTAACAATTATAAGTACCTAAAGTCGCTACAAGTAATGTTTCGCAGGAAAATAAAGCTTTCCCTGTCCAGTGAAAGTACAGCAGATTTCGTTAGCTACTATGTTTGGGGTGGTTAGAGTAAAGAAAAAAAACTTCGTATCCCATAGTTCCCTGTTGCTTCAATCGTCTTCATGTAGGGAAATGTAGTTTATTAAACGTTTACACTCGTACACGCGTTTGGTGGAAAGGCCGAAAGTTAAACTACATTACCCAGCATACACTGCAGCATACCCCTTGGTTGGCAGCCTCAAGAGGCTTCTGCCGCGCACGAAGAGGACCGTGCGGAATAAAAAGCCCCAACTCCGGTCGTTTTGTATGTCTACGACGAAGAAACGAAAAACTTCATCGAGGGAAGTTTCCGTCATGGATCTGCAGTGATTCGCAGCGTTAATTAGATGAAAGTTTATACTTCGGTTGTGGTTAGATTAGTGCACTGACGAAGAGTGGGAGATTTGAGAACAAGCGACGGTGGTATTAGTATTTTGTCGGGCTAATAGTGTGGCGACAGGTCGGTGGTGGTTTGCCCCCGATTGGGATTCCCCCTCGAGGGAATACAAGGACGACTTCGACAAAGTGTGGAGTTTCTTTGAAGGACAGCATCTTCGATCCTCCACACAGTTGGCTTTCTGCTGCCAAAGTTTCCCGGTGCTAAGGTGCAGCCACGCCGGGAGAAGGCGCAGAGCGACGGCCGCGCCACTCTCCGGCTAGCTCGCCTGCTGTTTCTGCTTCTCGGATCGAGGCCGTGTCGGCGAGGCGACAATGCTTGACATAATGTCTGAACACCAAGGTATGCTTATGGACTATCAACAAAACCCAACGAAAAACAGTCCTCACTTGATGTTAATCTGTTCGTCGCGTAAAGCTGTCGTTTTGAGGACAGTAAGCTAAAGTGAGTTACGGCTAACGTCGTTGTTGCGTGTGTTGTAATAATGTCACAGCTCGCTATTGACCGACAGTCGGACGTGTTGTCGTTAAACTACCGTGAAAGTTCTTTAAAAGTGAAGACTGTGTGATTCCAACTTTTTGTATAGTTATTGTAGTTCATAAATTTGACGTTAACATTTATTACACAGTTCCCGTTAGCTTGCTAGTTAATTAACGCGCCGAACCACATAGCTTAATAGCTGCATAGCCACGGTTGCAAACCAACTCACTGAAGCCTCTCTAACGTGTCAGTTGAGATAATCTGGCTTACAAATATAATTCCGAAAAATGCCCCCTTTTTTTGGACATTAGCTCAAACTTAAAAGGTGGCCAGCACGACACGCCCGATTAACATTAGCCGATAGCACAAAGCTATCTCTGCTATGGAGCCTCCCACTGCTGTATCAAGAAAGCTACCTTGGTTTGCTAGCTGATCAAGAGGGTGTTAGCCACAAGACAACCCTTAAAATTATCAAATTAAGCCTTCAACCACGCAAAACTATCGTTGTAGAAGCTCAATGAAATGAAGTAACTCTCCCTTGCCCGTTTGCGATTAACGCTACAAACTACATACGGTTCAGTTAGCTTCCCCTCTAAACGTCACCTAGCATTAGCATAGACACAAAATGTACCAAAAGCATGGTGTCCAGCAAACAGACGCGATTTTAGCAATCCAGTCAACTTTTCCTTATAAACTTGGCGTGAAAACGATGAACTCTTCTTCTAGAGTGATTTTTAAACACCCACTAATTTTGTGAAGTTCAAGCAGTCACAAAGTGACACCGGTTGCGGTTGTTTAAGGACGCAGAAGTTGTCTTGAAGATGTTAGTTGGTTGTTTTTTTTTCGCTCAAGTGACCTTCAGTCAATTATGTACGTTAATTTAACGTAGTTTTTACAAACACACTGTTTTAAAATAAGACCAGCATGCGCTTCATCGTTTATAATCCCGATTAAGGTATTGAGCCGTGTTAGCAAGCTAATGCTAGCATTAGTCCACTCTCTCCCTCGGCAACAGTATGCTTTGTAATGTAGTGGCTGTTAAGCGGCTGAAAAGTGGTCACTTGTGACTTACAGACGTGTTTTCTTCTTCAACAGATTCACTGTTAACGTGTAAAACGGAACCTCTGGTGAGTATTTTTATCATTTGAGCACTTTATTTGACTCAGCTGCCCTCTGTTGTGGAGGGCTGTGTAGGTTAGCTTCACTCTCTTAAACAAAGACATGTGTTTCCTGTAGCCCCCAGAGAAGAAGAAGAGGACTGTTGAGGACTTCAACAAGTTCTGCAGCTTCGTCCTGGCTTATGCTGGTTACATCCCCAGTCCAAAAGAGGTGAGCTGTTGCTGTTTTTCTTTCTTTTTTTTCCCTTTTCTAAAAAAAAGTATCATATTAGATGTAGTGACTGCTTTGCAGTTGTGACAGAAGATGTTTTTGTCTGCTCTTATAGGAAAGCTCGTGGTCCCCGACATCATCCAGCTCTGCACATAGTTCGGGGTTGTCAGCAGATGGTGGAGGTGGAGGGAGCAGTTCCAATGGCAATGCTTGGGCAGATGGGGGCTCCGACATCCACACCATCCATACGTTTGTCCGCAAAGCTCGAGCAAATAAGGGCAAAAATATTCGGCGCATGCACTCTGACAGCACCCTGCTGGATAAGATGCAGCTTAAAGACTCTCTTTATGAGACCCAGGCCAGCACTAAGGGAGAGCGCAAGAAGGACAAAAAACTGAAAAAACTGTCACTGGATTCTGCCATGGGGGCAGCAGATAGTGGCAGCAGCGAGGGTGAGAAAAGAGCCCGCATCAAACGCAGCAAGAACTCAAAACAGCCCAAAGCTAAGAAGCTCAAGAGTTCAGCTCCTCAAAGCGAGACTGACTCCGAGGCACGGAATACGCACTCCGAGGTACGAGCTGGCAGGGAGGAGCTGCCGGGGCATGGGGGCTCCTCTTCGAGCATGCAGAGCATGGGGAAGGTGCAGCCAGACGAATCCAGGGAAGCAGAAATGAGCTCCAGTGAGGGTGAGACATGGATCGCTGATGAAGACATTATGGTGGAATCGGGTAAGACACTGTGATTTTGACCTTTTGTCTGTTATTTACTTGGTGGTTGCTTACTTTGAACTAACTCACAACCATAATCCCCCTGTAACTCTGGTCTGTTTATCCACACAGGGGATGATTCATGGGACTTGATCACCTGTTACTGCGGGAAGCCATTCGCGGGTCGGCCGATGATCGAGTGCAACCAGTGCGGCATATGGGTGCACTTGTCATGCGCAAAGATCAAGAAGTCAAACGTTCCCGACATCTTTTACTGCCACAAGTGCAGGGACTTGCGGCGGTCGGGACACAAAAAAGACACTTAAAGCTGAGCAGGACTGGAGGGGAAAAGGAGCGTTTGATCTGTTTTTGCTGTCCTCTGACACTTAACTTTATTTGATGCCTACAGCCAAAACAGCCTAAACTATCACCTGGAGGGCAACTGTAAAGTCAGTTTGTTGGATTTCTTTCGACAATCACAACCATTCTTATTTATCCCTCACGTCTAGTTTTCGTTCCCCCTTTGGCTACTGTGAAGAACTGGAAAAAAGGCAATATTGACGGTTCCAAATCATTTTTAAGTTCTTAATTGACGTCAACGTTGATTGGCTTTGCTATTACAGTTCTGGTGATGTGCATATACTTTTTTTTTTTCTCTCAATAGTTCTCATATAGACTGAAGGTCCACTTTTGACTTGTAAATTATTTCTTGTGCATATTGACAAATTAGTGAAAACCTTTTCCTTTGGTCTCCGGAGTACCACTCTGAGCTTGCTCCAATCATTCCCACCCTTAAATCAATGCAACACATGAAGAGTTGGGGAGAGGGAAGCCCAGCTTACATTGTGTCACATAAGAGGTGGATAATGTCACTCCTGTTATTACTTTATACGCATGTCATAATGCCAGACGGGCAGCTCATTTTGGTTTCGATCGTACTCTGGTAGTTTGTGTTGAGCTTTTTCTTGGGTTGTCTTTAAGCCTCCTGAAATAAGAAGTTTCAATTCACTGACTTGGATAAGATTTATTACTTTGCATCTTCATATGCATCTAGTTGTACTCAAACTATCCTTTCAGCAGTGCACTTTTAAAACCTAAATACACCCCGCCTCTTTTTTTTTCTTTTTTTTTTTGAAAGTTGGGGGCGGGGCTAAGATGAGCTACAGCTAATTAAAACCGGACTTGGTCGATGGTGCGCTTAGTGTTTCTCACAGTCCGGCTTATTAATCACTTAGCCATTAACCGTGAGTCAGTTTTTACTTATGTGTTTGTTTTTGTATTTAAATCATCTGATATCGGGGCGGGGGGAACGTTGCTGTAAGACGACTGGTTTGTTGCCGTGCTTTACGATGTCAAAGTGGCTCTGAGGCTCGTTTATGAATGGTTGTTTAAAAAATATATATATGTATTTTTTATTTCTAGGCTTTCTGAGGAAGGGGGGGATTAGAGATGCACCCCGCATCAGAAAAAGGACATACGATTGTCTCACATCGAGAACAAAGTTGTAGTGTACAGAAAACAAGTCGAGGCTGTCTAGGTTGTCATTTTGTTTATGTTGTTTGGTTTTACCATGTGCGTTTTTTCTTTTGTTCGTGGGAGAGTCATGGTAAGTCTCCAGTAGCAGTTGCACTCTCCGTACAACTTAAACTTCTGTGTACATATCCTGTTCTTTGACAAATGTACATATGTGAAAGTGAAGAGAGAATACTCAAGCAAATTCTATATTTTCTGCAGTCTGATATTGTTTTGTTTTTCCTTTAATTGTAGCTTGAAAAATAAAAGTCTTTGGGAACATGCTGGTTGAGTTTTTAATTTTCTTTAATAAAATGACACACACACACAAAACAAGAAACAGTTACATATCACATTTTATTAGGTGTTGGCACACAGTTGTGTTTGTCAGGTTTTGTTTTCTACCAGCAGAGGGCGACAGCTGGCAGGAATCTCACTCGTTAGTATGGCACAGATGCTGAATAAATACCAAGTTATACAAAGTTCATGCATGATATTTAGCAGGCTTTCTAGTTCTGATAATCTTCCCCGTGGAGGTCTGGTTCATCCTGCAAAACAAAATATATAAATGCTCAGTTCTTCATATTAGACAAGTGCAAGGTTTTTGAATTATTAATGCTGAAGCATTGTTGTAGTACAGCTAGAAATGGCTACCAGTGTCATGGAAAACTTCAACAAGCCATGAAAGACGATAGCTGCCTATGCAAGTAGGACATTCAAGTAATAATAACTTCAGTGCACATCCACACATAGATATCTGTGTATTTATGTATATTTTATACTATTTATTAGATATTTTTGTTCATAGAATACAAGTTTAAGAATAGATTGCTTTCTTTGCACTGAATGGGACAGCATATAGTTCTGTTTTAATATTTTTTACTTTGCAGTCTGCTAAAAATAATCTAATTAATAACAGCTCTTTAAAGCTAAAGCCATCGATGTTTCAGGCCCACATGTATACTTTATGTTTCAACAGGGTGAGTGTGTGCATGTGTTGAGCTTGTGGCATTTAAATGTTGCCGTGATGCAGGTTATTTGGTGGGGAAAATGGGTCTAAGTGTCTAAGGAGCTTGAAAAGTGTCGTTTGCAGCTCACCATTCGGGTTCTGAAGCTGGATATTTGAAAGCCGCCGATGGGGTCCAGAGGAGCGACCTTCCTCCTGTAGACGCAGCAGAGAGAGAAAAACAGTCAATTCAACACAACATCGGGGAATTTAAGATGTGCTGGAATCAAATCAAAAGACATCATTTGGTTCTGGACTGATCGTTTGATCTTCTCATTTTTACATCAGAATACACAAAACTTTAACATTACATGTATTTTGGCCAAGAGCTAAAAATCTATATCTACTTAACTCCAAATTTATGAGTTCCCTTTTTTGTAAATTACATCATAGGATTAATATATCTAATATAAGTAACAATCATCTCCATAAATCAAAACTTGTCAGTTTATTTAAGCTGCATAAGCACATAGTTGCTGTATTTACAGCTAATTTGTACTATTTACACCTTTTCTCTATCATGTGTGGCTGTATAACTAACTGTTCGACAAATATCTAGAGCCATTTGTCCTAACCTCTTTTCGTTGGCTTTCCGGTTATGCTGGTGCTGGTTCGGGTGCTGCCGCTGGGCAGGAAGGTGTTCTGTTGGGGCGATGAAAGTCTCTGACTGAAAGGAGCGATTGCCCACATCTCCCACCGTCTCCCCTGTGTCACCCACAGAGAGGTCGCTCATGTCCAAGTGATCGAACAGGTGGGAAAAGACTTCTTGGTCCATTAAGGTGACCTCCTGAGGACGTAATCAGATCATTCAATAAGATGGCAAAGGATTAAACGCCAGTAGCTGTTTAAATTGCTCGTCTGAAAATGGTGATAAATTTAATGTCTGTAAAAAAAATTTAAAAAAAAGAAGGCGGCTTACCCTTTTGTTTCTGGATCTGCTTGGTATGACAGCAGCAGATATCTCCTCCAGCAGCAGGTAAAGAGCCAGGAAGGGCAGCATCCATCTAGAGCCAAGCATCTGAACGGTGCAAAAGACAGACTGTGAGTCTTAATTCCCTGTAAGGGTGCAGACACACAAGAAAATGAATCTGAAAACAAACCCTTTGCTCACCTTAAAATCTCTGGTTTTTTCTTTGGATTTCGACTCTAAGCTGTCTTGGGTCCAACTGTGCGTCTCTGTGCGGTTCTCTCTCTGCTGACCAGTGTGGAGACGAGGGTATTTGTAGCCATGCTTCCAGGGTGGGTTTATATTTTGGGACTATTATGGGGCTGTTTAGGCTAAGTGTGTGTATGTGTGTGTGTGAGAGAGACTATGTGACTTCAGACATGCCAATTAAACCTGCCGCCTTGCTTCCTTAACATCATTATTGTCAATCATTATTGTCAAAACCTTAAGAGATTTTAGATTCAGACAACATGCCCTGACACACTTACATACAACTACACACACACATGGCCTCAGCCCCACCACGCCCTCCTCCGCTTTCATTACTGCTGCTGCGGACAGATGAGAGTATGATAAGACCACTTAGTTTACAAGCTCGCCCGGAGTAATGCATACCCTCAGGCTTTACATCCTCCCATGTCATTTATGCAGGCATGAAGCTGAGAAGCATGAGTGAAAACAACATCTTTATACTCTTTATACTTTTTATACTCTATCACATCGAATGCTGGTCAGCCCGGTTTTTACAAAAGCAGAGATTTACATGGAGTTATGAACCGCGAACTGATCTGCAAATCATTTAGAGAAACATTCAAAGCTGACATATAAAATCATGAAGCTGATAAATATGAGTATTTTACTTTAAATGTAAAATAAAAGTTGGGAGAAAAGTATGTTTATATACAGCTCGTAGTGTCCTTTGTTGTTTTTGTCTTTTCAAAATAAATTCTTTTCAGTGGGTGACAGATCCAAACTGCGAGAACATTTACCACCCAGATTTCTTTAAACTAGGATAGCTTAACATAAGATAAGAAATAATTTATTTACTGCTATGTCACCGCTGTCACAGAACAAAATAGCTAAAAGAAACAACCCAAAATTACACTAATAAGGAGCTCAGTTAGGAAAATACAAAAAAGCAAAAAGCTTTTTATTAAATGTAAAATTAATGCAGGTATTGTGGTACAACTTTTTTCTCTAGCTGTCCTCGTGGCAGTGGAGCTCAAACACGTGTTAGATAAAGTCTTCAGCTGCATGTGCATTAAGTGGAGCAGAGGATGGTCAGGATCCAAAACCACTGACCACAGCTGGAGTCATTTGGATGTCATCTGATGGAGGAATCCAAACAATGTGTTGATTCAAATTGGATTCAAATAGCACCAACAGCGACGAATTCCACTGGCAGATCCACTGTTGACAGTTCAATATTCAGGGCCCCGAACACCTCCACTGCTCACCCGAAGTCCTGAAGCCAAGTACCGTCACACTGTGGTCGGAGAGTGGGTGTAGCAACATCTCACTGCAGTGCTCCATGAACTATCTTATTACCAACACATTAAATTTGTGTTGGCGCTATCTTGTTTAATTAAGCAAGGGCTTCCTTGAAAAGGAAAAAGTCATTTGGGTGGCATCATATGTTCCTCCTAAACCTGCACATATTGTTCAACATCAGTGGTGCCTTCACAGATGTGCCATGTGCACTGATGTGCCTCCATACCATTGCAGATGCTGTATTTTGAGCCGCGTGTCGATATAAAAACAGCAACAATGGCGCGGCTCACCTTGAGCATACAGCATCTGTGAACGTTTGAAAAGCAGCAACACAATTTTTTACTCATCATTTTACAAGACAACTTTTCCACCTCGCCTTAAAGGAACTCAGGCCCAGAGAAGACACTGCTGTTTGTGGAGACTGTTTTAACATTTGTGTGTAAAGCAACTATATTCTTTGAACATGGTATTCAGAGGTGCTCCTGAGCCCGTGCAGTGAATTCAGCTACACACAACTTTTGTTATTTCAGCTGGATTATTCTGTCAGGTTTCTATAGACTGTGCGGTTGTTTTCTTCAAACAAGTTCCTTTATGCAGCCTATAATAATCAGACTACAGCATACAGGGAACTTATTTTGAAAGAGTTTAAAGATTAAAAGACTTTTGCTGAAATGCACAAACATCAGATGACAAATAACATCTCAAATGAAGGTTCATTCTCTCTCTGATAAGAACAAAATATGCTGTACTCCTTTTGCTCTCTGCTGGAAACCGCTATCTGTTTAGCATCCACCCAGAGAACACATAACTTGCTCAATTATTACAGAATTTAAATGCATTTTGCAATCAATAAGTGTATCTAGATTACCTAATCAATCATTAATAATTACTGACCAATGAAAACTGTAGTAAGTTTACTAATTAATTAAAGTATTTGTGTAAGTCAGCTTGTTTTTGTGTTGTAAATCCCCAAAGAAAAGGACCCATCCACAGCAATCAGAGATAGCATCAGTGTGTGTGGTAATCTAAAGCACTCTGCTTCGCCCGACTTCAAATCACCACCCCACTGAGACCACACAGACAGCCCTCTCCACCCGTCTTCCTCCCGCCGGCCTGCTGCAGAAAACAAAACACAGGAGAGACAGTGCAGCCGGGATGGATAGAGATTGGCAGAGAATCGGGTGGGGCCGGTGGGGGTCTACTTGAAGGGTATGCGCTTTGAGACACGTTTTCACTTTTCCTCTTTTTCCGCCCTGTCCTAATTATTTCTATTTCGGGACACTGAGGCTCACCAAACATAGAGCCAGTGTTGATAGATCAGTCGTGTATAAATAAGAAACGACAAGGCTGGCAGCATGTCAGCACGGGCAGAGGCCAGATAGGCTGCACTGATTACCCCCATTATCAGGGACAGGCCTCATTAGGAGCCTCGAGCTGGGTGTGCGACTGTACGTGTCCTTTTGTTGCAACACAGGACCAAATGTCCTCCCGACGATGTAAACGTGAGGATCATCTTTCAGATGTTAGGACATTTTGTTGGCTCTCGTGTTTAAGAGGTTACAGGTTTCAGTAGAGAGGTAGGATTGGTTAGAGGCTAAAGGCTAGGATTAAGCCACACAAATGCTCCTGCGTCTTGGGTTTTTAAAGGTGTGCTAAGGCTAGACTTGTAGTCAAGACCGCCTAAACCAAGACCAAGACAATACCAAGACCAGAGGGTATCGAGACCAAGACAAGACCAAGACCAAGACAGACCGAGTCAAGACCAAGACGAAGTCGAGACGAGACCGAGACCGAGACAAAAAAGTCTTTAAACTGCAGCCAGATGCTGCTTTGTTTATGGGTGTCAGGCATATTTATGTGTTTTTGCTTTCGCACAGCCCTCCTCACCGCTGTCTACTGTCTCACTCGCTTACTGACTTGACTGTCTCGTCTCTCACCCTCTCTGTTTTTCACATAATGATATTATCCTATATCCTCGCATGTGATTGGCCAAAATATGGAGGGATTGGAGCATAGCTGAGCCACTGTGTGAGAGCTGAGCAGCGAAAAGAAATTAAGTGTGGAGTCGGCTCTCGCTCAATGGGAGTCGTCTCTTCTGATTTACTACAAAGCACTCTCTAAGCACGGCTCTTAGAGCTGATGCTTTTGCGCATGACACATTATCGAACGTTACGTTGTGTGTCATGGATACTGTTGACTCCAAATCTCCCGACTACTATGTCGATCTGAGACAGCAAAACCGAGACAGCGAGACCAAGACAAGACTGAGGGATCCGAGACCAAGACAATACCAAGACCACGTAAAAGTGGTCTCGAGACCGGTCTCAAGACCAAGACCAGTCTCGAGACCAAGACCGGTCTCGAGACATCCAACTCTAGCTAAGACTACCTGCACTTGATCTGAGCCTAAATTTAATATTTACTAATTCTGAGGCTGAGAGGAGAGTACTGATGCCTAGCAGCTGGCTTACTTAAGAGCTGACCAGTAGGTACATTTAATCATGTTTGTTGGTCATAGGTTAATGTTTATTGAGTGTTACTGATTTTCTATTCTAAAAAAATATAAAAATCAATCAATAAAGCAAATAAACCAGATCAAAATGTTTACATAACATAACACGCATGCACACATTTTTAGCTAATTTTAATTGGATCATACTCAAATAATGTTTTAAATTGCAACAGATCTATGTAAATGCAGTGGATTTAAATATTTTTTGTTCACAATGTATAGAGTAAAATTGTGACACCAAAATTAATCATATGTCTAAAATGCAAAAGTCATGGATAGGGATTTAAGTGTATTAGCATACAGTCAAAGACAGCAGGCGTAAGTGAAAGGATACAGTACGGTCTTCTTTATATTTTGATTGATTTGATTGATGCGACATATATAAACATGTACAAACATACATGGAACTCAGCTTTTAGAAACGCTTTCTTATTTATTAAGTAGTGTTCAGGAATAGTTCTCCAGGTTTCTTGAAGAACATTCAAAGCTCTTCTTTGGATGTTTCTGCCTTTTTGTTCCCTCCTCTGAACCGATCTCACACTACTCCAGTAATGTTGAGGTCCAGTCTCTGGGGAGGCCCATCCATCACTGATAGTTTGTCATTGTGTGTTTTTCTATCCAGTTATGCTTTTACTGCACTGGCAGTGTGTTTGGGATCATTGTCATGCTGAAAAATGAACTTGTCGCCAATCAAACTCTTTGGAGATGGTACAGCATGGTTGACCAAAATCTGCACTTTTCTACCTTCATAATTCTATAAATTTATACAAGCTCTCCAACACCACTGGCTGAAATTGAGCTCTAAACCATGACAGGTACAAGAACTGTGTTGAAAATGAGTGAAAAAGCAATCAATGAACAAAGAAAGACCTACAGAAAGCCTGGAGAACTATTGCTTAAGACCACTTTTTAAAAAAGTAAAAAAGTTTGGCTCATTAGTAGCAAAATATTGGAAATAAGTGGAGGCTTCAAGATTTTGCACAGTAGAGTGATTGGTAGTATGTGTATGGCACTCTCTCTCTCTAACTGTGTGTGTGAGCTGACACCCCGCCCCGTCTTCTTGGCCTATAAGTATCAGGCATTGCAGCAGGTCCCAAATATAGACTCACAGAGACGATCCTCGTTCACAAAAAATATTAACGAGAAAAAACTAAATATATATATATAACTGTATTTTTCTCTGATTGAATCTGCATTGAAATGCAATGTAAGTTCAGCTATTTGTGTTAGTGTTTTCACACAGAGATGAGCAGAAATATCAAAATGAGCAACGTATCAGTTGCATAACAGAGACGGAAGACATTTGTCGTATTATTGTGAAAGAAACCAGCGCTGTAAATACACTGTGAGCTAGTACAAAGTGAGACACCCAAAACAAACGCACACTGAGCTGCTGATGGGAGCCATTTCTATTTCTACTTTTATACAAACTACTCATATGTTTATTTTTGGCCTGTTCATTTTATAGGACACTTTAGTTGCCCCATAAAGTCCAATGTTTTGCATGACTTTATATATAGCAGTAGCAGTACAAGATCTTACCAATGTAAAATTGGTGTTTACCCATTACTGAAACTTAGAATTAATTTTAATTTAATAATATAATACTTACAGTTTCCATTCTGCTGATATAAGTATGACTATTTTTATTTTTAGTTCAAGTTTTTACTGCTAATCCTTCCTCGCTTCTATGAATACTCAGATTTCCCCTTGTGTAATGTTTTAAATTAAGTTATTGCTAATTTTTTAACCTCTTGCTATGTTTGAAAAGCCAGAGTATAGCATAGGAAAAATGCTCTATAAGAAGAACAAGTTAGTTTTAAACATTATATTTTGAGTTTAAGATCACTTTTACATTGTTTTTAAAGCTGGATTAATTGTACTTTTGATTATTGGGGACAGATTAGCAAACATCAAGTATGGGTGGATATTAGGATTTATAGTGAGTGAATTTCTTGCCAGCTGATAAATACGTCAGTCCAACATAAGTCTCCTTATATCTGTCTAAGATAACGATGTAGAAGTCCCTAAGATGGCCATCTGCTACATCTTCCACCAAAACTGTTAAGTCAATTCAATTCAATTTTATGTAATTTTACAGGAGGAAACCAGAACTAGGCTCGGGAAGGGGCAACCTTGACTGGTTGGGGTGAGACAACGAGACAAGACAAAAAACATCTTCTTTTTAATCACTAGATTTCTTCACCATTCAGAAGACCACAGTCTGCATTATGTTCAAACCTTTGTTGTTTCTCAACTTTATTGGGGGTTTTTTTGTTTTTCTTTCAGGTGATTTCTTCACCTTTCACACACTTCTGACACTGAAAAGACAGCAGAGGCAGATAGGATCTACACCACTTAGTTAAACTTAGATACTAGCTTTGTCATCTAGTGGATGCCACATTGTGTAAATGAGTTTAAACAGACATCAGATGCTTATAATTCAGTTCCTATCACATTGTACTCTTTTAATATTAATTTTGAAAGACAGTTAAATATGCATCTGAATTTTGGTCTAAAGGAGTTTAAATTATCTTTATTTAGTCCTGTGTTGTTAACATTGTCATTTGCTTTTGTCCTATTTAGAGAATATAAAGGAAACAGTGACCTAGTGTTAGCTAAAATGAGCTAGATAGCTACTTCAGTATTTTGGCTAGTTAAATTGCTGTAACATCAACTAATGTTTTTATTTGTCTTGTTTTCCATGAATTTACTTTAGATTAGTGTAGTTCAACTGAATTACAATATCGGCCTCAGAGCCCATGTGTGCTGTGAAAGGGAAAACTGTGTTAACACAGGGAAGCATTACGTTTAACTTACTTTGCTATTTAATTAGAAAACAAATGAGAAGAGATCAATGTGGCCTAGTAGCCACTATTAACCGAGTAATTAACAAAGGCTTAACATGGGTTACTACAATAACTTACTAGCAATGTGAGTTCTTAAAAATGAGTATGTCAGGGTATGCCAGCAGGGTAAACAAGCTGCCCAAAATCTGGAGGCGTTTCAGTCAGAGACAGTCATTGAACAAACTGCTCTCCATCATGAACAACCCATCACAACCAGTCCACTCCACAGTACTGATGCGCCAGAGCCCCTTCTCCCTCAGACTGATTCAACCTCAGTGCCATAAAAAGACAACTTCAGGAAATCATTCCTACCATTGAATATAAACCTGTATAATAACTGTATAGTAACTTCATTCTGTGACAGATGAACACAGACATGGTATTCCACATACCTCTTGGAGCTGTTTCTTATATTTATATCATACATATTATTATAGCAGAATAGAATAGAATAGAATAAATCTTTATTGTCACTGTTAGAAGAACAATAAACACAGTCTGGCATCTTTCCAATAGCAGCATGTAGATATTTACATTAAAGTTCCTTTACAAGGAGAAAAAAAGTTTATGAGGTGCCTACACAGGGAATGTATGTAATAACGTAAGTATCTACACAGATGTGTACAAGTTGTATACAAATTATATGTGCCATATATAAGGGAGCAGGTGCAATTTAAGGAGCAAGTGATCAGTGCAATATAATGTGCGATGTGATCGGTGGTAGTGCACATTGAGTAAGAGGCAGGACTAGGTAGGTAGGAATTGTGGTTGCTTTATAAAAAATACAGTTTATAAACAGAGGTAGGAATGTTGGTTGTATTATACTATAATAAATATGGTTTATAAATACAGTGTAATTATTATAGAAGACATATTATTATAGTATACATATTATTACTACTCTCTTACAGAATATCAGTCTTACTTTTTACTCTTCTTTAACTTCAGCGTTGCATAATCAAAGTCTTACAGTACACTCTGTGTATTTACTGTAGTGTCCCTGTTTCCTGAGGAGGAGGAGGAGCAGGAGAAGGTGGCTGTAATTTCTGGCATTTGGCGCCCCCTGGTGGTCGGAGCTGCCCCAGCGTTTCACAGATCGCACCCCTCCTTCTCGTCTTCCTCCCGCATGTGCAGCGAGCGATAACAAGTTTAGACGTCCCTGGTGACGCCAGTCTCCTCTTCCCGCCCAGTGCACAAAAACCCACATCTTCATAGCTCAATGACCCACCAAAGCCTTAGCCCAGCGGTCCTCAACCCCCGGGCCTCGGACCGGTACCGTTCCGTGAGTCGTTTGGTACCGGGCCGCGAGAGTTGAGGTTCAGGTGTGAAATGTATGGTTTTCAGGGTTTTTATCGGTTTTCAGCGTTATTTTGTTATTGTTTTTATCGTTAACTCGGTTTTCCTGGGTCTTTTCACGTGTGTTATGAATAAATCTTCTTTTTTTCGGTACCGGCACTAGTTTTATTTTGTTGTATTCATCCGCGACACCTCATTGCCGGTCCGTGAAAATATTGTCGGGCATAAACCGGTCCGTGGCGCAAAAAAGGTTGGGGACCGCTGCCTTAGCCCACGTAAAATCCCTGAAAGGGGGAGGAGACTAGAGAGAAGTGGAGAGGGGAGATACGTACAGCACAGCTGCGGCTAACAGGTTAAGAGGACAGCAAACCTCTGCTTTCCCACCAATTTCTTTTCATTTCTTGTCGCTGGAACTTCGGGGAAAACAGCCACTGAGGTGAGATATTTTTGTGTGAGTGTGTGCTGTTTGTTTTAGCTCGAGTGTTTTTTCTTCTTCTTCTTTCTTTTACTACGACGTAAAGAGTCCTCACGAGGCAGGAGATGCTCGCGAGCCTTACTTTAAGAAGCTGTTGGCGGTTTTCTTTTTAATGAGCTCTTATGGGAACCTGAGTTTACTTTAATTACCTTTAAAGGGGAAAAAAAGAAAAAAGAGCTCCATATTGACATTTAGTGGCAGTTAGCTGCCAGTCCTGCGCTGACACGGGGCACACCCACTCCTTTTATTTTCACGAGTTAGGTCTGAGATACTGTGCATCAGGGACAAAAGGGCCACGAGTTTCAACCCAACATTGTCAGGATTGTTTTGGACCTCTGGGCTGTGTCTGAATATTATCCGTGAAGCTTGGTGTCGGGATGCCAGACGGGGCAAATTTACACACAACTTCGAGTCGCTCGCCTTGAACGCATGACCGATTGAGGTTAAACATTCATGTTTGTGTTATTGTCGCTCTCTGTGCACCCTCCTCCAGTCCTGCTGGTTTCTATTACACCCACCCCTCCCCTTTTTTCTCTCTTCTTCCTCCCTTTATCCTTTCAGTTTCCCCTAGAAACCGTGGGATTGCGTCGGGAAGTGACCTTATTTTTCCTTCTCCGCCCAGAAAAGCTCTGCACCATGTCTGCTCCTGGTAAGTAACCAGATTTCACATTTTTGTTTTCACTTTTTCTTTGGAAGAAAATATGAAGACGTAAGCGTGTTTTAAAAATGTGGTTAGTGTTGCGTACATTAACAGCTTTAACACTTTGTTTCCATTACGTCAGCTTTGTGAAACGCTAAAAGTTTTCTCACACTTGCCCCGTTAGCTTTCCACTAAATGTCACAGCCTGAATAATGAGCACACTGTCCAGCCCACACAGTAGACTCTTGAAGGTGGGGGATGTTTTTATTTTGTTTTTTCTCCTCCAAGAAATTCCTGGAATATTTTCTTGAAAACACGTCAGAGTCTTTGGCCCAGCAGACTTCTCTCACTGGAAAAGGTGAAAGGTGTTATTGTTTGTGTATGCGAGGGCAGTGGATGTGCCCACACTTTTTTCTGTTTTTTTTTTTAATGTGAAGTAAAGAGAGGGATGTTGAGCAAAGGCAGACCTCTAGCTCACACTGTTTAACTTCCTTTTTTAACTGCCATTAAACAGAAGTGGCACAAGAGGTTGTTTTCCGTCTTAATTGTAGTCCATGAGGCTTTATTACATTCATCAGCCTTTGCCAGCAGACTCATGACTAAATGGGCTTTTCCAGTCACCTGGTCTTGTTCGTTGTGGTTATAATAAATCAAAATAAAGTAATGCTCCACTCGTGAAACTAAATCTCTTTGGCATTTTTTGGCCTTCAGACAACAATTCTAATTGATACAGTGCCAAGACAGGAAAGGGGGAAAAACAAAACAAAAAGTTGTCAACTTTGTATTTATCCTTCTTGCTGAAAAGTGTGGGAATATCAAGTACAAACTGATGGGAAACATCATTTTATAGTTTACATGTATTCCTCACTGCTGACTGAGCCTGACCTGCACATAGGTGGTAAAGCAGTGAGGGGAGGAGAGCGCAAATAGTGTTAGGTCTTTTTAAACGGGACAAGATCTGCATCAGTGATGGCGTCACTTCACAAGAAGGATCCTCCCGGCATCGAACGGGAGATCTTTTCCTTGTTAGGTCAATATGTAAACCAATATTAGTCGTAAAATTAAGTAAAAATGGTGGAAGGGGGGGAGTGAAGACGCTCTGCTTCTAAGACTTGAACTCATGGTGCATTTTCTCCCTTCCATAGAAGTCCATGCTTGCTCACAAGAGGGAGTAAAATTTTCTAGATGAGCCTGTGGAAAGATCATCAGGCACTCCTACAGCTGCCTTTCTCTCACACTCTTTTACTTGGTCATGTGTGTGAGAGTGAGAGAGAGGGGAAAAAAACAAACCACAGGCCAGTGACCTTCAGAAAAGTTAGACTCACGTGCTTCGGGTATTTGCAAGACGTGAATAAAAACCAGTTTGGCCAGTCTTGAGACCAAAATCCCTTATTGACATGCCATTTCATTTAAATGTGTATAGGCCTTTTTGTTTAGTTTTTTTTTCCATTACCAGTATACTCGCTGTGATTCACATCAAAAAGCACATCTGTAAAGAACACACTGTAAAGCAGCTCATATATAACATACAGAGAGAAACCCAACAGGCACGTGGAGGCTCTCGCCACCAAAAATAAGCTGATCTAAATCTGATCTTTCTGATCTAAATTTTGTCCTCAATGCTGTTAGAAAACACCACAGCACAGGTAATTTCACGTGACGGTCTGTCAGCAGGTGTGACTCAGGAACACATGACATCACGCCGTGTGTTTTAAGACAGTGACTTTATGGTTTATACTCACTGTGTAGTAAAGTGAACCATCACGTTCTGTAAACAATAATTTCCCTAAGAGCCAAAATGGTTTCAGCTTCCACTTCAGCTTCCTTTTCTTTGGTTGGACAGTTCACAACTTTCTCTAAATGTGTTCTCCAGTGAGTTTTCTGTGTGTTTCATTAATACGTTAAGAGCCCCACTTTGATCCCAGGTGGAGACATATAGTAAAAAAATTCTGTCACATTGAAATATGTGGAGTTACCCTTTGTCAATAAGGGAGCCGCTGAAATTAACTTTAAATCACCATAGCAACCTTTGCTGTGCACATAACCTGGTCAGAAGCACCAGGTAAAGTTACAGCAGTGTGCACTGTGCTTTGCAGTGTCACTGGAATTTGGATGTATTTGATTGGTGATGCAGAAAAAGTATAAATGTTTTTAGATCTGATTCTAATGTGCTGCAAAGTCTGTTTTATGCTATTTCCACGTCTTTTATTAATTCATGGGATGTTAATGTTTATTATTAGTTAAATGTGTAGCCGTCATGTTAGAACAAAACAAGAGCACCATGCAGTGTTTCAATAATTTTCTCAAATGAAAATGTTTATTTTTACTGCTCTGTTTACTAAATCACAAAATCAACAAGTTTCTGCAGCTTTAATATGTTTGTGTTTGTAACAGTGGTGAGTTTCACCATTAGATTTTTATTATCATCACCATTTATCATCATCGTTTGATAATGTCATAGGGGACGCTCACAGGGATCACTTTGTCTCTTTTAATGTGTTCGCACACAGAGGCTGAGGCAGAAAGCCTGGCTTAATCGAGGAAGTTGATAACCATAATCGTGACATTGGGGTTTTAGGTCAAGCCGGCTTACACACAGTTCTCAGGGCTAAAGGAAACTGTCCTCAGTACAAGTATAAACGACCACCACGATGCATTAGACTTGCACTATTAAAATTTTTAAAGACTACATTTTCTGCCTCTCCACCACACCAGATTTCTTTTTTTAATCTTGTCTGTTACAAAAAAATGAATGTCAGCAGCAGTCCTATGATAGTGAGACTATTAACTATTTTTTTTTTTTTTAACCTTTATTCTTGGAAGCAGGATAACGTAAGCTGGAAGGCGGTTAATAAAATTCGCCATTGATTTTCCATTGTCTCTGGCACTTCACATTGTACAGTGGGGCTTAAATGCTATGTGCTCTAAATGAGGTCTGTACTATGGAACGAGATATGTGTACGTGTGTGTGCACGACTGTAGTGGTGGGGGAAATGTGTCTTCTTACACGCCAAAGACCGATCGGTCAATGTTGTGTAATTGTGACCGATGTTGTTGTCGTTATGAAATGAGAATGATCACATTTTTGCATTTTAAGCAAGGACATTACAAACCATTTAACCCAGTTTAGACTTTATTGGCATAACATATGATTGTGAGGACAGCTGTGTTCCAGTGGACCTTGCAGTTTATCTGATAACAGCATTTTACACATTCATAAAAGTAAGCAATCCCCAGTTATTCATTGTTATGAATCTTGTCAAACTGAGTCCCATAAGACACAGCAGAGGTGCAAGTGGCCCTGTGGAAAGTCTTATGTCCCCTCGTGGCGTTCTCCAGGGCAGACACAGGGTAGGCTGGCTGCTAGCCTCTTGAGACTAGTGTGCACTTACAGTTCTGTTGGTTTGGAGACTTATGAACAGCAACAGCTGCTTTAAATAACATGCAAACACTCTGAGAGACAAAGTTGCATATCTCTCCTGTGCTGGCGGTGTCCATTCTTCCTAACTGAAATCCTCACTTAATGTAAGAATCTTCATTTCCTGTCCAAAAAAATACCCCAAAACTCACTTTTATCATTCAGTTTTTCCACCATGGAAACACTGACAATTGGTTTCCACCATATCATAGTTCCAGTTTTTCCAGTATAGGTAGGTTATTACTGTTGTGTCGCAATCACTGGCTAATTAGCTCTGCCCTGCCTATTATAAAAAAAAAAAAGGGCGGATGATTCACAGCACGCACACAGACGCACTCACGCTCTTGTGAGCAGAGAGCAGCTGCTTCTAGCGAGACACTCGGCGATCACTGCTCTCAGCTTCTGCCTCTTCTCTTACTGGAAGGTAAGAACCTGGAGACGATCACACATCTGGCTTTAAATCCTGAAAAGAGAAACCAGGCAGGAGCTTCCTGCTTTTAGGCTTTTTAATTTATGTGTGTATATTCATATTCTCATTCATACTCAGAGTTGATGGTTTCTTTTAGTTTTTTTGTGCTCTCCTACATTTTCTGGCTTTTTTTTATTTTCCTTGTATTTGTTATTTGTGTCACGGTCAAAGTTGAGCTCTACTTTCTCAAGTGTGAACGTCATAGTTTATACAGCTACAGCCCAGCTCATATATTCAAATTCAGTCAAATCAGACTATCTGTACAGCTGAACAGGTTTTGATTCTGTCTAATTTTTTTTTCCCTCCAGTTTACCCAGGTGCTCCAAACCAGCCACCCTATCCCATGTCTCAGCCCGGCGGAGCACCGTATCCAGTTCCTCCTGGATATGGAGACCCCAGTCAAGCCCCTCCACCCGGCTTCAACATGGGCTATTCAGGACAACCTGCGGTCATGTACCAGCCAGGACCCGTAGGGCCAGTTCCAGGCCCTGAATACGGTGGCCCACCAGGAGGGATCTCCCCAGCTCCTGGAGTTCCAGCAGTCCCCGTTGGTGTCCCACCTGGACTCGAGTACCTCACACAGGTAGGGCAGAGAAAGGTTAAACCAGTGGAGTTTTTTTTTTGTTTTCTTTTATACGCCGTCCTGTCCAGCAGCCTTTGGAGTCACAATTATGATCTGAATGCACTCTTGTGCCAGACATATTTTGCTTCTCCAAGATGAGCTTTGAAATTTCTCTGTAGGCTCCACTTGTTCATGTCTTTCTTTTATCTATCTAGTTGTTAATTTCTATTAGTGTTATATCAGTCTTTACATTCCATGTTTAGTATGACCTGATCTGAGTCTTTGACAATAATGATAATATTTTGAGGGCCACAGCATTGGTTCCAGTGTGAAATGTGAAATGTCACAAAGTTTTAAACAACTTTCTAACAGTGACCGATGACTCATTTTACTTGGATTTTGTATGAACCTGAAAAGCTGCTGGCCGTGGGCGTAACCTGATACAGTTCCTGCATCTGTTGTATGCCTGTTAGTAAGAGAAAAGGTCACATGTTTAAGACTGTCGTGAGTAAAAGTAGCGTTTTCTACTTCTGTTATTGGCTCACCATTGAAAGACTTGTAGTTTGCTGCACTTTCTGATGATCATTAATCTCATTTAGGATTTGGAAATTTGTGACATCAGTTTCCTTTTTAAAACAATAGGTGAGGTCTTTCCCTTAAAAAATCCTTCTATGGGATTTCTTTGTGCAGATATTAAAGGAAACACCTCCCCTGCATATTATACATGTTAGCATGCTAAATTGGCTTTCTAGGCAAAAAAAAAAGAAGGCATTTTTGTTTAACTTTTGTTTAACTAACAGAGTCTGATGGAGCTGAAATACTCTGTGGCTTAAAGAATGAAAGTCTTTTGCATTGGAAATGCCTGATACGTGGTGTTAATTGTTTTTAGAAGGAAGAGACTTTCAGATCAGGATGTGCCACAGAGCTGCCTCATTTTTCAGTTTCAGTTTTCTCTCCTTTGGTTTTAGATTGACCAGATCCTGATCCATCAGAAAGTTGAACTCCTGGAAGGTGAGGCGCGCTTCTTGTTCAACACAGAATACTTAATCCTTCATCAGCTCATAAGCAGCTGTGTGTGAGGTTTAAAGCCTCACAAGACGAAAAATGATGTCTGTCCTTGAAATTCCTTACTTATCTTTACTTCATTGCTCACCGTTTTCCCTCCTCTTCTCCCAACCACGCCCAGCATTCATCGGTTTTGAGACAAACAACCAGTATGAAATAAAAAACAGTCTGGGTCAAAAGATCTACAAGGCCAAAGAGAAGAATGACTGCTGCACCAGGAACTGTTGTGGCTCTCTGCGCAGCTTCGACATGAAAATCAAGGACAACATGGACAGGGAGGTCATCCGTCTCATCAGGCCTTTCCGCTGCGTCTCCTGCTGGTGTCCCTGCTGCCTGCAAGAGGTCTGTCCACTCTAATGTTTCTGTGTTTGAGTAGAAGTGACTTGGCAAGTGTTGAAAGAGGTTAATGGAGTCATATTGCATTCATTTACCACACCTAGACCAATATTGTTCCTGGTCAAAAGCATTTTTGGTGTGAAATCTGAGTACTCATCCATCATATCTGGGTTATTGTATTTGACCTAGATGTGCCGGTTAATGTTTAGCTATAGTAAATATCTGAAGAGACTCTGATAGGGAAGAATAAACTCTTTACTTTCTGTAGCACTCGGTTCATAGTTTATGTTATAAGACATACCTAATCACTTTTTGATTAAATAAAGATAGATACAAAAGTTAGATCAGATAAAGACAAATAAATAAAGACATTACAGTTTTATAAGCGGCAATTACATTGTTTTTATGTAATGCAGAAATTAAAGGAACAACATGAAGATTTTAAGAGAAACGTGCTCTGTAGTTTATTCTGTGAGGCTCATGACAGCTCATCTGCTGTTCAGGATTTACTTCTAATTATCAGAAATGTTTTTAGTGGAGCTGCTATACAAATCTGATTTATTACCCTGCATCTTTAAACCCTGCTGGATCTCCTGCAATTTGTCAAAATGGTGAAAACTTGTTTTAAAAAAAATATTTTTGTTCGGGGTGGGAAGTGGGATGATTTACTGCTGATTGGTCCAGGTGACCAAAGAAACTGCTCTGAGTTATCAGTGTGCTCTGTGCTGGAAACAACTGCATGCAGATTAATGTTCTCTGCATTGACAGTCGATCGGAGCTGCAGACCCTGTCTGTATCATTAGTGATCATTCGTGTGAAATTAAAGCCAGTTTGACAAAGAAACAGGTATTTTCCTTGTATGCAAGTTTGAACAGATGCAGACTGTTTAATTTCTTGAATTTCCCACAGAACATCGGGTATCAGATGGTTGAGTTCTTTAAGAAAACCTCTACAGATGTTTTGAATGGGAAAGCAGCACATAAAGGCTGATACTGTTTGGTAGCATGCTGTAAATATGCTAATTAAAGCTGCTGAGTTTAACACAGGAAGACTGTGGGGACAGACTCGCTTTGGTGTTGGCTTCTCTTGGAGGTGAAGTTAAACATGTTGTGCACAGTCAGATCCATTAAAATAACTTTGTTTTTAAGCAGGAGCCCCCTGCTGTTGTGGCTCAGATACAAGTAACATGTAAAAAAGCTGCTTATCAACACATCTCTAACAAATTTACAGCTTAGACTTTTATTAAATCACGAGGTTTCGGTCCAAACCTCGTGATTTCATCAGGTGCAAAAAACAGCGTGCACACATCACTCACACACAGTAATACATGTTCACTCCCATCCACCAGTCGACCAAATATGAAATACTGGCAGTTGAAACGCTTCATGTGAAGCTCTTTCCGTGGCTGGGGTAGAGTCAGTATCAGCAGGAAAAGCCAAGTCCAAAACTGATGCCATCCTTCACATTTTCAAAAGCTGTTCAGAGGGCCAGATCTGAGTCTTTGCCGGGACAGTTTTTGCCCCCGGGCCTTATGTTTGACATCGCTGGTTTAGATTGAACTTAAAGTCTGCTTCTTCTTTTTTAAAAATCCTGCTGCTCAGGCAGAGGACATAATCCTCTGCACAGTTGAGACATTTGAATGCACCATAGTCTAGGCTGATGTCTAGCTGCTGTGCACTCCCTTTAGGTGTGTCATGTGATATTTTATTTTTTTACTTTTTGTAGTGCACGTTATAGTGCATATAACTGACATTTGATACTGCTACTTGGAGCCGGACTGGAAGAAAACCTTACAGAGGCCTATCAGTTCTTAGTTCTTCATAACAACCTGCAGCCTCACAGTGCCAGCGGCTCATACTTTTACCTTTCCTCTCTTCGTCTTGAGTTACTGTTGCCGAGTGGTTGCTGCTGACTGGTGTTTCAGTGCCTTTGTGTGCCTCTCTGCTCAGGCAGGGGTTTGTTAAGACCATGAATGGCCCTTTGTCTGTCCAAACTATCTCCTAGACACCCTGATCCTTTGCCATCCGTCCACTGAAACCTTTTTCTCTTTGCCCCTTTTTCTCATTGTTAGCGGTCTGTCTACAGAACGTTCCCACTGGCACGAATCCAAGCAGATATGCACTCATACTGCAGCTCTCTGTTTACTGCCCAGACAGGAACCATGTGAGATGCATTCCCTTTGTTTACATGGTTTAACAATCAAGCAGTCAGCCTCACTTATCATTCCTGCTGTCCAGCGTGACACTGTGCAACCGCGTGACGTTTTATTTATAGCTGTCAGTGTCCAGGAAAGAGAGCAAACTAAGCTCTGTGAAATAGTTTTCTAATTTTGTGCAGAGCCACTATGTGTCTAACTAAGTGTGTGACCAACAGATGGAAGTCCAGGCTCCACCGGGGACCACCATAGGGTACGTCAAACAGGACTGGCACCCTTTCCTGCCAAAGTTTTCCATCCAGGGAGCAAACAAGGAGACACTCATGAGACTGGAGGGGCCCTGCTTTGCCTGCAACTGCTGTGGAGATGTCAACTTTGAGGTGAGCTCAGAGGATCTTTGTTTGTGGGGGAAACTGAACTCTAAGTAAATTTCATCCATCAGCCAACAGTGATTTGTTACAGATCCACTCAGATAATCTAAACAGGATTGGTAGCAGTCACAGAAATGTTGATGTTGATTTTAATGAACTCAAAGGAATACTTGATAGTTTTGGAAAACACTTTCTATTCACTTTATTGTGAATAGATCGTGGCTCAAGAGTTGGGAGTTCGCCTTGTAATCGGAAGGTTGCCGGTTTGAGCCCCGGCTTGGTCAGTCTCGGTTGTTGTGTCCTTGGGCAAGACACTTCACCCGTTGCCTACTGGTGGTGGTCAGAGGGCCCGGTGGCGCCAGTGTCCGGCAGCCTCGCCTCTGTCAGTGCGCCCAGGGCGGCTGTGGCTACAATGTACCGGTAGCTTGCCATCACCTGTGTGTGAATGTGTGTGTGAATGGGTGGATGACTGGATGTGTAAAGCGCTTTGGGGTCCTTAGGGACTAAGTAAAGCGCTATACAAATACAGGCCATTTACCATTATTGTAGAGTGTAATGAAAAGGTTGATACGACTCTTAACTGAATGTACACCTCAAAGTCAGGCGAGTTTTCCAGCCTGTGCCCTGAAAAAATTAAATGTTTCTATTAGTCTCACTTCCTGGTTTCCCACATGACATCCTGCACACATTACTTGAGAGTTGACATGATACAACTACTGGCTGCAAGGACAAAATTTTGAGTGGTTGTTGGAGGTCGGTGGCTGACCACTAGATTAGATGCAGGACGCTTGCAGGGGAAATGCAATTGTAGGCAGGCTAGAGCAGCTTAAACAGCCCTATATCAGATCACGTCAGCTGATCTGTCAGGATTGCAGCAGAGCCTGATTTTTGTAATCTGTTTGCACAATCATTGTGCTTGAGGTTTTCTTTATTACGTAATCTTCTTGGTGTGTTGGTGAACTTTCTTTGTCAGTATTTTCTCCCACTCGTCCAGTTACTTTTCCAACACTAAAGGGCATTCATGGAAACTCATTTTTCCCATTATTTCGACACCAAGTGAATGATCCTTAGTGGTGCTGGTGGTCTGATTTTGTTACCTTTCATACAGAACCAAAAAAGCAGGTTTGTCTCCTGGTGAGCTAACTGCATATTAAGCTCATATTTCTCACCAAGAAGGCAAAACAAATTTTAAAAAATCATCAGCAAGGTGAATGGTTTCCAGTGTTTAAAGAAAGCGAATGCGACAGGATTAACAACTTGTGACGAACGCTGGTATTCTTATTGGTGTTCAGCTAAAGGGAAAAGATGGCGACACACCCATTGGCCGCATCAGCAAGCAGTGGAGCGGCCTTCTGAAGGAAGTCTTCACTGACACGGATAACTTTGGCATCCAGTTCCCGCTGGACTTGGACGTGAAGATGAAAGCTGTGCTGATGGGCGCCTGCTTCCTCATTGTAAGTCCTCAATCTAGAAGAACATAGTTGATTTTGAATTATGTGGCATGTTGCTGAATAAAATAATTTAATACTTTTGCTCTGCAGGATTTCATGTTCTTTGAGAAAGTCGGAGAGGCCAACCAGCGCAGCAGTGTGTTTTCATAACAGAGGAAAAAGGAAACGTGGGGGGGACAGCCTGTGATGAAGGTGTTTTCCTGTTATGTAACATTTGTCATTTTTTGTTGATTTTGTTACCAGTCCCAGAATCTGTTTATATACACATACAACTCATTGTGAGCGAATAAACTCTTGATTAGATTTAAAACTTTGAATCTCTCCAAAGTCAAAGACTGAAGTTTACAGTGTTTCTGTACAGTCTGTAGATGTTTCACCTCTTTTTAAGCGCATCACCGTATTCATAGCAAACACTTTACGCTACCAAAGAAAGTTAAACTTAGAAACAAGTGTGGACACGCATCCTCTGGAATGTGCTTTTTGCTGCACTTGTGTTCACATTTCATTTCTTTTTTTCTTTTTTGTCACCATCAGTTTGTCATGATCAGTAATTTTATGTGCTTGCTCGAGCTTTATGAAGAGATCACAGTGTATCTAGTATAAGTGCAATACTGTTTTGTAGAAGATGTATTCATTGCTTTGCCTTCATTTATCCAGTTAAATGGTGGCAGAGTCTGGCTGTCAGTCCATTGCTTTGGTATGATGATCATCATATTTTGTGTACAGATATTTTTTAATTTAAAAGTTAGCTTTTGTTTATTACTTAGGTTTGGTAGAGCATACACCAATTACATTCCTTTGAGCCTCCACTGTAGGCTGTATTTAATGTTAATCAGCAATTGTTGGCATGTAAAAACACACTAAGATATGTTGCTTGACATGGTAAGCCTCAAACCTGCCTTGGCTTCATTATATCAATGTCACTGTGAATATCTTAGCATAAGCATTTGGCAGTTACCACTTGTGGGCCAGAGTCCCACTACACAGAGCCACTAGCACAGCTTTTAATCTTTTTGTCACATATCAGAAGCCATAAAGAAAACCTGGACGTTAGCCATGGTAATCCCGCTCTGGTTATTTAGCTCAGGGTGGCATCATGTGCAAATGCTAGCTTGTAAATACACTAAAGCATAACTGCTTATATGCTTATCATTAAATCTGCTTGACAGTACTTGTATCGTCCATGTAAATCTTTTAGCTTTAGGCTAGTTTGGGCTAAATGCTAACTACAGCCAGGAAGTGCATCACCCTAAGTCTTTTTGTCATTAACTAAAGCTTATGGGAAACATTTAGCCACAGTAAACTGGCTGTTAGCATTTAGCCCACATAAGGAAGTGATGTTGTACTAGCATGTAGACATGCCAACTTAGAAGGTTGACATGGCAAGCATCTTAACTACTAAACAACCTGTTGTTAACATGTGCCATTGTTGGGGTTTTAGCATTTAGCCCAAAGCTCTACTGTGCCTACGTACAGACAGTACCTGCCTTATAGTAATTTTGAAGTTAGTTGACTGCTTTACAAAAATCCTGAACTTTGGCTGCAGTTACCCGCTGTCACTTGTTTAGGGATGTGTTGCCTTTAATAGTGTGAAGTTGTAAATCACATATTTTTACCAAAGTGCATTCTTTCTATTCAGCAACATGTCTTCAGCCACGATGCATGTTGCAAAGCTGTTGCACAGGCTTCACTCTAAATGGTCCTGTGCTCCCTTTATGGAGTTTGGTGGTTGCCTGTGACACCTCACCATCCAGTTTCTTCCACATACCACTGTGTTTGAACGTGTGCCCGGGTAATGACATAGGGGAGAGAGAAAATGCAGGTTAAGGGTTCAAGGGAAAAATTTAAAAGCAGATGTTGAGGTTAGTGAGCATCGATCTGGCCTCAGAATGGTTGGAAAACCCCACCGGCAAAGCTTGCATGAAACACTGTGTAGTTCTTAAGTCCCTGGAAAGAGTTGGTGCAGTTATTACTGCTGGTACAGAGAAAGAGAGAGGGAGACCAGAATGCTAACTGAATCCATGGACTTGTTTTCTTATTTGGTTGCTTTGCTCTACAGTGTTTGATAGATGAGAGGTTAATGTTGCACTTCTTCTTTGTTTAATAATCACTCGTTCTGGGCACACCTCCAGTGTGAAACCTGGTTGCCACAAGTGCTTTAAAATCCAGCTAGCTGTTTGCCATCACCAACCAAATGTATTGTATGTGCATGGATAAATATATGTATATGTTGAGTGGCCAGTACTCTGTAGGATAACTAACCAAAGCATGTACGGTGTATTTAAGTTGTCCACTCATGGTTTAGTGTTCCTCTGCATGCTTTTTTTCGATCATTTTATATGTGCAGCTGGGAGGAGCTGGAACATGTTTCCCGTGTTTTTTATCAAAAATGTTTTGTAACACTTTTCTTGTGATTGGACATTTTTACATACACAAGCAATAATGTATTTCTCCAATAAACAAATGCAATGATAATCCTTCATTAAAAGCACAGTTGTCTCTTGTTTTTCTGCCCAAGTGATGCTGCGGGAAAATCTGGGGAAGGCACTCTAGTCGGCCTAAATGTGGACCATCTGGTTGCACTTGGAAAACATGAGCTTTGGTTTAGTGGGGGAAATCTAGTCCCTCGTGCTCCGCCTCAAAATGAGCTCCATTCAAATCGTGCTTTAGCCAATTTTCTTTTTTCAACTGTTGAAAGACAACCGCAGTGCCAATGGGTTAGATACCAAATCTTAGTGCTCCATCTCCTGGGAGCATGTGAGATGTTCATGTATAGTATTTCAGAACATGTCTGCACATGTCCATCCATCCCTCAGGAACACTGAGGCATGGCTTTGGAGTTTGTTTTCATACATGATCACCTAATATTTTACCTGCTATTGCTGTGCAAATATTTAAACCAGTTGTAGCGTGTCGGTGTACACAGGGTCGATCTTAGCAGGCAGTAGGACAAGGGTCACAGCCTCTCTTAGAGAACTAAAGAGCCTCAGAGCTGAGATCCTGAGTCCAGGCAACCAGAGATCAGTTTTATTCAACAAAGTTTCTACTACAATATGTACAAATGTATTAAAACAGAAAACCTATGTGCAAAAGACGTGCTATAATAAAACCACATCATGTCATCTTTCTTCTAAGCTGTTTCAAGAATATTAGTCAGTTTTGTCTTCATCCACCTTCAGTATATGTTTACACATACTGAAGGTGCATATATTCCACGTGCACATATTGTTTTGAGTTCCCTTGATGGCCATTTATATTTTACATGTATAAAATGGATTCCTATGGCTTATATTTTATCATTAGCTTCAAAAAACCGATGTAGGCAAGTGGGATTTTTTTTTCTTTATTTGATGGTCTGACCTTTAGTTGCTGTTCAGCTCGCACTGGGTTCCAGTCATTTCATTGAAGTGCTTTATGAACCTCCTCCGTGGTCGCGCCATGTACCGCCTCCATAACCTGGTCAGAGAAATGAAAACGGCAGACAGTGAGCGGGAAAACTGGAATTACTACCAACCAGACAAGCTGTAGTTTACATCAGTGTTTGTACACACACACACACACACACACACACACACACACACACACACACACACACACACACACACACACAAACAAAATGTGTGTGTGTGTATTTAATTAGTAAAATATGACCGCAATTTGTTCTTCTGTCTTTTATGGTGTTCAGTACATATACAGGACAGAAGATGGATGTAAACCGGGTGACATCATCTGTTGGTTTACGCTGTCACCATCTTGGTTGCTAAAAAGCTGATGTGGTAAGGAAGGCAGGTTGCAAAACCATTGCTTAATGGCAATGTGAGTAACCTGTGATTGACAAATTAGCCAATGAACGTGCCGTTTTATACAACAGATAATTCTCAGTTTTTAAATAGAATTTGACCAAGGCACCATTTTTATTCAATATGACTCTCAAATGACTTACTATGACTTACTGAGCCCATAAACTCAGGAGCAAAGTGTTTGCTCACAGGAAGCTGTGTCCCCATACCCTTCTATATGACTGGAACTCGTTTTGCAACCACAGCTACCGCCATCTGTTGGCCTTCAGATAGAATGCAGATTTGAGACAATTTCCACATTGGCTTCATTTTTTTCCAAAGCGGAAGCTATGCCCATGTTTTATACTGTCTATGGTTCAGTAATAGCCAGAAAAGGGTTTTTGCACAACATATGATGTTACAGTGATGTTGACCTTTGATTTTTTGGTTATAAAAGTTTTTCTTTTTTATAACATAAGACATTTTTCAGGTGAGCACTTGTTTCCCTACAGGTGTTTCACAAAATTTGCATCAACAGGAGGTCTGACCTTCACTTTGGATCTAAATAATTTCAGTTTTATCACTATAAAGGCATACAAATCATGTTGATCAGTAGAAATCTCATCACTTGCCTGTGCGATGAGACCCTCTCTTGTGTTCTGAGGCACTTTGTCCTGTTCTCTTATTCGCTCCTGATCTCTCTCTCTGCTGTCAGAGTACTCATCCAGCTGTGGGGTAGAGCGTGCCAGCTGGGCCATTTTGGCGAGGCTGGCACCCCCGACAACCTGCTGAGGCTGGGGTTGTGTCTGTTTTAGAACAGAGGGATTTGCTGGGGCAATCGGTTGTCCTGACCGTGGTTGGTTAATCGTGAGTCTCCCTTGTGCTTTTCTAAGCACTTTCAGGTTGGGAGGTGGCGGTCGAGGAGGGGTAGCGTTTAATCGTATGGTAATCTACCCCCCTCCCGCGCCTCCTTCGCCGAATACTTGGTATTACCCAACCCGCTTTTTCTACCAAGCCTTCACAACCTGCTGTATATTTGTTAGCGCAGTCGCTGGTGCGAACTAAGTCCCTGCTAACTGAACTGTGGAGATGTCGGACATGAATGAGGCGGACAGACGACACCGTTTAATTGCTGGTGAAGACCAAACGCTTGCAAAAAGAAAAAAAAAGTCATGACCAAAAGGAGGTAAATACCCGTGTTGTTAAGTTAGAGTTAGACAATATGATGATTTGTTGACCGGAGCTGGTTAGTTAGTAGTTCGATTGCCAGCCTAGACTCCTGTGAGGAAAAGCCGGAGGCTGTCAATGATGTAGCCTACTGTTTAGGACCAATGTCAGTTTCGCTGAATTGTAACTTAAGTAGCTGTTTGCTACAATACACGCGTTCTTCTGCTTAACTCTGTCATTGACAGCTAGCTGCTGATGGTTAGTTCAGAGCATAGGGGATGACTCCACTCATTTCGAGCGTACACGCCTGCAGACAGACATACGGTGAATGACGGTGCATGTTTGTAGGCTTGTTAGTTACAAAAAGTAGTCTATTACGGAAACGGTGAGTTGAGGATTAACGGCAACATCTGGTCAGCTGTTCTTTAGCTTGTCTGCAAAAAATCTGAAATACTAAATGCAAAATAATTGCAATGTAAGGAAAAGGAAATATTTGCCCTATTTGTTGACGTCTGCCACTATAAATCACTGCAAATGTAGATGTTAACACTGTGCTGTATATGTGGGGAAGGGGCTTACTGATGATGGCAGTGGTGTGTGGGTATTTGTGAGTGTGGGGCATTGTGCTGTATGTAGAAGTGTGGGGAGAGAAAGGCAGGTCAAACAATAGAGGAATGTTATGTATATACGTGCGTGTTATAAGTATATGACACTAGAGCAGGGCGATATGACCAAAAATATTTATCACGATATATATTTGAAAATTTGCGATAACGATATAACTGACGATATAATTGACACTAGACAAAATACTTTACAACTCCACAACTTTATTAGTGCAAAAAAACCTATCAATGTATTTTCACTTAAACAAGCAGCTGTTTTTTATTTGCATTAAAGTTATATAAAAATGTAACAGTGCAAATTCCTTGCTGACAGTTTAACCAAAAGGCATTTCCAGTGGAAATTGGCCGACATATCCTCAGCATAACCATGTATAATATCCACAAAACTTAAAAAGAGGTTATGTTGAAGCACAGTACGTATCACTCCGCGAGGCTCCTGCCTACGATAGCCGTAATGCTCCGACAATCCATCAAGCGGTGCGGTTCGTAGCTTAGCAAAGTCGTCCAAAATTACACCGGTATTACCGTGAACGGTATGATATGGCCCAGCCCTATATGACACTGTAAAAAGAATGTAGTGTAAATGTTACTGTATTACGTCTGTGAAGGTTCTCAGTCATCCTGGTCATCGTAGTCTGAAGAGCTTGGAAAGAAAAGTGTCTAGACTTGAAACTCTGGCACTAGACTCTTGGTGGCGCTGTCACTTGGTGTTCACTCGCTTTGTGGTAGAGTATCACTTCCTGTTCCTGCTCAAACACAGGTCGTGTCCAAATTCATGGGCTGCATCCTCCTGAGGACCCGGCCTTCGCAATCTAAGTGGGCCGGGTCCTCAGACGGTCGGGTAGACCGGAAGTAAACGGCAGTGAAATTGGACGGTCTAGCCTTCTGATTAACGTCACCGCTGTCTCGGTGGAGTTTAATAAACTCGGCCGTCTGCTCCTTGCTATGTAAAATATAACAGTACACTGGCATAAATTCTCGACCATCTCACACTTCTGTTTAATCAGTTTTCTGTTTGACGTTTAGTCAGCTGTATAAAAACCAAGGAGGAACCCACTCGGAGGATTAATAAAGTTTTATTTTATCTAATCTAATCTAATAACTTTAATCTCAGCCAAACCGATTTACTCACGAACAAACAAAACACTGAAAAAGCCCAACAATAACATTTTCAGGTTGTCTCAGGTACTTATATACTACGTTTAACCCGAGTAGCGAAAGTCCGCGGTGATCTGAAAATGATGTGCCGGGAGTTGTGCCGTTCTCGGCGGCTTCAGTGACCGTCGAGCTCCCGGCTAGCTATCGAGCTGGTGGGTAACAGACGTCTCGGAAAACGTCGAAGCACTTTTCCAAATATGCGATATCTTGATAAACCGAGCAGATATTTGATGTTTACACAGCTACTTTCTCGCCTGAAAATATGTTAAAAGTTTATTTTGTGACCCAGAAAAATTAATAAGAGTAATTTTAAAACGTAGTATCGGCCGCCATTACCGGAAACTAGAGTTTGGCTGGGCCGCGCTATGAATTCTGGGATATGGTGGGCAAAGAAGGATACATCAGACCCATCCTCAAATTCGGAGAAAATGAGGACCCATTTGTCGGCTGCATTCGGAGCAGCCCTTTGGCGCGTCGCTGTGACGTAATCGGTCTACAAATGCGGCCTCAGGAGGATGCAGCCCATGAATTTGGACACGACCACAGTGGTGTTTCTGAGTAGCTTTTCTGCTTAGCAATTTAATTAAAATCTTTTAGATACATTCCTTCTTCATAGTATAATCTTCACGTGCTTCATCTGAAGCACCCTTCTGTGTACTCACTACCTAATTTATAGCTAAAGTATTCACTCACTGTCTCTGTACTGTTTCGCTAGCTTAGCTCTTAGCCGACTCGTTAGCACCGTGGCTACTTCACCTGTCCCTCCTGCACTTTCTTGCTCATTGTGTCAGATGTTTAGCTACTCCTCGGCCTCCTTTAGCAGTAATGATACCTGTAACAAATGTAGCATATTTGCATCTCTGGAGGCCAGGATTACTGAATTGGAGACTCGGCTTCGCACCCTTCATTCACCCGTAGCTAGCCAGGCCCCTGTAGCTGGTGCAGCCGAAGATAGCGTAGGCCCCGCTAGCTGTTCCCCAGCAGACCCCAAGCAGCTGGGGAAAGAGGGCGGCTGGGTGACGGTGAGGAGGAAGCCCAAATATGATCAACCTATCTCTAATAATCGGCTATGTACCACAGGCCTTCAAGGTGGCTGTAGTTAAACCTTTACTCAAAAAGCCATCTCTAGACCCAGCTGTCTTAGCTAATTATAGGCCAATCTCCAACCTTCCTTTCATATCAAAAATCCTTGAAAGAGTAGTTGTCAAACAGCTAACAGATCATCTGCAGAGGAATGGCTTACTTGAAGAGTTTCAGTCAGGTTTCAGAGCTCATCACAGCAGAGAAACAGCTTTAGTGAAGGTTACAAATGATCTTCTTATGGCCTCTGACAGTGGACTCATCTCTGTGCTTGTCCTGCTAGACCTCAGTGCTGCGTTCGATACTGTTGACCATAATATCCTATTAGAGCGATTAGAACATGCTGTAGGTATTACAGGTACTGCACTGCAGTGGTTTGTATCATATCTATCTAATAGACTCCAATTTATACATGTAAATGGAGAGTCCTCTTCACACACTAAGGTCAATTATGGTGTTCCACAGGGTTCAGTGCTAGGACCAATTCTGTTTACATTATACATGCTTCCCCTAGGCGGCATCATTAGAAGACATAGCATAAATTTTTCATTGCTATGCAGATGACACGCAACTCTATCTATCCATGAAGCCAGGTAACACACACCAATTAGTTAAACTGCAGGAATGTCTTAAAGACATAAAGACCTGGATGGCCGCTAACTTTCTGCTTCTTAATTCAGATAAAACTGAGGTTATTGTACTCGGCCCTGAAAATCTTAGAAATATGGTATCTAACCAGATTCCTACTCTGGATGGCATTACCTTGGCCTCCAGTAATGCTGTGAAGAACCTTGGAGTCATTTTTGACCAGGACATGTCCTTCAACGCACATATTAAACAAATATGTAAGACTGCTTTCTTCCACTTGCGCAACATCTCTAAAATTAGAAATATCCTGTCTCAGAGTGATGCTGAAAAACTAGTTCATGCATTTATTACTTCCAGGCTGGACTACTGTAATTCATTATTATCAGGATGTCCTAAAAACTCACTGAAAAGTCTTCAGCTAATCCAAAATGCTGCAGCAAGAGTACTGACAGGGACTAGAAAGAGAGAGCATATTTCTCCTGTTTTGGCTTCCCTTCATTGGCTTCCTGTTAAATCCAGAATTTAATTCAAAATCCTGCTCCTCACATACAAGGTCTTAAATAACCAGGCCCCATCTTATCTTAATGACCTTGTAGTACCATAACATCCTGTTAGAGCACTTCGCTCTCGCTCTGTAGGCTTACTTGCTGTCCCTAGAGTATTTAAAAGTAGAACGGGAGGGAGAGCCTTCAGTTTTCAGGCCCCTCTTCTGTGGAACCAGCTTCCAGTTTGGATTTGGGAGACAGACACTATCTCTACTTTCAAGATTAGGCTTAAAACTTTCCTTTTTGCTAAAGCATATAGTTAGGGCTGGACCAGGTGACCCTGAATCCTCCCTTAGTTATGCTGCAATAGACGTAGGCTGCTGGGGACTCCCATGATGCATTGAGTTTTTCCTTTCCAGTCACCTTTCTCACTCACTATGTGTTAATAGACCTCTCTGCATTGAATCATATCTGTTATTAATCTCTGTCTCTCTTCCACAGCATGTCTTTATCCTGTTTTCCTTCTCTCACCCCAACCGGTCGCAGCAGATGGCCGCCCCTCCCTGAGCCTGGTTCTGTCGGAGGTTTCTTCCTGTTAAAAGGGAGTTTTTCCTTCCCACTATCGCCAAAGTGCTTGCTCATAGGGGGTGATATGATTGTTGGGTTTTTCTCTGTATTTATTATTGTGCGATCTACTGTACAATATAAAGCGCCTTGACGCGACTTTTGTTGTGATTTGGCGCTAAATAAATAAAATTGAATTGAATTGAACTTCTTTAAGTTGCTTGAAGACATTTCACCTCTCATCTCAGAAGCTTCTTCAGTTCTAAGGTCAAATGGTGAAGAGTCCCAGATTTAAGTATTAGGGGAGTGTCCCCCAAGGGGGTCATGAACTCCTTGTTGATCCTGTACCTAATTGCACAAGTCAAGGTGTGAAAACAGGTATAGGTCACAATCAGCCAAGGTTTTGGGTGAACCCGCTGTGAAACCTAGACCCACCCTATCATGTGATTTCCTGAGGTCAAAAGGACCCAGGATGGGAGTGGGGATTAATGTGTCTGGGAAAGGATCTCAAAATTGGATTATAGAAGGCAGACAGTTGGTATCGTAAACCACCGCCTCTGTTCAAAGATGGTCGTTCACAGTGGACTAAGGCTATGTTCAAACTGCAGGTCTTAATGCTCAATTCCAATTTTTTTGATCAAATCCGATTTTCTTTGTCTGGTTGTTCACACTACAAATAAAATGTGACAGCAAACGTGCTCTAGTGTGGACGGTTCACGGCCCTCAAAGCGGCCCTCAAAGCGGCCCGCATTTGCAAAAGAAGACATCACACACAACGCGCTCTGTTTAAGGAAGTAAAAATGGTGGCTACAAAGCTAGTAGGTGTTGTTGCAGCCGTTTATCAATTTCTTCAGTCGTAACCAACAGAATTTTGACAAATTAATTAGAGAAAGAAGCACACTGAGAAAAAAGAGAGCCCGTGCTTTAACAATGGCCTTGTTTGCAGCAGTGACTGCTACCTCCGTGGAGAGGTTTGTCTTCTCCGGCGCTGATAATTGGCGTCTGTCTTGCGTCAGTGACGTAAAAGACGGATTTAATGCGACATGACCATTTAAACAGCAGTCGCTTTCTAAAACATCAGATATGTATCGCATTCAGTACCACATACAAAAGTGACCCAGGTCGGATTTGAAAATATCAGATTTGTGCTGTTCAGACTGTCATACCATGATCGGATATGGGTCGCATAGGGTCAAAAAAGTGGGATTTGATGCGCTTTTGCCTGCAGTGTGAACGTAGCCATAGATGGCTTCTTTCACTCCTCTTTCAAACCATCTGTCTTCTCTGTCCAAAATGTGAACATTGGCGCCCTCAAAAGAGTGACCTTTGTCCTTTAGATGCAGATGGACAGCAGAGTCCTGTCCCGTCGAGGTGGCTCTTCTATGTTGTGCCATGTGTTTATGAAGTGGCTGTTTGGTCTCTCCAATGTAGAGGTCTGGGCCTTCCTCGCTACACTGTACAGCATACACTACATTGTTAAGTTTGTGTTTAGGAGTTCCGTCTTTGGGATGAACCAGTTTTTGTCTGAGTGTGTTGCTGGGTCTGAAATACACTGGGATGTCGTGTTTGGAGAAAACTCTCCTGAGTTACTGTATTACAGTAAACTTCTGTGGGAAACACTGAAACAACATTAAAAGAAAGATTATCTTAATATGCTAGTAAGAGGGCAAAAGGTGTTTGAAATGCTTTTCAACTTCTTGGTAAGGTAACATGCATTCTCCAGAACTGATGTGAATATATACCACCTTTCTCAAACCATATAAAAATTAACTGAGCTTTTAAAATCAGGTTCAGTCGGTTTGCAGAGCAGGTGATCAAAGAGGGACACATGGAAGCAGAGATGAGGAACAAAGGAGGTGTAGTACTTGGGCAACAGAAAGGAGGAGGTGGCAGTGGGTCAGATGACCAAAGAGAGGGAGAGAAAGGCTGCACATGAGGCACGGAAGACCAGGTAACAGACATAAAAAAACAACACAAATAATTGTGCATGCAAGCACACACTGTCAGAACACTGAACTGATTTGTATTTGGACGTGTGGTTTCCTCACAGAGGGTCATATGGTGAGGTCAACAGTCAGGCAAATGGCAGGTGAGAATGCAAGGTTATATTAATAGATTTTTTTCAAATTCAACAATGTCAATAATGTTGTTAGTATGTGCAATACAATCATTTAATATACAGTTATTTCAGAGAGTGACAGGTTTTCTTGTCATGTTTTACCACAGGGACTTCAGCCCCCGTGTCAGGAACCAGTCAAACACAGATGACACAGGTACATATCCATGCCATGAACATCTGTGCTCAAAAAAGGAACACTGTGGCTTCACAGCTTTCTTCAGCAGCTGCCAGACAACAGGAGGAAGTAAGGTATGGATTATTGAAGATTGTAGGCTCCATCAAATATTTAGCTCGGCAAGGTTTAGCTTTACGAGGTCATGTGTATAGTTGTTGGTATAGTTTATTGGTGTCAATACAGTGATGTAAATGATTGAATATATACATAAATAAGCAGAGTCACCATGTGGTATTTTTTCCATCTGGCAATAATTTTTAGGGATTAATTAAGTATTCTGATTCTGATTCTTAATGCAGCAGTGGAGAGCCGACAAGAATGCTGGTGGTCCTCTGGCGTTTAAAATAAATGTATTTATTTAGACAGAGATCTTATCTAAATAATGGCACCTCAGTGCCGTAAAGACAGATTCAGGAAATCATTCCTACCATTGGCTATAAACCTGTATAATAACTGTATAGTAAGTTCATTCTGTGACAGATGAACACAGACATGGTATTCCACATACCTCTTGGAGCTGTTTCTTATATCATACATATTATTATAGTGTACACCCTACAGTCTTACTTTTTACTCTTCTTTAACTTCAGCGTTGTATTATCAAAAAGTCGTACCATCTGTGTGTATTTACTGTAGTCTTTGTGATTCCTGGGGAGGTTGAGGAGGAGGAACAGGAGGAGGTGGCTTCTGGAGCTGCCCCAGTGTTTCACAGATCGCGTCCCTCCTTCTCGTCTTCCTCCCACAGCTGCAGCCAGTAATAAAGTTTAAACGTCCCTGGTGATGCCAGCCTCCCCTCCACAAAAAACTCTCATCTTAGCACACCAAAGCCTTAGCCCACGTAAAATCCCGGAAAGGGGGAGGAGACTAGAAGGAAGTGGAGGGAGGGGAGGGGTACAACAAACCTCTGCTTTTCCACCACTTTTGTTTAATTTTTTGTCGCTGGCACTTCAGGGAAAACAGCCAGAGAGGTGAGATATTTTTGTGTGAGTGTGTGCTGTTCCTCACCTTGTTTTAGCTTGTGTTGTTTTTTCTCTTTAATGAGCTCTTATGGGAACCTGAGTTTACTTCAATTACATCTAAACGGGAAAAAAAGAAAAAAGAGCTCCGTGTTGACATTTAGTGGCAGTTAGCTGCCAGTCCTGCGCTGACACGGGGCACACCCACTCCTTTTATTTTAATGATTTAGGTCTGAGATACTGTGCATCAGGGACAAAAGGGCCACGAGTTTGAACCCAACATTGTCAGGATTGTTTTGGACCTCTGGGCTGTGTCTGAATATTATCTGTGAAGCTTGGTGTCGGGATCCCAGACAGGGCACATTTACACACAACTTCGAGTCGCTCGCCTTGAATGCATGACCGATTGATGGTAAAAATTCATGTTTGTGTTATTGTTGCTCTCTGTGCACCCTCCTCCAGTCCTGCTGGTTTCTATTACACTCACCCCTCCCCTTTTTTTCTCTTCTTCTTCCCTTTATCCTTTCAATTTCCTATGGAAACTGTGGGATTGCGTCGGGAAGTGACCTTATTTTTCTTCCTCCACCCAGAAAAGCTCTGCGCTATGTCTGCTCCTGGTAAGTGACTAGATTTCACATTTGTGCTGACTTTTGTTCTCCTTTTTCTTTGGAAGAAAATATGAAGACGTAAGAGTGTTTTAAAAATGTCAGCAGAACTTCCTGTCCAAAAAAACCTACCAAATCAAACAATGTTATCACATCATATATTCAGTTTCTCCAGTCATAGTTCCTCCTGACAATTGGTATCCGCCATATAATAGTTCCAGTTTTTCCAGTATAGATATATCAGGGACCAAGAAGTCAAGAACATACAGGCACAGGTGTAATCTTCAAAAAAATTGGTTTTATTATACCCCAAAAAGGACAAAATGATTACAAAAATCCAAAATGACAAAAACAAACTATAAGAACCAAGTGGGCCCATAAAAGAGGTAAACTTAACACAATTCTACTCAAAAGCCACGTAACAAAACATAACTTAACAAACTGACCTGCCCAAATGAGAAACAGCTCCAGTTTTATAGCAAATGAATAAACCATTGTATATAACAAAGGTGAAAACCACAGAGATAACATCTAACCATCACTCAAGAAGAACCCCATTCCCCCCTGCATGGTCACAATAGATGGTTCAGTCCATTTTATTGGCTTCTGCATTTAAACCAGCTCCACCCTCTGCCTCCTCTTTCAGCCAAACCAGGAAGGCCTGGAGTGGCAGCCAGGTAACTCAAAAAGAACAGATAAATAATTAATATAGCATATACCCGTATAAAAAATAATAAACACTGCAAAACAGAGTCTATGCCACCATTTGGACTATAGCTTACTGCTGTCATGCATTACAGATAAACTCAAAATTTTGAATTTGTAACTTATAATCACAGAAGCTTTAGAGCAGAATGTAAAAGTAAGACAAAAACGGGAAACATGAATATTACCCAAGTAGTTCAATTGTGTGGTTGCATGCAGCCATCACAAGGTAAGTCTTTTACTGTCATGTCGCAATCACTGGCTAATTAGCTCTTCCTTGCCTATTATTAAAAAAAAAGAAAAGGAAAAAAGTATTGATTCACAGCGCACACACAATCTTGTGAGCAGAGAGCAGCTGCTTCTAGCGAGACACTCGGCGATCACTGCTCTCAGCTTCTGTCTCTTCTCTAACTGGAATGTAAGAACCTGGAGACGACCAGCCGTAGTCAACACATCTGGCCTTAAATCCTGAAACGAGAAACCAAACAGAAGCTCGCCTACATTTCATGGCCTTTTCTTTCTTGTATTTTTTTGTTTGTTTCATGGTCAAAATTGAGCTCTACTTTCTCAAGTTTGACTGTCATAGTTTGTACAGTAACAACCCAGCTTGTGTATTCAAATTCAGTCAAATCAGACTGTCGGCATATCTGAACAGGTTTTGATTGTGTCTATTCGCCCCCCCCCCCCTCCCTCCCAAGTTTACCCAGGTGCTCCAAACCAGCCACCCTATCCCATGTCTCAGCCCGGCGGAGCACCGTATCCAGTTCCTCCTGGATATGGAGATCCCAGTCAAGCCCCTCCACCCGGCTTCAACATGGGCTATTCAGGACAACCTGCAGTCATGTACCAGCCAGGACCCGTAGGGCCAGCTCCAGGACCCGTAGGGCCAGCTCCAGGCCCTGAATACGGTGGCCCACCAAGGGGGATCTCCCCAGCTCCTGGAGTTCCAGCAGACCCTGTTGGTGTCCCACCTGGACTTGAGTACCTGACACAGGTAGGGCAGAGAAAAGTTAAACCAGTGCAGTTTTTTGTCTTTCTTTTATCTATCTAGTTATTAATTTCTATTAGTGTTATATCAGTCTTTACATAGTATGTTTAGTATTACAATATCCAAGCTGACAGGCAGAATGAAAAAAAAATGAAAAGAAAGAAAAGTGAGTGCAATCAGGTGATTTTGCTTGCTATGGTTGGTTCCAGTGTCTTGTCAAATGTCACAAATTTAAAACTCAACTTTCGATCACTTTTTGGTTATCATTAATCATATTTAGGATTTGGAAATGTGTGACACCAAAGTCAGTTTCCTTTTTAAAACAACAGGTGAGGTCTGTCCTGTTGGCCTTTTGAAACCCGTTAAAGATCATATTCAACATTGTTCTCTTAAAAAAATCCCTCTATGGGATTTCGTTCTGCAAATATTGAAGGAAACACCTCCCACGCTTGCATTTTATACCTGTTAGTATGCTACATTGGCTTTCCAAAGGAAGAAAAAGAAGGTATTTTTCTTTAACCCGCAGAGTCTGATGGAGCTGAAGTACTCGGTGGATTAAAGAATGAATGTTTAAGTGGGAAGGTCATTTGAATTGGAAATGCCTGATACATGCTTTTAATTGTTTTTAGAAGGAAGAGACTTTCAGATCAGGATGTGCCACAGAGCTGCCTCATTTTTCAGTTTCAGTTTTCTCTCCTTCGGTTTTAGATTGACCAGATCCTGATCCATCAGAAAGTCGAACTCCTGGAAGGTGAGGCGCGCTTCTTGTTCAACACAGAATATTTAATCCTTCATCAGCTCATAAGCAGCTGTGTGTGAGGTTTAAAGCCTCACAAGACGAAAAATGATGTCTGTCCTTGAAATTCCTTACTTATCTTTACTTCATTGCTCACCGTTTTCCCTCCTCTTCTCCCAACCACGCCCAGCATTCATCGGTATTGAGACAAACAACGAGTATGAAATAAAAAACAGTCTGGGTCAAAAGATCTACAATGCCAAAGAGAAGAATGACTGCTGCACCAGGAACTGTTGCGGCTCTATGCGCAGCTTCCAAATGAAAATCAAGGACAACATGGACAGGGAGGTCATCCGTCTCATCAGGCCTTTCCGCTGCTCCTGCTGCCCCTGCTGGCTGCAAGAGGTCTGTCCACTCTAATGTTTCTGTGTTTGAGTAGAAGTGACTTGGCAAGTGTTGAAAGAGGTTAATGGAGTCATATTGCATTCATTTACCACACCTAGACCAATATTGTTTCTGGTCAAAAGCATTTTTGGTGTGAAATCTGAGTACTCATCCATCATATCTGGATTATTGTATTTGACCTAGATGTGCCGGTTAATGTTTAGCTATAGTAAATATCTGAAGAGACTCTGATAGGGAAGAATAAACTCTTTACTTTCTGTAGCACTCGGTTCGTAGTTTATGTTAAGATGTACCTTATCAGTTTTTGATTAAATAAAGATAGATACAAAAGTTAGATCAGATAAAGACAAATAAATGAAGACAGTTTTATAAGCGGCAATTACATTGTTTTTATGTAATGCAGAAATTAAAGGAACAACATGAAGATTTTAAAAGAAACGCGAGCTCTGTAGTTTATTTTGTGACACTTACACTTATGACAGCTCATCTCCTGTCATAAGTCTAAGTGTTCAGGATTTACTTCTTTGCCTCTCTAAAAACTTGATTTTTAAACTGTTTTTTTTTTGAGGTGGGAAGTGGGCTAATTTACTGCTGATTGGTCCAGGTGACCAAAGAAACTGCTCTGAGTTATCAGTGTGCTCTGTCCCGGAACCAACTGCATGCAGATTAATGCTCAAATTCAAATTTTATTATCAACAGACTTTGATTATTAAATTGTCAGTGTGTTTACCACCTTGTGGGATCTCAAAACTGGATTATAGATGGCAGACAGTTGGTGTCGTAAGCCACCACCTCTGTTCAAAGATGGTCGCTCACAGTGGACATAAATGGCCTCTTTCACTCCTCTTTCAAACCATCTGTCTTCTCTGTCTATAATGTGAACATTGGCATCCTCGAAAGAGTGACCTTTGTCCTTTAGATGCAGATGGACTGCTGAGTCTTGTCCCGTCGAGGTGGCTCTTCTATGTTGTGCCATGTGTTTATGAAGTGGCTGTTTGGTCTCTCCAATGTACAAGATGAACTCTCCTGAGTTTCTCTTATACACCGGCTACATAGGGGATGACAGTGTTGTTGAGTTTGTCTTTTTGTTATCCTCCTTCGCTGGTGTCTGATCTTCTTTTCTGTGCATCTTTGCTGACTTTATAAACACCCAATTAGGATAACCGCATGTTTTAAGAGCTTCCTTTACATGTGTGTGTTCCTTCTTTTTCCCTTCAGGCTTAGAGGGAACATGTTCTGCCCGGTGATGTAGGGTCCTAATTACTCCAAGTTTGTGTTCCAGAGGGTGATGGGAGTTAAAGAGGAGGTACTGGTCCGTGTGTGTGGGCTTCTGGTAAACTTCAATGTTGAGGTTTCCATTCTCTTCAATGTGCACAGCGCAGTCCAGGAAAGGCAAACCGTTGGCCTTTGTGTCTTCACTGGTGAACTTGATATTTTTATCCACGGTGTTAATGTGCGCAGTGAAGGATTCCACTTCTTGTGTTTTGATTTTGACCCAGGTGTCGTTTACATATCTGTACCAGTGGCTGGGTACTCTCCCTTTAAAAGAGCCAAGAGCCTTTCTTTCCACTTCCTCCATGTAAAGGTTGGCTACAATAGGTGACACGGGGGAGCCCATGGCACAGCCATGTTTTTGCCTGTAGAAACCCTCGTTGTATTTGAAATATGTAGTGGTGAGGCAGAGGTCTAACAGTGTGCAAATCTGATCGGGGGTGAAGTTGGGCCTGTCTTCCAAGGAGCTGTCTTCTTGTAGTCGTTTTCTGACAGTCTCCGCTGCCTCCATGGTGGGTATGCAGGTGAAGAGAGAGACTACATCAAAGGACACCATGGTTTCATCTGGATCCAGGGTAAGTTTCTGGACCTTGTCGGTGGAGTTCTTGATGTGATGTGGGGTGTTCCCCACAAGTGGTGCTAGGATGGTAGCAAGGTGTTTCGAAATGTTGTAAGTGGCTGAGTTTATGCTGCTAACAATGGGTCTGAGTGGGACACCTTCTTTGTGGATCTTAGGAAGTCCGTAAATGCAGGGTATGGCATCCCCTGGGTATAGGCGATGATATGTAGGGCGGTCAGTGATTTTGTCCTTTTCAAGGTTCTGAAGGCGAGCTATAACTTTATTTTTGTAGCTGCTTGTGGGGTCTCTCTTTAAGGCTTCATAGGTATTGTTGTCACTCAGGAGAGTAGTGATCTTTGCGTGGTAATCCGTTGTGTTTAGGACCACAGTGCACCCACTCACATCCGGGGCCATCTGATCTCAGGAAATCACATGATAGGGTGCGGCTAGGTTTCACGATGAGCTCACCTGAAACCTTGGCTGATTGTGACCTACACCCGTTTGCACACCTTGGCTCATGTGATTAGGTAGATGATCATTAGGGGGTCCTTTTGTCCCTCTCGGGGGACACTCCCACAGGGTTTAAATCTGTGACTCTCCACCGTTTGACCTTAGAACTGAAGAAGCTTCTTGGATGAGAGGTGAAACGTCTTCAAGCAACTTAAAGAAGTCCAGACACTTTTCTTTCCAAGCTCCATAGTCTACGTTGACCTGGATGACTGAGAATCTTCACAGACCTATCAGTTCTTCGTTTTTCATAACAGCCTCACAGTGCCAGCGGCTCATACTTTTGCCTTTCCTCTCTTTGTCTTGAGTTACTGTTGCCGAGTTGCTGCTGCTGACTGGTGTTTCAGTACCTTTGTGTGCCACTCTGCTCAGGCAGGGATTTGTTAAGACCATGAATGGCCCTTTGTCTGTCCAAACTATCTCCTAGACACCCTGATCCTTTGCCATCCGTCCACTGAGACCTTTTTCTCTTTGCCCCTGTGTAATCACATCGTTAGCGGTCTGTCTACAGAACATTCCCAATGGCACGAATCCAAGAAGATATCCAATCATACTGCAGCTCTCTGTTTACTGCCCAGACAGGAACTATGTGAGATGCATTCCCTTTGTTTACATGGTTTAACAATCAAGCAGTCAGCCTCACTTATCATTCCTGCTGTCCAGCGTGACACTGCGTGACGTTTTATTTATAGCTGTCAGCTGTCAATAATTTTCTAATTTTGTGCAGAGTCACTATGTGTCTAACTAACTATGTGACCAACAGATGGAGGTGCAGGCTCCACCGGGGACCACCATAGGGTACGTCAAAGAGGACTGGCACTTTTACCTGCCAAAGTTTTCCATCCAGGGAGCAAACAAGGAGACACTCATGAGATTGGAGGGGCCCTGCTTTGCCTGCAACTGCTGTGGAGATGTCAACTTTGAGGTGAGCTCAGAGGATCTTTGTTTGTGGGGGAAACTGAACTCTAAGTAAATTTCATCCATCAGCCAACAGTGATTTGTTACAGATCCACTCAGATAATCTAAACAGGATTGGTAGCAGTCACAGAGATGTTGATGATGATTTTAATGAACTCAAAGGAATACTTGATGGTTTTGGAAAACACTTTCTATTCACTTTATTGTAGAGTTTAACAAAAAGGTTGATATGACTCTTATCTGTCCATAAAATATGAAGGTATACCTCGAAGTTAGGCTACTATCCACCCGATATTACGTATCATATCGGTCCGATACTGACCTAAATTACTGGATCGGATATCGGAGGGAAATAAAAAATGTAATCCGATCCATTAAATATCACAAAAGCACCTCACAAAATTTGCGACATAGCGTAACCCAGCTCATGACCATAGCACGTCGGAGGAGTATGTGTCACGTGATAGAGCGGCTGTGGCGTGCGAGACCTGTTGACGGTCTGGTTGAGCCTTTGGAGCATCGCTTCTAAACCAGCATTTCATCTCCGAGAAAGGTATGCCAGAGAAGTAAAGCAAGTGTGTAAGTTCATCTCTGAATGTTTGTAAAGCAGTCCCACGTTAAGCTTAACAACCGATATATGGAGTAACTGCTTCTTCTCTCCCCCTCCCCCTCCCTCTCCTGTTGCTACTTCAATCTTGGCACTTGGCAACCCTATTAGTTAGGATGCTTAATATTTCCACTAAGTACTCTTTAAAATACCAGAATAGGGAGGATGGAGTAGGTTTAAGTTTATTAGATTGATCAGTGTTGCTGAACTATGAAATATTTTGGGTGCAGTGTATTTTTTGCATACAGCTATAACAGAATAGCTTTAGTTTTGCTTGTTTTTTTTTTTAACTTGAGTATCAACTTATACAAAATGCAGCAAGATTTCAAAAAAAAAGTTTTATTCATTATAAAATACGCTATATCAGATTTATATCGGTATCGGCAGATATCCAAATTTATGATATCGGTATCGGACATCTCTAACACTTAAGAGCATCCATGACTCTAATTTTTCCCATTATTTTGACACCAAGTGAATGATCCTTAGTGCTGCTGGTGGTCAGATTGTGTTACATTTCATACAGAACCAAAAAAGCTGTTTTATCTCCTGATAAGTGCATATTTAGCTCATATTTCTCAGCAAGAAGGCAAGAAAAATTTAAACAAATCAGCAGCAAGGTGAATAGTTTCCAGTGTTTAAAGAATGCGAATGCGACAGGATTAACAACTTGTGACGAACTCTGGTATTGTTATTTTGTTGCAGCTGAAAGGGAAAGATGGCGACACACCCATTGGTCGCATCAGCAAGCAGTGGAGCGGCCTTCTGAAGGAAGTCTTCACTGACACAGATAATTTTGGCATCCAGTTCCCGCTGGACTTGGACGTGAAGATGAAAGCTTTGCTGCTGGGCGCCTGCTTCCTCATTGTAAGTCCCCAATCTAGAAGAACATCGTTGATTTTGAAATATGTGGTGTGTTGCTGAACAAAATAATTTAATACTTTTGACGTTGCTTTGCAGGATTTCATGTTCTTTGAGAAAAGCGGAGAGACCAAGGATTGCAGCAGTGTGTTTTCATAACAGAGGAAAAAGGAAACGTGGGGGGGACGGCCTGTGATGAAGGTGTTTTCCTGTTATGTAACATTTGCAATTTTTTTGTTCATTTGTTACCAGTCCCAGAATCTGTTTATATACACATACAACTCATTGTGAGCGAATAAACTCATGATTAGATTTGAAACTTTGAATCTCTCCAAAGTCAAAGACTGAAGTTTTCAGTGTTTCTGTACAGTCTGTAGATGTTTCACCTCTTTTTAAGCACATCACCGTATTCATAGCAAACACTTTACGCTACCAAAGAAAGTTAAACTTAGAAACAAGTGTGGACACGCATCCTTTGGAATGTGCTTTTGCTGCACTTGTGTTCACGTTTCATTTCTTTCTTCTTTTTTTGTCACCATCAGTTTGTTTTTTATTGTTAGTAATTTTATGTGCTTGCTCGAGCTTTATGAAGAGATCACAGTATATCTAGTATAAGTGCAATACTGTTTTGTAGAAGATGTATTCATTGCTTTGCCTTCATTTATCCAGTTAAATGGTGGCAGAGTCGCTCTGTCAGTCCATTGCTTTGGTATGATGATCATCATATTTTGTGTACAGATATTTTTTAATTTAGAAGTTAGCTTTTCTTTATTACTTTGGTGTATGCTCTACCAAACCTATTACATTCCTTTGAGCCTCCACTGTAGGCTGTATTTAGTGTTAATCAGCAAGTGTTGGCATGCAAAACACACTAAGATGTGATGCTTGACATGGTAAGCCTCAAACCTGCCTTGGCTTCATTATATCAATGTCACTGTGAATATCTTAGCATAAGCATTTGGCGGTTACCACTTGTGGGCCAGAGTCCCACTACACAGAGCCACTAGCACAGCTTTTAATCTTTTTGAAACTTATCAGAAGCCATATAGAAAACCTTGAGGTTAGCCGCGGGAATCCTGCTCTGGTTATTTAGCTCAGGGTGGCATCATGTGCAAATGTTAGCATGTAAATACACTGAAGCATAATTGCAGATATGCTAATCATTAAACCTGCTTGACATTATTTTATCATCCATGTAAATAGTTTATCTTTAAGCTCAGTTTGGGCTAAATGCTAACTACAGCCACGAAGTGCATCACCCTAAGTCTTTTTGGCATTAACTAAAGCTTATGGGAAACATTTAGCCACAGTAAACTGGCTGTTAGCATTTAGCCCACATAAGGAAGTGACATCGTAATAGCATGTAGACATGCTAACTTAGATGGTTGAAATGGCAAGCATCTTAACTACTAAACAACCTGTTGTTAACATGTGCCACTGTTGAGGTTTTAGCATTTAGCCCAAAGCTCTACTGTGCCTACGTACAGACAGTACCTGCCTTGTCCTAATTTTGCAGTTAGTTGACTGCTTTACAAAAATTCTGAACGAGTTAGCCGCTGTCACTTGTTTAGGGATGTGTTGCCTTTATTGGTGTGAAGTTGTGAATCACACATTTTTACTAAAGTGCACTCTTTCTATTCAGCAACATGTCTTCAGCCACGGTGCATGATGCAAAGCTGTTGAACAGGCTTTACTCTAAATGGTCCTGTGCTCCCTTTATGGAGTTTGGTGGTTGCCTGTGACACTGGTGACACCTCACCATCTAGTTTCTTTCACATACCACTGTGTTTGAACATAGGTGAGGGAAAAATGTAAAAGCAGATGTTGAGGTTAGTGAGCATTGATTTGGCCTCAGAATGGTTGGAAAACCCCACCGGCAAAGCTTGCATGAAACACTGTGTAGTTCTTAAGTCCCTGGAAAGAGTTGGTGCAGTTATTACTGCTGGTGCAGAGAAAGAGAGAGGGAGACCGGAATCTTAACTGAATCAATTGACTTGTTTTCTTATTTGGTTGCTTCACTCTACAGTGTTTGATAGATGAGAGGTTAATGTTGCACTTCTGTGTTTAATAATCACTCTTGTTCTGGGAACACCTCCAGTGTGAAACCTGGTTGCCACAAGTGCTTTAAAATCCAGCTAGCTGTTTGCCATCACCAACCAAATGTATGTGCATGCATAAATATATGTATATGTTGAGTGGCCAGTACTCTCTAGGATAACTAACCAAAGCATGTACAGTTGATTTAAGTTGGGAACTCACAGTTTAGTGTTCCTCTGGAGGCTTTTTCTATCATATATGTGCAGCTGGGAGGGGCTGCAACATGTTTCCCGTGTTTTTAATCAAAAATGTTTTGTAACACTTTTCTTGTGATTGGACATTTTTACATATACAAGCAATAATGTATTTCTCCAATAAACAAATGCAATGATAAGCCTTCATTAAAAGCACAGTTGTCTCTTGTTTTTCTGCCCAAGTGATGCTGCGGGAAAATCTGGGGAAGGCACTCTAGTCGGCCTAAATGTGGACCATCTGGTTGCACTTGGAAAACATGAGCTTTGGTTTAGTGGGGGAAATCTAGTCCCTCGTGCTCCGCCTCAAAATGAGCTCCATTCAAATCGTGCTTTAGCCAATTTTCTTTTTTTAACTGTTGAATGTCATCCTCACTTCAGTCTGAACTTTCTATACTATTTGCCTATTAACAGAAAGTTATTTATATCCATGCCCTAGTTCAGAAGCATGAGTGGAAGACAACCGCAGTGCCAATGGGTTAGATACCAAATCTTAGTGCTCCATCTCCTGGGAGCATGTGAGATGTTCATGTATAGTATTTCAGAACATGTCTGCACATGTCCATCCATCCCTCAGGAACACTGAGGCATTTCTTTGGAGTTTGTTTTCATACATGATCACCTAATATTTTACCTGCTATTGTTCTGCAAATATTTAACCCAGTTGTAGCGTGTCGGTGTACACAGGGTCGATCTTAGCAGGCAGTAGGACAAGGGTCACAGCCTCTCTTAGAGAACTAAAGAGCCTCAGAGCTGAGATCCTGAGTTCAGGCAACCAGAGATCAGTTTTATTCAACAAAGTTTCTGCTACAATATGTACAAATGTATTAAAACAGAAAACCTATGTGCAAAAGACGTGCTATTTGAAAACCACATGTCTTAGCCACAGGTGGCACGGTGGTTAGCACTGTTGCCGCACACCTGAGTTCAATTCCACCATCAGGCCGGGGTCTTTCTGTGTGGAGTTTGCATGTTCTCCCCATGTTTGCGTGGGTTCCCTCCGGGTACTCCGGCTTCCTCCCACCGTCCAAAGACATGCAGCTTGTGGGGATAGGTTAATTGGATAATCCAAATTGCCACTAGGTGTAAATGTGCGAGTGAGTGTGAATGGTTGTCTGTCCATGTGTGTTAGCCCTGCGACAGACTGGCGACCTGTCCAGGGTGTACCCCGCCTCCCGCCCTATGACAGCTGGGATAGGCTCCAGCGCCCCCCGCGACCCTGAAAAAAGGATAAGCGGAAGCAAATGAATGAATGAATCATGTCATCTTTCTTCTAAGCTGTTTCAAGAATAGTATATTCAGTATATGTAACCATTATTACCTTTTTTTTTTTTTTTAAAAATACCTTTTTATATAGAGCATATATATTTTTTTGATTTTCCTTGATGGCCATTTATATTTTACATGTATAAAATGGATTCCTATGGCTTATATTTTATCATTAGCTTAAAAAAAAAAACAGATGTAGGCAAGTGGGATTTTTTTTTTTTCTTTATTTGATGGTCTGACCTTTAGTTGCTGTTCAGCTCGCACTGGGTTCCAGTCATTTCATTGTAGTGCTTTATGAACCTCCTCCATGGTCGCGCCATGTACCGCCTCCATAACCTGAACAGAGAAATGAAAACAGCTGACAGTGAGCGGGAATACTGGAATTACTACCAACCAGACAAGCTGTAGTTTACATCTGTACATTTGTTCTTCTGTCTTTTATGGTGTTCAGTACATATACAGGACAGAAGATGGATGTAAACAGGGTGACATCATCTGTTGGTTTATGCTGTCACCATCTTGGTTGCTAAAAAGGAAGGCAGGTTGCAAAACCATTGCTTAATGGCAATGTGAGTAACCTGTGATTGAAAAAATTAGCCAATGAACATGCGGTTTTATACAACAGATAATTCTCAGTTTTTAAATAGAATTTGACCAAGGCACCATTTTTATTCAATATGACTCTCAAATGACTTACTATGACTTACTGAGCCCATAAACTCAGGAGCAAAGTGTTTGCTCACAGGAAGCTGTGTCCCCATACCCTTCTATATGACTGGAACCCGTTTTGCAACCACAGATACCGCCATCTGTTGGCCTTCAGATAGAATGTAGATTTGAGACAATTTCCACATTGGCTTCATTTTTTTCCAAAGCGGAAGCTATGCCCATGTTTTATACTGTCTATGGTTCAGTAATAGCCAGAAAAGGGTTTTTGCACAACATATGATGTTACAGTGATGTTGACCTTTGATTTTTTGGTTATAAAAGTTTTTCTTTTTTATAATATAAGACATTTTTCAGGTGAGCACTTGTTTCCCTACAGGTGTTTCACAAAATTTGCATCAACAGGAGGTCTGACCTTCACTTTGGATCTAAATAATTTCAGTTCTATCACTATAAAGGCATACAAATCATGTTGATCAGTAGGAATCTCATCACTTACGTGTGCAATGAGACCCTCTCTTGTGTTCTGAGGCACTTTGTCCTGTTCTCTTATTCGCTCCTGATCTCTCTCCTGCTGTCTGAGTACTCATCCAGCTGTGGGGTAGAGCGTGCCCGCTGGGCCATTTTGGCGAGGCTGGCACCCCCGACAACCTGCTGAGGCTGGGGTTGTGTCTGTTCTAGAACGGAGGGAACCATTTGCTAGGGCAACACGTTGCCCTGGCCTTGGTTAATCGTGGTGTCCTTTGGCCTTTTCTAAGCACTTTCAGGTTGGGAGGTGGCGGTCGAGGAGGGGCAGCAATACTAGCCTCGCTCAACTGACGAGGATCCTGTTGCATCACCGCACTGTGAGCTGGCATCACAGGAGGAAGGAGTTTGCTGTGCTGATCCACTCTGAACACCCCTACTGTATGAGCTCGATGCTGATGTCCACCTAAGACTGACTCCAGGCTTCTAGTCATAGCTGAAGACAAAGAAAAGCAGTGTTAACACGGGGAAACATGTTTAGCTTACTTTGCTATTTAATTAGAAAACAAATGAGAAGAGATCAATGTGGCCTAGTAGCTACTATTAACCGAGTAATTAACAAAGGCTTAACATGGGTTACTGCAATAACTTATTAGCGATGTGAGTTCTTAAAAATGAGTATGTCAGGGTATGCCAGCAGGGTAAACAAGATGGCCTAAATCTGGAGGCGTTTCAGTCAGAGACAGGAGTTCACTAAACAAACTGCTCTCCATCATGGACAACCCATCACACCCGCTCCACTCCACAGTACTGATGCGCCAGAGCCCCTTCTCCCTCAAACTGATTCAACCTCAGTGCCATAAAGACAGCTTCAGGAAATCATTCCTACTATTGTCTATAAACCTGTATAATAACTGTATAATAACCTCACTCTGTGACAGGTAAACACAGACATGGTATTCCACACACATACCTCAAGGAGCTGTTTCTTATATTACATATTATTAGAGCAGACATATTATTATACTGTACATAATATTGCTACTCTCTTACACAATATTAGTCTTACTCTTCTTTAACTCCAGTGCTGTATTATCAAAAAGTCTGACAGTATACTCTGTATGTATTTACTGTAGTTTCTGTGTTTCCTGAGGAGGAGGAGCTGGAGAAAGTAGCTGTGATTTTTGGCATTTTGGCGCCTCCTGCCCCAGTGTTTCGCAGGTAGCATGCACCCCTCCTTCTCGTCTTCCTCCCGCAGCTGCAGCCAGCGTTAACAAGTTTAAACGTCCCTGGTAACACCAGTCTCCTCTTCCCGCCCAGCGCACTAAAACACTCATGTTCACAGCTCAATGACCCACCAATACCTTAGCTTTAAAATCCTGAAAAGGGGGAGGAGACCAGATGAGAGGCGTACAGCACAGGTTAGAGGAAGTGGGCAGGAACCCTCTGCTTTCCCCCCACTTAAGTTTCGTTTCTTGTCACTGGCACTTCAAGGGAAACAGCCAGAGAGGTGAGATATTTTTGTGTGAGTGTGTGCTGTTCATCACCTTATTTTAGCTGGAGTGTTTTTTTCTTATTCTAAGGAGCTTGGAAAGAAAAGCATCTGGACTTCTTTAAGTTTCTTGAAGACATTTCTCCTATCATCTGAGAAGCTTCTTGGGTTCTAAGAGCAAATGGTGGAGAGTCCCAGATTTGCTCTTACAACTGAAGAAGCTTCTCAGATGGTTGGAGAAACGTCTTCAAGAAACTTAAAGAAGTCCAGACGCTTTTCTTTCCAAGCTCCTTAGACTACGATGACCTGGTTGACTGAGAACCTTCACAGACATCTTTTTTTCCTTATTCTTTCTTTTACTACAACGTAAAGAGTGCTCACGAGGCAGGAGATGCTCGCGGGCTTTAAGAAGCTGTAGGTGTTTTTCTTTTTAATGAGCTCTTATGGGCACCTGAGTTTACTTTAATGACATATAAATGGGGAAAAAAGGGCTCCATTAGCTGCAAGACCTGCCCTGACACGGGGCACGCCCAATCTTTTGATTTTCATAATTTAGGTCTGCATCGGGGACAAAAGGGCCACGAGTTTCAACCCAACATTGTCAGGATTGCTTTGGACCTCTGAGCTGTGTCTGAATATTATCCGTGAAGCTCTGTGTCGGGATCCCAGACAGGGCACATTTACACACAACTTCGAGTCGCTCGCCTTGAGGGCATAACCGATTAAGGTTAAACATTCATGTTTGTGCAACTGTCGCTCTCTGTGCACCCTCCTCCAGTCCTGCTGGTTTCTATCTCACCCACCCCTCCCCTTTTTTCTTTTCTTCTTCCCTTTATCCTTTCACTTTTCCATAGAAACCGTGGGATTGCATTGGGAAGTGTGACCTTATCTTTCTTCCTCCACCCAGAAAAGCTCTGCACCATGTCTGCTCCTGGTAAGTGATTAGATTTCATATTTATGCTGACTTTTGTTTTCCTTTCTTCATTGGGAGAAAATATGAAGATGTAAGAGTGTTTTAAAAATGTGAGCAGAGATTCCTGTCCACCCCCCCAAAAGAAAAACAACTCACTTGTTATCACTGTCACGGTCAACGATGGCAGACCGTGGAGTTGAGGACCCAAACGCTGGACCACACACACAGGAAGAAGGAGGAAAAAAGGAGAGAAAACCACCAAAACAAAACATACGGAAAAATAAACATATACAAAAAATACATGAGCCCTGGGTCCTTAGACCCAGGCTATAACATCACATCATATATTCAGTTTTTCCACCATGGGAATACTGACAATTGGTTTCCAACGTATCATAGTTTCAGTTTTTCCAGTATAGGTGTGTTCTAACTGTCATGTAGCAATCATTGGCTAATTAGCTCTTCCCTGCCTACTTAAAAAAGGGGGGTGATGGGGGGGATTCACAGCGCCCACACACATGCACTCGCACTCTGGTGAGCAGAGAGCAGTTGCTTTGGGCCAGACACTCGCCAATCACTGCTCTCAGCTTCTGTGTCTTCTCTAACTGGAAGGTAAGAACCTGGCCTTAAATCCTGAAATGAGAAACCATACAGGTGTAACGGAGGGAAGGTGATTTTAGCACAAGTGTTATTAAAAGGAGGGAAACCTTCCTCAAAACGGACAGAGCAGTGGAGCAGCCAAGGGAATGCACTAAATTAAAAACTGTATTTCTAAAATATAATTTATTATATTTAAACAGTTAAAAATATAAAAGGAATTAAAACAGCCCTGGCCAGGGGACAACACAATAAAAATCAATAAAACACAACATTAAAAGTCCAGTGGCGACCGCCACGGTATAAAAGTCACTAAGAATTAAAAATTCAGTGAAGCGGTGCAGAAGGGGGAAACCCGGCGGCGTCCTCGCCGTCCTATCCGTATTCTCTGCTCCGGCATGCTAAACAAAACAAAAAAGGGCAGCGACAGTCACTACTCTTTTAGCGGGTGCCGTTTGTTAGAGTGGGATAAGTCAGAAGACTTACCCCGGGTGGGCAGAGCTCTCAACTCTGCCCGCCGCTTCCTTGAACACGCCAATCGGCACCGGCCCGTCTCGCCGCGGAGGTAGAGCACTCTCTCGCCACCTCTAATTCCCCACAGAAGCGTGATCTGGCGTCGTATCCTGCTGCCCGCTTGACGCCAAGCTCCACCAGTGTGTATGTGTCACTCAGCACTGTCTGTAACTCACCGCCGCCAACCTACACCAGCCCGTCTACGGGCTTGCAGGCGCCGCCGCCTGACCCCATTCACTGAGCCATCTCTGCCGCTCTGTCTCACAGGCCTCCTCGAGCCTCTTTCCCAGCAGTCTGGCAGGCTCTCTTATCCACCTCTGTGCTTTCCCAGGTGTATCTGATTTGTGATTAGAAGTGGGCGGAGTCTCTCCAGGGGAAGTTAATATATTCAATAAAACATGCAACATAAATAAAACACGCCACAAAAATATAACCAAAACATGCAATACAAAACATATAAATAAAGACACTCCACACTAAAACACAATAAACATACAAAACAAAACTTCCAATAGAGTCAGTCCTTCCCTGGATGACGTCCCCCCACACTAAAACGTTAGCAGTCCCTGCTACGGCACAGCTTCCAGTCCCATAATTCTGGTAGTATCAGCGACATTCTGCAGACTTATTGGAGTCCCAATTTCTGTTCTATTAAACCTGAGCAGAAGTATAATGATATGCGCCCTTCTGTCCCATGCCACAAAATAATCCATTTCACGTTCCAATAGCATAGCTACCCGGAAGCCATTAGGTCCTAAACTGCACCTAGCTGCTACTGTGGGGATACTTCCAGGCCTAACCTGGGTTCGTGCTTAATCCCAAGCACTGCTGCCTAGCAGCAAACCATTACCCCACGTCCCGCAACCCTGCAGCTGACCTCCCATGATAACCTAGGTTGGACATTCCTTATTCACTCTTCTTGTGGCCAAACACTCATACCTGCGCACACTGTCCATACCCATCTGCTCAGTGGTCCTTGGCTTTGGCTCCAACAGTCTATCCTCCATCTTCTTATTTGGCCTATCCCTTTTAAACTGTAACCAAAACATGCAATACAAAAAATATAAATAAAGACACTCCACACTAAAACACAGTAAACATACCAAACAAAACTTTCAATAGAGTCAGTCCTTCCCTGGATGACACAGGCACTTCATGCTTTATAGGCTTTATATATCTTATATATGTGTATATATGTATATACATATATATATATATATGTTCCAACATTCAGAAGAAGGGATTGCTCTCACAGCTAGAGATTGATGAGGTACAACACACATGCTACGGCAAGGGGGAGCCAGGACGACAGTTGTCGAGAGACACCCAGAATGGCTAACCGAAGGCCCCCAGAAGGGACCGGTCCCATTCAACTACCGACCAATAACCTGTCTCAATACCACATGGAAGCTCCTGTCAGGCATAATAGCGGCTAAGATGAACAGGCATATGGCTCAATACATGAGTGGAGCACAAAAAGGGATTGCCAAGAATACCAGAGGCGCAAAACGCCAGCAACTGGTAGACCGAGCAGTCGCCCGAGACTGCAAGACTAGGCTGGCCAACCTGTGCAATGCCTGGATTGATTACAAGAAGGCCTATGACTCAATGCTCCACAGCTGGATCCTGGAATGCCTAGACCTATACAAGATCAACAGGACCCTAAGAGCCTTCATCAGGAACTCAGTTGGATGTGGCGCCAACTTCAAGCCCATAGCACAAGTCACCATCAAGTGCGGGATCTACCAAGCAGATGCTTTGTCCCCACTGCTGTTCTGCATAGGCCTGAACCCCCTCGACTACGGAATGGAGCAGTTGTCAGCCACCTCCTGTACATGGATGACATCAAGCTGTATGCCAAGCGTGAACAACACATCTATTCACTGATCCACACCACCAGGATATACAACAATGACATCGGAATGTCGTTCTGACTTGAGAAGTGTAGTCGGACGATAACAAAGAGAGGGAAGGTAGCCAGAACTGAAAGGATCGAATTACCAGAAGGCAACATTGCAGACATCGAGGACAGCTACAAGTACCTCTGGATCCCACAGGCAAATGGAAACCATTAAGAGGCCGCTAGGAAAGCTTCAACCACCAAGTACCTGCAGCGGGTCAGGCAAGTCTTTAGGAGTCAGCTGAACGGTAAGAACAAGATCCGGGCTATCAACACCTACGCCCTGCCCGTGATCAGGTACCCTGCTGAGATAATAAGTGGGCCAAAGGAGGAGATAGAAGCCACTGACATCAAGACAAGAAAGCTCCTGACCATGGATGGAGGGTTTCACCCCAAGTCCAGCACCCTGAGGCTGTATGCTAAGTGGAAGAAAGGAGGCCGGGGACTGGTGAGTGTCAATACCACAGTCCAGGATGAGGCAGTGAACATCCGTGAATACATCAGGAAGATGGCCCCAACCGACCACGTGCTCAGTGAATACCTCAGGCAGCAGAAACCCGAGGAAGAGGAGGCACCATCATGGAGGGACAGTACCCTGCACGGTATGTAACACCGGCAGATAGAGGAGGTGGCTGATATCCAGAAATCCTACCGGTGGCTGGACAAAGCTGGACTGAAAGACAGCACGGAGGCACTAATCATGGCAGCACAGGAACAAGCTCTGAGCACAAGATCCATAGAGGCTGGGGTCTATCACACCAGGCAAGGACCCAGGTGCAGGCTGTGTAAAGATGCCCCTGAGACAATCCAGCACATAACAGCAGGGTGCACGATGCTAGCTGGCAGGGCATACATGGAATGCTATAACCAAGTGACCGGCATAGTATACAGAAACATCTGTGCCTACTATGGCCTGGAAGTCGCGAGGTCAAAATGGGAAACGCCAGCTATGGTGGTGGAGAATGACCGAGTTAAGATCCTGTGGGACTTCCAGATACATACGGACAAAACGGTGGTGGCCAACCAACTGGAGATAGTGGTGGTAGACAAACAGAAGAAGACGGCCTTAGTGATCGATGTAGCAGTTCCGAATGACGGCAACATCAGGAAGAAGGAACACAAGAAACTTGAGAAGTACCAAGGGCTCAGAGAAGAGCTGGAGAAGATGTGGAGGATGAAGGTAACAGTGATCCCAGTGGTTACTGGAGCACTAGGTGCGGTGATTCCCAAGCTAAGCAAGTGGCTCCAGCAAACCCAGGAAAAACATCAGAGATCTCTGTCCAGAAGAGCACAGTCCTAGGAACAGCTAAGATACTTCGCAGGACCCTCAAGCTCCCAGGCCTCTGATAGAGGACCCGAGCTTGAAGGATAGAGAGGGGAATTTATATATATATCTGTAGCGTAGTTTTTATGTGTGTATATTTATATTGTCATGCATACTCAGAGTTGACGGATTGTTTTAGTTTTTTGTGATCTCTTACATCTTATACCTTTTTCCCCTTGTATTTCTTATTTGTGCCATGGTAAATATTGAGCTCTACTTTCTCAAGTTTGACTGTCATAGTTTGTATGCCAACAACCGAGCTCATATATTCAAATTCAGTCAAATCAGACTGTCGGTATATCTGAACAGATTTCCCCTCCAGTTTACCCAGGTGCTCCAAACCAGCCACCCTATCCCATGTCTCAGCCCGGTGGAGTACCGTGTCCAGTTTCTCCTGGATATGGACACCCCAGTCATGGTCCTCCACCGGGCTTCAACATGGGCTATACAAAACAGCCTGCGGTCATGTACCAGCCAGTACCCATAGGGCCAGTTCCAGGCCCTGAATACGGTGGCCCATCAGGGGGGATTTCACCAGCTCCTGGAGTTCCAGCAGTCCCCGTTGGTGTCCCACCTGGACTCGAGTACCTCACACAGGTAGGGCAGAGAAAGGTTAAACCAGTGCAGTTTTTGTTGTTGTTTTGTTTTATACGCTGTCCTGTCCAGCAGCTTTTGGAGTCACAATTATGATCTGAATGCACTCTTGTGCCAAACATACTTTGCTTTTCCAAGATGAGCTCTGATTCATTGTAGGCTCCACTTGTTCATGTCTTACTTTTATCTATCTAGTTATTCCTTTCTATTAGTGTTATATCAGTCATTGCATAGTATGTTTAGTATTACAATATCCAGGCTGACAGGCAGAATAAAAAATAAAAAGTCATTGCAATCAGGTGATTGTGAGTGCTGCGGCATTGGTTCCAGTGTCTTGTCAAATGTCATGAATTTTAATCAGAATCAGAATCGCGTTTATTGGCCATATCGCAAACACAAGGAATTTGATTCCGGTAGATTGTGACTAGCACAGCAATGTAAATCACAACAATATGTTAACGACACACACACACACACACACACACACACACACACACACACACACATATATATATACATATATATATATGTATATGCATATGTATGTATATGTATGTATGTGTGTGTATATATATATATATATATATATATATATATATGTATATATATATGTGTGTGTATATATATATATATATTTACATATAGATAGATAGATAGATAGATGTATGTGTATGCATATAGAAGTGAATAAATACCACAGAATGTACATAAGGTGCAGTTGCACTCTGGTAGTGTGACAGTTCAACTGTTTAGGAAAGAAACTGTTCCTATGTCGGGTGGTCCTGGTCTGCAGGCTTCTATACCGTCAAAAAGTCTGTGTCCAGGGTGTGAGAGGTCTGTGATGATTTTCCCTGCCCGTTTCCTGGTTCTTGAGAGCTACAGATCCTGGAGGGCAGGGAGGTGTCGATGATTATTTCTGCTGCTCGTACAATCCGCTGCAGTCTGCACCTGTTCTGTTTAGTGGCTGCACCATACCAGATTGTGATGAGGAGCACAGGACAGACTCAATGACTGCAGTGTAGAACTGGATCAGCAGCTCCTGTGGAAGACTGTACTTCCCCAGTTGTCTCAGGAAGTACATCCTCTGCTGGGTCTTTTTGAGGATGGAGGAGATGTTGGTCTCCCACTTCAGGTCCTGGGAGATGGTGGTACCCAGGAACTTGAAGATCTCCACAGTCGATACCGGGCTGTCTGATATGGTGAGGGCAAGTGTTGAGGGATGTCTCCTGAAGTCCACTGTCATGTCTACAGTCTTAGGCGTGTTCAGCTCCAGATTGTGCTGACTGCACCCGAGTACCAGCCACTCAACTTCCTGCCGGTATGCAGACTTGTCAACATTCTGAATGGGGCCAATGACGGTGGTGTCATCTGCAACCTTCAGGAGTTTAACAGCCGAGTTCTTGGAGGTGCAGTCGTTGGTGTAGAGGGAGAACAATAGTGGTGAGAGGACAACTCCTTGTGGGGCACCAGTACTGAGGGACCGAGTTTCAGAGGTGATCTCCCCCAGACTCACTTGCTACTTTCTGGCTGTCAGGTAGCTGGTGACACACTGAGCTGGGAGAGTTTGGAGGAGAGAAGTTCAGGCACAATGGTATTAAAAGCCGAACTAAACTCAACTTTCCAACAATGACGATGGCTCATTTAATCCTCCCATTTTACTTGGATTTTGTATGAACCTGAGGGTGAACCGATACAGTTCCTCGATCTGTCATAGGCCTCTTAGTAAGAGAAAAGGTCACATGTTTAAGACTGTAGTGGGTAAAAGTAGCGTTTTGTAGTTCTGTTATTGGCTCACTATTGAAATACTTGTAGTTTGCTGCACTATTTGGTGATCATTAATCTCATCTAAGATTTGGAAATGTGTGACACCAAAGTCAGTTTCCTTTTTAAAATAATACGCGAGGTCAGTCCCGTTGGCCATTTGAACCCAGTTAAAGATCACATTCAAAATTGTTCTCTTAAAAATCCCTCTATAGGATTTCTTTATGCAAATATTAAAGGAAACACCTCCCACACTTGCATTTTATACACATTAGTGCTTGATTAGCTTTGCAGACAAAGACAAAGAAGGTATTTTGGTTTAACCAGCAGAGTCTGATGGAGCTGAAATACTCTATGGATTAAGGAATGAATGTTTATTTGGGAAGGTCATTTGCACTGAAAATGCCTGATACGTGCTTTTAATTGTTTTTAGAAGGAAGAGACTTTGAGATTGCAGGATGTGCCACAGAGTTGCTTCATTTTCAGTTTGCTTTCTCTCCTTTGGTTTTAGATTGACAAGATCCTGATCCATCAGAAAGTTGAAGGTGAGGCGCGCATCTTGTTCAACACAGAATATTTAATCCTTCAGCAGCTCAAAGCAGCTGTGTGTGAGGTTTAAAGCCTTTCAAGATGAATACGAATGGAAGAAAAATGATGTCTGCCCTTGAAATTCCTTACTTATCTTTACTTCATTGCTCACTGTTTTCCCTTCTCTTCACCCAACCACGCCCAGCATTCACCGGTTTTGAGAAAAACAGACAGTATGAAATAAAAAACAGTCTGGGTCAAAAGATCTACGATGCCAAAGAGAAGAGTGACTGCTGCCAAAGGAACTGTTGTGGCTCTCTGCGCAGCTTTGACATGACAATCAAAGACAACATGGACAGGGAGGTCATCCGTCTCATCAGGCCTTTCCGCTGCTCCTCCTGCTGCTGCCCCTGCTACCTGCAAGAGGTCTGTCCACTCTAATGTTTCTGTGTTTGAGTAGAAGTGACTTGGCAAGTGTTGAAAGAGGTAATGGAGTCATATTGCATTCATTTACCACACCTAGACTAATATTGTTCCCGGTCAAAAGCATTTTCGGTGTGAAATCTGAGTACTTATCCATCATATCTGGATTATTGTATTTGACCTAGATGTGCCGGTTAATGTTTAGCTATAGTAAATATCTGAAGAGACTCTGATAGGGAAGAATAAACTCTTTACTTTCTGTAGCACTCGGTTCGTAGTTTATGTTATAAGACATACCTAATCACTTTTTTGATTAAATAAAGATAGATACAAAAGTTAGATCAGATAAAGACAAATAAATAAAGACATTACAGTTTTATAAGCGGCAATGATTTTTTTTTTAATGTAATGTAGAAATTACAGGAAAAATCTGAAGATTTTAAGAGAAACGTGAGCTCTGTCGTTTATTTTGTGACACTTACACTTACGACAGCTCATCTCCTGTTCAGGATTTACTTCTAGTCTTCAGGAATGTTTTTAGTGGAGCTGCTATACAAGTCTGATTTATTCCCCTGCCTCTCTAAACCCTGCTGGATTTAAAATAGTTTTTTGGGTGGGAAGTGGGCTAATTTACTGCTGATTGGTCCAGGTGACTAAAGAAACTGCTCTGAGTTATCAGTGTGCTCTGTCCCGGAACCAACTGCATGCAGATTAATGTTCTCTGCATTGACAGTCGATTGGAGCTGCAGACCCTGCCTGTATCATTAGTGATCATTGATGTGCGGGCGATCGTGGCTCAAGAGTTGGGAGTTCGCCTTGTAATCGGAAGGTTACCGGTTCGAGCCCCGGCTTGGACAGTCTCGGTCGTTGTGTCCTTGGGCAAGATACTTCACCCGTTGCCTACTGGTGGTGGTCAGAGGGCCCGGTGGCGCCAGTGTCCGGCAGCCTCGCCTCTGTCAGTGCGCCCCAGGGTGGCTGTGGCTACAATGTAGCTTGCCATCACCAGTGTGTGAATGTGTGCGTGAATGGGTGAATGACTGGATGTGTAAAGTGCTTTGGGGTCCTTAGGGACTAGTAAAGCGCTATATAAATACAGGCCATTTACCATTTACCATGTGAAATTGGAGTCAGTTTGACAAGGACACTGGTATTTGCTTTTTATGCAAGTTTGAGTTTTATGGTGAAATGTACAGAGTGCACAGTGTAAGCAGTTAAAAGGAGGCTTCCAGTGAGCAGTCAAACAATTAACAGCTACTAACCGAAGTCCATCCAGGCATGCTCAAGAAGATGGTCTTGAGGCCAAATTTAGAATCAGGGAAAGATTTTGATTCAATAGCTTTGTGATCACCCATTAAACACTGTTCTACGGCCTGTTTAGAACATCAAATTCAAATTTTATTATCAACAGACTTTGATTATTAAATTGTCAGTGTGTTTACCACTTTGTTCTGCTTTCTCCCCGTTTTATTTATAGCTGTCAGTGTCCAGGAAAGAGAGCAAACCAAGCTCTGTGAAATAGCTTTCTAATTTTGTGCAGAGCTACTATGTGTCTAACTAACTATGTGACCAACAGATGGAGGTCCAGGCTCCACCTGGGACCACCATAGGGTACATCAAACAGGACTGGCACTTTTCCCTGCCAACGTTTTCCATCCAGGGAGCCAACAAGGAGACACTCATGAGATTGGAGGGGCCCTGCTTTGCCTGCAACTGCTGTGAAGATCTCAACTTTGAGGTGAGCTCAGAGGGTCGTTGTTTGTGGGAGAAACTGAACTCTAAGTAAATTTCATCCATCAGCCAACAGTGATTTGTTACAGATCCACTCAGGTAATCTAAACAGGATTAGTAACAGTCACAGAGATGTTGATGATGATTTTAATTAAGTCAAATGAATAGTTGATAGTTTTGGAAAACACTTTCTATTCACTTTATTGTAGAGTTTAGTGAAAAAGTTTATAGAACTCTTATCTGTCCATAAAATATGAGGGTACACCTCAAAGTCAGGCTACTATCCAGCCTGTGCCCTTAAAAAATTAAATCGTCCTATTAGTCTCACTTCCTGGTTTCCCACATGACATACTGCACACATTACTTGAGAGTTGGCATGATACAACTACTGGCTGCAAGGATAAAATGTCGAGTGGTTGTTGGAGGTTGGTGGATGACACTGGTTGTGATTAAGTTGCAGGAGGGGTGCTGCACCAAAAATCTTCTTGTAATTATTTAGTTTGTTGCAGTTGCATGAAAGACTCATCGGCAAACACTCTCTAACTACTAGCCCAGAGATAGTAAAACTTGAAAACGTGTGACGTAAAATAGAAATGGAGACTGCTCACCTTCAAAGTAAAAGTTGTCCCTTAGCACTGCAGCAAACACGATCAGGGAATATGCAAGTGGTTGGTCAACGACGGGTCTCTAGCAATCGATTTCACACTGACTACCATCAACCTCCAGCAACCAACCTAACAACTTGTGAGGGAATGCACATTTTTCCGTCATTACTTTTTCACCCTGCCATGTGTATATGTGAAAAATGCAGAGGTGGGGAGAACAGCAGCAACACCTTCATACAGAATAGACTGGGCAGTTAATAATTATAAAAACAGGAGCTTTGGTGGAGGTTGGTTGCAAAGCAGCTTGCAGGTGAATTGCAATTGTAGGCAGGCTAAAGCAGCTTAAAAAGCAGATCAGGTCAGCTGATCTGCCAGGATTGCAGCAGAGCTCGACTTTTGTCATCTGTTTCCACAATCGTTGTCTTTGAGATTTTCTTTATTTTGTCTTCTTTTTGTTTGTTGGTGAACTTGTTTGTCAGTATTTTCTCCCACTGATCCAGTTACTTTTCCAACACTAAAGAGCATTCATGGAAACTCATTTTTCCCATTAGTTTGACACCAAGTGAATGATCCTTAGTGGTGCTGATGTCAAGATTGTGTTACCTTTCATACAGAACCAAAAAAGCTGTTTTATCTCCTGGTAACCTACTGCATATTAAGCTCCTATTTCTCAGCAAGAAGGCAAAACAAATTTAAACAAATCAGCAGCAATGTTAACAGTTTTGAGTGTTTAAGAAAGCAATTGTGGCTGACGAACGCTGGTATTCTTATTTTTGTTCAGCTGAAGGGGAAAGATGGTGGCCCACCCATTGGTCGCATCATCAGGCAGTGGGGCGGCCTTCTGAAGGAAGCCTTCACTGACGCAGCTAACTTTGGTATCCAGTTCCCGCTGGACTTGGACGTGAAGATGAAAGCTGTGCTGATGGGCGCCTGCTTCCTCGTTCCTCACGACCTAGATGGGCATTGTTGATTTTGAAATATGTGGTGTATTGCTGAATAAAATAATAATACTTTTGGAGTTGCTCTGCAGGATTTCATGTTCTTTGAGAAAATCAGAGAGACCAACGATTGCAGCAGTGTGTTTTCACCACCAGCACAAAAGTTAGGTGCACCCAAATTTTTCACCCGAATCGCTGAACCCCTGTTTTACATATTCACTTTTTTTTGTTTTGTTTTTTAAATTGCTGTCCATACAAACAATATTGATTTGTAAATGATTAACTAACAATCTTGTCAACACAAAGTTCTGTATTTGGAGCACCGTGGCAATATTGTAGGCACTGTTAAACTTAATCATCAGCCTGGCCTGGCTTTTAATAGCAGATAACCTTAAAAATATTCTGCAGTAGAACAAAAACTGAAGGAAACGTGAATGAACATAATGAACATGAATCAACATATTCAGTAAAAGGACTAGATGTTATAATGCATTGCTTTAAATGGAGAAAATCTTGAGGGATGGCTCTTATGAGGAAAGGCAGCCCAGCAACTTAACCAGTGGCACAAATCGTTGTGTGCCTCAACTTTTGGTCTTTTACCCAAGCTAATCTGCCATATTTCCTTGGTTAGGTTTAGGGATTAGAGATCTGATCTTCATTATCATATTAAAATTTGGGACACATCGTCAGCAGTGGACCTTGGATTCATCGGGTGTTTCAGCCATTATCACTAGACACCCTCATCCAAGGAGGCCCTGCCAAGGTTGATCAGGCCCTGGAGTGTGTCACTGGTTTATGTTAAAACTGTTATTTCTTCTTCTTTCTGCTGTTTGGTTTTCTACAGTTTATTTTCTTCTATCTATTTACTGCAACTGAGAAATAAAACTTACCTTTTTAACATTTATGGAGCCTCACTTCTTCAAAGGGATAGAAAAGGTGATAGAGAGAAGTAAGACAAAAAGGACAAGAGCAGAGAGGAGAACCGGAAGGGGGGCGCCCGATCTGCTTCCCACACTTCCCTGCCGGATCGGGCTGTACGCTCTACCTCCCCACTGCCTCCCAGAAAAGGGGAGAGGAGCGGAACATTTTTCTTTCCTATTCTTTCATTCCTCCTTTAGGTTTCTCTACCATGAGGTTAACTGCACAGGAGGCCCTGAGACAGCTGTATCAGTCAACCAGCAAAACTTCTAATGTTATGTTTTACCCTTTTGATGCCCCCTGTTGAGGCAGGCCCACCATGGGTCGATCAATCCTGGGCATATGTCTAGCGGTTAGCTGACTGCCTTAGCTGCCCAAGTGATGTCAGCCCTTTTTAGCCATAGCCAGTGACCGGTCCTCTCAGCAGTGTTAGCTAATTCTCTTATAGCCTGGCATTGCGTCTGTCCTCTGATCCCAATCTCTCTAAGCAGTTTTGCTGTTGTGCTGGCAGCAAAGACCCTGCACCCCACTTCCACCGGGTGCACCTTGATCTTCTAGCCTCTGTCCTCTGCCTCAGCTGCCAAGTTAGCACACTGCAGCTTCTTACGCTCAAATCTTTCCTCAATTGCTTCCTCCCATGGTACCATCAGCTGAATGACGTACGCAAGTTTTGGGGAGTTAGACCAAAGGACGAGGTCTGGTCGCAGAGTAGTTGTTACGATCTCTGTGGGAAAAATTAGCCTCTGATCCAATTACAGTATCCCGTCGCTATAGAGTCCAACGCTGCTGAGGCATTTGGGAAGTCCGAGCCACTTCTTAACGTAGGAGTTCACTAGCCTCTCTAGTCGATTGGCATGAGTGAGACCTCGTACATTGTCAACGGCCACAGTAGTCTGGGTAATAACCCAAACTGGAAGCACCACAGCTTCAGCTTCAGTGCAGTGTTGTTTATCTGCTTGAGGTCATTAGCCAAGTTCTGCCTTAGTTGTTCTAGTTGCCATGTATCATTGAGGTCTGCATTATACCACATTACCTGATGCTGCTGAAGTGAAGCAGAGCAAAGTTAAAGAGGTTTTATTACAGACACAGCCAAGCGTTTTGCAATTTGGCATAATTTTAAAAAGTTTAAATTTCTTTGCTATTAAACAGCAGAAATGAGGCTCTCTTGTCGGAGGTCATTTTTGGAAAACAAACAAACAAACAAACAAAAAAAACAGCAGCCAACAGCGCTGTACATGCCTTGTGCGTAATAAGCAAATGAATAATGTAGAAAACAGAGATTTTAGATGGGAAACTGTTCTTGAAGTACACACAGAGAGAGAGAGCAGCTGTTCAGGAAGTGTGATTTTTATTGTGGTGAAAGTAAAACAGCAAAGGTAAGAGGGAATTCATGACGATGTTTATCAAATTTGAAGCATAGTTTTCAATCAATCAATCAATCAATCAATACTTTATTTATATAGCACATTTAAAGACGTGAGTACTATGTTAAAAGAAATATTTCACACCTAGTGTAAAAGTTAGATAAAATCAACACAGCAATATCAAATGGAAAAACCAATAGCTTAAAATGACAAATCACTAACTAATCTAAAATGCAAGATCAAATAAATAAGTTTTCAATCGTGTTTTAAAAGATTGAATAGATTCCGATGCGCGAATATCAGCTGGAAGACTGTTCCAGAGGTTAGGTGCAGCAATGGCAGAGGCACGATCCCCTCTGGTTTTCATCCGGGACCTAGGTTGCACCAAGAGCATTTGACTCGATGATCAAAGTGCTCTCGTAGTATACAGGCTGAGAAGTTCAGTTAAATAGCAAGGCACAATATTATTTACGATTTTGAATGTAAGCAATAAAATCTTAAAATCAATCCGATATTTGATGGGCAGCCAATGTAGGTCAGCAAGGATTGGGGTAATAGAATCAAACCTAGTACCAGTTAAAAGGCGTGCTGCTGCATTTTGGACAAGTTGTAGTTTATGAAGAAGGGTAGATTGGAGGCCCAGGTAAAGGGAGTTGCAGTAGTCTAATCTTGAAGTAACAAATGCATGTATAAGTTTTTCAAGATCCATTCGCGGTATGTAATGGTTAGCCTTAGAGATTTGTCGTAGCTAGTAAAAGCTAGACTGTACTACAGAGGACACTTGTTTATCAAGTTTAAAGGAGCTGACCAAAATAACACCTAAGTTACGTACTGTATCAGAGAGGGAGGTAGCAAAGGGCCACTAATATATCGGCTAATTGTCCCCGAGGGATATGGCTATCAAAGACAATAATTTCCGTTTTCTTTTCATTTAGAAAAAGGGAGTTACTCGATAACCAGCCTTTGACCTCCCTCATACAATCAAGAAAGCAGTGTAGTGAAGATGGGGTATCGTCGGTTAGACAAAAATAGATTTGAAAATCATCAGCATAAAAATGAAAAGAAATGTTATATTTGTCAAATATGGAGCCCAAGGGTAGCATGTACAATGAGAACAACATAGGGCCAAGAACAGACCCCTGGGGCACACCACAGTGAAAAGGGGTAACAGAGGAAGAGTAGCTCCCCATCGTAACAGAAAAGGACCTTTCCAAAAGATACGATTTAAACCATTCAAGAGCGTTCCCTGTAATGCTTACTAAATATTCTAGTCTTGTTTTGATCTTCTATTGCTGCTGATTCAGTCAATTTTGGGTGAAGAGAGACAAAACCTGCAGCTTCAGAATCTAGCGCAAAAAAAGCAGCCCGTTCTCATTCCTGGGGCGTAGCATACCAATGTTTTGTCACGTCCTGCGGCGTTCGTGAGGAATGCGAAAGGTGACCTTCCGCGTTCTTATGGTATGTGACGGGTTATGGATGAATTGCAGTGGAATGATGGTAAGCCCCGACGGCTTGTCCATGTACGTGCACGGGATGGAAGATTACAAGTGAATCTTCCATGGCTACATGAATGGATGGACAGAATAAATAAAAATCCTCATCCTGTCACTGGATCATCTGACCATTATGCCCTGTATGACAGATTTCATGAGGTAAATACAAAAGATCCCAATGACATATTACATAGAATTCAACTTGTCCCAGAGCTGAAAGGCTGGTGAGCAGTCAAGTTGTTGAACAGTTCTTTGTTATCATGAGGAAAAATAATTACTTTTGAAGTAATACGCGTCCATTTGCACATGTGTTTTTGATGAGAAATATAATTCACCATTATAACACTGTCACCAACAAGAAACCTCTGGAGAGGCAGTTAAGACATGGTCGACTTGGACAGATCAATATCTCACTGTCTGCACTGGGTCAAGTTGTTGTAAGTAAACGATATATGGTTTTTCACAAGACCAGAAAGCTGTCATTGTTCACAGATTACATTTGTTCCTGATTGTGTGTATATTGCTGTTTTCTTTGTGTCCCTAGCCCCACAGGTGTGCAATAAACCCAGAAAAAACACTAAAACTGTCTTGAACCAGTCAGCTTCAAATTTCTTAGTTTGAGTAGTGTTTGTTATATATAGGTGAAATGATAATCTTGCATTCATTATCTTGCTGAAGTTGAGGGTTCATAACAGATTTCCTTACCTGCTGTTTTAAAAGCATTCCCTTCTTCTATAAATAGTGCTTGTTTTTCTTGCATTTGTGTTCTTTAATATGTAGTGTTTTGTAGTGTTATAAAACCTGTGGAAATCCCTATACAACCTCTGGTACCAGTTGATGACAATAAAGGCAATAGAAGATCAACAGCTGCAACTTTTCCTGAGCTGTGTGGACCACCGTGCAAAGCCCTGACAGCGCCTGAGAACATTTTGGCCAGCCGTTCATCGTGGTCTTTTGTGCCGCACCCTTGTATGTTAAAGTTTTCACATGTCCCAAAGTGGTACTTTTAGTACTTATCTACTTTTCTCATCCACAGTGTATGATACTTATCTTTAGCTCAACTATGTTCTGGACATCAGCAGGCCCAAAGATGAGCTGATTGCTGAAACGTCTAGTGGATGTCTCACGCGGGCTGATTTTTGGACTCCGGGTTTAAATGAACAATTGGAATCTATAGTAAGTATTTCTTATTTGGTCTGTGAATATATAATAATAAAGTGGCCATTAATTTTTTCAGATTGGAAATGGCTGCTTTGAGCTTATCACTAAAATTGTTCAGTCAAAGGTACTGTATGTTGTATATGAAGATTTTTAAGCTTAATCAGGATTTAGTGGCCAAAAGTATGTTTCACTTTTGAGGTCACATTTTTATAAGCATGTTTGGTTTGTTCCAGAGTTTTAAGGAACCTATTCAGTGTTCCAGGTTAAGTGCATCCCAGATCATGTTTTGTTGATCTGGAGTGTTCGCACATACAGTACATTCACATGCTTGTTTATAAACTATATCAGCATGATGCATTACTATTTGATTTTTTTTCTCATCTTCACATTCTGATGGTCAGTAAAAAATAACTTTGACTTGAAGGTATGTGCTAGTTTGAATTACACTCGTCTTCCTTTAAGGGATTTTATTAATGAGCCTTTATTTTCACTGTAATAAAGGGTTTTCCGAGCCAAGACTTTGGAATTGACTGTGGGATCTTCATGCTAATGGTTATTTTTCTCTTCTGTTACTTAAGATTCATACAAAAGTTCATTTAAGCGCCGAAACAATGTAATTATTATTTTTGGTCCCAAACAGTTAATGCTCAGCTGAAAAAAATATGACGTTTCACCAATTATATGGTGAAAAAATTTGAACTTTATCCCCCTTTTTTCTGAAAAAATTACTGGTAATATATAACCTAACTGGCATTTAAAGGGTAAAAAAAAAGAATTTAAATAAATTTTTGGTTTTCATGACAAGGACTGATGCCGATTTAACTAGTCAAGTGGAAACTGTTTTAATATATATTCATTTTATAGCAATTTGTGAACGTAACCAGGAGGTGGCCACTTTTGGCCACGAGCATGCTGAGTTGAAGTTTTTCTGTCACTGCACAAAAAAGTAATTATGCATATAAAATCAATCAATAAATTGATACTGTTAATTATTGATATACATTCAAAGGAGTTTGCAAAGAAAAGCGTCTGGACTTCTTTAAGTTGCTTGAAGACGTTTCACCTCTCATCCGAGAAGCTTCTTCAGTTCTAAGGTCAAATGGCCGAGAGTCCCAGATTTAAACCCAGTGGGAGAATCCCCCCAAGGAGGGACAAAGGACTCCCTGGTGATCCTCTAATCACATGCGCCAAGGTGTGAAAGCGGGTGTGGGACCTAATCAGCCAGGGTTTCGGGTGAGCTCATTGTGAAACCTGGCCCCACCCTATCATGTGATTTCCTGAGGTCAGATGGCCCAGGATGTGAGTGGGCGTTAAGGCGTCTGGGGAGGGAACTCAAAACTGGATTATAGATGGCAGACAGTTGGTCTTCAAGCAACTTAAAGAAGTCCAGACGCTTTTCTTTGCAAACTCCTTTGACTACGATGACCTGGATGACTGAGAACCTTCACAGACATATTGATATACATCTTACTGCAATCATGGTGAGAAAATAAATCACATTGCATATTTTATTTTGAACATAAATAATGATTTTATGCTTTTATCTCTTTCTAAATCATTACAATTATGTGATCTAACTGGTACTGAATGGGTTAAAATTCTGAATTTGAATGACGTTTCTCTAAATGGTCTTGTGCTCATGACCAAAACTGGTGCTAAGTTAAAGAGTCAAGTCGTTAAACGTATTAAAATGTTTTAATATACAGGGTGGGCCATTTATATGGATACACCGTAATAACATGGGAATAGTTTGTGATATTAAAGTCCTGTTTGTGGGACATTAGTATATGTGAGGGGGCAAACTCCTCAAGATGGGTGGTGACCATGGTGGCCATTTGGAAGTCGGCCATCTTGGATACAACTTTTGTTTTTTCAATAGGAAGAGGGCCATGTGACACATCAAACTTATTGGTAATGTCACAAGAAAAACAATGGTGTGCTTGGTTTCAACGTAACTTTATTCTTTCATGAGTTACTTACAAGTTTCTCTTTGTTCACAGCCCAGTGACATGTCGAAGAGGTTAACACGCGAGGAGCGGATTGAAATTGCATTGATATCTGGTGAACGCAGTAACCGGGTCATTGCAGCAGATTTCAATGCAAGACACCCTACGAGACCACCCATCTCCCATGCTACAGTTACCAAACTGCTTGCTAAGTTTCGTGAAACTGGTTCAGTGTTGGATTTGCCAAAATGTGGATGCAAGAAAACTGTCACTAATGAAGAAACATCAGTGGCTGTCCTAGCTTCATTCAGCAAGAGCCCACAGCGTAGCACTCGCCGCATGTCACTGGAGAGTGGCATTAGTCGAACATCCCTTCGGCGGATATTAGCTACTCACAAATGGCACCCTTACAAACTCCAGCTACTGCAGCATCTCAACGAGGATGACCCAGATCGGCACACAGAATTTGTAGAATGGGCAAAACAAAAATTGGAACAGGACCCTCAGTTCACGCAGAAGATTTTGTTCAGTGATGAGGCAAACTTTTATGTGACTGGTGAAGTTAACAAACAAAACCACCGCTATTGGTCTGACACTAACCCACATTAGATGGATCCCTCCAAGACTGTTGGAACAACAAAAGTGATGGTTTGGTGTGGTATATGGGGTACAACGATAGTGGGTCCATTCTTCATCAATGGAAACCTCAAGGCCACTGGATATTTGAAATTGCTACATGATGATGTGTTTCCCTCTTTATGCACTGAAGCTGGCACGTTCCCTGAGTTTTTCCAGCAAGATGGTGCACCACCACATTATGGGTGCCAGGTCCGAGCATTCCTAGATGAACAGTTTCCTGGAAAGTGGATTGGTCATCGTGGGCCGGTTGAATGGCCCCCAAGGTCTCCCGATCTGACCCCCTTAGACTTTTATCTTTGGGGTCATCTGAAGGCAATTGTCTATGGTGTGAAGATACGAGATGTGCAGCACCTGAAACTACAGATACTGGATGCCTTTGCTGGCATTTCTCCTGCGGTGTTGCTATCAGTGTGTGAAGAGTGGGAGAAGAGGGTTGCATTGACAATCCAACACAATGGGCAGCACATTGAACACATTTTACAAGTGGTCAGAAACTTGTAAATAACTCATGAAAGAATAAAGTTACGTTGAAACCAAGCACACCATTGTTTTTCTTGTGACATTACCAATAAGTTTGATGTGTCACATGGCCCTCTTCCTATTGAAAAAACAAAAGTTGTATCCAAGCTGGCCGACTTCTAAATGGTCACCACCCATCTTGAGGAGTTTGCCCCCTCACATATACTAATGTGCCACAAACAGGACTTTAATATCACCAACCATTCCCATGTTATTACGGTGTATCCATATAAATGGCCCACCCTGTAGATTAATTTTATAACATTTTGTGAAGGTACACAAAAGGTGGCCATTTTTTGCCACGAACAAGCTGAGTGGGAGTTTTATCTGTTTTGCAGGTAAAACTGCAAACTGCAGGTTAAGGGTCAAAGGGAAAAATGTAAAAGCAGATGTTGAGGTTAGTGAGCACCAGTGTTGGGTAAGTTACTTTAAATTAGTAACTTAGTTACATTACTAGTTACTTCTCTAAAAAAGTAACTCAGTTACTTCAAGTTACTCGTTACTTTCAAAGTAACTAGTTACTAGGGAAAGTAACTTTGGTTTTACTCAGAATTCTCTTGTTAATGTGTTGCTTCCGTAACTGGATACCCAGCGAGAGTTCCAGTCTTCTAGCTTGCTTACTTGCCACAAGTGCACTGTGCCACCTACCAATAGAAAGGAAAAAATAATGCGCACATTTCCACGAGAGAAATCCCACGCCTGGACCGTCGTTGACCGCCGCCATGATTCTAGCCTGCTTTTTACATCCAACACAAAAACTGCAGTCGTGGTGCTTTTGATTGTACTCAGAACTTGGAAATTCTGCCTTCTGAATAGGAAGATGTAGGTAACACCAGACTGCAGATGAGCTGCATACAGAGCTGGACTGGGACAAAACAATCGTCCCGGGCATTTTGACTAGAGACCGGCCCACCATTATAGGAAAAATCATAAAGCCTTTGAATGAAAATAAACACTGTTGTGACAGTGATGTACACTGTTCTGATGGTATATATGTATCAATCTATCAATTGTTTGTTGTAAGACTCAGATAATTATTTTTTTTTAAAAGTGAGACATTTTAAATGAGAATAATAAAGAAAAGTATTTCCTTGTCCCCCCCTTTCCCTGTTAATGCCCTACCTGCCCCCCTGGCAACACTTTGCTAGATCCGCCCCTGCACAGTTACCAGCTGTCAGCTACGTAGAAAAGGATCCTGGTGTTATTTGTCTCTCAGAAACAGTTCATAACTTCCCTTCAACTCATCCATGTCACCTAAAAGGTAAACCTGTTTCTACATCACGTGTTCAGCTCTGATGATTCAGTAAGGACATCTCCTGGTTTCATTTTCATGTTTCCCTCTCACCACATATCCAAACCGATATCATGACCAGCAGCTTTACAGCTGTGGCTCCAGCAAACATCAGCTGATACTAGAAATTAATATTAAATAAATTCTAACAACAGCTGATCAAGCTTAAACGTGCTGCTGTTGTTTAGCGCGACATCCGCTGGTTTCCTCTTTCTGGCGCAAAGTGGGCGATAAATAAACAAGAGAGAAAAGCCGATCAGCTGATCATTGATCAGTTTCGTGATTGAAGTAGAAACAGGAGAGGAGAGAATGAGAGAAGAAGAGGCAGCTGTGCAGCTTCAGCTTTGTGTCTTTTTCATTGTAGCTGAAGTCCGGGACAAACTGTGTTCCTTTTCACCTCAGTACGAAACGCGTAATATTTTCTCTGAATACCAGATGATTCTGTTTTTTAGGGGACGGTTGGCAACTCTAATAATTAACCGTATGAACAAAATAAAGTTCAACATCAGTAACATAGCACCCACCCAGCTGTATAGAAACTCCGTCATGCTAGCTAGCACGCAGTACGAAAATGTCAGCATACCGAAAATAAACTCCACCTAAACTTGGTTTATATCTGACTGATAGACTGCAGGTCATAACTTCTTACCTGAAGTTCAGTTCACCTGACACGCGGACCGGCGGCCGCTTCGGGTCTCTGCTCTTGCCTCCCTTTTCCTTCATCCACCTGCTGGCCTCCACCACTTGCTAATGTTATTGAATCTGTGGAAGCTCCGCGATATCCACCACACGAAGTAACGAGTAACGAGCCTATCTAAATCCCAGTAACGAGTAACGCGTTCCTGGTTTTGGCATAATAACTAGTTACCGTGCTCGTTACCACAATAATAACGTAGTTACTGTAACGCGTTACTTAATAACGCGTTAGTCCCAACACTGGTGAGCACTGATCTGGCCACCGAATGGTTGGAAAACCCCACCGGCAAAGCTTGCATGAAACACTGTGTAGTTCTTAAGTCCCTGGAAAGAGTTGCTGCAGTTATAATGACTGCTGATACAGAGAGAAAGAGAGAGGGAGACCAGAATGCTAACTGAACCCATTGACTTGTTTTCTTATTTGGTTGCTTCGCTCTACAGACTTTGATAGATGAGAGGTTAATGTTGCACTTCTCTGTTTAATAATCACTCTTGTTCTGGGAACACCTCCAGTGTGAAACCTGGTTGCCACAAGTGCTTTCAAATCCAGCTAGCTGTTTGCCATCACCAACCAAATGTATTGAATGTGCACGTGTCACACAGTGGAAAATTGTGTTTTTATGTTTTGTTTTGGATTGGACTGTGTGTTGGTGCATAGTGTCAATTTTAGTTGCATGATCTTATTGTAATAATTTTTATTGCATGATTTTATTCCATATTTATACTGTGTTTTGTGTTGTTGTACAGTATTCTTTTTTTATTCCACTGTGGATTGGACAGATAATTGTGTGCACCTGTGAGGTGGGGGCGTGCCCCCCGAGGTGGCCCACCTACAGAATGCTAGACTTGATGCAACAGAGCAACGCTGGGTGGCGCAGCTGGCATCCTTTGACTTCGAGGTTAAGTACAGGGCCGGAAAAGAGAATGCTAATGCTGATGCTCTCTCTAGGAACCCCACAGACTGCCAAATAGCCTATATAAACACAACGAGTGCGCCATGTCGGCATCCACAGGGGCTGGTGCCGCAGATGAATGACTGGAAGGAGGCGCAGGAAAAGGACATGGATCTGCGCATCCTGAGGGAGTATGTGGAACGGGGAGTCCCCCCGGATGCACCAACGAGGAGATCCCTGCCTGGCCCTGTACAGAAGTTATTACACCAATGGAGAAGGCTGCAGGTTTGTGAGGGTACGCTGTGCAGAGAGGTAAGGGACCCTAACACTAACGAAATGTACCTTCAGATCCTATGTCCTGCAGAGAGACACAAGGAGGTGTGGGAGAAGTATCATGAGGCAGCGGCGCATGCAGGAGTGGAAAAGACACTTTCCAGGATACGTCGCTTCTTTTATTGGCCCAGCATGGAAGAGGAGGTGCGTGAATTCCAGCTAGGGTGAGCTGCGTGTAGCCTGCGAGATAGAAATAGGCCTAGAGCTCCTTTGCATCCCATTATTGTGTTGTAACCCCTTGAGATTGTGGCCTTGGACTTTCTTACATTGGGGAGGCCCACAGACAGGTACCAGAATATTCTGGTGATGACTGATCTTTTCACACGGTACGCCTGGGCAGTTCCTACCAAAGATCAGACTGCTCAGACTGCAGTGCATGCTCTTTGGGCTCACGTGATTCAGACCTTCGGTTGCCCGACCAGGCTACACTCAGATAGAGGTGGTAGTTTTGAGTCTGCCCTGATGTACCAGCTGTGTAAGTGCTATGGCATTACAAAAAGCAAGACCACCCCATACCACCCGGCTGGAAAAGGTGGGGTTGAGAGGATGAACCAGACATTGCTGCACATGCTTCGGTCCCTAGAGTCAGAGAGACAACAGAGGTGGCCAGAATATCTCCCAGAGCTCTTACAAGCATACAATAATACTGTCCATAGTGCCACAGGGTATGCGCCATCGTACCTGATGTTTGGGCGACATTTGAGACAGCCGGTGGATTTAAACCTAGGTGTTGAGCGGGAATCCCCATACCACAACCTGGGAGGGTGGGTTAAGGACCATCACCAGAAACTATCTTTTGCCTATGAGATGGCTAGGAAGAAGATGAGGGCAGCAGCCACCCAAAACAAGAGGGCTTATGACCGAAGTGCGTGGGCCCTACCATTGGTGCCAGGCGAGAGAGTTTGGATAAGGGAGAGGAATAGGCAGGGACAAGGCAAGTTGCACCCAGGTTGGAGCTCAGAGTCGTATGTGGTAGTGGAAGAGGTTGGCAATACAGGTGTAGTGTATAGGGTGCAGCCGGAGAAAGGGGGGGGGGAGGTCCTCCATCGGAATGCACTAAAGTTGTGCATTACCCCTGCAGCAGACTACCACCCAGAGGGGCAGGGAGTCAGCCTTGAGGGAGAGATGCTAGTTGAGCCTCCATTTTATGGTTTTGTGCCCAGCACTCCAGCCCAGCAGCCGGGAGAGTTGTCAGAGGTGCGGCACTCGACGAGGCCTAATTTTGGTCAGCCACCCGCCCGTTATAGATCGCTTGACTAGGGTGACAGGGACTGTCACAGGTAAAATATGGGGGGATGTCACACAGTGGAAAATTGTGTTTTTATGTTTTGTTTTGGATTGGACTGTGTGTTGGTGCATAGTGTCAATTTTAGTTGCATGATCTTATTGTAATAATTTTTATTGCATGATTTTATTCCATATTTATACTGTGTGTTTTGTGTTGTTGTACAGTATTCTTTTTTTATTCCACTGTGGATTGGACAGATAATTGGGTGCACCTGTGAGGTGGGGGCGTGCCCCCCGAGGTGGCCTATTGGCCGCCAAACGGACTTAAGGGAGATAGTGAGTGCAAAGACAGAAAAGAGAGACACACGGAAAGCGAAGAGCAGGAAACCAAACGTGTGCAGACGAGCACATGTATAGAAGGACCGGCCTGCCTGTGAGGCGTCACGAGACTTCCGGCGATCGGCCAGCATAACCCGGCGATTCAGTTCTGACGGACAGAATAGCAACAGTGGAAGGCGACGTGTGAAATCCACAGTAGGGCAGAGGGGATGCCTCTGCCTGCAACCGTGAGTATCGCTTTCCCACTGTTGGGCGCTAGGCGTGGCTTTGCAGGGGAAGGGTAACAGTGGCTGTGCCGACAACGTTGCTGGCCCGTGTTTGTTGTTTCAGGGCCGGGCTACGAGGGAAGCCGTGTGCGGGTGTGGAGAGTGGCTGGACTGCACGGTCACGCGCCGCCAGGTGGGGATAGGAGCCTCCTCCCTGGCCTTCTGCTGGCGAGATTTCCCCATCCCGGAAGAGGAGCTCCCCTTCTGTCTCTTTCAGCTAAGGAACATTTGCCCGAGTGTGTGTGGTTGGACACTGGGAATAGAGGACTCTGGGGGGGGAAGTTTTTTCATTTAGCTTTGATTTTTTTATTGTATATTTATCTCTGCCGGTAGGGCTTTTAGCAGGTTGTGAACATTTATTTTTCATTGTATAGTGGGGATTTTAACTCATACTTGTGATTCTGGCTGTTCTTCTAAAAAATAAATGGTGTGTTTAAAGCCAACCCAGTGTCCGTACTCCGAGGGCTGATTCACTCTCTCCCCTTACGCTTGTATGTATATAGACGTGGTGGCGAAGATTTAGGTCACCAGTTTAGCGGCTACATAATTTTGGCGTTATCGACAGAATACAAGTTTGGGAGCAGTGTTCAGTGCCTGGGCTACAGATATAGATGATAGAATGCAAAGTCAAGTGTTTAAATCAGCTACCCTCGTTGAGGGTTGTGAGCAAGGGGTGCACAGACAAGACTTTTTATTGCCACGTGAGGATTCATGAGTAGTGTTCATCCACAGGGATATCAGAGGAGCTGAGCTTCAAGGATTGCTGGCTGTGGGATCGTGGGTTGCTGCTATGCAGCAGTGCTTGAGGAGAAGCATGAAGCCCAGGTTATGCCTGGAAGGATCCCAGTAGTGCCTGGCTGAGAGGAGTTGGTGTTCTAATAATCCCATATATTAGCTATGCTATGTGGTCACAAAATTGAAGAAAAGGAGGTTATCTGGATGTGGGAATTGGACTGTATAACTCACCTATGCTGTAACTTTCCTAGGATACATTCAAAGGAACTCGTTGGTAGCAGATTATTGCTGATGTTTCATGTGTTACGTGTACAGAAGGGACTACCAGAGACACATTAGCCAGCAAGGTCAAATGTTGTCCAGCTACCCTCCTGGACAGAACACCTGAATGTTGTGACGGGGACTGTCACAGTTAAAATATGGGGGGATGTCACACAGTGGAAATTTGTATTTATCTTGTATATTGTTTTATTTTGATTTTTGGTGTTTGTTTATGAGTGTCGTTTTATTTGCATGGTTTTGTTCTGTTTCTATTGCATGGTTTTAGTGTTTTACATGACATGGTTTTAATCCACTGTGGACTGGCTACACATGGGACAAATTAGCTGATAGGGACCACCTGCTGAGGCATGGGTGTGTCCAGAGGTGGCCTATCAGCTGTGTAAAGACCTTTTAAAAGCAGGCTAGCTGAGCACTGAAGGGGAGAGACCCCAGACTGGAAGGTGAATGCTAGATGGCCAGCGTGACACGGTGACCCAGTCCTGACCTCATGGAACGGCAACAGTAGGAGACAACGCGTGTGATTGGCAGCAGTGCAGAGGTTTACCTGCATTTGTGAGTAGGGTCTCTACTGTTGTTTACTGGGTGCAGCTGGATTGGGACCGCCATGGCCATGAGCCAGGGCTGCTTCTGGGACCATTGTTCTGGCCCCTATTTGTTTTTTTTTCAGGACACCGACGCAAGGGGAGCTGTGGCGGTGGTCGCATGATGGATTCGGGTGCAGAACGCAAGCCGGGCTGGGAAGTGATGGGCCAGTGGAAGGACAAGAAGATGGGAGGCTCTTTCTTGTCTACCGAAGACGAGGCTGGCGTGGACTCTGCTCTAAAGAAGGAATTCCTGGCCTGCTGATGGACCCATAATGAACATGTGGCATAATTATTAGCAGGGTTTTTTTTAGTGAATGTAGAAAATGGTAGTTTTACGGGTTTTAGAATTGTTTTATTTAGTTTTAGTAGATTGACAACGTTTTACTACGTACATATTAATGGTGTTTTTATTTGTGCTCCCTGGTCTAGTAATAAACTGTTTCTGACTAGACCTGCTTCATCTCTGTGCCCGTGGTATCTGACTCGCTTGCTCCCCCTTGCATTTTAAAGAATCTTTCTTTTTAGCATGACATTCTGGCGCGACTGCTTTAGTTCCCCCGTTTGTTACACATGCATAAATATATATGTATATGTTGAGTGGCCAGAACTCTCTAGGATAACTAACCAAAGCATGTACGGTTGATTTAAGCTGTGCACTCACATGTCGTTGTGCACATGTCCATCCATCCCTCAGGAACACTGACGCATTGCTTTGCAGTTTGTTTTCACGCATAATCACCTAATATTATACCTGCTATTGCAATCTTAGCAATAATACTAAAAAAGACTTTGCTATAAAACAGGAAATGGATGCAACATACACATTTTTACACACTAGAGATCAGTTTTATTTAACAAAGTTTTTCCTACAGTATGTACAAATGTATTAAAATAGAAAACCTATGTGCAAAAGACGTGCTATATAAAACCACATCATGTCATCTTGTCACATCTTTCTTCTAAGTTGTTTCAAAAATATTAGTCAGTTTTGTCTTTGTCCACCTTCATTTTTCTACTTCCATGTGCACGGGAGCGCTCCTGTAGTCGAGGGGCTCCAAGTGTTGGAGTGTGTCACTGTTACACCAGGATGGTGTGGAAAAAGTCAGCCACAGTGGCCGCCTCAAATCTCTTTAGACCCTTCTTTCCGGGCTGATCAGAGACCGATCCCTCTCAGGTGGGCTGGCCCTGTCGCTGGCAGTCAGTCGGATTAGATAGCGGCTGGCCATCTGCAGGTTCCACTGGTATTTGACGAGGATCTTGACGCAGTCCTCTCTGGAGCAGAGGCTCAGCGAGTACAGCTGCTCCATCTGCAGAGAGAAACAAGAGGAGGAAGCTCAGAAGGAGAAACCCCCCCACTGTGGGTATGGAAGCAGCACAAACATAAGCAGCAGTTTACCGTAAGCAGCATGTAACATGTGCACAGACTGCAGATTTCCTCTCTTTAACTACTTGATAGTAAGTTTATAGTTAATAAGTATTGCTTTAACATGCATGAACAAACCTGTAAAGCACAGCTGGATACCCTGTTAGGGCTGATCTGGACACAGATTCACTGTTGGTTACATATTAAACTCACCTCTACTGCCCTGTGACATCCTAGCATTAAGTGCACAAACCAGGCGATAAATAGCTGCCATAATACAAAAATATGTATGGGCCGAGTTACCTACTTTTGTGCCCCATTTATTGTACCAATCTGTTGGTTTCTGAATTCCTCTTTTGTAGTCTTGAGATGAGCATTTATGCTGTCACCATCTTGGTTGCAAAAAAGCTGATGTGATGAGGAAGGGTGGTTGCAGAACCACTGGCTAATGACCTCTGTTTTTTATTGCCATAGTTAGTGTTGATTTAAATAACGTAACTTAACTAAAACAATAATGGTCCCGAGCTTTTAACTCAGAGACCCTCTGCAAAATTCATATCATGAGTTAGAAATATACCACCTGCCTTTATCTCCTGCTAACAAAGGGCACAAAACAAAACAAGACTTCTTGTGCTGTATTAATGTGCATATTTTGAGTATTGTGACTATTTATGTGCATGTTGAATAGGCAGTATATGTTAACATTATGACTTTTTTTATATCGTACATATACTGTTTTGAGTTCCCTAGATAGCCATTTATATTTTACAAGTATAAACTGGATTCCTTTGGCTTGTATTTTATCATTAGCTTCAAAAACAGGTGCATGCAACCGGGATTTTTAATATTCTTTTTTAATTTTTTAGTTGCTGTTCAACTCGCACTGGGTACCAGAAGATCTAGACAGCATGATGTCATTTGTTGGTTTATCCTGTCATCATCTTCATTGCAGAAAAGCTGATGTGGTGAGGAAGGGCAGTTGCAAAACCATTGCCTAATGGTAATGTGGGTAACCTGTGATTGATAAATTAGCTAATGAACGTGCGGTTTTATACCACAGATAATCCTCTGTTTTTAAATATAATTTGAACAAGGCACAATTTTTATTCAGTATGACCCTTTAATGACAAAGTTTTTGCTGACAGGAAACTGTGTCCCCATACCCTTCTATATGAAGTCTTTTTGCAACCACAGCTATTGTCATCTGTTGGCCTTCAGATATAATGCAGATCATTTGAGACACTTCCACATTGGCTTCATTTTTCCAAAGCGGAAGCTACGCCCATGTTTTATACTGTCTATGATTCAGTAATAGCCAGTAAAGGACTTTTGCACAACAAATGTGTCATTGTGAAGTTGACCTTTGATTTTTTTTTGGGACATAAAATGTTTTTCAGGTGAGCCCTTGTTTCCCTACAGGTGTTTCACAAAATTATTACTAATCTCTTATACAATATCAGTCTGACTTTTTACTCTTCTTTAACTTCAGCGTTGTATAATCAAAAAGTGTCACAGTACACTCTATGTGTATTTACTGTAGTCTTTGTGGTTCCTGAGGAGGAGCAGGAGGAGGTGGCTGTGATTTCTGGCATTTTGGCGCCACCTGGTGGTCGAAGCTGCCCCAGTGTTTCACAGATCGCACCCCTCCTTCTTGACTTCCTCCCGCAGCTGCAGCCAGCCTTAACAAGTTTAAACGTCCCTGGTAACATCAGTCTCCTCTTTCTGCCCAGTGCACAAAACCCCTCATTTTTACAGCTCAATGACCCACCAAAGCCTTAGCCTTAACATCCTGGAAAGGGGGAGGAGACTACAGAGAAGTGAAAGCATGAGAGGCTAACAGCAGAGCTGCAGCTAACGGGTTAGAGGAAGATGACAGCAAACCTCTGTTTTCCCCCACTTAAGTTTCATTTCTTGTCGCTTTCACTTCAGGGGAAACAGCCAGAGAGGTGAGATATTTTTGTGTGAGTGTGTGCTGTTCCTCACCTTATCAGTGCTCGAGTGTTTTTTTTTCTTAGTCTAAGGAGCTTGGAAAGAAAAGCATCTGGACTTCTTTAAATTTCTTGAAGATGTTTCACCTCATCTGAGAAGCTTCATCATTTCTAAGAGGAAATAGTGGGGAGTCCAAGATTTGCTCTTAGAACTGAAGAAGCTTTTTTCTGTTACACCCACCCCTCCTCTTTTTTCTCTTCTTCTTCCCTGTATCCTTTTAGTTTCCCATAGAAACCGTGGGATTGCATCGGGAAGTTTGACCTTTTTCTTCCTCCACCCAGAAAAGCTCTTCACCGTGTCTGCTCCTGTTAAGTGACAAGATTTCACATTTATGGTGACTTTTGTTTTCCTGTTTTCTTTGGAAGAAAATATTAAGAAGTAAGAGTGTTTATGTATATGTATATATATATATATGTGTGTGTATATATATGTGTGTGTGTATATATATATATGTATGTATATATATATATATATATACATATTTATAATCGTAATTTTTAGCGTAATTTTAATGTGTGTATGTAAATGACCTTTAAATTTGGTAAAAAATTTTACGTTTGTTTTAAAGGTACTTCGGTTTTATTTTGAAATCCATGCTTTTATTTTGAAACAGGAAACTGGCGCAAAACCATTAAAGGGCTTGTTAGTAACGTTTGTTTTAGGATACAATAAATAGTGTGCCTTAAAGTGAAAAATATGTACGTTTCCTTTGCCAATTAGTACCTGGTTGACAGTGGCACAAGGTTAGTTAATGTTTCCTTTAACGGAACAAGTTACGTGCAATCAAAATGTCGTTTAATAGAGTTAATGTGTTGTTAACCTTGACCGTGACCTTTATGTGTAGTTGTAAGTTAGTGAGGTGATATAATGAATTGAGTGATGTAAATTTGATGTATATGCTATATGTGAGCAGGAGAAATTTGTTTCTTTTGATGTTATGGTATTAATATTGTTGGTTTTGTTTTGCTCCTAGCTCTTACGGTGTCTTCAGGGCTGGACTGGGACAAAAAATCGGCCCGGGCATTTTGACTAGAGACCGGCCCACCAGGTATTATAGGAAAAACCATAAATCCTTTGAATGAAAACAAACACTGTTGTCACAGTGATGTACACTGTCTTGTTGGTATATATGTATCAGTCTAATAAACTTAAACCTACACCATCCTCCCTATTCTGGTATTCTAAACAGTACCCGAAAGTAGACTGCTTGGTCGAGTTAACCTCCTGAACTATCTACAACACATGGTGAAAACCTGAAATTAAGACAGAGAAGACTAGAGGTGAGACATGATCATTACTGATTACTGATGACAGATTTAGATATATTTTCATAAACCATTCATTTGCCACATCAATAAACAGCATGGCAGGGCAAAATATTTTTTCTAACATGGCAACCTTTAAAAAGTGAAAGGAGACAGAAAGACAGGTGAGAAAGAATAAAACTTAATTGACTTTTTGATGGCATTTTACACACAGTACTGGTACAGAATCTAGAAAATGTGGGAAAATACTGGCATCATATACAGTACTTAGCTACTTCTGAAGAAATTATGATGGGACCCTAAAAAAATTACTATGTACAATAATGGATTTCTATATATTTTACATCAGATGAAAATGTTTGTTGTAAGATTCAGATAATTTTTTGTTAAAAGCGAGACATTTTAAATGAGAATAAGAAAGAAAAGTATTTCTTTGTGCCCCCCTCTCCCTGTTAATGCCCTACCTGGCCCCCTGGCAACACTTTGCTAGACCCGCCCCTGCACAGTTACCAGCTGTCAGCTACATAGAAAAGGATCCTGGTGTTATTTGTCTCTCAGAAACAGTTCATAACTTCCCTTCAACCCATTCATGTCACCTAAAAGGTAAACCTGTTTCTCCATCACCTGTTCAGCTCTGATGATTCAGTAAGGACATCTCCTGGTTTCATCTGCATGTTTCCCTCTCACCAGATATCCAAACCGATATCATGACCAGCAGCTTTTACAGCTGTGGCTCCAGCAAACATCAGCTGATACTAGAAACTAATATTAAATAAATTCTAACAACAGCTGTTTAAGCTTAAATGTGCTGCTGTTGTTTAGCGCGACATCCAGTTTCCTGTTTCTGACGCAAAGTGGGCGATAAATAAACAAGAGAGAAAAGCCGATCAGCTGATCATTGATCAGTTTCATGATTGAAGTAGAAACAGGAGAGGGAGGGGGAGAGAATGGGAGAAGAAGAGGCAGCTGTGCAGCAAAGACACAGAATAATTCCAGCTTTGTGTCTTTTTCATTGTAGCTGAAGTCTGGGACAAACTGTGTTCCTTTTCACCTCAGTACAAAACACGCAATATTTACTCTGAATACGAGAAGATTCCGTTTTTTACAGGACGGTTGGAGACTCTAATAACTAACCTTATAAATAAAATAAAATAAAACAAGTTCAACATCAATAATATCATAGCACCTGCCCAGCAGTATATAAACTCCGTCATGCTAGCTAGTAAGCAGTACGAGTTATTGTAACTGACTGTAAAAAGTCAGCACAACGAAAATAAACTCCACCTAAACTTGGTTTATATCTGACCCAGATAGACTGCAGGTCATAACTTCTTACCTGAAGTTCAGTTCACCGCCTCAGGTCTCTGCTCCTTCTGCGTTTCTGTCATCCACCTGCCAGCGTTTTGCATCTGCTGGCCTCCACCACTTGCTAATATTACTGAATCTGTGGAAGCTCTGCAATAGCCACCACCAAACAATTGAGTTATTTTTACACATCTCCCAGCATCTGGCCAATCCACCACCTTTCAGTGTTTATACCGTTACAGGAAAAAACAAAAAACAAAAAAACAACAACATAAAAACGAAAAATCACCATCGGCCCACCGGGCAAATGCCCAGTATGCCCGATGGCCAGTCCAGCTATGGGTGTCTTCACTGAATGTTTCAATAAAAACTTTTCCAATAAAACCTCTGTGAAGCATCAGTATAAGAGACCATCATTCAGCCAGGGATGCTACAGTAAGAGCTTCAGCCTCACGAGTTTCACCTGACTGCCAAAGTCTATGATGAGAGAAGAGGGATTCATGGTGATGGTCTAAATGTGACACTCGCTCAAAATGGAAGCATCTCAGATATTAACTGCAGAAGCAGAAGGCTCAGATCAGATAAAGGACATCTGTCAAGCAAGCAAGGATGAGGAACTTCGCAGATCTGATCGCCCAAGAAATCCCACGGAGAAGATGCTTGCATTTCAGAGAGAGGAGGCACACAAAAAGGAGAAGCGGCTCATGCACCTTTATGATCAGTGGAAGATCCAGGCACGTAAGGCAAGACATCAGCTAAAGCTAGACATTCCAGAGAGTGAAATCGCAGCTCTCATTGATATCTTAGAGAAATACATGAATGATGTTACAGACATTTATGTACAAATCAGAGATCACCTCACACCATCCAGTGAAACGAGACGTCGTGTTGATGCATGTGAGGCCGTAACAAAGGACATTATTAAAATTGCATATGAAAGAATATCAGGCTTAGACGAAGACTATGATAGTGAAGCAGTCAAAGAACGCCTTCGTGAGCTCCTTAACAGAGACTATGCTCATTCCATATATGGATCCACAGTTTCACCTCCAAGTCAACACACTATAGACTCCATTGTCGCAGTAAAAAGAGCAGATGCTGCAGCAGAATTAGCAGCAAAGGAAGCGGAATATGAGTTGTTATTGGCGGAAGGAAAACAAAAAGAAAGGATCCAGCTCTTAGTAGAGCAACAGAAAAGGGATCTTGAAGCTCAAAAACATGAACTAGAAAGACTAAGAGCTGAAAAGGATATAAGAGCAGCACGAGCAAGATTGTCAATTTACAACCAAGAAGTAATGCAGGAGGGCAGCTTGTGCTCTGCTAACAGCAAACTAAGGAACCAGGAACATATGCACCCACATCAAGCTGTGTCTCCGGCCCCAGTTCAGCATCTCACAAGATTTCCAGCTTCACCTCCACAGACAGATGTGTCCCACTTAGCTCAAGCAGTACAAGACAGCATAGCCATGAACAGACTTCCAATGCCAGAGCCACCTGTATTCACCGGCGACCCAATCCAGTTCATTGAATGGAAATCTTCATTCATATCCCTCATAGATAAAAGGAACATATGTTCAGCTGACAAACTGCATTATTTGAGAAGATATGTGGGAGGCCCTGCACGAAAGACACTTGATGGTATCTTTTACAGGGAGGATGATGAAGCGTATAAGGATGCATGGGATCGCCTTAATAGCAAGTACGGTCAACCATTCGTCTTGCAGAGAGCTTTCAGAGAAAAACTAGCTAGCTGGCCAAAGATCCACTCAAAGGATGCAGAACAACTCAGAGCATTCGCCGACTTCCTACATGCATGTCAGCAAGCCATGCCTCATATTAAAGGGCTGGACATTCTGAATGACTGTGAAGAGAACCAAAAGCTGGTCCAAAAGTTACCTGAGTGGGCAGCTTCAAGGTGGAACCGCAAGGTGACCCAGTTTATGAAGGACAGACGGGAATTTCGAGCCTTTCAGGACTTTCTCAACTTCATGTCATTAGAAGCAGAGATTGCCTGTAACCCAGTAACTTCCCTCCATGCATTACGTTTATCAGACTTACCTGCAGAGAAACATCATCTGAAAGAAAGGAAAAATAAATCTACTGTTCTCCATACACAGACACTTACAGAGAATGAGAAGAATGTACCATCCAAGACAAGCTTAAAGCCCCCTTGTACGTTCTGTCATGATAACAAACACCGCCTACATAGTTGTCCAGAGTTTAAAGGAACGCCTCTGGAAGAGAAAAGAAAGTATGTAAGGGAAAACAAACTCTGCTATGGTTGTCTGAAACCAGGCCATAATGTTAAAGACTGCCGCCACAGACACTTATGTGATATCTGTAAGGGACGACACCCAACTTGCCTTCATGACGACAGATATTCCAACATGAATCCTGTGTTAGCCCCTAATCAGAACACAGATGAAGCAGCTATGACATTGTCTCTCAATACAGAGACTGAGCACACATCTACGACTACATCCATGATTTTGCCAGTCTGGGTTTCCTCTTCCAACAACCCAGGAATAGAAAGGCTTGTCTATGCTCTGCTCGACACCCAGAGTGACACTGTGTTTATTGATGAAGATGTTAGTCGTAGCTTGACAACCAAGACCTATCCTGTAAGGCTAAAGCTAACCGCCATGATCGGAAAGGACACAGTAACACACAGTGAAAGAGTCTCAGGTCTCAGAGTGCGTGGCTATACCTCCACAATCTCAGTGAATCGAAGGCACATTCCTACCAGTGAAACGGCGAGGCATTGGAATCATCTCAAAGCAATAGCAGATGACATTCCGCCACATTTAGACTGTGAAGTTGGTCTTCTAATAGGCTATAACTGCTCACAGGCCGCACAGACCTAGGATGGAGCATCATAGGCTGCTCACCACCTCACCTTGAATCTCCTCCTGTCGCCAACATATGCCATAGAGTAACTGTCAAAGAGCTTCCTCCAGTGACACCATCCGATGCCATTAAAGTACTTGAGTCTGACTTTAAGGACATCAGCAAGGACAGCAGAACAGTGTCTCAAGATGACATCCTCTTCCTGAATATGCTAAAGGAAAGCATTTACATGAACGCCCATGGTCACTATGAGATACCTCTCCCTTTTAAAGAGAGACCCTACCTTCCCAACAACAAGCAGTTAGCTATCATCTGGCTCAACCATCTCAAACGAAAGCTGCTGAACAACAAGAACTACAAGACTCACTACATAACGTTTTTGAATGAGGTAATTAAAAACAATGATGCTGAAGAAGTTCTCTGTGAAGAGAAGGAAGGTGAAACATGGTATATTCCACACCACGGAGTTTATCATTCCAAAAAACAAGAGAAGCTCAGAGTGCTTTTTGATTGCTCGGCTAAGTACAAGGGAACTTGCCTAAATGATCATCTCCTGTCGGGCCCAGATTTGACAAATACTCAAACTGGTGTTCTTATCAGATTTCGACAGAACCATGTTGCTCTGATGTGCGACATCAAAAGGATGTTTCATCAGTTTCATGTGCGCGAAGCGGATAGAGACTACCTACGTTTCCTGTGGTGGAAGGATGGAAACTTCAGTGTGGAGCCGCAGGAATTCCGTATGAAAGTTCACCTTTTTGGTGCTGCATCTTCACCGGGATGTGCCAACTATGGGTTGAAACATCTCGCTAAGGAGAACGAGAGCCTGTTTCCTCTGGGCTCCCAATTCATTATGAGGGACTTCTATGTGGATGATGGTGTCACAAGCATAGCAGATGTAGATGAGGCTATTCAGCTCGCAAAAGAAGCGCAAAGGCTCTGTGCTATGGGTGGTCTGCGACTACACAAATTTGTGTGTAACAATGCAAAGGTGCTTGAGAGTATAGCACCATCTGAGCGTGCCACTGAAGTAAAGGCTCTTGATCTTGCCTTTAGTGATTCATCGCTGGAAAGAGCCTTAGGAATCCACTGGCACATTGAGTCAGACAGTTTCAGGTTCCATACCCGTTTGAAGGACCAACCAGAAACCAGCCGTGGTATACTATCCACTGTTGCCTCTCTTTACGACCCACTTGGGCTTATTGCTCCTTTCCTGCTAACTGGGAAAAGGGTTCTTCAAGAAATGTGTAGGCATGGTACAGGTTGGGATGACCCACTCATCAGTAAACTGCAACCAGTCTGGAGATCCTGGAAGAGTGATCTGGCAAATTTGGATAAAATCACCATACCCCGATGCTATGTACCAGCTGACTTTGGAAAGGTCACAAAGAGAGAGCTACATCACTTCTCTGATGCAAGGACGTATGGTTATGGCCAGTGCTGATATTTGAGACATGTGAATGAAAATGGAACTGTTCATTGTGCTCTGATTATGGCAAAGTCCAGAGTTGCTCCAATCAAAGCTGTGACCATCCCCAGTTTAGAACTGACTGCTGCTGTTGTATCAGTTGCAGCAAGCAATACTCTAAAGGAAGAACGGGGAATTTCAGGGATTGATGAATACCTCTGGACAGACTCCAAGGTTGTACTGGGGTACATTAACAACGAGGCACGTCGCTTCCACACATTTGTATCAAATAGGATTCAGAAAATACATCTCAGTACAACTCCTCAGCAGTGGCGATATGTTTCTACTAACAAGAATCCTGCAGACCTTGCATCAAGAGGTTCTAGTGCAAGCAAGCTTCTGACATCGAACTGGTTTACTGGATCCAAGTTCTTATGGGAGAAAGAGGTATCACCAGAGGTAGAGGTAATCCCAGAAATCCCAGTTGGGGACCCTGAAGTTAAAAGGGTTCAAGCACTAAATTTGGAGTCTGCAGAACAAGTGACTCTTTCAGACCGCTTGTCAAAGTTTTCTTCATGGTGTAAGGTCAAACAAGCTGTTGCACGACTTCTTCGCCGAGCCAAGAGTGACAAGTCAACAAGTCACAGCACAGTTCAGGAGCGAGAGGATGCACAGCGCATCATTATAAGAGATTTACAGAGAGGAGTGTATCCAGATGAGATCCAGCTACTTAGTAATGGCTTACAACTTTCACACCAGAGTAAACTGTTTCGATTGGATGCCTTTCTTGACAAAGATGAAATCCTCAAGGTGGGAGGAAGACTGAAAAATGCATGTCTCCCTGCCTCTCAGAAACATCCAATGATCATTCCAAAGGACCACCACATAACGAGGATGATAATAGCTCATCATCATGAACAGGTTAAACACCAAGGAAGGGGTATAACCATCAACGAGATCAGATCAAATGGATACTGGATCCCAGGAATGAACAGAGCTGTTGCATCTTATGTGCATCAGTGTGTCAAATGCAGGAAACTCAGGGGATCAGTGGAGGAGCATCGAATGGCAGACCTGCCATCTGAGCGGGTGGATCCATCTCCACCTTTCACTTATTGCGGAATGGACTGTTTTGGGCCATTTTTTACAAAGCAAGGGCGTAAGGTGAATAAACGTTATGGTCTGCTTTTCACATGCCTTTGTTGTAGAGCAATTCACATTGAAATGGTGAATGATATGTCAGCAGATGCCTTCATTAATGGCCTCCGATGTTTTGTTTCCATAAGAGGAGCAGTACGACAAATAAGATGTGACCAAGGAAGCAATTTTGTTGGAGCTAAGAATGACATGTATAATGCGCTGAAACAAATGGATGTCAGTCGTCTGACTGCATTCTTGGCTGAGAGGCAGTGCGACTTCATTATGAATGCTCCCCATTCAAGCCATGTTGGAGGTGTCTGGGAGAGACAGATCAGAACAGTAAGAAATGTACTTCGGTCCACTCTTTCACTCTCACCTGGAAGATTAGATGATGCCTGTTTGAGGACATTGTTTTACGAGGCAATGTCTATTGTGAACAGCCGTCCACTCACTGTGGATAACCCGAATGATCCAAATGGTCCAGAACCGCTGACTCCTAATCACCTACTCACTATGAAACCCACTGGAGCCTTACCACCTCCGGGGATGTTCATCAGAGAAGACATGTATGCTCGTAAGAGATGGCGTCATATCCAGTATCTAGCAGAGCAATTCTGGAACCGCTGGAGAAGAGAGTATCTCTCTAATATTGCCACTAGACAACGTTGGCATATTTCTAGAAGGAATCTGAAAGTTGGTGACATAGTCATCGAAAGGATGGATGATCTGCCACGGAACGAATGGAGATTAGCCAGAGTTGAAGAAACAGTCGCTGATAAAGATGGACTTGTGAGGAAAGTTAAAATTCGTCTTGGAGACCAGAAAATGAAAAGGGAGGGTCAATGTTCTGGCAACCCATCTATTGTTGAACGGCCCATTCAGAAACTGATCTTGCTTTTAGAGGCTGTCTAAGACAACGACTATATCCTTTATTGTATGAAGACTTGTGGACATTACCTGCGGGCTCATGCATGGATAAATCTTTATTTTCGTTATGTAAAAGGCCTTGTGGTTAAGGTCATTTGTTTTTAAAAATCATTCGTGTTATGGTTCTCCCTTTTGTTAAAACATTCATGATTTGGTGGGAGTGTAAATGACCTTTAAATTTGGTAAAATTTTTTACGTTTGTTTTAAAGGTACTCCGGTTTTATTTTGAAATCCATGCTTTTATTTTGAAACAGGAAACTGGCGCAAAACCATTAAAGGGCTTGTTAGTAACGTTTGTTTTAGGATACAATAAATAGTGTGCCTTAAAGTGAAAAATATGTACGTTTCCTTTGCCAATTAGTAGCTGACAGTGGTACAAGGTTTGTTAATGTTTCCTTTAACGGAATAAGTTACGTGCAATCAAAATGTCGTTTAATAGAGTTAATGTGTTGTTAACCTTGACCGTGACCTTTATGTGTAGTTGTAAGTTAGTGAGGTGATATAATGAATTGAGTGATGTAAATATTAATGTATATGCTATATGTGAGCAGGAGAAATTTGTTTCTTTTGATGTTATGGTATTAATATTGTTGGTTTTGTTTTGCTCCTAGCTCTTACGGTGTCTTCACTGAATGTTTCAATAAAAACTTTTCCAATAAAACCTCTGTGAAGCATCAGTATAAGAGACCATCATTCAGCCAGGGATGCTACAGTGTATATTTATATTCTCATTCATACTCAGAGTTGATGGTTTGTTTGAGTTTTTTGTGCTCTCTTACATTGTATGGCTTTTTCCCTTGTATTTCTCATTTGTGCCATGGTAAAAATTGAGATCTACTTTCTCAAGTTTTTACAGCAACAACTGAGCTCATATATTCAAATTCAGTCAAATCAAACTGTCTGTATATCTGAAAAGATTTCCCTCCAGTTTACCCAGGTGCTCCAAACCAGCCACCCTATCCCATGTCTCAGCCCGGCGGAGGACCCTATCCAGTTCCTCCTGGATATGGACACCCCAGTCAAGCCCCCACACCGGGCTTCATCATGGGCTATTCAGGACAACCTGCGGTCATGTACCAGCCAGGACCCGTAGGGCCAGCTCCAGGCCCTGAATACGGTGGCCCACCAGGAGGGATCTCCCCAGCTCCTGGAGTTCCAGCAGTCGCCGTTGGTGTCCCACCTGGACTCGAGTACCTCACACAGGTAGGGCAGAGATAGGTTAAAGCACCACAGTTTTTTTTTTTTTGTTTTCTTTTATACGCCGTCCTGTCCAGCAGCTTTTGGAGTCACAATTATGATCTGAATGCACTCTTTTGTATGATTTTGTATGAACCTGAAAAGCTGCTGGCCGTGGGCGTAACCTGATACAGTTCCTCGATCTGTTGTAAGAGAAAAGGTCACACGTTTAAGACTGTAGTGAGTTAAAGTAGCGGTTTCTAGTTCTGTTATTGGCTCATCATTGAAAGACTTGTAGTTTGCTGCACTTTCTGGTGGTCATTACTCTCATTTTGGATTTGGAAATTTGTGACGTCAGTTTCCTTTTAAAAACAATAGGTGAGGTCTTTCCCGTTGGCCTTTTGAACCCTGTTAAAGATCACATTCGACATTGTTCTCTTAAAAAATCCTTCTATGGGATTTCTTTGTGCAGATATTAAAGGAAACACCTCCCATTTTATACACGTTAGTGCTTGATTGGCTTTCCAGACAAAGAAAAAGAAGGTATTTTTGTTTAACTTTTGTTTAACTAACAGAGTCTGATGGAGCTGAAATACTCTGTGGCTTAAAGAATGAATCTCCAAAAGTTGATTCTGTTCATCTGGACGTAGCGTTTTGTGGGAGAAACGTTTCATCACTCATCCAAGTGACTTCTTCAGTCTCAGCTGACTGCAGTCTTCCCCAATCTTATAAACAGTACATTTGCATAACGACTGAAACCAGCCCACTGAAGGAACAATGGGCTGTGAGGTCAGTTCCTTAATCATAATTATGCAAATTCTCATGACCATTGATCAACAATCACTGATTGCAGCCATTCCCCAACTCTCTGTGAATGGTACTCATGGCAATTGATCAGTGGTCTTTGATCAGTGGGTTTTGGTCAGTGGTTGTTGATCAATGGTCATGAGAATTTGCATAATTATGATTAAGGAACTGACCTCACAGCCCATTGTTCCTTCAGTGGGCTGGTTTCAGTCGTTATGCAAATGTACTGTTTATAAGATTGGGGAAGACTGCAGTCAGCTGAGACTGAAGAAGTCACTTGGATGAGTGACGAAACGTTTCTCCCACAAAACGCTACGTCCAGATGAACAGAATCAACTTTTGGAGATTTACTTTCCTGGATGATTGAGAATGCATCAAGACGTTAAAGAATGAATGTTTATCTGGGAAGGTCTTTTGCATTGTGAATGCCTGATATGTGCTTTTAATTGTTCTTATAAAGAAGACACTTTCAAACTGCAGGATGTGCCACAGAGTTGCCTCATTTTCAGTTTGCTTTCTCTCCTTTGGTTTTAGATTGACCAGATCCTGATCCATCAGAATGTCGAAGGTGAGGCGCGCATCTTGTTCAACACAGAATATTTAATCCTTCATCAGCTCATAAGCAGCTGTGTGTGAGGTTTAAAGCCTCTCAAGATAAATACGAATGGAAGAAAAATGATGTCTGCCCTTGAAATTCCTTACTTATCGTTACTTCATTGCTCACTGTTTTCCCTTCTCTTCTCCCAACCACGCCAAGCATTCATCGGTTTTGAGAAAAACAGACAGTATGAAATAAAAAACATTCTGGGTCAAAAGATCTACAATGCCAAAGAGAAGAGTGACTGCTGCACCAGGAACTGTTGTGGCTCTCTGCGCAGCTTTGACATGACAATCAAAGACAACATGGACAGGGAGGTCATCCGTCTCATCAGGCCTTTCCGCTGCGTCTCCTGCTGCTGTCCCTGCTGCCTGCAAGAGGTCTGTCCACTCTAATGTTTCTGTGTTTGAGTAGAAGTGACTTGGCAAGTGTTGAAAGAGGTTAATGGAGTCATATTACGTTCATTTACCACACCTAGACCAATACTGTTCCCGGTCAAAAGCATTTTCGGTGTGAAATCTGAGTACTCATCCATCATATCTGGATTATTGTATTTGACCTAGATGTGCTGGTTAATGTTTAGCTATAGTAAATATCTGAAGAGACTCTGATAGGGAAGAATAAACTCTTTACTTTCTGTAGCACTCGGTTCATAGTTTATGTTATAAGACATAACTAACCACTTTTTTGATTAAATAAAGATAGATGCAAAAGTTAGATCAGATAAAGACAAATAAATGACATTTTTTTATGTAATGCAGAAATTAAAAGAAAAATCTGAAGATTTTAAGAGAAACGTGCTCTGTAGTTTATTCTGTGAGGCTTACACTCATGACAGCTCATCTGCTGTTCAGGATTTACTTCTACTTATCAGAAATGTTTTTAGTGGAACTGCTATACAAATCTGATTTTCCTGCATCTTTAAACCCTGCTGGATCTCCTCCAGTGTGTCAAAATAGTGAAAATTTGATTTTTAAAATAATTTTTGTTCGGGGTGGGAAGTGGGATGATTTACTGCTGATTGGTCCAGGTGACCAAAGAAATTGCTCTGAGTTATCAGTGTGCTCTGTGCTGGAAACAACTGCATGCATATTAATGTTCTCTGCATTGATAGTCGCTGCAGACCCTGCATGTATCATCATCAGTGCACAATGTAAGCACTTATAACGAGGCTTCCAGAGAGCAATCAAAATATTAACAGCTACTAACCGTGGTCCATCCAGGTATGCTCAAGAAGATGGTGTTAAGGCCAAACTTAGAATCAGGGAAGGCTTTTGATTCAAGAGCTCTCTGATCACCCATCATACACTGTTCTACGGCCTGTTTAGAACATCAAATTCAAATTTATTATCAACAGACTTTGGTTATTAAATTGTCAGTGTGTTTAGCACCTTCTTCTGTGCACTCCCTTTAGGTGTGCCATGTGATATTTTATTTTTTTACTTTTTGTAGTGCATGTTATAGTGCATATAACTGATATTTGATACTGCTACTTGGAGCCGGACTGGAAGAAAACCTTACAGAGGCCTATCAGTTCTTAGTTCTTCATAACAACCTGCAGCCTCGCAGTGCCAGCGGCTCATACTTTTACCTTTCCTCTCTTTGTCTTGAGTTACTGTTGCCGAGTGGTTGCTGCTGACTGGTGTTTCAGTACCTTTGTGTGCCACTCTGCTCAGGCAGGGGTTTGTTAAGACCATGAATGACCCTTTGTCTGTCCAAACTATCTCCTAGAAACCCTGATCCTTTGCCATCCGTCCACTGAGACCTTTTTCTCTTCGCCCGTTCCCACTGGCACGAATCCAAGCAGATATTCACTCATACTGCAGCTCTCTGTTTACTCAGAGAGGAACCATGTGAGATGCATTCCCTTTGTTTATATGGTTTAACAATCAAGCAGTCAGCCTCACTTATCATTCCTGCTGTCCAGCGTGACACTGTGCAACCGTCTGACGTTTTATTTATAGCTGTCAGTGTCCAGGAAAGAGAGCAAACTAAGCTCTGTGAAATAGCTTTCTAATTTTGTGCAGAGCCACTATGTGTCTAACTAACTATGTGACCAACAGATGGAGGTCCAGGCTCCACCGGGGACCACCATAGGGTACGTCAAACAGGACTGGCACCCTTTCCTGCCAACGTTTTCCATCCAGGGAGCAAACAAGGAGACACTCATGAGACTGGAGGGGCCCTACTTTGCCTGCAACTGCTGTGAAGATCTCAACTTTGAGGTGAGCTCAGAGGATCTTTGTTTGTGGGGGAAACTGAACTTTAAGTAGATTTCATCCATCAGCCAACAGTGATTTGTTACAGATTGGTGGCAGTCGCAGAGATGTTGATGATGTTTTTAATAAACTCAAAGGAATAGTTGATAGTTTTGGAAAACACTTTCTATTCACTTCATTGTAGAGTGTAATGAAAAGGTTGATGCGACTCTTATCTGTCCCTAAAATATGAATGTACACCTCGAAGTCAGGCTACTATTCAGCCTGTGCCCTGAAAAAATTAAATGCTCCCATTAGTCTCACTTTCAGGTTTCCCACATGACATCCTGCACACATTACTTGAGAGTTGACATGATACAACTACTGGCTGCAAGGACAAAATTTCGAGTGGTTGTTGGAGGTTGGTGGCTGACGCTAGTTGTGATTAGTCGCAGGAGGGGTGCTGCACCATCTTCCTGTAATTATTTAGTTTGTTGCAGTTGCATGAAAGACTCGTCGGCAAACACTCTCTAACTACTAGCCCAGAGATAGTAAAACTTGAAAACGTGTGATGTAAAACAGAAATGGAGACTGCTCACCTTCAAAGTAAAAGTTGTCCCTTAGCACTGCAGCAAATACGATCAGGGAATATGCAAGTGGTTGGTCAACGACTGTCCTCTAGCAATTGATTTCACACTAACTACCATCAACCTCCAGCAACCAACCTAACAACTTGTGAGGGAATGCACATTTTTCCGTCATTACTTTTTCACCCTGCTATGTGTATATGTGAAAAATGCAGAGGTGGGGAGAACAGCAGCAACACCTTCATACAGAATAGACTGGGCAGTTAATAATTATAAAAACAGGAGCTTTGGTGGAGGTTGGTTGCAAAGCAGCTTGCAGGTGAATTGCAATTGTAGGCAGGCTAAAGCAGCTTAAAAAGCAGATCAGGTCAGCTGATCTGCCAGGATTGCAGCAGAGCTCGACTTTTGTCATCTGTTTCCACAATCGTTGCGTTTGAGATTTTCTCTATTATGTCATCTTTTTGTTTGTTGGTGAACTTGCTTGTCAGTATTTTCTCCCACTTTTCCAACACAGTTACAGTTACTTTTCCAACACTAATTCATGGAAACTAATTTTTCCCATTATTTCGACACCAAGGGAATGATCCTTAGTGGTGCTGGTGGTCTGATTTTGTTACCTTTCATACAGAACCAAAAAAGCTGGTTTATCTCCTGGTGAGCTAACTGCATGTTAAGCTCCTATTTCTCAGCAAGAAGGCAAAACAAATTTAAACAAATCAGCAGCAATGTTAACAGTTTTGAGCATTTAAGAAAGCAATTGTGGCTGACGAACGCTGGTATTCTTATTGTTGTTCAGCTGAAGGGGAAAGATGGCGACACACCCATTGGTCGCATCAGCAGGCAGTGGAGCGGCCTTCTGAAGGAAGCCTTCTCTGACACGGATAATTTTGGCATCCAGTTCCCGCTGGACTTGGACGTGAAGATGAAAGCTGTGCTGATGGGCGCCTGCTTCCTCGTTCCTCACGATCTAGATGAACATTGTTGATTTTGACATATGTGGCTTGTTGCTGAATAAAAAAATGTAATACTTTTGACATTGCTTTGCAGGATTTCATGTTCTTTGAGAAAGTTGGAGAGGCCAACCAGCGCAGCAATGTGTTTTCATAACAGAGGAAACAGGGAATGTTGGGGGGGATTTCCTGTTATTTAACATGTAAAAATTTTTTGTTCATTTTGTTACCAGTCCCAGAATCTGTTTATATACACATACAACTCGTTGTGAGAGAATAAAATCTTGATTAGATTTAATGCTGGAAATCTCTCCAAATGCAAAAACTGAAATGAAGTTTTCAGTGTTTCTTTACAGTCTGTAGATGTTTCATCTCTTTTTAAGCACATCACTGTATTCATAGCAAACACTTTACACTACCAAAGAAAATTAAACTTAGAAACGGGTTTGTACATGCATCCTTTTGAATTTGCTTTTTGCTACACTTGTGTTCACATTTCATTTCTTTTTCTTTTTTTGTCACCACCAGTTTGTCTTTTATTATTAGTAATTTTATGTGCTTGCTCGAGCTTTATGAAGAGATTGTACGGTTACATTGTAACCTTGGTTCTCTGAGTGAGAGACTATCTCTCCACTGCGTTACATATTCACTATGTACAGGGTAACTCTGTAAGACACCCTGCGAGGAGACAGTGCAACTGAATCCCAGAGTGAAAGTACCAATGAACTATATACAAATGTGCATATTTACGCACCAGCCTGGTCAGGGCTTCGTCAGACGCAAAGGCCGAGCTGGGGGGAGGGTCAGCCCGCGAGCCGCTTGGCCGACCGCCAGGAAGCGTAGCACACTGAGCTACCAATTTGGGTCCAGCTGGCTGCGTAAACCCGTGACATGCAGGCAATACACCAGACAGAGTAGGCGCTGTAGACTGAGAAGCCATCTCTAGACCCAGCAGTCTTAGCTAATTAAAAGCCAATTTGTAATCTTCCTTTCATATCAAAAATTCTTGAAAGAGTAGTTGTCAAACAGCTAACAGATAATTTGCAGAGGAATAGCTTATTTGAAGAGTTTCAGTCAGGTTTCAGAGCTCATCACAGCACAGAAACAGCTTTAGTGAAGGTTACAAATGATCTTCTTATGGCCTCTGACAGTGGACTCATCTCTGTGCTTGTCCTGCTAGACCTCAGTGCAGCGTTCGATACTGTTGACCATAATATTCTATTAGAGCGATTAGAGCACACTGTAGGTATTACAGGTACTGCACTGCAGTGGTTTGTATCATATCTATCTAATAGACTCCAATTTGTACATGTAAATGGAGAGTCCTCTTCACACACTAAGGTCAATTATGGTGTTCCACAGGGTTCGGTGCTAGGACCAATTTTGTTTACATTATACATTATTCCCTTAGGCAATATCATCAAAAGACATAGTATACATTTTCACTGCTATGCACATGACACCCAACTCTATCTATCCATGAAGCCAGATAACACACACCAGTTAGTTAAACTGCAGGAATGTCTTAAAACTTAAAGACCTGGATGGCCTCTAACTTTCTCCTTCTTAATTCAGATAAAACTGAGGTTATTGTATTCGGCCCTGAAAATCTTAGAAATATGGTATCTAACCAGATTCTTACTCTGGATGGCATTACCTTGGCCTCCAGTAACACTGTGAGGAACTTTGGAGTCATTTTTGACCAGGATATGTGCTTCAGTGCACATATTAAACAAATATGTAAGACTGCTTTCTTCCACTTGCACAGCATCTCTAAAGTTAGAAACATCCTGTCTCAGAGTGATGCTGAAAAACTAGTTCATGCATTTATTACTTCCAGGCTGGACTACTGTAATTCTTTATTATCAGGAAGTCCTGAAAACTCGCTGAAAAGTCTTCAGCTAATCCAAAATGCTGCAGCGAGAGTACTGACAGGGACTAGAAAGAGAGAGCATATTTCTCCTATATTGGCTTCTCTTCATTGGCTCCCTGTTAAATCCAGAATTGAATTCATCCTGCTCCTCACATACAAGGTCTTAAATAATCAGGCCCCATCTTATCTTAATGACCTTATAGTACCATATTTCCCCATTAGAGCACTTTGCTCTCGCACTGCGGGCTTACCTGTTGTTCCTAGAACATTTAAAAGTAGAATGGGAGGCAGAGCCTTCAGTTTTCAGGTCCCTCTTCTGTGGAACCAGCTTCCAGTTTGGATTTGGGTGATAGACACTATCTCTACTTTTAAGATTAGGCTTAAAACTTTCCTTTTTGCTAAAGCATATATTTAGGGCTGGATCAGGTGACCCTGAATCCTCCCTTAGTTATGCTGCAACAGGTGTAGACTGCTGGGGGACAGTGTTGGGAAGGTTACTTTTCATATGTATTCCACTACAGATCACAGAATACATGCTCTAAAATGTATTTTGTAACGTATTCCGTTACATTACTCAATGAGAGTAACGTATTCTGAATAGTTTGGATTACTTAATATATTAGCGTGCTTTTTTGCAACTGCATGAATATACTATTGCTGTGTGATTTATTACTATCAATGAAGGTTACTTGCCATACCAATACCAACTAGATTTTTAAACCTTAATATAAAATGAGTAACAGTAGGGTGGACATTAGGTAAGGCTGCACTTTTTGCAGTGATATCGTATTACGTATAACTATTCCACACGTATATAAAACAGGTCCGTAGTAAAGGGACCTCTGGCTAATACGTCGGTTCTGTGTCGGGCTCGTAGACAAAAACTAGCTTTACTTTGTTGTCTCGGTCAACTTTGCTAGCAAGAGACAGAGAGAGGCGTTGAAAGGCTGCTCCATCTGAACTTATTTTTTCGGAGGAAAACATGAACACAGTGTACAATCGAGTCTTAATAGCTTACTTACAACCAGTGTTGGGTAAGTTACTTTAAATTAGTAACTTAGTTACATTACTAGTTACTTCTCTAAAAAAGTAACTCAGTTACTTCAAGTTACTCGTTACTTTCAAAGTAACTAGTTACTAGGGAAAGTAACTTTGGTTTTACTCAGAATTCTCTTGTTAATGTGTTGCTTCCGTAACTGGATACCCAGCCAGACTGCCAGTCTTCTAGCTTGCTTACTTGCCACAAGTGCACTGTGCCACCTACCAACAGAAAGGAAAAAATAATGCGCACATTTCCATGAGAGAAATCCCACGCCTGGACCGTCGTTGACCGCCGCCATGATTCTAGCCTGCTTTTTACATCCAACACAAAAACTGCAGTCGTGGTGCTTTTGATTGTACTCAGAACTTGGAAATTCTGCCTTCTGAATAGGAAGATGTAGGTAACACCAGACTGCAGATGAGCTGCATACAGAGCTGGACTGGGACAAAACAATCGTCCCGGGCATTTTGACTAGAGACTGGCCCACCATTATAGGAAAAATCATAAAGCCTTTGAATGAAAATAAACACTGTTGTGACAGTGATGTACACTGTTCTGATGGTATATATGTATCAATCTATCAATTGTTTGTTGTAAGACTCAGATAATTATTTTTTTAAAAGCGAGACATTTTAAATGAGAATAATAAAGAAAAGTATTTCCTTGTGCCCCCCTTTCCCTGTTAATGCCCTACATGGACCCCTGGCAAAACTTTGCTAGATCCGCCCCTGCACAGTTACCAGCTGTCAGCTACGTAGAAAACGATCCTGGTGTTATTTGTCTCTCAGAAACAGTTCATAACTTCCCTTCAACTCATTCATGTCACCTAAAAGGTAAACCTGTTTCTCCATTACCTGTTCAGCTCTGATGATCCAGTAAGGACATCTCCTGGTTTCATCTGCATGTTTCCCTCTCACCAGATAACCAAACCGATATCATGACCAGCAGCTTTACAGCTGTGGCTCCAGCAAACATCAGCTGATACTAGAAATTAATATTAAATAAATTCTAACAACAGCTGATCAAGCTTAAACGTGCTGCTGTTGTTTAACGCGACATCCGGTGGTTTCCTCTTTCTGGCGCAAAGTGGGCGATAAATAAACAAGAGAGAAAAGCCGATCAGCTGATCATTGATCAGTTTCGTGATTGAAGTAGAAACAGGAGAGGAGAGAATGAGAGAAGAAGAGGCAGCTGTGCAGCTTCAGCTTTGTGTCTTTTTCATTGTAGCTGAAGTCCGGGACAAACTGTGTTCCTTTTCACCTCAGTACGAAACGCGTAATATTTTCTCTGAATACGAGACGATTCTGTTTTTTAGGGGACGGTTGGCAACTCTAATAATTAACCTTATGAACAAAATAAAGTTCAACATCAGTAACATAGCACCCACACAGCTGTATAGAAACTCCGTCATGCTAGCTAGCACGCAGTACGAAAATGTCAGCATACCGAAAATAAACTCCACCTAAACTTGGTTTATATCTGACTCCGATAGACTGATAGATAGTCATAACTTCTTACCTGAAGTTCAGTTCACCTGACACTCGGACCTGCGGCCGCTTCGGGTCTCTCCTCTTGCCTCCCTTTTCCTTCATCCACCTGCTGGCTTCCACCACTTGCTAATGTTATTGAATCTGTGGAAGCTCCGCGATAGCCACCACACGAAGTAACGAGTAACGAGCCTATCTAAATCCCAGTAACGAGTAACGCGTTCCTGGTTTTGGCATAATAACTAGTTACCGTGCTCGTTACCACAATAATAACGTAGTTACTGTAACGCGTTACTTAATAACGCGTTAGTCCCAACCATTGCCTGTAGAAAACATGGACGACGCCACAGCTCCCCAAAAATGAAGCCAAAACGTCTCTATCGCCCCCTGGTGTCTGGCTGCAGTATAGGTCATAAACCCCGCCTCCTCCATGTTAGCGGATGTGACTGGGGTCAGACTAAAATAAATTTATTCTCCTTAGATAATTTTTTTCCAAAGATTCTTTCTTTTGTTATCAATAGTTCTCATCATGCTCATTGATGTCCAAGGGGTCTCCTTTCCCATAAGTTTGATTCTAATTCCTACCGCGGTGATGTTAAATTGGGGTGAAACGTCATCATAGCAGCTTTGACTGGCAGCTGCAGTCACGGAGAAACTTGCGTATCTCTGTTCGGGAATAGCAGATAGAGCGTAGGCTCTGAGAGGAGGGCCAGCATTTACGCTACGAAAACACGACCGAGTGTTTTAACCTGACAGCCTGAGGTGTTCGTCAGTAAACTGGACTACCCGACAGAAGGACCCGAGGCCCCGCTGCACTTTTTCGGTAAGTTAAACGTGTTTGTAAGCTAATCCGTAACTACTGTCCTTAGCTATGTCCTGAGACCTGGCTAGCTAAAATGAGCACCCGGCTGTCAGGGTTCGTTTAGCTAATCTGTGCAGGTGAATGAATTTACTAAAGAAATTAAGAGAAACGTTCCAGGCTAATCAGTCACTAATTACTGTTACTGTACTTTTATTACAAGTATTATACTGTAAAAGCAACAGGCTGCACGCTGCTTTAGCTCCTGTGCAGAACTGAATATCAAATATATGCAAACAACAGCATGTTTTCAGTCTCTTGCCACATCTGTAAAGACAGTAACATTTTTTTAAAAGCTTGTACTTCAATAACTCCTCATTAATCAGGAACTATGGATTAAAGTACTGTAGTGTACTGTAATACTGAAAAAATGTAAGAACTTCAGATCCTGAGTGTGTGAGGACAGAAGAATCAGCTTTATTTCAATTTTGAGGGATAAAATTTATATTTGAGTTTGATGGTTCTGTTGTCTTTGTGATTACAGGAGCTGCCCTCAGATTCAGACCTCAGCACCACCCAGTGACAGCAGACAGATCATCCAACATGTTAACTGCAAAATGAACTGATGAAAACAGTACAAAGGTTAAAGTACTACATGTGCTGTAGTGAAAGCTGCAGCTTTATTGATAAAGTTAAAGACAAAAAAACAAAAGGATTAATCACTCATGTAACTGTGTCACTATACATCAGTATTAACAGGACCTCAGTTTGGTGTTTCACAAAGCTGCTGATCTCAGACCTGCACAGCTTCCGTTTTAAACACTTGATGTACTCAGCTGCATGAAGAGCATATGAGATTTTCTCTGGCACAATTAAATAAAACCTGATGAAGGTCAAAGGTCGTCACTTGTATGTTGAACTACAAACTTGTCATCTGGAATTCTTTCACAGTTTTTTGCAGATAGTGTTATTTACCATAAAGTGATTCAGAGTTATTCATACCAGAGTAACCAGAGAGGATCATATATTTTTAAATATATAACTTTCTACAGGACTGAATATAATATCTTTATGTAAAAGTCTGGAGCCTCTGGGGAGTATCCGAGTATTTATAACATTACACAAACCAAAGGTCTCCATCACAGTGTTCATGAAATGCTGGGTTTATCCATCTCCTGGATCGAGCCTACGGAGGAGTGCTGAAGATTTCCCTGTGAGGGAGCTGCTGGTGAAGATCATGAGTCCTGCTTGATCTATGCGATGAGCTTCAGTCTTCCTGGTGTTTCTTAAATGATGCCTCTTTCAGTAGGTCAACAGCACCTCTGGCACAGGACAGCTGTGATGAAAGAAAAGGAAGAAGTTTCTCCAAACCTCTGGACCCAGGAAACCCAGCTTGGCCTGGTGGTCTCCCTCACTAGTTTCTCTCCAGGGTGAATGTAGCTGTTGATATAATAGGGACTCTATTATTAAATGAAAAGAATAAATCACACTACACTACTGAAACGTTCTGCTGATGTTTTTAAAGTCTCCATGTTACCAGGCTGTAGAGGGCTCTGAAGATTTAAACAGTTTTAGATCCATTACACTCACAGTCTTATGTTAAAATCTCAAAGGACAGCATTATATGTTTGATATTAACAGTAACTCTGGGCCTCTGTAGAGTGTGCAGATGATCTCATCGCTGTCTAAAAATGGATAACAAACATAAGAAGTGCTGAATCCTTCAATAACACAGACTATTAGAGTAGCAGGTGTGTAGCATCGCTAACTAGCTAGCAACAAGCCTCCAACACAGCGCGTATGCTAGCGGCTAATCTAGCAAACGAATTAACAACAAAGTGATTTTAGAACTATAAGATGATAAGCTGTGCGTCTTTTTTTATAACAGTGACATGGTTGTATTTACCTTAATTAAACGAGTCGTCAGTCGCGGTAAACCAGCAAAAAAAACTCGAGCAGCCGGGCTACGTAAAAAGTGTAGGGGGGCGTGTTTGCGGTCATGTCCAGCGGGTGTGTGGGCGGAGCGTTACACAGTCGCTCCACCTCAAGTCACTACTGCGCAGACTCTGGCTCCAAATTTGCAAGATGGCAGCCTCCACAAGCGGGATATTTTGGCTTCATTTTTGCACAATGGTAGGAGGCGGAGTCGCGTCGTCCATGTTTTCTACAGTCAATGGTCCCAACACTGCTTACAACTGGGCTCGTCAAGCACTCTTTTTGGCTGCAGTGGTTATTATAATATTTGCATGTTTCCATCTCCCGTTTCTGGTCGGTGACAACTCGTACTTTTTGACTCTCCTTTTTCTCCCTCCCTCGCGCTCACAGACACATAACGGGTATGGCAGTCCATTCTTGCTGCAGCACGGACTACACTACCCATAACGCATACATTCTTTAGGGCTATGCCTGTAACACACTGCCTATTCGATTCATATTAAACAACTTTTTGAATAATAAATTTTAAAAATATTTCTTCATGTCATTATGCGGGCCGCCAGTAGAGATGACATGGGCTGCGAGACAGACACAGGCATTAGAGCCTCTTAATGTGTGTTTTGTTTGGGTTTCCGTATATTGCTGTTTTCTTTGTGTCCCTAGCCCTACAGGTGTGCAATAAACCCAGAAAAAACACTAAAACTGTGTTGAACCAGTCAGCTTCAAATTTCTTAGTTTGAGTAGTGTTTGTTATATATAGGTGAAATGATAATCTTGCATTCATTATCTTGCTGAAGTTGAGGGTTCATAACAGATTTCCTTACCTGCTGTTTTAAAAGCATTCCCTTCTTCTATAAATAGTGCTTGTTTTTCTTGCATTTGTGTTCTTTAATATGTAGTGTTTTGTAGTGTTATAAAACCTGTGGAAATCCCTATACAACCTCTGGTACCAGTTGATGACAATAAAGGCAATAGAAGATCAACAGATGCAACTTTTCCTGACCTGTGTGGACCACTGTGCAAAGCCCTGACAGCGCCCGAGAACATTTTGGCCAGCCGTTCATCGTGGTCTTTTGTGCCGCACCCTTGTATGTTAAAGTTTTCACATGTCACAAAGTGGTACTTTTAGTACTTATCTACTTTTCTCATCCACAGTGTATGATACTTATCTTTAGCTCAACTATGTTCTGGACATCAGCAGGCCCAAAGATGAGCTGATTGCTGAAACATCTAGTGGATGTCTCACGCGGGCTGATTTTTGGACTCCGGGTTTAAATGGACAATTGGAATCTATAGTAAGTATTTCTGATTTGGTCTGTGAATATATAATAATAAAGTGTTCATTATTTTTTTCAGATTGGACGTGGCTGCTTTGAGCTTGTCACTAAAATTGTTCAGTCAAAGGTACTGTATGTTGTATATGAAGAGTTTTAAGCTTAACCCACTATACACAAAGGCAGGATTTAGGGGCCAAAAGTATGTTTCACTTTTGAGGTCACATTTTTATAAGCATGTTTGGTTTGTTCCAGAGTTTTAAGGAACCTATTCAGTGTTCCAGGTTAAGTGCATCCCAGATCATGTTTTGTTGATCTGGAGTGTTCGCACATACAGTACATTCACATGCTTGTTTATAAACTATATCAGCATGATGCATTACTATTTGATTTTTTTTCTCATCTTCACATTCTGATGGTCAGTAAAAAATAACTTTGACTTGAAGGTATGTGCTAGTTTGAATTACACTCGTCTTCTTTTAAGGGATTTTATTAATGAGCCTTTATTTTCACTGTAATAAAGGGTTTTCCGAGCCAAGACTTTGGAATTGACTGTGGGATCTTCATGCTAATGGTTATTTTTCTCTCCTGTTCCTTAAGATTCATACAAAAGTTCATTTAAGCGCCGAAACAATGTAATTATTATTTTTGGTCCCAAACAGTTAATGCTCAGCTGAAAAAAATATGATGTTTCACCAATTATATGGTGAAAAAATTTTATCCCCCTTTTTTCTGAAAAAATTACTGGTAATATATAACCTAACTGGCATTTAAAGGGTAAAAAAAAAGAATTTAAATAAATTTTTTGGTTTTCATGACAAGGACTGATGCCGATTTAACTAATCAAGTGGAAACTGTTTTAATATATATTCATTTTATAGCATTTTGTGAACGTAACCAGGAGATGGCCACTTTTGGCCACAAGCATGCTGAGTTGAAGTTTTTCTGTCACTGCACAAAAAAGTAATTATGCATATAAAATCAATCAATAAATTGATACTGTTAATTATTGATATACATCTTACTGCAATCATGGTGAGAAATAAATCACATTGCATATTTTATTTTGAACATAAATAATGATTTTATGCTTTTATCTCTTTCTAAATCATTACAATTATGTGATCTAACTGGTACTGAAAGGGTTAAAATTCTGAATTTGAATGACGTTTCTCTAAATGGTCTTGTGCTCATGACCAAAACTGGTGCTAAGTTAAAGAGTCAAGTCGTTAAACGTATTAAAATGTTTTTATATATATTAATTTTATAACATTTTGTGAAGGTACAAAAGGTGGCCATTTTTTGCCATTAACAAGCTGAGTGGGAGTTTTATCTGTTTTGCAGGTAAAACTGCAAACTGCAGCTTAAGGGTTCAAGGGAAAAATGTAAAAGCAGATGTTGAGGTTAGTGAGCACTGATCTGGCCACCGAATGGTTGGAAAACCCCACCGGCAAAGCTTGCATGAAACACTGTGTAGTTCTTAAGTCCCTGGAAAGAGTTGCTGCAGTTATAATGACTGCTGGTACAGAGAGAAAGAGAGAGGGAGACCAGAATGCTAACTGAATCCATTGACTTGTTTTCTTATTTGGTTGCTTCGCTCTACAGACTTTGATAGATGAGAGGTTAATGTTGCACTTCTCTGTTTAATAATCACTCTTGTTCTGCGCACACCTCCAGTGTGAAACCTGGTTGCCACAAGTGCTTTAAAATCCAGCTAGCTGTTTGCCATCACCAACCAAATGTATTGAATGTGCATGCATAAATATATGTATATGTTGAGTGGCCAGTACTCTGTAGGATAACTAACCAAAGCATGTACGGTTGATTTAAGTTGTGCACTCACATGTCGTTGTGCACATGTCCATCCATCCCTCAGGAACACTGACGCATTGCTTTGCAGTTTGTTTTCATGCATAATCACCTAATATTATACCTGCTATTGCAATCTTAGCAATAATACTAAAAAAGACTTTGCTATAAAACAGGAAATGGATGCAACATACACATTTTTACACACCAGAGATCAGTTTTATTTAACAAAGTTTCTCCTACAATATGTACAAATGTATTAAAATAGAAAACCTATGTGCAAAAGACGTGCTATATAAAACCACATCATGTCATCTTGTCACATCTTTCTTCTAAGTTGTTTCAAAAATATTAGTCAGTTTTGTCTTTGTCCACCTTCATTTTTCTACTTCCATGTGCACGGGAGCGCTCCTGTAGTCGAGGGGCTCCAAGTGTTGGAGTGTGTCACTGTTACACCAGGATGGTGTGGAAAAAGTCAGCCACAGTGGCCGCCTCAAATCTCTTTAGACCCTTCTTTCCGGGCTGATCAGAGGCCGATCCCTCTCAGGTGGGCCGGCCCTGTCGCTGGCAGTCAGTCGGATTAGATAGCGGCTGGCCATCTGCAGGTTCCACTGGTATTTGGCGAGGATCTTGACGCAGTCCTCTCTGGAGCAGAGGCTCAGCGAGTACAGCTGCTCCATCTGCAGAGAGAAACAAGAGGAGCAAGCTCAGAAGGAGAAACCCCCCCACTGTGGGTATGGAAGCAGCACAAACATAAGCAGCAGTTTACCGTAAGCAGCATGTAACATGTGCACAGACTGCAGATTTCCTCTCTTTAACTACTTGATAGTAAGTTTATAGTTAATAAGTATTGCTTTAACATGCATGAACAAGCCTGTAAAGCACAGCTGGATACCCTGTTAGGGCTGATCTGGACACAGATTCACTGTTGGTTACATATTAAACTCACCTCTACTGCCCTGTGACATCCTAGCATTAAGTGCACAAACCAGGCGATAAATAGCTTCCATAATACAAAAAGTATGGGCCGAGTTACCTACTTTTGTGCCCCATTTATTGTACCAATCTGTTGGTTTCTGAATTCCTCTTTTGTAGTCTTGAGATGAGCATTTATGCTGTCACCATCTTGGTTGCAAAAAAGCTGATGTGATGAGGAAGGGTGGTTGCAGAACCACTGGCTAATGACCTCTCTTTTTTTTTTTATTGCCATAGTTAGTGTTGATTTAAATAACGTAACTTAACTAAAACAATAATGGTCCCGAGCTTTTAACTCGGAGACCCTCTGCAAAATTCATATCATGAATTAGAAATATACCACCTGCCTTTATCTCCTGCTAACAAAGGGCACAAAACAAAACAAGACTTCTTGTGCTGTATTAATGTGCATATTTTGAGTATTGTTACTATTTATGTGCATGTTGAATAGGCAGTATATGTTAACATTATGACTTTTTTTATATCGTACATATACTGTTTTGAGTTCCCTAGATAGCCATTTATATTTTACAAGTATAAACTGGATTCCTTTGGCTTGTATTTTATCATTAGCTTCAAAAAACAGGTGCAGCAAAGTGGGTTTTTAATTAATTATTCTTTTATTTGATGGTCTGACCTTTAGTTGCTGTTCAGCTCGCACTGGGTTCCACTCATTTCGTTGAAGTGCGTTGTGAACCTCATCTGTGGTCACGCCATGTACCGCCTCCATAACCTGAACAGAGAAATGAAAACAGCTTACAGTGAGTAGGAAAACTTGAATTACTACCAACCAGACAAGCTGTAGTTTGCATCAGTGTCTGTCCGCACTCACAGTATATTTAGTAAAAACTCTGAAAGAATTTATTAGGTGAATTTACTGTGGCTGCAATTTGTCCTTTTTTCCTGTCTTTTATGGTGTTCAGTACATAAACAGGACAGAAGATGGATGTAAACAGGGTGATGTCATCTGTTGGTTTATGCTGACACCATCCTGGTTACAAAAAGCTGATGTGGTGAGGCAGGGTGGTTGCAAAACAATTGGATAATGGTAATGTGGGTAATCTGTGATTTACAAATTAGCTAATGAACGTGTGGTTTTACACCACAGATAATCCTCTGTTTTTAAATATGACCAAGACCAATTTTCATTCAATATGACTCTCAAATGACAAAGTGTTTGCTGACAGGAAACTGTGTCCCCATACCCTTCTATATCACTGGAAGTCTTTTTGCAACCACAGCTATCGTCATCTGTTGGCCTTCAGATATAATGCAGATCATTTGAGACTGCCTATGATTCAGTAATAGCCAGAAAATGGCTTTTGCACAATAAATGTGTCACTGTGAAGTTGACCATGAGACATTTTTCAGGTGAGCCCTTGTTTCTTTACAGGTATTTCACAAAATGTGCATGAACAGGAGGTCATACTGACCTTCACTTTTGATCTAAACAGGTTCAGTTTTACCACTGTAGAGGCATAAAATCATGTTAATCTGCAGGAATCTCATCACTTACCTGTGCAATGAGACCCTCTCTTGTGTTCTGAGGCACTTTCTCCCGTTCTCTTATTCGCTCCCGATCTCTCTCTCTGCTGTCTGAGTACTCATCCAGCTGTGGGGTAGAGCGTGCCAGCTGGGCCATTTTGGTGAGGTTGGAACCCCCGACAACCTGCTGAGGCTGAGGTTGTGTCTGTATCAGAGCAGAGGGAACCATTTGCTGGGGCAATGCATTGCCCTGGGCTTGGTTAATTGTAGGTCTCCTCTGGATTTTTCGAAGCACTTTCAGGTTGGGAGGTGGCGGTCGAGGAGGGGGAACGATACTAGCCTCACTCAACCGACGCGGATCCTGTTGCATCACCGCACTGTGAGCCGGCATCACAGGAGGAAGGAGTTTGCCGTGCTGATCCACTCTGAACATCCCTACTGTTTGAGCTCGGGGCCGATGTCCACCCAAGACTGACTCCAGGCTTCTAGTCATAGCTGAAGACAAAGGAAAATCATTTTTAATGTGTAAAAACGATCAAGTAGATTAAAGTTATACACTAGTGAGCTGAGGCAGAAAGCTGGGCAACTGCTGCTGATTGCTCTTTAGAAAACCAACATATTGGTTCAGATATTAATCATTTTCTCTTCATCCATCCATTTCCTAATTAAATTCAGGGTTGTGGTGGTGCTCGATCCTCTACCAGCTATCAAAGATCACCAGTCTGTAGAATCCCCAGTTAATATAATATGCATGCATTAAACATGGAGTCCTCTTTGGACTGTGGGAGGAAGCCATGGAAGTACCCGGAGCGAGCCCACAGAGGCACAATGACACCATCCAAACTCCACACAGACAGCACCACAGTGATGCAGATTCCAGCTTCTAACAAGCTTCCTGATTGAGCCACCAGGGGGCAGAGTTGCTAAACAAAAGTGAGCAATTTCCACCTGACATGGATTTGATGCTTCATGAAAGAAGTCTGAACTTTAAAGGGTTAAGACTGCAATTGCTTCATTCAGCTGTATATAAAACAGATTAATACCTTCTAAATGTCTTACAAAAACAATGAATGGTGATTCTAGACTACATGATGAAAACAATAATAATGTACACAGAGAATATACTAACACATCAATATGAAATGATCATGTCTTTGCCTTCGGTTTCTGACAGTCTATTCTATTTTTTATGTTGACTTTGTATTTTTCAGAGCTGTACCTGGTGGTTTTGCTCACTACATTTTATACCCACATGTATTCTTAGGTCCTACCTGCCATTTTCTGCAGATTGGATCCCTCCTTCTCCCTGCCGGGGCCTGACCTCCAGCCACCGCCAGCCCTGCACAGGTCACCACAGCTAACACGTTAGACTGACATCTTTAACTCACAAAATATATTAACTGAAAACAGGAAACAGTGGAGTGCTATGCTTGTCATTGTACAATAAAACTCAGTGACCTGAGATGAAAATGTATATTTATATTTTTTTCTTTCCAGGACACAAAACTAGTCAGTTAGAATAACTGTGTGAGTTATAACTGAAACATCTTTTTCACTGCTATTTCACAGGACGTGATTTTCTATCTGATCAGGACATTATGAAGAGGCAGAATAAAAATAATTAAAGACTCAAAGATTCTTTAAAAAACTAATTTATGGATAAGTGAATGAGGGTTATGACTGACTCGTCCAGGGTCACAGGCGTTCCCCAGGAGTGATCAGGGTTGACGTCTCCGTGCCCGGTGTGTTGCAAACTGCCCTTTACTGGGGTTGAGATGTAGCCACCAGGGTTAGGCCCGGAGCTGCTGGAGGACACTGCGGCACCTGAGGGGAGTGATGGGACAGTGAGGCTTGCGGGAAACCAGCCGATGGCCATCGTCCTCTGGTTCTGCCCCCTCCACTCACTCAGCTCCAGACTGCAAAGAGAAAGGGAAAACAACTGGTTAATAAGGAAACAAAACAGCGTTTTATTTGTTTCTATCAGCTGGCACCGCACATAAAACACCAAAACATGCCCACGAGGTAATTAACACATAATGCCGGCAATGACATCGGCCACTTATGTAGGTTACATCGCTGCTCCCTGCGGAAGTCTAAATGAGGCCTTACACTGACATGCAGCTTCCCTCTAAAGTAGCTGAGAGTTATGTGTAATCGGCTCACTTGGTGGTCATTTGCAGTGAAAACACAGTATAATGATTAGCACAATGATTATGCCTCCATTAAACAAAATGTAATAAATTCTAATAATGATGCAATAAGCCAGAATGTTCATGTGAAACGCTCCCTCAACTGACATTTCCTACTCGGAAAGTCGGCTCCAACCCTGAGTTAACAATCCAAGATGGCGGCATTGAAGGTAAACAACAGTTAAACTGTTAAACTTTAAATCTGCCCTTGACGTGTATTTGTATTTGTAATACGCTGTACTGCCAGTGATACATGACTAGCTCTGCCTTGCTAAAAAGCTAAACAAATATGACTTCCTTTCTGGCAGGCACAACTCAAGACTGATGTCGCTCCCAAGTTCCTGCATTCGACTTCTAAGGTAACTGGAACGCAGCTTATAAATCAAGCTTAACCATGAAAAGGTGCATTTTATTGTTTCGGCATTAAAACCTAATTAGTAACAGAAATTATGTGTTAGCTTCTCATTTTAAAGTTAAACCGTGTCACTTTAAATAGCAGCAACCATCGAGGGGCTGGCAGGATACTCAAAAATATGTGCTTAGGAGTGATCTGTAAGTCGCTTTGCTAAACAAATCGAGGTGAAGTGAAATTCGACCATTACTCATTCTGTTTGGAGACGTCACAATAAACTCATGGTGAACAAATAAATAAATAAAACTAAACACTACTACAAAAACACTATTGTTGCCTGGATGCCATCTGTATCACGTAAGCAGTTACATTACATCAGTGGGCTTAACTTCCAGCATTGTCAGTCACTTCTAAAGAGAATACCTGCCGTGTGATAATCTGATTTAACTTTGGCCTTTCACTGCATGACTAATATACCTTTAATTGTAGATTTTTGTGTCGCAAACAATAAACTTCATGAAGTTTGTCAGATTTATATTCAACAAGATTGGTGGAAAAAAAGTGCTAATCGTGACGTAGGTAATACCAATATACCCATCAGATGTGTTACGTAAAATAAAAACAACACAGGGAGATTTCAAAGCTGCTCGACCTGTTCAGCAAAGTTAAATGCATTCGAAGACTCGCTGAGAGCGGAATGTCTCTTTAAGAGCGGGCTGGTTCAAATCCCCGTCTCGTCTCAACAAAGGTCCATTGTGCCAGCTAAAGTTTTTCCTTTACTCCCCTTTCGTCCCGCCCACCCTCCTTTCTCTCACCCACCTGTGGTCGATGACAGTCACGAGGTCGTTGGGCAAAAGGGCGAGCTTTCTGGGTTCGGCAAATTCTCTTATTGCTTGCACCTCTCTGGGTTTAGCCTGTGGAGGAAGACGGAAAAGAAATGATGTGACATGCAGAAAAGTGCTAGAACAGCAATCTCTGCTTTGATTTTTTTTTTTAATGAAAAGGACAAGAAAAGCTTCAGACCTCTGCTACCATCGCGGTGAGCTGGGCAAAGCTGGGTCTGTCTGTAGGATTGCATGCCCAGCACTTTCGCATTACAGCGTATATCTCCTGAGGGCAATCTTGTGGCTTCTCCAGGCGCTCGCCCTCCCGCTCTACCCGCCATAATATCTAGGGGAAGAGTGAATGTCAGTGATGCTAACACACTGAGTCATAGCGCATGCCAGAAAAAACAAACAACATAAGGGCGGTGCTACACATTCCAAACATGAATGACAAATACCTTGCCTGGCATGCACACAAATACAGAAAAAACATGGCGTCAGTGTTCTGACAAACGCTTACCTGCCGGCCCGACAGACCAAACCAGGGCTCTTCACAATAGGTAAACATCTCCCAGAGAGTGACACCAAACATCCACACGTCCGAGGAAAGGGAGAAAGAGCCGACGCGAAGACTCTCTGGAGCACACCTGGAGAGAAGGGAGGCAGACAAACCAGAAGCAAAAGAAAGAGTCATTGGTGTTATTAGTGAGAATCTGTTAGATTTCTAATTATTTCCCACTCAAGCTTCAAATTTTACCCAACTGCCCTCACCATGCAAACGGTATCCGCCTGTGTGCCGACATGATGTAGTGATCTTTCTCCTGGTTCAGGCCTCGCATCAGACCAAAGTCCCCGATCTTCACCATATCCTTGGATGCAAGCAGTACATTTCTTGCAGCCAGATCCCTGTGGATGAATCTCCTGCTCTCCAGGTACTCCATGCCTGACACAATCTGCGTAGCAAAGAGCCAAAGGCGGACCAGAGAGTACTCATACTGACGTGCACGCAGGGTGTCGTAAAGCGAGCCCAAGGCGGCCAGCTCTGTTACCTAGATGAAAGGAAAAAAAGGATTTAAAAAAAAAAAAATCTGCCTCCTAGAAAACACAGTAGTTGGCATACGCCAACGAATTATTTCTAGTTTACCATCTTGAGGGGCTGTGTGAGCACCACACCATAGAGTCGTATGATGTTGGGGTGGTCTAAAGACTGCATGACGGTTACTTCTTGAAGAAAGTCTTTCAGTGTGTCCGCCTGCCTCGACATACTGCTCCTCAGCGATTTAACTGCCACAGGCAACTGAGGAGAGGAAGGGGATAAAGACAGATGCTCAGTTTCAATCAGGCACAAAGATCGACACCTCACTGTGTACACGCCTACTGTTCCAGGGTACAATCATAAAAAGAACACGAAAGGTAAACGTAGCCACTCTGAAGTCACCTGCTGGTATTTTCTTTTTTTGAGCAATGGCTAACACTATTTATACGGAACGATGGAATGATAAGTTATCAGCTAATCTTAGCAAGCTTCGTTTGCAAGGCATAATCAAGTGGCAGAAAAGTAATCTTCATGGACTCCATGTTAAAATGTCCTACTTTAGAGCAGAAAAAAAGTTTACACCTATTTTCATTTGTCTATGTAAAAATTGTTTCCCTTTGTGATTTTTTTTTAACTCACAAATTTATACATTATTAAGGTTTAAACTGAGGAGTATGGCTTCTCTGACTGATAAGCACATGTTCACGCTGGCAGCTGTAACTGTCCGCTATGAGCAAGCTTTGGCCTTCACTGAGTCATTTTTGGAGCGCTTTTAATTTAACTTTCTGACTAATAACAATGAATGCTATGCGATTAATTACACTAACAGTCTGCTTAAGAAGTATGTGCTCCAGTTTTTTGTGAGCGTACTATGTGAGTAATACTTTAGTCAATGGATGTACCTTGCTAGCTTGATTAGCAAGATAGCACGCTTGCTGTTAGCTGACAGTTTAGCATTGTCATCCAAATATTGTAATTGGACTGGTACTTATTCAATGTTTTTCTGCTCTTTGAGCACTCAAAGTGCCCTTACATTCATATAAGCACTTTTCCCCTCAATGTTAAAAGACTTTGCCCAACATTCAGATACACGATTACACTCCAATGGATGAACTGGGATGATGTTATGTTGATTATGTCCACCTTTTGCATACAGTTGTGGCCAAAACTCTTTTAAAATTTATTTGCCAGTAACAGTTTTTAAAACGTATTTAATCTTTGTAAAAACCAAAAAGTTGTTAACGTAATTGTTAAAAACAAACTTTGTGCCAGAGAAAGTCCAGCAGATCTGTAACTGGTCCTCACCACTCTTCCAGTGGGCGTGTGCCACTCTCCCCTCTTCACCACCCCAAATGACCCAGAGCCCAGCCTCTCCGCCAGAATCAGCTCACTGTCTTGGATCAGACAAGGAAGAGCCCGGACTCCGACTTCCTGGCCCTGTGCTTGGCCACCTCCAGTTAACTGCTCTCCGCCATCTGAACCTCGGCCGCTGAACACCTGTGTGCATCATTAAGTCAATAAAAATGACAAACATGATATCAGGCTTGAGAAATATAGCTAACACATAACAGTTCATAATAAAGCTAATGCAAAGTGTTTCGGACCTTTGGCACCCATGACCGCCCGCGTGCGCTTGTCTTGTAGCGTTTCAGAGCTTCCCATAGTCTTCTTTGTCCTACAGGAAAGAAAATACAGAAATGTTTGCATTTTCTGTTAAGTATATTGAATATCTTTAAATCAGCAGCAATTGTTACTTTCCTTTATTCTACACCCTTCTGAAATGGTACACACTAAATGAATAACCATAACATTATCAAGTAATAGTTGATAATACACCTATGAAATAGTTGCTGCTCTGTGTGACAGTATGTTGAAAACTAGGTAGAGCTGGTATCTTAATAATCTTAGCTGCAAACAACGTGAATTCATTTACATCAGAAAACATTTCTTATTATTTTAAATTAGGGGGAAGTTTGAAATGCCAGAAGATGTGGCTACGAAAAAGATTCTTTTATGTTAAACTCTTTACTCAAACGGGCTTTAAATTCATCATTAAATAAGGCCTACACTGATTAGAAGCCAATCTCCTGCAGGTAAACAGGGGACAATGCTTTTGTTTGAGGGGCACTTAAAGCCTGTCTTTCTTTTGTGATTAGCCCAACTCCATTACTGAGCCTAAGGGGAAATGTTTTCAGTCAGGGGGAGCAGTTCCTATTCATTTACAGCCAGGATGAATGATCAGAGAGGATGATCAGGCTCACCAGGTTTGCTGATTCCTATCTGCTCCAGATCGGCCTCTTTGACGTAGCTGAAGTGCTCAATGCGAGTGATATTGAGGCCATCTCTGAGGCGCAGGTAAAACTTCTCCAGCTGGACTTCAGCTAGGAGTTGGTATAGCCATTGAGTGTCCTGGTCCATCACCATGACCTGGCTGACCTTCCTGTTGGGGTTATAGGTCAGAGGTTATAAGACAGTGGAGAGAATTTCTGGCCTATTTTTTCCTTCTCCTGAAAAATCTAATGTTGTTCTAGTAGATGGAAAATTCTTATAGGACGAAACATCCAGGGACCTGAGGATATCACACCAAAACTTGTAATATCCTCAGCTCACGCTTAGGTCAAGTAGGAGAAAGCTCTAGCTAAGCTTTTAACAAAGAGCCAACTTTTCTTCAACAATGCAGGAATCATATAATGATGACCAACTTCACATTTGCTGATATATATATATAAACATACTTTTATTTGCATATGGCTCACACTTTCTGTCAGATACGCAAATGAGGTCACAATGTGACATAGAAAGTGCTGAAACGTGGTGGAAGATGCAGATAAGTGAAAATGAAACAAGCAGACAAAGGTACCACAAACACAGACTAGCATGACATTGCATAAACTGAAAAACTATCTGTATCTGACTCTAGCTTGACAGTCTGCTGAATACCAGTGCATCTGCCTCAAACAGGCCCTCCTCCACACTGTCGTCATTTACGAAGTGGTCTACAAACCCGAACATTACAGCTAACAGGTGGGTTTTCCTGTTTGAGTGCAGCTAGCAAACACTGAAGAACCATTTACTGCTTTAGAGACAGAGAGTGAACGTAAACATCCTTGGTTTTTTAACAGAAAACTCATTTCTTCAGCCAGGAGCAGCACAGAAATGACCCTTTTAACTGCTCTTTATTAGTTACTGTTTCTGTCACTAGTTAGCTCATGTAAAATATTAGCACCAACCAACCAACCCAGTGACGCCACGTTCTGTACTTAAACAAAATGGTGTAACACATGCTCTAAAAACTTCCATTTCATGTATTTCTTAAATACACCTTCACAGAGTCGGAGCTGTGGCACTCTTGAAAGCAGGGCTCCACAGTGTAAATTAGCCTTTATACATGTAGTCTTTCATATCTGCTTTAATCTGGGGCTGAGTTTGGTTCACACGTTAACACCTTAAGAGTGTGCTTTGTCCCTCGCTTTCTTAGTCAGATCCAGTCTAGCCTTCAAAATAGGACCTTACAAAAAGACCAGTCTATGCTTGTGCGTGACTAATTTTGAACCTCAGAGGCAACGATCCCGGTGCTCTGTGAAAAACACAGTTGGAAACTTTAGCTTGTCTGAGGTTTAGGGGCACCAGTCTAACCGGATCCTGTTCGCACAGCATTTATGTAACTGCAGAAGTGATCATGTGTGTTGTAATAACTCTGAAACAGCTGCATGACTGTGACTGATATGAAGATTCTGGTCATATTTAGTTCAAATTTACCAATGTTAGTGCTGATAGTTTTGAAGCTCTTTGTGAGTGAAACAGAAGGAGTGTGTTAATCTGAATAACTTCCTCACTACAAGAAACGAAATGTTAAATGTCAGCAAATTCTTCTTTTATGAACCATGCTGTTCAGTTTACTGGAAGACTGTACCGCCATAAAACACTTGCTTATCACCAAACTAAGCCGAGCAGGTATGAGAGAGGGAAGGCCTTCAACATTCCCCTATCAGCTACTCTGAGGAAAAAACAAAACAAAAACACCTTAGACTTAGCAACTAGCTGGGCTACATTATATTTGACAATTAGCTTTCCTCATTCTAACAGCCATGCACAGGGTGCAAGAGGGTACTAGCCCGGGCTTGCATTACAATTTGTAGGGACAACTCCCAATTAAATGAGCACCTACTGCAAGTTCAAATCAACTCAATTCCCTGCAGATTGCGTTCAAGTTAATTAGTGAAAGCCCACACACACAAAAATGCACACAGGTAAACAAAGATAACTCTGTGATCATTGTCTTTATGTACACAGTGATGAATATTTAACCTGTTGCCCAGCTACTGAAATCTCCTCTCAGTCTCACGTGAACCCAAGGAGTTCAACTATGAAGTTAGCCTAATGTGGCTCAACAGTCACGTGTAGCACTCCCCCACCTTTTATCACACAGGCAGTCTTTTTTTTCCCCTTCCCAACTTCAAATACCAAACTGTGTTGTTTATCCAGTACAGGTGCATATGTTTACACTGCAGAAACTTGAGCAATTTAAGAATGAATCAAGACGAAACTGACAAGGAAGCGCAGAGGAGGATTACTTTTCAAAGAAAGTGCATATTTTTAGTCATGACTGGAATATTATAGTCCACAGACACTCTGATCTGTGATTGAAAGGGTGCTGGGTGTGCCTAAAAAAGGACACTATGAGCATTAAGAGATTTGATTTCTTACCTAGGTAAAAAGCAGTAATTAGTAAGCATACTAATATGTACAGTATGTAAGAAGGCTAATAACTGAAAAAAGTAGTACTCAGAGAATAAACGATAATGTAGTTATTTTGGTTACCTTACTGGATCTGCCATATAAAGGGCTTGGTGGTTTAATTATTATTAAACTGATTGCACCTACTTCAATAAACTGATCAAATCTTTTGTAGCTGTATTGAAAACACAGCAGTCAAATAAATGTAAAAAAGTACTAAAAAGTGTTGTATTTTATAGATACATGTAGTGAAACACGCTAGTATAAAAGCACCATGTAAGTAAACTACACAGTACTTTAACAAAGACATTAACTCTCAGAATTTGTTCTCAATTATTCTTCAAAGGAAATGACAGTCGGATACAAAACAGTACATTTAACACAGTTTTGCATTTCTTAATAAAAAAATAAAAAAAACAATTTCAGCAAACTTACTTATATTATTGAGTTCTTGTTAAAACGCTTTAGTCGCCGGTTGGTGGCTGTCTTAGTCACAGACGCTTCGAGACAAGTGCTCCATGTTTGCGGTGAAACCTGTAACGACGTCGACGACGGTGCTTCGCTTCAAATCAAAGCTTCTGTCTGAGCCCGAAACCCGCTCTTTTTAAATCACCATGTGACAAATTCGGGGTGTTTTTAGTCACAGGTTTGCCCTATATTATTTCGTTTCCCGGTGACAAGTGGATAAGTCATCTACCTGTAATGCTGCGGGTTCCTTCCCCACCTCTTTCCTTTACCTCACTAGACCACACCCCTCCGTCACTCTCACCTGAGCTTTGAACACAAGGGGAAACATGTAAAGTCACTCAAAGGGTTATAATAACCAAGTTAGGCTTCACCCCATGTGGTCTGAGGGAAGTAAATGTATTAATGTGTCAATCGTTGGGAAGTTCTTTATTTTGCTTAATTTTATTGTAAAAAAATAAATAGATAAATAAATCCACAGCACATTTAAACGTACTATATGAATACTTACTAAACAATATGACTTCATGTTTCAAGTATGAATATTAAATCACTTGTTTGTTGTTTTTAGACAGAAAATTTAATTATATAGCTACTACATTAAAATGACTTAAGTTGTAATACTTTGTCTGCTACAGTGGTTTGAGCTAAACTAAAACTGTTTTCATTAAGTTTATTTGTATAAAACGATCTATAAATAAAAACTAATATATAAGGGTCGACAGTTTAGTGAAACTGATAAAGCAAAATAAAGTCTGTCTTATTTTAGTTAAAATATCAGCTAATTTTATTTAACGTTAGCTTTGAAGCTAATAGCGATTTCTTATGTGCACTTAGTTAAAAGTAGGTAAATTTATTGGCAGATAAACATTAGGCAGCTAAAACTGCTTAAAGGTTCAGAAAAGTGTAAGTTGCTTAAGCAGCTCTAGCTGATTTTGACTATAATAATTATAATCATCATCATCATGCCACGTTGAACATATGTTGCCTGCATGTAACTTAATTCTCTCAGAACTTGCATCTGTGACAGAATTTGGTTCAGTCGCCACTAAATGCTGAATAAATATTTAGAAATAAAGTACTTAACTATCATTGACATATAGCTTAACAGACCGCAACTCGAACTGAAGACATTTTTGATGACCTTCAGGACTGTGTGAACCCTTTAGCAAATACTGCTAAAGTTTATGTAAAACTTTTAATTTTAAATGTTTTGTGGGTTGCCACTGCTGTAACTAGCACGTGTTATTGCACTGGTAAAAACCAACAAACAATGTGGTCACTTTGTAAATACATGTTAGTAAAACAGCAATGTGTGTTGTCTTGCTAATACGTGTGCTGCTTGTAATGTGATTACTTTTAATCAGACATTGACTATAGTTTGAAAAGAAGATATATATATTATTTTGGTAAAGTGTTTGTAAACAACCATGTCTTTGTCACCGTATACTGAAGACATTAAGAATGACAAGATGAACTATCTGTAGATGCATGTGCTACATGATGAATCCAAAAAACTGCCTTTAGGCTGGATGTTTGCTAAGAATAATAATTATAATGATGATGGAAATAATATAACAACATAAAAAAATGACAACTTTCAAAAAGATTACAAGGTTTAATTAATACTTCTTTGAACTACTTTTAGTTTGAATCTCTGACTGTATTACTGAATGTATTACTTGCCTTAACTGATCAGGAAATGACCATACTAAATCATAACACTACTCCACATGAATAGTGTTGTGATTAATTTAAGTTAATGAATACTAGAGTACAAACTGTTACTACGGTGTAATTAACACTATTGTGTTACTCTTAAGACTGAGCATGGATGAAACCTGCTATTAAGTTTGAGTCATATGAAGTGTCACAGATGGTTTTCTGTTTCAGTCTTTCTTTCCTCCATGCCTGTTGTTGCTGAGCCAGTTTGACGAGATTTTTAACCTCTCAAGTTGCACATGAATGCAAAGCAGGCAGCACAGATAGAAGACCTGCCTGAACTTTGCACTTCCTGGTACAGTCTCTCCTACTTTACTCCTCTCTGCCTGCCTGCCTCGGTTATACAACCATGACAGCAGAGGAGCCTATCAAAGGACCGTGCACACATGATCGCCCTAAAAGATCTGTTTCCACTTCTTTCAAGCGCTTCCAGCTCGGCTACGGCTTAACAGACACAACAGGCTTGTGATGACTTAGACCTCTTTCAGGAATATGTTTGGGTTTTTTTTTTTTCTGTAATTAGCTTCAGGCAAACAATAGAAACATTACGACATAATGAGGTGACAAATTATGGTGTCATAAAATTTCTTAAATTAAGATGATAATAACCCGTTACACATTTATTTAGAGAGAAATGTGTTGTTTCCAGCAAGCGACGACAGGGTAGAGGCTGACAGGAAGTGTGTGTGGGAGAGATGTTTCCTGTTCTCCTAAATCTCCTGGTTTTCTGTTACACTGGGCATAACTCTGATTTATAGGACACAAGCTTAGCTGGAGTTCATTTCATTTCTGTCTGACCGTAGCAAGATAGGCAGTACCATCCAAAACACAGAAAAACAAACAAAAGGGGATGAAAAAGATACATATAATAAAAATAAAGGGGAAACATGACTTATAGAAGATAAATATGTTGAAAAGTGCGAGAGCTCGTATATGTGAACTTGTATTTTTTTAAATGAGATACAGCAAAATATTTAGTAATGTGTAGACTGCTATTTACACACAGAAATATTTGACTCATATATTTATGTTTTTTAGTTAATATTTACAAGTTCTCACATTCACAAGCTCTTGTATTTTGCAATGTATTTAACTCTACACGGGCGAATCATTGCTGTGAAAATGAAAAATGTCACGACTGAACTGAAAAGACCAGAAGCAGAAAGAAATATAATAGTCTTCACTGTCACTGTTTGTAACTCACACACAGCCAGACTCATATTCATACAGTAAATAAAAGAAATAAGAGACTGAGAACCAGTGCTACCTCTGGGCTGGGCTGGGTTCACCCTGTCAAAAAATGTTAATTATCTTAAAGAGTCCCATGAAGAGAAATAAGATATATGGAGGATGGGTAAAGAATAGAGACTTTGACAAGTTCATTCAGCATCTTGTTATTTTAAACCTTTTGTGTCCGTGTACTTGCTGCATTGTGTGACACTTGTGTTATAAAACTCCACAAGGACTATTTGTTTCAGGTATAATTATTGTAGTAGTCAAAACAACAAAAAAAATCTAATAACCATTTATTGTGTTGTAAACACACACACACACACTGTACCACTTACCAAATCTCACTTTAACCCCCGACTGTTCTTGTTTTTCTGTTTAGGTGTAGAGGTAAAGCCAACCATGTAGGCAACAGAAAATATATTTTTTAAATTCTCTTTTAGTGCTTACAGCTGTAACATGGATTTAAACCATAGCCCAGCAGTGATCGCGCTAATGAATGAAGCGATTCCTGAAGTCTGGGCCAGGACCACCCCCCCTTGTGGGCTGCGAAGGTACTGCAGCTCGATGGCAGTAACAACAAATGAGCCACAGCTACAGTTACATATTTAAAGAAATCTATCTATTTCTATTAAAAAGTCAATCAAAACTGGTACTAAGAGGCTGTTAGTTTGCGATATTACGCATTACTCTGAGCTAATTTTCACTGCTTAGGTCTTAACACTTTGCACAAGAGTGGACAGTATTAGCAAGTTAAAGCCACTAGCCAGTTTTGTTTATGCTTTGAATAAAAATGTAAAGGAAACAGATCATTTTCTTGGCAGCGGGGGGTCTTGAGTTCAACTCCAGCATCTGGCCAGGTCCTTTCTGTGTGGAGTGTGAGTGGGTTCTCTCTCAGTACTCTGGCTTCTTCCCACAGTCCAAAGACATGCAAGTAGCGGTTTTAAGTTAATTGGTGATTCAGAATTGATTGTGTGAATGTGAATGGTTGTCTGTCTCTCAGTGCTAGCCCTGCGATAGACTGGTGACCTATCCAGGGTGTACCCCACCTCTCACCCTATGGTAGCTGGGATAGGCTCTTGATAAGGATAAGGGAAAGAGAGTGGATGAATGGATAGATCACCTTCTCTGATTAGACAGAGGATTTCAGATTAGAAGCAGAAGCAGCTTTTTCATTGTTTTTTTTTCTCTAGAGATTCTTCTCCTTTTCTTTAATCAACCAGGATCTCTCCTGGACGTACAACACCACAGCACTGGCCAAGAAATCACAGCAGCGTCTCTTCTTTCTCCGCAAACTAAGAAGAGCAGGAGCACCAGCCCCCATCATGTACACTTTCTACAGAGGCACCATCGAGAGCATCCTGTCGAGCTGCATCACTGTGTGGTTTGGAGCCTGCAATGCGTCCTGTCATAGAACCCTCCAACGCATAGTGAGAGCTGCAGAGAGGATCATTGGTGTCTCTCTCCCCTCCCTCCAGGACATTTACAGCACCCGTCTCACTAAAAAAGCCCTTTGCATAGCGGCTGATCCCACGCACCCAATGCAAAGCTTCTTCAAGCTGCTGCCGTCAGGGAGGAGACTGCGGAGTCTCCAGGCCAGGACCAGCAGACTGAAGGACAGCTTCATCCATCAGGCTGTCAGGAAGCTTAACTCCCTCCCGATTCTGCCCCCTCTCCCCTCTCTCCTCCACAGTCTCACTGAACTCTGTCACACACACACACACACTCTCTGACTCACTCACTGGCCTGCACCAGTTATTAGTCACTTTGTGGAGCATTGGACTGCCATTACCTCATAAGACTTTGTTGTTACACTATCTCCTTCCGTACATTACCAAATCTCCATTTGCACTATTTGCCTATTTGCACTACCTTGCCTGGTTTACACTCAATGTCATTTACCCTTACCTGAATATTGTATATTGTATAGCTTTTTTTTTGTTATATGTAAAATTGTACTGTATTTATTTAAATTTTTACTTTTTAATTATTTTACTTGCATTTTTAACCACTCTCTTATATTTAAATGTTCATTTGGGTTTGAGAGTAACGAAATTTCTATTCTCTGTATGTCCTGTACATGTGGCAGAATTGACAAATAAAGTTGACTTTGACTTTTGACTTTGACTTTCCTCACACAGTGAGCTGTTTATTCTGTGCATTATGGCTAAGGAACAGAGGAATCAAGGTCATGTTTGAATCCATCTTTAATTGGACCACAGAGGAAATATTTGCTGGAGGACACATGGTGTCTCCCAAATTTCTTCCTTTTTTTAAAGTTTAAAGGGTCAAACTTTTGAAAATGACCACAACTTGAAATCAGAACTTCTATTTTTAACAGAGACATAATATGTCTCCCGTGCACCAGAAAGATGGTGCACCATTTTTGGTGTTGTAGGTTAGATTTCAGTTCAGTTCATTGTTAGAGTCAAAATGGGCACAGGGTTTTGGACCCAAAGGCAGACAGTGAGAGAGAAACCAGGTTTGATTACACAAGAGAACGGGTCTGAGCCAAAGGCAGACAGGTGAACAAAGTTTTTCCTAGACAGTTTGTTTTCTTTCAGATGGGCAGACCAGAGGGGATCTAAGACCGATGGAGAAAAACAACCAATGAAGACGATTTCCTAGAGCTGCACTAGTTACTGAGTCCAACACTGAGCTGGACATAAGTGGATGAAGAGCCGATTCGTACACGTGCAGGTAACTAATGATGGAAAGTTTGTGTGCCAGCAGCACCAGGTGAGGAGAAGCTCCCACATCTCATCGCACCAAGAAGGTGTCCTGACACACTCACTCAGGAAACAGGGAGAGAGAGAGGACACTGTGGAGTCAGGATAATAACGTCCAGCAGGAAAAACCTTTTGAAATCCAAGCAAAATCACAAAGCCACACTTGACCTATTAGATTTGACTGGTGATTCTATATGTGCAGTTTTTATGATGTGATGACCACTGAAAATAGATATGTTAATGAGTCGGTGTATAATAATATGAATGTCACAATAATTGCAGAGATTGAAACTTTACTTATAATTCTTCCAATAAAATAAAATAAAATAGGAAAAAAATCCCCTATTCAAAAGTGTCATGTGACCAGCTAATTTGCACATGTAGTGTTGACCTCAGCAGCAGCCTTGTGAGATTTTTAGGATATAAAATTCACCTTTCTTTGGTCTGAACTTTTAAGTAGGCAGAGAGAAAGTTCCATTTTCAGCCCAAATGTCTGTTTGTTCAGAGCTTTAATGTTCACAGCCATCAATCATTCAGTATCAACTAAGAAGAATTCGAAAACATTCAGATTCTTAGAAGAGTCGTAGTATCGAGATACTAAAACTAAAAAAAAACAACCATGAAAAAAGGCTCACCCCATCGCTCCTGAGTGGAGTGAATTTGTAGCACTCAGAAAGGAATTTGATAAACGTAGTGAGGAAAAACTCCACCTGGAGAACAGGATTAAGCAAAGGCATGTGGAAAAAACTCAGTTGGACAAGAAGTATCGTGAAGTGCGGTCAGTGTTCCAAGACATGGAGAACAAAAATAAAGGCCTGCAAAAAATGTTTGATGAAAGAGAAAGAGGAGCAGGAGGAATTACGCCAACAAATGCAATGTAAGCTTCAAGATATGGAAGCTGAACTGAAAGCAGTTCAGCAAGAGAAGCAAGAGGCACTGAGATGGAGATCATGACCCAAGACATGATTGATGAAGCACAGCAAAAACATAAACAAATGTTGTATGAGCATGAACAGCAGGAGGAAATACAACAACATTTGCAGTGCAAACGTCATAATATGGAAGCTATACACCAAGTGATGAAGTGCAAGCTTCAAGTGGAAGAGAAGAAAAAATGAAGGGCTGCAAGTAATGTTGGAAGAATCAGTGAGACGAAATACCCAACTGTTGAAAGACAAAGAACAGCAGGAGGCAGCACACCAACTGATGAATGGCAAAATTCAAGAATTGTAAGCTATAAATCAAGAGATACAAAGCAAGCTCCAAGACATGGAAAGAAAAAATCAAGGCTCACACACGTTTGATAAAGCCTGCCAAAGAAATGCACAAATGCTGAAAAAAAAGAAAGGGAAGAGTCCAAGCTTGAAGCCAGGGAGAAGAAACATGAAGAGCTGAGATTATTTTAATAATTTGCCTTAAATTTGTGAAGTAATCTATGTATTAGTGTTGACTAATCCTAAAATCAGTTGAAATGGTTCAGCAAGGGGAAGAACTCACAACTCAGAATAAGTTCTATAGCAGGGGTAGGGAACGTTAGTCCTCGAGAGCCAGTGTCCTGCAGGTTTTAAATCTCACCCTGGGTCACCACACCTGAATCAAATGATTAGTTCATTACCAGCCTTTGAAGAACTACAAGACATGTTGAGGAGCTAATTTAGCCATTTGAATCAGCTGTGTTGGATCAAGGACACATCTAAAACCTGCAGGACACCGGCCCTTGAGGCCTGGAGTTGGAGACCCCTGCTCTACACTGACAGTACACTGTTCATACTAACTTATAATAGATATTATAAAGTTGGTACGAAGGAGGAATTCGGTGAATGAATTTCATCCGCTAAAAATCATATTAATCTCTGCTACACCTGATGTAACCTAACTCTGACCATGAGAACAGCTGCTGTGCAACAGTCCAACACCGTGTTACTTTCACTTTATACCACAGGCATCCAAGCTGGTAGCAGTTAAATCGTTGCTTATAAAGCCATCAGTTGACCTAGCTTTCTTAGGCCAATCTCCAACCTAGTAAAACAGCATCCTGATCATCTGCAGAGGAATGGTTTATTTGAAGAGTTTCGGTCAGGTTTCAGAGCTCATCGCAGTACAAAAACAGCTTTAGTGAAGGCTACAAATAATCTTCTTATACTTTTAATGATTTCGTTTTGACTTGTTCGCTATTTAATAAAACAAAAACATCCCCCTAAACCGTGAATGACCACAGAGTCATACAGACAAAGATAAACAGCACCCTCTATTGGGCATGCGACGTAGATGATAGAGTTTTGTCGCTGGTGTAAACGTCATCACTCAGCGACATAGTAGTGTGTTTTTCTAGCTCCCTCTCGCTTTTTCTTTTAAATAAAGCTCTATAAAGGTTTTTGGACCAAAGTAGGATTTATCGTAAATGATCCGTTTTTGATTTCATTGTTCTTGGAAACATATATCGGTGCAAAAAACCAAAAACAACCTGTCCGGAAGTTGATTCAGTGATTGTAAACACACATGGTTCGCTTGCTCAATTATGCCAAAGCTCTTCGATATAAAGTTCCCGGGAGGATGTAAGAGTCTCCCCGATGGCTTCTGGTCAGCCGTAGACGTGTGGATAAAGAAACCTCATGTTGTAAACAAGCGTCTTTGCGGAGTTAAAGAGACAGACAGCAAAGATGCGGACCAAGACGACCTACGGCTCCTGCTGCATGATCCTGAACTCTTCACAGATGTGCTGCTCTTCATGATCAGTGGGGCCTCACCTGCCCACGAACCCGACAAACCATGGTCCTCCAGCGTCAGGACATTTATTCCCAAAGTAAACTGTTATGGGACAAACCTGCATAAAGAAATAATTCTGAAAGGTAAGAGCTTCTCACTTCTACAAACTGTTGTATCAGTTATATTAGTTTCTAAGGCCTTTTCTCTTGTTCTCTGCAGACTTTGGTAGACATCGAGTGACCTTTATTCCATTTGAAGAGGATGCAGAGGGAAAAGTGTCGCTGAGGAAAGGCAACATTTATCAGATTCAACTCTGTAATCAGGACTGTGAGGAATGGTGAGTCTGCAGTCATCATCTTTACGTCAGCACATTAAAAAAAAGAGGAAATGTCTTGTTTTGGATGATAGTTTACTGGTTGATTATACAATCCTTATTAATGCAAATGTCTAATCAGTCAACCACATGGCAGTAATTCATTACATTTAGGCATGTAGACATGGTAAAGGTGACCTGCTGAAGTTCAAACTGAGCATCAGAATGAGGAAGAAAGGTGATTTAAGTGACTTTGAGCATGGCATGGTTGTTGCTGCCAGACGTATAGGTCGGGATATTTCAGAAACTGCTGATCTGCTGACATTTCTAGAGTTTACAGGGAATGGAGTGGAAAAAGAGAAAATATCCAATGTGCTGCAGCTCTGCTTCTTCATGTCAGAGGTCAGAGTATGTCCAGACTTCTTCGAGCTGATAGGAAGCCAACAGTAACTCAAATAAACACTTGTTATAACAAAATTTATAACAAGAATTTAGCATTGCTGTTGCTTGAACATGACAATGAGTTCACCGTATGCAAATAGTACCTCCACCTCTCCACTCACCAGTCAGTCTCAGTCCAACAGAGCACCTTTGGGATGTGGTTTAACATTTTGGGCCAAAATCTTTGAGACATGTTTCCAGCACCTTGTTGAATCTGTGCCATGAAGAATTAAAGCAGCTCTGAATACCAAAGAGGTCCAAGTTGGTGCTAAAGGCAAACCTAACAGTGGGTGTATGAAAGAAAGACAAGTTATCAGGATTTTTTGAGGGTCTTCACCATATATTCCATACTACACCACACCATATAGTATTATTATTTTTGTAGTCCACCACTGATGTTTAAAAATGGGTCAGGCATTCAGTGTCAACAGATATAAGAAAATTTAAACCACAGAATATAATTTAGAGTTGTTATTCTTATTGTTTAATAGTTTTAAATAAAAAAGACTTTGTTACATTGTTTCTGGTTTTTTATTTATTTTGGGTTATCTCCTTTTTCTTGTTAATATTTACAATTATTTTCATATTTAAAATCCTCCTCATGTTGAAATAAAGGAACTTGGAGCAGCGCACTCAGGAAAGGCGACATCACAAACTCTCAGTTAATATACATGTTACTATACTTAAATGAGCACAACACTGTAGATGACTTGTGCTTTATCTGCAGGTCCCTGGAGTTGTGTGCGCTGTCGGTCGATTCCTGGTTCTCTGATGGCGTCGCCTACCCCAAGCTGCCCTGGCTGTCCTCTGACCTGCTGCCTAAACTGGTGCGCTGGGCCACCGAGTGCAGGAGTAGCGAGTTCAGGAACACGTTGTCTCTGCTGCCAGTGGAGAAGTACAGCCTCATGTACCAACAGCTGAAGGACAAGTACAAGGCCATGGTGAAGGTGAGGAGACTGGATGATGTGAGGCTTGTTTATTCTTTTGTTTACGTCCTATTCTCTTGTGTTGATATATTCATATATATTTTTCATACTGTTTCCAGGTTTGGCCTGAGGTTACAGATCCTGAAAAGTTTGTCTATGAGGATGTTGCTATTGCTACGTATCTCCTGGTAACTTCAAACCTTCCAATAATGTTCTTTTCACCAAATGAGTGGATCCTATCACGATTATACTTGTGTTAGCTTTTGAAATAATTAACAAATATGTCCACACAGGTACTGTGTGTGCAGGTAAAAACAACAAATAACTCACATGACCTTATGCCACGTGTCACAGGGTCATGCAACTTAAGCTAAGTCAGTCAACCTGAATGTGAAAAATGACCTTTGACCTTAGGAATCTATACGTAGGTCACGAGTATCAGCAGCATCAGCAGCATCAGCAGCATTTGTCACTCTGCAAATTTGACTACAAAGCTCCCTAACCATGAGTCTGTGTCACCGTGCACGCTGCAGGTGCTGTGGGCTGAGGAGAGAGCAGAGAAAGGTCTGACTGCCAGGCAGTCCTTTGTGGACCTCGGCTGTGGAAATGGCCTCTTGGTTCACATTCTGACCAATGAAGGGGTGAGTTCAGTGCTTGATGAATTCATGTAAAAGCAGCAGTTTATTAGGCCAGATCTTCACGCTGAACCTAGTGTTTGATCTTTGCGAGTGACTGAATCATCAGCTTTTGTTCTGCACATTGATTTTCTTCTAAACTCAAACAAACAGCAGCTACTTCCTGGTTACATTCTCACCCAAAGCCCACAAAGTCCTCAAAATCAACCACAGTATGAGATCACTGTTCATATTTGATAACCCTGTATATGGTGGTCACATATAAAACATTTCACACTAACTTTAGGAAAGCCAGAAGCGCTGTCTTAAAGGTACAGTCAGTATATTTCTTTTAGTTTATTTGATAAAAAAAAAAAAAGATAGTTGTACTCATAAATATACATATATTAGTGTGTAATTACCTCTTTCACCAAACTGATATGTTCATATAAACTTAGAATGAATCCATTAAAATTACATCGTAGAAACGGACTGCCATGTTTCGCCGTATTTGACTACCGTAGTCGGGAAGGACATCTCCCTTATGATTAAAGGCTTTTTAAATATCTGTCTAAGCCAAAGTCGAAGCAAAAGAGAACTCGTAGACTTTTGAGTGCCGTGGAGGGACATTTAAATTTGTGCCTGCACATTTAGGCTCGCGACATGAAAAACTATACCTGACCACTTCTCTGTTATCTGAGAAGTGGTCTGCTTCCCCAAACAAGCAAAAATGCAAAGGCAGGAGACAACGTCACCGGCATCTTAATAAAATATAATATAAACCTTATCTCATACCTTGTTTCTTGAACTGAAGACACGAAAATATTCATAACTATGCTGATTTATTCCAGATATTGTCCCAATTACATATTTTCAACAGATTAGAAATGTGACCCTCTCATATTCGGGCAACTGACAATGAGCTGGCTAAACAACAACAACAGTTAGTATAATATAGTTTAAAGGTCACATTTTCCCTCTGATAATCAGTTTGATTGCATTCTCACATTGGATACAAGTTTATTCAGTAAGTGTCTGATTCCAACAATGTTGGATCCACTTCACTGACGTTGGCTAACAGGAGCTAACAGCGGCAAAAACAGCAGCTCAACCCGTTTCGATCTCCTTTGACAAAGTAAAGCGTAAATAAAGATGCACATCTGTCACTCAGAAGCTGAGGTAAACATTGGACTGACAGCCTTTTATAGACAGGGGAAAATGCCGGGGCAGATCCAGATCTGGTCCAAACAGTAGTAGAAACAATTCGGCCGCCATTGTCGTTAAGGGGTTCATTCTAAATTTGAATGTTTTTGATCTGACTTGGCTGAGTGTGTGAATGTGTTTGAGGTTGATTGGCCTCTCTGACCATCAGGCCATCTTGTGTTGCAGCACCCTGGAAGGGGCATCGATGTTCGCAGGAGGAAGATCTGGGACATGTACGGCCCCCAGACTCTGCTGGAGGTGAGCGAGCCGAGCATGTGTCGTTATCTTTTCACATGAAATGTCTGACTCCGTGTCCTCACTTTGTGCTTCAGTTTATTGTAATGAGAAAGTACAATGCAGCATTCATAAAGATGTAAAAGTAATGATCAGTGAGAATTTTACACCCGCAGTGCTGTGAAAAAGTATTTTCCCTCTTCCTTATGTGTTTAGAAATTAGAAAAAGACAACCCGAATAAATAAAAAGTGCAGTTTTTAAATCGGGATTTAATTTATTCAGGCCAACAAAAATCTATCCAAGCATACACGGCCCTGTGTGGAAAAGTAATTGCCACCCTAAACCTATGAATGTGGTTTTGCCTCCCTTGGCAGCAAGAACTGCAATCAAGTGATTGTGATAACTGGCAGTGAGTCTCACATCAGCGTGGAGGAATTTTGGCCCACTCATCTTTGCAGAATAGTTTTAATTCAGCCACGTTTGAGGGGTTTCCAGCATGAACTGCTTGGTTAAGGTCACACCAAAGCATCTCAATTGGATTTAAGTCCACACTTTGACTAGGTCACACAGAGAGAGCATGCAGACTCCACACAGAAAGGCCTGACAACATGGCGGATTTGAACCCTGGACGTGTGCGACGGTGAGGCAACAGTGCCGTTATCTGAGCCGTTTAGAGGTGGACCTGCTGGTGTGTTTCAGATCTTGAGGTTTAGGGCAGAACTTGATGGTCGTCCCATCAGACGTTCTTTTTATGAATTGCTTTGTTCGATTTATGCCCGATGTAACGGGACTCAAACGTTCCAAAAAGTTCAAATTTTGTCTCATCAGTCCACAGAATATTTTCCAAAGGTCTCTGTGATCATCAAGATGTTTTTTGGCAAATGTGAAACAAGTTTTTTTTGGTCTGCAGTGGATTTCTCCTTGTTCTCTCCCCTTGATGCTGTTTTTGCTCAGTCTCTTTCTATCGTTGAATCATGAACGCTGACATTAACTGAGTCATACGAGGCCTTCAGGTCTTTAGATGTTGTTCTGGGTTCTTTTCTGACCTCCTGGATGAGTTGTCAGTACTCTTGGAGTCAATTTGGGAAGCCGACCCCTCCTGGGAAGGTCCACACTGTTCCAAGTGTTCTCCATTTGGGGATTATGGCTCTCAGTGTGGTTCAGTGGAGACTCGAAGCCTTTGTGACCCTTTCCAGACTGATAGATGTCAGTGACTTTGTTTCTCAGCTGTGTCTTGAGATCGCGCCATGATGGATTGCTTTTTGAGATCTTTTCGTCTGCTTCACTTTGTCACACAGGTTCTGTTTAAGTGGTTTCTTGACTCAAAAAGTTTTTTTTTTTTTACCCTTAATAGTGAAAATGTAATCTAAAACCTTCAGTTTGCATTTGCTTGGGTTACCTTTGTCTAATATTAAAATGGGATTTTAAGTGTTAAAATTACACAGAAATGCTTTTTCACAGCACTGTACATTTCTCGTAGTATACTTAAGAGATTCTTGCTTTTATGATTGTATTAAGCTGCACAAAGAAAATACTACCAGAGAAGCTTGCATACACATGTGGACACACACATTTCCAGAGAAACCTGCCCTGAAAACGCCGCTTTCTCCCATCTGCCTCCTGTCCTCAGTCGCTCATTTAACAACAAGCTGCTGACTGCTTCCATTTCAGGTCATCTATTATTGACCGATTTTAGCGGAGCGGATGTGGTAGAACAATCTCTCTGCGCCCCCGGGGCAGCTGTACTCAGTCCTCAACCTTTATTCGGAAGCTCTCTGGACTTCACAGGCTCTTAACTCTCATCATTTGTGATGTTGGTGTCAGGGCCATCTGTTATATATAAAAGGATTTATATAAACTCTCTAAAAAAAAAAAAAGTTGTTGGGATCTTGTAGTTGTTTTCTAATTGCAATTAAAAAGAAAATTAGTTGAGCCCACTAAGAAAAAAACAAGCCAAAACTTTAAATGCATCTCAAATAAAAGTCTAAGAAGATAAAAAGACTTATTTCTATTAAATGATTCTGAATTAAATTAGACCAGCGTGCATCCCTCCTGCTCTAAGGACCTCTTGTGCTCTTTGGGTCTGTGCTATTTCAGGAAAAGGCAATTACTCCCAGCGAGAGCTTCTTATTCCCGGGTACAGACTGGCTGATTGGGAACCATTCGGACGAGCTCACACCGTGGATCCCCGTTATAGCAGCCAGGCGAGTCATCAGGAGACACAATCACACTCAGCAGCTCAAGTGCCAGCTGATCTCTCCAGTTTTGGAATAACATTATGGGCAGGGGGTGATGTGTGAAGAGTGTGTGTGTGTGTGTTTACTGAGACGGCCACCTGATGGCGATGTTGAGCCTCAGTGTGAGGAGTCAGATTTTTCCTTGTTTGAGACTGCAGATGATGATTTCTTGTAGTGTGTGTGTCGCTTCCTGTCTGAAAGCTTTCAGTTAAAGGTGGAAAAATGCTTAACGAAAACAAGTCCTCTGCAGTCTGACTGTATTAAAGAGTAATGTAATGATTTATTTTGTCCCTTCTTTTTCAAATTATAGGTCGTCTTATTCCTGCCGCTACTTTGTCCTCCCCTGCTGTTTCTTCGACTTCTGTGGAAAATACCAGAGACGCCAGTGTAAGAAGTCTCAGTATAAGGAATACATCGACTTCATCGCTGAGGTCAGCCAAGTCTGTGGCTTCAACACTGACGAAGACTGTTTGAGAATACCTTCTACTAAACGGGTAGGCTGACAAAAACAGAGTGGAGGCGGCTTCACAGTAAATCCATCTGACTTGTTGTAAACATTTGTTTGACTCCGGCCCCTGTTTTTTTCTTCTCCTTTCAGTCTGTGCTCCAGAACAAATCACATTGTATTAGTTCAGCAATTTGTGAATTCTTCTTCTCTCTCCACCCGTCTACCGCGCAGCTCTGCTGTCAGCTATCAAATATTTAATACAAGACAGAAAGGGAAAGAAATAAAGACAGAAATCCGTTTGATCCATTTGATTTGTGAAAATTAAAACACACTCTAGTTATGACGTTTCCCATAATGCACCTCAACTGCATTTCTCCCCTGCACATATCTGAAAGTTATAACTCTTCTTAAAGAATAGCACAAAAGGTCCGCGTTGCCAAGACAGCATCACAGTTGCTGCACATCCATGATGAGAATCTGCCGTTCCACCGCATCACAAAGGGGCTGTGTTGGGTTGAGATCTGGTGACTGTGGAGGATATTTGAGTACAGGGAACTCGCTGTCATGTTGAGCTTTGTGACATGGAGTGTTATCCTGCTGGAAGCAGCCATCAGAAGAAGCTACACTGTGGTCATGAATGTATGGACATGGTCAACAACAAAACACATGCAGATTGTGGTGTTTAACATTTGGTTAGTACTGAGTGTCCCACAGTGTGCCAAGACTGCCTGTTGATCCAAGGCAGGATCCATGCTTTCATGTTTACACCAAATACTGACTCTACCATCTGAATGTCACAGCACATAATTGAGACTTATTGGATCAGGCAATGGTTTTCCAGTCTTCTGTTGTTTGGAAAGTCTGTGTGAACTGTAGCCTCAGCTTCCTGTCAGCTGGTATGGTCTTCTGCTGCTGTAGCCCAACTGCTTCAAGGCTGGATCTGTTGTGCACTGAGATGCCTTTCTGCACCTCGGTTGGAATGAGTGGTTATTTAAGTTACTGCTACCTTCCTGTCAGCTCGAAACAGCTTGGACCTTCATCAGGTTGTCTTGACCAGCTGCTGTCATGCAATTAGCTTATTAGCATATGAGCAGTTGAAGCTAATAGTGGTGAGAAGGTGAATTTTACGTTTCGATAGAACAGAAAATCAGTACTTGTAGAAGTTTGTCAGCAAATTCATTACATGCTTTTTATAATCCTGGGATTATGTGGAAACACTTCTCAGCGCTATGACAGTGGATGGCTGAAGTAAATCATACAGCTGTGCTTCCCAGCCTTTTCTCCACCTGGGCTTCGTTTAGTGTAGACGTACAATAAATCAAGGATGTCTTTATAATCCCAGAGGGAACAATAAATCTGTTAGCGGGTAGCCATTAATAGCTACAATATACACGTGGCCATAAAAAGAACAAGCTATTATTTTCTGGGCTTTGCTGTTTGCTCATCAGTAACACTCAGTTTGCTCATATCAGCAAAAGCTCTCCCACAAAATTATTTCAGTGTGAACATTTTCAAATGAAAAGAAAAAGTATGATTTCTTTTTTTTAATCATGAACATAATTCATCTCATTTAAAATGAATGACAAGAAAAGAAACCAAAACAGGGAGAAGAAAATAATTATTTGTCGTTCCTGGTTTTACAATTTTAATCCTCAGCACGTGGGAGTTGCCCTCACACTCAGCTCTCTTTTTTTTTTCTGTTTTTCCTGCAGGTGTGTCTTTTAGGAAAGTCAAGAAACTATCAGTTATCTGACGAACCTGAGGTAGAGCAACAAAGGGCTCATTACATCCACAGCCGCTGCACTGCTCCCGGGGTCACAGTTCAGAGGTCAGACGTCAGTAATGACGAGGACTGTTGCAATGGGAACGGAAGCTGTAACGGCACCCCCGGGAGCTCCTGGGGAGCCGGGTTCCAGCCGCGAGATCGCGTCGAAACGGTGCGAAATTGTGCTGCTCTCCCGCGGGACGTTGTTGATGGTGTTGTTCTGCGGGTTGCTAATGCTCTTCTGGGAATGACCGTGGGCGATGGAGAAGGATCCTGCCATGACTGGAACCAAGGAGGTAAAACGACTGACATGAGTCGCTGCTGAACCGAGTCACAGGTTCAGATCAAATCCAGAATAGGATCAGTATCTGTGAAGTGTTCCTATTTGCCTGTAGGACAGAAAGTCTCAGCTCTGGCATTCAGATGCATCTTAGGAAGGTTCTTGTCTATATGAGATATTATGATGTCATCATGTTGCCTAACAACCACCTAGCAGTGGGCTAAATTCACCAATTTTTCGCACCATAAACAGCTTTTAAAGGCATTGTCACGTTTTTATATCACAATTATTATTAATTATTGTCTTTACCAAAAAAAAGCACCTTGAGGCAACTGCTGTTGTGATTTGGCGCTATGTAAATGACCCAGTTTTAGCATATCAAAAACATCTATCACCCCTATTTTTTTATTAACTTTTCTCACTGTGATTAAGTGTATCAACCTGTAATTAAAGGCAAAATGACTTTATAATGTGTTTTCTGCTGGAGAGGTGGCTGAGAAGAACATTAGATGAGCTTGAAAGTGTATATAATGTAAGAAAGCCTAAAAGGGCTGGTAGGTGGATGTGAATGTCTTCGGATAAGCAGCTGTTGTGAACCACACTATTTAAGCCTTGTCCACATATACAGGATACAGATTCACTGCTCTCCCTTTGCTTCGTAGCTAATCGTTGGCTATTAGTGGACATCCCGTTGCTTATGTGGTCCTGTAATGTATTTACCACATCGGTGTACAGTACTCTGCTAAAGTCTTCAGCCACACCTCATTTCTTTATATTTTGCTGGGAAAATGAGAAACGGGTCCAATGATTTATTGAAGAGTGCAAATATTTGAATGTGGGAGACAGACCTTTTAAAATCAGGCTTATCTTTCCTTTTTTTGAGAAAGATTATAATTAAGGCTCGATCAGGTAACCCTTAGTTACGCTGCTGAGTTGCCAGGGGCTTGTTGAGTGTTTCTTGTTCTTTCACCCTTTTTTACTCTTTGTTTTTATGCACCACTCTGGATTTCCACAGTGTGCCTTTTTTCCTGTCTCCCTCCCCTCACCCCCAACCAGTCACGACAGATGGCTGCCCCCCCCCCGAGCCTGGTTCTGCTGGGGGTTTCTTCCTGTTAAAAGGGATGTTTTCCTTCCCACTGTTGCCAAGTGCTTGCTCATAAGGGGTCATCTGATTGTTGAGGTTTTGTCTTTATCATTGTAGAGTCTTTACCTTACAGTATAAAGCGCCTTGAGGCATCTGATGATGTGATTTGGTGATGTCACCCTCTGCTGGCCATTACAAAGAATGCAGGTTTGGGGCATTTCCCTACCACGGTCACTTTTCCGATCCCCGGGGCTACCTCCATCTTTTGTACACAGGCTTTGCCCTTGATCAGTTACATAGTGAGTGCTTTTCACCTCGTGTGGTGCGGTGCAGATGTAACCAGATGCCTCTGAAACGGCACCGTCACAATCAATCGTTACATATAGTGTCAGCACTTTTTAAAATACACCAGCTACACCATTACATCAGCAGCACCTACTGCCTGAACTTCGAATTTCACTCTTCGTCCATCATCCCATCTAACCCCCCACCTCGCTGATTACCATCCTGCCCCTCAGCATCAGCCGGTGAGACCTCATGACACAGAGCGACGCCTCTTTGAACTCTGCCACACCCTCCGCCAGCTGCGTACCACACAGCCCGTATCAAACACCCACAGACACGCACACACATGCTCTTTTACAGCACCCACGCAATCACCTTTGTCAACACCTCTGCAGCCCCGCTGACACACACACTCACACACAGTCACACATTATGAACGAGATAAGAGCATGAAGCCCGCTATTATTAAAACAGAACGTTTCTCGTCAGGGTGTCGGTGGAATTAAAGGTAGAAAATTTTAGGGAGAGTGAATAAAGGGAGAGTGTAACTCTGTATGGAGATGACTGGATGAATAATGCACCACCATCTATGATTTATGCATGAGCATGCATTTGTATTGAGGGATTCCTACCAGTTATCTGCTGTGTACGAACAAAGGCTAAATTGAGAGGGAGCCAGCGCATGTTAAATAAATCCAGATGGGTCTCGGAGTCATTTAAAGTGCTTTGGAGTTTAGTTTCTGTCTGTTCTTTAATGCATCTTCAAAAAGTCTAATCATTTTCAATATGTGATGCATCTCTTTTTGGCACTTAAGCGGATATTTTATGATCATTTTGTTTCTGTGGCTCTGGTGCGACGTCAGACGATGTTCTTTTATCTTTTCTTTTATCTCTTTTACTGTAAAGACAAACAAATAATCCGGTTTAAGCTCTGAAACTATCAGAAACAGGTTTTCACTATGCATAAGAGTCAGTATTTTTCCTGTTTGGCCAACTAGTGTTGGGTTTGTATCATAAGACTGATACTCAGTGATTTATAGTAATTCTTTGAAATGAGAATTCCCGATTAACATCAATCGGACTCTTTTTTTTATTTGGGCCAAGTTCTTATATTTAACAGATTTGCACTGAGCAGTTTGGCGTATTTTACTAAGTGAAAAAAAACAAGTTAAAACATCTTAGTATTGTTGCTGCTGCTGCTTATATCAGTTGCATATATTGTGCTTCCTGTGCATTAAACTTAAATATATCTCACAGCTCTTCTGAGACACTGTAAATATGAAGCAAGTTACTAATTCATGCATGCTGTAGTGCTGAGTCACAGAGTTATGCAATCATGCCGAGAATGAAAATCTGTGTGTAGCTGTACATCGAGCGACACTAAATGTCAACTCAGTAAAATGTCAGAGGTACAGTAAACACGCTATTGTAGTGAATAGAAGCAGCCTGCGTGGAAGGGCGCGGTGTGTTTTTGATGAGTGAATGCTTCACTTCACTCTTTTTCACGCTGGAACATTTTCTGCTTTCTGCTTTCCTTCAGTTTAAACCAAATATTTTTCAGATTGTCGGTTTGAAAAAATCCAAACTGTGTTTTTTGGGTTGTTTTTTTTTTTTGTATACTTTTGCTTTTGTCTCCAAAATGTCATTCATACAAAGACCGGTTTAAAAGTTGCTTTCAGCTGCTCCCTTTTTCGCAAAGGGTCACCACAGCAGGTAGCTCCGCATGTTTGATCTGGATGTGCTGGACGCACTTCCTGACACAACCCCAAAGGGATTTGTGTCTCCTCCCAGACTGAACCGGGGGATCTTTTGCTTGGCAGGGAAATGTGTAAGCCACATGCTCGAGCCATAGATATATGAAGATGAGTGTAAACATTATTTATTGGGTGCTATAAGAAGATTCAGCAAGCATGCATATTAACTTTTAGTAGTAATAATAATGTAATTATTGGTTCTAGTACATGTCAGTGTCCTGCATTACTATATAAATGCCAGTAGTCCATTTTTTTTAGGTTGCCAGGCAACATGGTGGCATCATAATATAGCAAGTTCATGTTTCAGTTCACCTGATTGTTACTAGCTTTGCACCTTTGCCAGAACGTTTACCAACTTTTCATCACCCTGTTAATAGATTTTTTTTAAAGGTCTAGCAAAAAGCTGGCGTACTCATTCCTTTGCATTGCAGGGCCGTCTTGCTCTCCCGGCACAGCAATAGCATGTCTCCTTTCCTCTCTATCTGCTGTGTTTATTGCTCTGTGAGCTGAGGTTGCAAAGAGAGACGGAGCGCAGCCGTGTACAGAGAGATGTGATGGAAAAAAGTGAGACTTCTGTTGTTGTTTGTCTGAGTGACCATTTTATACGCAAGTTAAACGGTTTGCAGAATCATAGCATTGCTATTGTCTCCAAACACTATGATTCCCCCTCCCTCTGCTCGCCTGGAGAAGCTTTGATTGTTTCTCAAGCCCAAAACTGGTATTCAGGACAAGTATATAGATTTATTCTTCTTCTTTTGGCTGCTCCATTTAGGGGTCACCACAACAAATCACCAGCCTCCAACCTCTTCTGTCACCCCAACCCTCCGCATGTCCTCCTTCTCCACATTCATGAATCTTCTCTGTGGCCTCCCTCTATTCCTCCTGCCTGGGCAGCTCCGTGTCCACTACCCCTCCTCTGCTCATCAAGACAAATATCACCCTGAAAGTATGTCATCCCTCAGAAATATGTCCTGTCATCCTTAGTCGCCTTGTGAGAGTTGCAGTTTTTGCAAAGATGGAAATCACAGCTGAGCTCTTCTCTTTTTTTTCCTTCAGCACAACAAAAACAATCCTACACAACAGGCATCGTTTCAAACACACAAGTCCAACTGTACTTTAAGCCAAGCCATTAATACTCGTCTGCACCTGGTCTTAGTCCAAGCTGCATCTACTCTGTCGATACTGTCCCTATCCCATTAATCCCCATTAACATTGTAGGCAGTAAAGGGCAGCTCTAAACGGTGTATTGATATTATATTAAGGCCTGGAGCTCCCTGGCGTCAGAGCTGTGGGATGAGAGTCTGCCCAGTTTCACACTCTGCAGCATACGACTGGGTTTGGCTGCACTAGTGTCTGTGAATGTGGGAGTGTGTTGCATATTTTAGGGATTAACGCAGCAATTTGGCCAACTAAAATTAGGATGTATTTGGGTGGACAATATGTTTTTCGATGAATTTCAGCAGCAGAAAGACAAAGTTCAGAGACCCGACAAGCAGAAGAGTTTAAAGCTGAACAGTTTCTTTGAGGAACTGAGTTTTGGATAAGAGGGGCAGACGGTGCTTTTCATTCATATTCAGTATTCATATCGTCTCTAAGCCAGCAGGGATTGCAGGGAGTGACCACAGAGGTATGATGAAGATGTCATTGAAGATGCAGAATTAAGTCAAATATAGTTATGAAATCATGTGGCGTGTCTCTCCCTCCAATACGTCAGAGAAAGGAGGAAGATTGTCATTTGTATAAACCAAAGGTCAGCTCTGATTCAATTCCCTTGTGGTGTAAAAAGGGCAAGGCCAGAAATGCCAAAAGATCTTTCTAACCATTGCGTGAAAGCATGTGTGAATACAAAGGGGTTTGTCACCTATACTATGCTAATCCTAGAGGTTAGAACTGTATATATCCTCTTTTTCCTTTCTAAAATCTCTGCCCCAGTGGAGAGGTGACAAAAATGATTCAGGCTCCCAAATGGCTACTCTGGCAAAAGGCGTTCCAGTTGCCCTGACAGCTTGTTGGAACAGCTTTAACTGAGCATACTTTACAGCTCTGACAAACACTGACAGATAGCTACTCTCTACTGTAAACCGATCTGTATATACTATGTGTATATATAGCTTTGCTCGCATTTTCTTGTCATAAAACAGCTGATAACATCAACTCAAGCCGAGTGGTTCTTTGTCTGAAATGCTGGATAAAAACGATCTCTGTGCATGCTGAAGCACCGTGTTAATGCATTGATGATTATAAAATCAATAGACCTCTTCCTGCACATGTGTAACTCCCATCTTTCATTGTTTGTCCCTCTTCCCTGCTCTTCAGGCAGCCTTTCTGTGAGCGAGGTTGCGGGGCTGTTGGGGCAGGAAACCCTGCGGCTCCTGAAGAAAGAGTGCGGAGGTCTTCAGACGCTTCTGAGGAACAATCATCAAGTATTTAGAGGTAGCTTTTCTGCACGCTTCTCTACGTTATCATAGATGGTTCATTTGAAAGTCGTATTGTTGAGAACTAGACTATTCATTAAGTACAATATAGTGCTTAAATGAAACCAGTGACAGTGAGAGAGATACTGGAGGTTATATGAGTAACAGAAAGGGTGTTAAATAAAAAACGTTAGCTTCTTTTTAAAAAAAGATTTTGTTTGAAAGAATTTTTTCCAACAGTTCAAATCATAGACTGTATATAAAAGATGGAGACCTTAACCCTACTTTCTGGGGATATTTCAAAGTTACCCTATTTCTTGTTTGTTTTATGACTTGAGTAAACGGTTAAAAGTAAAAGTCTATCTTCCTAGATTCTGGTTTCAAGTCTTCTTTAATAGATCCCCCCAAAAATGTCTTAATTAGAATACAGCTTCTGCTTTATTTTTTACACCTTGCTCGTTCAGTGTTCGTCAGTAGAAAAAGCCCTCAGAGGAGTCAGCTGTCCAGTTTTTCCATTACGAACATTTTGTTTGATCTAAAATGAGCATCCTATTTAACATCACAGTGAACAATGAATGTAAGCTAGTTCTTCAAACTAGCTTGCTAGCTAGCATTAGTCCCACCTCCTGGTCTAAATATGGTCACTTCTTTAAAACAATAAGGTGGCGATGGCCTCGTTCCAGGTTGCAAAATTTTACCCATATGTTGACATCTTTTAAATACAGTGTATGCTTTAACTTAAGACTTTTAAAAGGGACTATTTTTAAAGATAACCATGGCGACAACATTTTTTTTTTTTTCAAATTTTATTCACTCACTAGTCACAAAGAAGTCTCAAATGCTGCCATGGAAGTCGTACCGTCATTGACTTTGCTACTAGACCGCAAAGCAGTGTGTTTTGCTGCTGTCCCTGGTTAAAAGTGTCAGACAGCAGTGTGAGAAGTATGCCTTCCTTTTTTTCCCCGGTAACCACAACATTGACATCAAAGTGTGTTTAAGCGTACTTGTGCTTGGCAAAACTCTGAATCGTCCGATCCAAAGAGTTAGTTTGCTTGGTGTCATGGCATCAAACTGGGCTTTTGTTGATTGAAAAAGAGGGGAAATGAGCGCTTTTACCATTGTCATTTGGAATTTGGTTGGTCTCGAGGGATCAGTTTGAGAAAATTGGATCCCCTCCCCTACAGAAATTGCTTAGAGTGCAAGCAAAGTGAGACTTGAGATAGAAACAAAGTTGACAGTTCTTTCCGATAATAGATAAAAATGACCCTCGAAAGGTGAGGAGCTTAAAACCTGTGGGGGTCAGCACAGACATGACTTTTTCTGCCCTGGTGCCCTTACAGCCAGGCATCTATGTGGTGTTCTTTTCCAAATCTCTTTCTTTTGGGAAAATGTTTATTTGTATCTTTTGGGAGGAGTGTTTCAGTCTGATAGATTTTGTGTCTCCCTCTCGTCACTCGTCTTTAGTTGAAGGAGGGCGTGTCTACATAAGAGACTGGCGGGAGAGGAAGCCCTTCAGGGCGGATGCCAAAAGGAAGCCCGTCGCCCCGGGTGCCCTGAAAACTCGCCTCTGCTGGTTTCATGCTCAGCACCCTCAGGGCTGCCCCCTGCAGGCCGAAAACTGCGCCTTCGCCCACGGAGCAGACGATCTCCGACCCTCGACGAGGCCGCTGAAGAAGATAAAGAATGACGCCTTTTGATTGACTTGTTCGTCACGACTTTTCATTGACTTTGTTTGGATTTTTAATTTGTGCAGAGCTCTGCACATCGTTGTTTGAACTCTAGTTCCCAGCCCTGTAGCCTCAAAGATAAGATTCAGGTCCAAGCAACGAGTTTTATTGAGGCAACGTTACATCATTTCTGGGAATTGAAGCCTTGAAATCTCACTGTCCTCTTTCTTCTTTGTAAGGCTGCCAACATGCGATGCTTCCTGGTGGGGCTTCACTGCTGGAGCTCTCTAAACCTCTGGGTTATGTTGTCTTGTGAAATTTAATTTCAAAGCATCCTGTCTCCTATTTATTTAACTGTTGGTCTTCTGTCGAGTTCAGGTATACTTACTCACTATATAAAGCTGATTTCAAGCTACGTCTTTGTATTTTTATTTAAAGATTATCAGCTCTGTGGTGGATCTTCTCCTCGCCCACAGCATAAAAAACTCTAAAAGCTCCTGTAAACTTTCAGTATTTAGCTGCGTGCTTCACTTAGACATTTCATTCAGCTCAGACGTGTGCTTTGAGGTTCACAGACAGGGCGGGGGAGAAAGGCCGGACAGCATTTGAACAAAGTAAATGTTAGCAGTATGAATTATTTGTTGGCAGGAGTCGAGGGCTGAGCTGCGTGTTGTCCCGTCTGGATGGGCGCTCACTGCTGCGTCTTTCTAACAGCTTCCATCACCCTGTGGCTCAAATGTCAAAGACGGTAAGGCCCTCCGAGGGACTGCAGCCGAGCAGTGAGAAGAGCCTCCCTGGGGTTTGTTTTGTGTATGTGACAGACAACAATCAGACTGCTGATACAATAAAAACATTGATTATACAATCAGTGTGTGGCAACACTTAATCATATTTTACCAGATTGCCTAACAATTTGCAATTTGAAGCCTAAATGTATTCTGAGTGCTGTGTTTCTGCTGTTTGAAGCTAAAACATATACATTTAGTTGGAGACTGTAACAAATGTAACACATACCAAAGGTCCTCAAACACCACTCAGCTATAAAGAGAGACAGTTATGTATTGTGAAAGCGAACGCACCATTAATGCTGAACGTAACGCACTGACATTCAGAAGTCTTTTTTCAGACACCAGGCAGTAAAAAGAATAAAATAAAAACACAGTAGAGGAAGCGAGACTGAAAAATACTGGTTTCAAAACTACTTTTGTCGACTCAGAAACATGACGACGTTTAAAGATTTGACTATATACACAGTGGTGTGAAAAAGCGTTTACCCCTTCATGATTTCCTATTTTTGTATGTTTGTCACAATTAAATGTTTCAGATTATCAAACAAATTTAAATATTAGACAAAGATAACACAAGTAAACACAAAATGCAGCTTCTAAATGAAGATGTTTATTTTTAAGGGGAAAAAGTGTCCTGTGTGGAAAAAAAAGGACCTAAACCTAATAACTGGTTGGGTCAACCTTAGCAATCAAGGCTGCAATCAAATGTTTGCGATAACTGGCAACGAGTCTTCTACAGCACTGTGTTGTAATTCAGCCACATTGGAGGGTTTTTCAGCATGAACCGAATTTTTAAGGTCAAGCCACAGATAATTTGTATCTGTTTGATGATCTGAAACATCTGTGCGTGCGTGCGTGTGTGTGTGTGTGTGTGTGTGTGTAGGGGGCAAATGTTTTTTGCAGACATAAATGAGAAAATCTTATTTATGTCTGCAACTGAAAATGTCTTTGAGAAAAGCTTCCTTTGTATTTTTGTACTTCACAAAATAAGATACAATCTGCTTCTGATACATTTGTCTAACACATATAAAGAAATCACCACTTTCGCTTGTTGTGTCCTAATTTCCTGACTTAACTCATGATGGTGACTCACAGTAAATGCTTGAAATTGGCTTTTGTGGCATCAAACATATACAAAATATAAAAGGAAACTCCCCAAATTTGACTGAATGACTCAATTCAGTCTAATTCAGTTTATTTATAAGTCGAGTAAGCACTTGGTGACAGTGGGAAGATAAAACTCCCTTTTAACAGGAAGAAACCTCTAGCAGAACCAGGCTCAGGGTGGGGCAGCCATCTCCCATGACCAGTTGGGGGTGAGGGGAGGAAGCCAGGACAAAAGACACACTGTGGCTCCATAAAAAGGCGAGTGTGTCTCATAAAGTCCACACTGTGGTTGAAATGGACATCTTGAGGTTACATGTAGCTGACCGGGTGCTCACGTCTCCCTGCTCAGTGGCTTCGTCACTGAATATTGATGTGGATTCACAATCATTTGCTCAGCCTGGTCAAAGGTTCAGTAGAGGAAGAAAGTTCTCTAGTGTTTTTGAGTAACTGCGATCAGTAAATAGAAACTTCCTCAGAGATGACAGAGCATTTAAACATAACAGATGCTTCAGCTGTGAGATGGACATAAACTGCTCAGTCGTAACGTGTATAGCAATGTGTGGATTTTAATGACCCGTTTAAATCACTTGTCCCCCTCCCACCCTTCACCCCACTCTGTTATGTTTCTTGGAAGAAATGAAATGATGAAAATGCTCATCTGATCGACCTGCTGCCCTATATTTAACTGCTGCGACATGGCCGGGGAGTGGAGGCGGGTACGTACCCATCCCAGCTCTACACTGTTGCTGATCCTGTTGTTGTGATCTTTTGGCCCCGGCCCTTACACTGTTGAATAAACCCGCACAATGACTGTTTATGTCTGTTTCACACCGCTACCCTGGAGATCAGTAAAGCAGACCCACCCTGTCCCTATAAAACATAACAGGAAGTCTGCTGTCTACTCATTTGCAAAAACAAATATAAACAAAATAAAATATACATATGCACATGCATCAACTTAACCCTTTAAAGCCCCAAACCATGAAATACTTGGCAGCAAATTCAAATTTTTTTGAAAATTGAGTGTTTATCGAATGCTCTGACAATTTAAAAAAATTATATTATTAATTATTATTATATTATTATTGCTTAAAAATGTACTAGGTTCATTGCACTGATGATATACAAGTCTCAGAAACTCACAGGATACACCGGACGTTTAGGGGTTAAATAAAGATGCAGTGAATACGCGTCTGTGTTGAGTCGCTGTCTGGGACTAAATGTTGAAACCAGACTTCATCTAGTTCAGCAAAGAAAAAAAATTATCAGTGTTACATAAAGCCATTTCAGGAACCTGAGCGATATTAAAACGCGGTTATTAAAATGCTCTTTCCATTATTGCTGAAGGATTGTCAAGTTTCACAGCCTGCTTTTTAGCCAATTATTTAAACCTCTTCTGACTTTAAAAAAATCAGTTTCCCGGGAGCTCCTCAGTGGGTGCAGCATTAGTATTAATTATAGTAAAAATGTTCACTATTATTGAAATATGAGGTTGTAAAAAAACTCATTTGGACTCGTGATTAGAGGCACAGAGAAACAGTAAGAATGATGTAATTAAACAGCCCTCTGTCCTCTTATTCAGTCATAAACTGGAATTGTGAAATTCAGGACAAATTGTTTATCATTAGCATCAGTAGCTCTGGCCTCATAACTGCTGGGTTAGTTGTATTTAAGTAGCCTGGCTATCACAACACAGATTGCAGATTTACAGCTGGAATATGTTGAGCAACTTTCTGGTCTTGACTCACTAAGCAGTCAAGACCAGGTCATGAAGACCGGAAAAGAAGAAGAGCCCATCAAACACTGGAAACCACACAGAAAGTAGAGATGGAGCTGCCTACATGTTGCCACATAGGGGCATCAAGCTGTGATCTGATGTGTTTTTTAGGTATTGGATTAATTTTTATCCTTGAAAGCCTCAAAAGACTTTCATGGACTTTTTTTTCATAGATGTTCTGTGTTTTTTATTGTAATACCTGTACTGAGTTTATCAATCTCCTCTGAATGGGTGACCTCCATACAGTAATAATAAAAAAAACTAAAGTAAATTTAAATATTAAATAGTCCTGATTTATATTGATAAAAATAAAAGACCTTTAGATAATTAAGATTTGACAAAATGAAGCTGTAAAAAGGCAAGATTAATCCACTCCATAATAAGGCCTGCGCATTAAAAAGTATTACATTTGTACGATATAAGATCGGGAAATATTGTTTGATTTTCTGCAAATTAACATTAAGAATTGCACATTACTCAGTAATAAAATAACTGACTGAATAATTGTTTTCTTTAAAAATCGGACGTGTTACCCCTGTATTCTAGTGTGGCTACTTTAAGGAATTTTATTTAAATATAATAAAACTTTTGAAAAAGTAATTTCAAATAAAAATCATTGAAATTTCATGTAATTACAGGGAATTATGCCCTTAGTTGTGGCAAATGAGCAACTTCATTTGGAAACAAAGTGAAAACAACCAGAATTGAAAACGAAAAGTCAAACTGAAATAGAAACATCTCAGTAAAAACAGCACTTTTCTAATGTTTTACTATCATTAACATAAAGTTAACATGTATGATGCATCTAATCCACTCCTCGTGTGTCGCTCTCAAAGCGTGACAGTGGCACAAGAGAGGATTCAGGCCCTTTCAAACACCTTTGGTCAAATACAGTGCAGATCTCCTTGGCTTAGTGAACATCAGTGTCCAACGCTGCAGTGTTTTAAATCCTGGTATTTTGCTGCCTGTTGCTGGGGAAACACAAAACGACTCGACCTGATCTTTCAGTGCATTTGATATTCTGCTTGGCAGACCCCCCGAAATGGGGTGAGGCGTACAGACAGACCACCTCCCCCTGACCACTGTGAAAATGACAGCCTGACACATCACAGAACTTTGTCTTCTGTGTTATCCCAAATTCACATGCAGGTGAAGGATGCTCTTCCCACTCCAGGAAAGGAGTGGTTTTGTCTGACAACCAACAAAACCAGAGGGGAAGAAGTAAAGCGGTATCATACAGCAAACACCAGGTTTGGAAGGAAAAGCCTGTCCTCAGCTTTGTTGCTTCACTTATGAGAGAGGAGTGCTTTGCTCCAAGCTCCAGCCATCCGTCCAGCTCTGGGACAACAGAACAGGAAGGACATGTCACAGAATGAGGACCTCAACCCAACCGCTGCCATGAGCTGGATATGTGTTCATTGTGTCTGTCATATTCTCTGTTGTGTAGTGCTGTGTGTAAATCTGATGCTGCCAAGGTATATCGATCACTCCCTGTCAGATGAGTGGGTTAAGTGTGCGCCTCAGCCAGAATGTGATGAAGAATCACAAGTTTCAGTGTAAAAATGGACGTTTTGTCTCATTACTGCTTGTTACGCACCAAGGAGTGGCATTAGCATGCTTTCTGTATGACACACTGGGATGACCTCAGTCGAACTTGACTGAGTGTTTTGGGGACTGATGTTTATGTCGTAAATCTAATATACTTGTGTGATGATCAAAATGAGGAATGCAGTGGGAAATTTTTAGGATTGTGCTACTTCACCGTGTCATCTTTGAGATACACCACATGTTGATGCACAAATGACCTTTTGCAGACAGTGATACAAATCTATTCTGTGACTATGGCAAATAGATAATTTGATCTGTGTTTACAGTCCCTGTTTGTCAGAAAAGCTAAGGTAAAAGTAAATAAAACTCATACAGACGAGCTGGTTGCGTGCGCTTCAATTTATTTCAGATTTTTACAACACTGCCTCAGAAAGTGTAAAGCTTAGTGTCACCGATCCAACAGTAAATTCTCCATCATACCAGAACTTTTCAACAGGATAAAGACTGTTGAGCACACTGGCAAATCCTCAGAGAAACAAAACAGCCAACAAAAAAATAGCAGCTGAACAAATTTTCAATGATTGAGGACGTAATGTTAGAAGCTATAAGAAGTTATCTGTGCTAAAGGAGAAATAAATAGAGTAAAAGGGCAACAATGTGCATTGCAATTAATTCTTGGCCTAAGGAGTTATACAACTTAACGTCCTCCCACAAACCTTTTTTTTAATCCATAAATAGTCTGTATATAAGTAATGATTAAAACAGAAGGCATTAAAACTTATTACTGGGCTGTACATGAAAAATTATGTTCAGTACAGTAGGAGAGCAGTTTAACGTGACTATGTTCCCTAAAGATAAACACATATAACACAAATGCATTTCTTCATTTTCTTCCATTTTCAAACTGCTCAGTTTATACAAGGGTCAGAATAGCTTAATCCTATTGTTGCTCCACTGGTGAACTATGTGAATTATGTGAAATGTGTAAACAAACAGCCTTTCTTTAAAAGTGGGTCTTTGTTACGCTGAAGCCTAAAACTGATACTCTGCTACTTCACATATTTATATGTTTCTTAGCTAAAGTAGTTTGTACGACGTCCATCAGTTCTGATTAATGAACTTGGAGATGGTGAAAGCAAACGACAGGACAGATGAAATGACTCCCCGTGCCCGAAATCTAGGTCAGAGAGAAGCGGCTGCATATCTTTGCCTAAGCCAACAACTTTCCCCGTGTTTCTCTCATGCTTTATTCATCGTTGCATCATGGGACTCGATGTAACGCAACGTCTCTGAGACGCCGGATGAACAGAAGTCTCCCTTAGCAAAGCGAACCATATTGGACTGTGATGCTGACAGCTGTCACGGCGATGACTTCTTTTGTGTGTCTGTTTCCATTTTAGAAAGAAAACAAACCTTTCTTCATTTTATTCTTTAAGTTTTTTTTTAAAAATGGAGGGTGTTTTTAATACTATTATTTTGTCAGTATATGTGAGTTTGTTTACAGCTCAGTCACACTAGAGTAAAAATAGGATGGCGAGCAACTTGCAACAAGAGGAAAAAAATAAATAAATCAGTGGTTGCCTGGCGATGGCATTTTTGGCTTTGGTGATTTCAAGTAGCTGGGTAAGTAACTGGTTTCCCAGCGATTGAGCGTCCAGCCCTCTCAGTCTCTGGATGACTGTTTTCATCTCCACACAGTCATCGTCTGACTTGGACTGACCGCAGTCGCTATCAGACAGATTGTGACAATAAAAGCATATTTCATTTTACCAGAAGCTGGTCTAAACAGATAACCTGTCATTATACATGCACAAAATCATATATATATATATATTAGTAAAACTTTGAAACTCACAATGATTTGCTCTGACTAATGAATTGCATAGAATACAATAATGCTATATTCTTTGATTTGAGGCTTTACCTGACTTTGTTTTGTCTCTCAGACACATCTGGCTTCACCTGGACTTTTTCAACAGGTAGTTAAAAAGGAAAATGTTTGCATCTGTTTCATATTTTCCAAACAGCAGCTCTTACTTTTGGTCTTATTAAAGAAACAGCTTTTTAATACCCACAACCTTGAAATAGCTGTTAGTCACTAATAACTGCTGTAGGTTGGACCAATGAGTCATGTGACACACTAATGTGTGCATACTCTATATGTGTTACAGCTCTTTATGTATTACACCTTACAGAAGCTTTGCTAGTAGCTTACAAACCCAGCTGTTTTTCTTTAATGGATTTAACGAATTAAACAAAAACTACTGTATGTAGAAATGGCTTCAGCATTTAAACCCCGTCCTCGAGATCAAATCTAAAGCTATTATTTGTTGAGTGGCTCCATTAATATTCTTTCAAACTGAATTTCTTGGATGACTAAGTCGCCTCGCTCATCCCAGAAAAATTCTGACTTGTGATTTTACATTAACGAGATATCAGTGAGTCACTGGGTGATTCGTTGTGGTGATGTCATGTCATGTGTAATAACGTGTTGAAACCGAGGAATGCCACAAGATATTTTTTCACACTCTGCTTTCATGGTTCGGTTGTGTTTTCCTCCACGTTCTCTCATCCTCAGTTTGAGTTCACCTTCTTCTGGTTGTGTTTGTGATTTGTCAGGGTGCTCGGTCTTTTGACGCAGCACTTTCTCTCCATTTCCTTGTCTCCTCAGCCTGTCGTGTGCTCCCATGTTTGCTTATTCCCGTCCTAGTGTCACTGTGCGTGTTCGTGTTACTTCCTGTTTTATTTTGTTATCCTTGTCTCATGTGCATTGTGTCCAGTTTTGCTTCCCCTGTTATGTTATGCCTGATTTGTCCCTCTCGTGGTCTCATGTATCTTCACTTTCCACGCGTGTCTCCTCACGTGTATATATTGTGTCTGTTCCCCTTTGTCCCTCGCTGGATCTTCTTTTCGTCTCCATGCTCCGTGCTCTCTCTGTGCTAGTTTGAGTTTTGCCCAGATTAGTTTCTCATAAGTGAACATCCAGTCTCCTTTTGCTTTTGTTTTACATTTCCATGCAGCCCCAATAAAATAAACAACTCGCTTTTTGTTAAAAATAAATTTTGCCTCCAAGTGTCTGCTTTTGGATCCTCTCTGCAAACAGACGATCTGTGCCTGCAGATCTTGACAAATCCAGAAGGAAAATCAGAACAAAACAAAATTACTAATTACCATCCAGCCATGGATTCTCTGAATTCAGCATCTTTTGGACGAGTGATTCTAGATACTGACACCATGAAAACATGGATCAATCATGCTTTGAATCAGTGGCTCAGGCTGGTGTAATTGTGTGGGGGATATTTTCTTGTACCCATCTTCTGATGGCTGCTTCCAGCAGGATAACACAATAAAATAAAACAATTCAAACAGGCCCTCAAACAACCCTTAGTTATAAACAGACCCAATTATATACTTTGGAGCTTTGGAGGAAAAAAAGGGGGTATGGCCTCTGTCACTATATCCTGTAACTGTTATCTTTGTCCAAACAGAGTAGAAAGTACAAATAAAAAGTACATTCCAAAATCTGAAGCATTTCCTGTTTAAGGTTAGTATAGAAAAAAGTTCCTAGGAGGATTTTCCAACAGGAAATCTCTCAAAATCTCTGCCACTTGAGCTTTCATGAATTGATCCAGGCACTCGATCAATATCTCAAAGCTGCCGAGTGAATGGCCACGGTAGATGAGTCAGATGTCCCTGTACACCTGAAGGAAACACCTCTTTACCCCCTCCCACCTGCCTCAATTGTCCTCATCACCCGAGTGGCACTCAGAGATAAGGGTGTCAGGCTTACCAATTCATACCTGGTGCTTCCTCAGTTTGGCATCGTGTAAACTTTCCTGCACCCCCACAGACAGAAAGAGAAATGAAGGGAGGGTTTGTTTGGTAATATTTCCACATTCAACACGTTCTTTATTTGAAATTCAAAAAGTTTAGCTTCGTGCCATCACCAGTGGAGAGCTGCCAAGCGCTGATGGCGCTTCTTCTCAACGCAGAGCTGGAAATACACAATAGACACATGGGCTGTGCAGTGGCACCTACCCAATTCACTCAGATTAACATGCAGTTAAAATTAGTACACTGTTTCCCTGCAGATACAAGGCTGCTGGATCCCATCCATATCAGTCCATCAGTTCATCAGATTTATCAGATCCAAACTGCTGAACAGAAGAAGAATATAAATATATATTGCATTACTTTAGATGAAGTGTTAATCTTATACTGGTTTCATCACAAAATGTGAAGCCTCACAGAGTGTGAATTCCCACTCTCTTGGTCCTTTCCTTCCCCCTTCGCTACTCATCAGATAAAAATATACATTTTCTTGCTTCCACATTGCATTTAAGTCACCTAATTTTGTGCAACTGAAACATCTTTTAGCCATTAAAAGAAACAGGCCAAGGCATCATGACACTCAGACGGTTTCTTTGCTGGTTTAGCTTCAGTGTCACAACAACAACACCAGGATTAAATAATCGGAGACTTGCTGCTGCTTTCACTCAGAATGCATCATGTTGTCACACGCCCACAGGTTCTGCTTCTCCAGGTTTTTGGTTTAAAAAAAAAAAAAAAGATTTTATAAATTCACCGCTTTAAAGTCAGTGGTGACAGCAGATGGGTACAGATACATGTAAAAAATCCAGAATTTAATTTAAAATCCTTTTCCTCACACACAAGGTTTTGAATATACAGGCCTCATCTTTTCTTAAAGGCCTCATAGTAGCACAATATCACTTTGAGGAAGGAGAGGCAGAGCTGTCAGCTTTCAGGCCTCTCTACGATGGAACCAGCTCTTAGTTTAGATTCACGAAACAGCCAACCCTTTGGTGTACATAAAATGTACATCGTACCCTCTACTTTTATGATCAGGCTCAGAAATACACTTTTTCAAAAAGCCTTATAGTTAAGGATGTTTTCTTCCTGTTAAAATGGAGTTTTTCCTTCTCACTGTCGCCAAGTGCTTGGGGGGTTTCTGATTGTTGGAGTTCTCTCTGTATTATTGTACAGTCAATTAGTGCCGTCAGCGTTAATCTCGTTAAAATGACATTAATGTCATAACCGCATTAACGCGGCAAATCTCAGTTAGCGAGTTAACGCGGATCGCCCCGTGCGTGGGGCTGCACGGCGTCAACGCATTAGCGTTGCTCGTCATTGCGTTAGTGCGGTTAGCTTATTAACGCTTTAGCGCAGTTAGCTCGTCAATGCGTTAGCGCGGTTAGCTTGTTAATGCGTTAGCGCCGTCCAGCCCCACGCACGGGGTGATCCCCATTAACGACCTAACGGAGATTTATGGCATTAACGTCATTTTAACCAGATTAACGCTGACGGCACTACTTACAATAAAAAGCACACAGAGGTGACTGTTGTTGTGATTTGGTGCTATATGAATAATGAATTGAGTTTTTTTGCTTATGCTGAAATCCTCTTGTTTTATCATAAATTAACAATATTCTCTTTTGCCAAATACAAAGTGACTTTTGGAAAAGTTGATTTATAGCAGCAAGAGCTGCAATGTTGCACATTGTTAAAGGATTTTTATATGTATTCTGCTTTATTGTAGTTAAAAAACCCCTAGTTGTTTAGCTTCATTTAAAACTCCTATTTCACTGTGTTTCATGACAAAGCTTGCATGAGGAAATATCACAGGTGCCTCCACCTTTGCTGAGTTTGCTGAGATAAGCTTGACCGGTTACTATTTTTAACAGTTTGAACATATGTTTCATGCTTATCACCTTGTAAGGAGTTGTTTTACACACAAGGGGCGCCGACCTGACATATTTTAGGAAGGAGCAGTGTATAAATAAAGAGGGAACTGATGTCTCAGTGTGAGTCTCCACTGAGATCACCCATGTATATACATGTTTGAGTTGTGTCTTTCTTTGCCTGCTGAAACAATTCTTTGACACACATGACACAAAAAACTCCATCTAAATATGGAAAACCCCATAAATAATTCTTCAGTTTTAGCGTTTTGCTGTTCAAGTTTCAGCATATTTGTGGTAATTTATTAATTTCCCTTCAGTCTTTAAATCAGAATAAAATGTATTGGATCATCTACGCTCTGCTGTGGGAGTGCAACAATTCTCACAGTGTAAACGCACATCCAGTTGTGCTTTTCATTTACAGCAAATATGATGCAATGCACCATCAGAACACCCGCCGCCCCCCAATTCTTTGGTTTTTAGTTTGACATCACACCTTTAGCTGATGATCACATGAAGGATGTTAAAGTGCTGTGAAAACCCACTATCCATTAGGTAAGCCTTCACAAACCCGCTAAAATGAAAAAAAAAAGAAAATGCATCTGACCAACATAAGAGCAGTGCAACGGCTCTGATGTGAAGTGAAAATGGGGTTACCACAGAGGCAGACCAGGGAGGGGGTGTTGTTACCATGGGCGACGGGCCTATGTGACCCAGATGGCACAAAAGCAGCTGAGACTATTGGACCACTGTGACAGCTACACCTAGTCTGTCTGCAGTGATTTAGAAAAGCCAACGATGCTACATTATCCACAATTTCAAATAAGGTCACACGTCTGAGTGAAGAGAAAGGCAGCATCCTTGTTTACTCATTTCCTGCTGCTGGATAATGGACTGTCAATGGTTTAATCAACAGCCATGAGTAAATGAAGATTTTAGACAAAAATAATTAAATAAATAAATGAAACCCATCAGTGGCGTGCTTTCATCAGTCACAGCTTTTCAAATACAGCTCATGTGTTTGCTTGAAGGTAGGTGGCCCTGGCAGACAGGTGATCAGATCCCACGGGTCTCTCAGGGTAGGCAAACATTGTCAAAATACAGACTTCTGCTGTCCTGTTCCATTTATGAAAGCTGACCAATGTAGCATGTGCTTTATATGGATTTTATAGATGTTAAAAGGGAGTTTTTCTTTCCCCCTGTCACCAAGTACTTGTTTATAGAGGATTATTTATATAAAAAAGCTGGAACAACTGATTGGATTAGTCTGTTTTGTACTCATGCATTTCTTTTTAAAATGTAAAACGGACACTTATTGTGGCTAACAACAGAGCGCCCTGCAGTTGCTCTCCAGAGTTTGCTGTTGATTTCCTGAAACTGTTTAATCACTGAATAAACGTACTTGAGCTTGGAGTGGTATAACAGCCATTTAACATATTCTGTCATATGAATGTTTGGCAGCATAGCTTCACCACATACTTTACCTCCTAAGTCAGTCTGAATTTTAGCACATTTCCTACAAATACACATACAAGTAGCTTAACAAAAATGCTTTGCACAAGCTAACACAACAAGAAGCAAACTTATTTGCCATATTTTCTGCACTCCCGTTGCTGCCCAGGCTGCTTATTCAAGATCGGTTTTGGATTCAGGAAGTTATAATTTTTTGTAGGTTTAGTAGCTCTGCAGTTTGATTTTGAACCTCCACACTGGCGAGACAAGAATGTGGAGCTCATTTTCACTGGGTGCTACACCTCAGCAAGGTTTCCAGAAGTTGATCTATCAGAGGAAAGTGGACTTTGTAGGGAAGTGGGAAGCTTAAAAGGACAGAAGGTAATATGGCCTCTTTCAAGCACATGCTCAACTGAGGTGCTGCAAAATAGGCGATATTAAATAAAGGGTTTAATAAGGATTTATTAACTGCGAATAATGCACAGCTGTCTTAATGGAGTACCTAATTGGAAATATAGAGCATATTAGATCCACTTTATGTTTGGGTAGAGCCATGTTTATTCTCCTTACCTCTGCTGCCTGTATGCTAAACCAAATTACCTGCCTCCTGAGTCTTGCTCCTCACTTATTGAACTGATTTGAGATCGATCTTCTCATTTAACTCTTGGTTAGAAAGCCCACAAGCCCATTTCCCAAAATCCTCAACTAATCCTCCATGCTGGTGCTTGATATTGGGCTTATAATACCACTAGCATTATTCCATAAGCCTATAGCTGATGCAAACTCGGTATTTTCTAAATGATAGCAAATTTGGTGATAAAAATGGCCAGGAGATGGCTTCCAGCTACTTGAAGTAAGACCAGTTCCAGCTGAAATGGGCATGGTGTGATGTACTGTCCTAAAATATTCAGTGGTTATTCATTATTGTCTTCATCATGTCACAGTGAGAAATGCTGATATGCAATGACATTTCACTTGTTCTGGGTTCTTAGTGCACAATGTAAGCTTGATGGCAGGGCCAACATCAAGTGCCAAAGCACATGAATTATGAATCAGGAAGACTTCCTGTTTCGATATGCCACATCTCTAATCATATTCCCTGAATCTCTCGAATGATATCAAGCACAAGAAGTCACATGCTGCAGACACCATGATTATTTTACAGCATGCATGTCACAATCCAAACAGACATATGCTTTGGAGTGTCCTTCCTCAATCCAATCACTCTTTGACAGGACTGTTGGGTAGCCTCTTCTTCGCTTTTAAAGGCTTCCCCTACCTCCCCAGAGAGGGGAGGAGTGGGCAATGCTGGCTAAAAATAGATCTCGTTGAGAAAGGATGAATCAACACTGCACCTTATGCTTAATTAAAGATTAAAGAGAAAGTGCTTGCTGGCGTGGAGGTTTCTCAAAGCTTCACTTTACTTCTCTGATTAAGGTTATGTAACACTTGTTAATACTGCATAGGCCATACTAAAAAAAGCGATGACATATGCCAGTGAGGCAAAATCAATCCTGTGATGACAGGTTACAGAAAGTTTTGTATTAATTTGCTCCTCACAGCTGCTAAATCACTTAAATCATCCTGATTTGTGCAAAATGTATCTGAATTAATAATGAACCCGACATGAGAATGTCCGAGGATCTGGCCTAAATTTGTCATGTGTCTGAAGCACTGAGAAATGGTCGCTGAAATGGACTAACTTGCTCTACAGAATGACCCCAGCACCTCACCGGTTAACATGAAGACGTGGTATGTTTTCAACACGATACCTGTTGATGTGATGTTGGCTTCCTGTCGAGCTGTTTCCTGTGTTATTTTGTTGTTGCTGGCCTTTGTGTATTCTTGTAACTTCCTGTCTGTTTCAGTGTAAGCCCTGCCTTGATTCAATTAGCCCATCACAATGTAAATACTTGTAGTTATTCACTTATCTACTTGTCTTGTAGTTGGGTATTTTTACTTCAGGTCTCCTCATAATACCTGAGTTTCGGTCATTTAGTACCAGAGCCAAAGTAGAGCAATTTTAATCCTCTAATTGAAAACAGTAGTTGCTAGAAAAGTAGCAGCTACCTACCTGTCACCAATGGATATTCACCCAAACTGAGCTCAAGGTCAAAGTCACATTTGTCATTTTACCGCAAAAACCTGTGAACTGAGTTTCATCGTGAGGCATAATATGGGTTAACTCACCCGTTTAAAATGTGTTAAGTTTTAAAGTTATACAATACTCTGCAACAGTCTTGGGTTAAACTTTATATTTTACTAGAAAAATTGAAAAGTGAGTGAATCAATTTATTGAAATCTGCAAACATACATGGACTCCGGGGAATCCATGACTTCTGCCCCATTGTGTTTTTGCATCCAGGTATGCTTTTACTGCTTTGGCAGTGTGTTTGGCATTAGAGCAAACAACGAAGCTGATGCCAGTCAGATGTTTTCCAGGTGGCACTGATTGGTGGATTTAAATCTGATGGTATTTTTCTGCATTCATAATTTTATAAATTTTGACAAGCTCTCCAACACCACTGGCTAAAATCATGACAGACCCCCCAACGTGTTTTACAGATGTCTGTAGACAATCCCTGTTGTACTTTTCTGCTTTCCTTCTGCGCACATATTGACAACTATTTGAACCAAAAACATCAAAATTGGATTTATTGCTTCATAAGACCTGTTGCTACTGATTTACAGTCCAGTCTGTCTCCTTCTTTAAGAAAGTTTTCTTGACAGCTACGCTCCAGTGAGGCCATTTCTGATGAGGCTTCAGTGAACAGTAGATGGATCAGCTGAAGGGCCAGATGCATCTCTGAGGTCCTCTGTCAGGTCTTTGCTGGATTTTGTTTAAGGCCATGTCTTTCTGATGCTGTTCATCTGCTGTAGATAGTTTCTTGGGCCTGACACCGACCACTTTCGAAAATCACTCTATAGAATCAAAATGTAAAGAAAATAGTGGAACTCTTTGGGGACAGTACAGTACATACCAGAGGATGTTATTTACAGTTCAACGACAGTTGGTTGCATTTTGTTTTTGGTCATTTTTTTCTGGTAAGTCAATTTTAGTTTAGCAGCTAGCATTAGCTGGTAACTCTTCAGGTCAGAATACTACTCCACTCTCTGATTCAAGTTTATCAAATTAAAACAACAACAACAACAACAAAAAAAGGTGATTGTTAGATGTTTACAGAGATTAAAATTAAGAGTAGTAGTAGTCCTTGAACTTTTGGTTGACTTAACGGTGGCTAGGCTAGTCTTTTATAGTCAGAGCTAGCTATGTCTGTGAAGGTTCTCAGTTATCCAGGTCATCGTAGTCTAAGAAGCTTGAAAAGAAACGCGTCTGGACTTCTTTAAGTTTGAAGACTTCACCTCTCATCTGAGAATCTAATTGGTAGAGAGTAACAGATTTTTAAGCGGAGCTAAAAAGAAAAAAAGCTGAGCTAGCTAGTTAGCCCCCAACCTTTAAGGGTTAGGGTTTCAGACAATCTCAGTTTGGTCAGCTGTAATATATCCAATTTATGCAGCAGATGACAAACAAGGGGGAGATGATCCAGAGGTAGCTGAAGCCAAAATCAAAATCACAGCTTCTCCATCTTGCTAAACTTAAGGCAAATACAGCATCCATTAGTCAGTGTTTATCTGGCCCCAGCCATGCAATTTTCCCCCAAATCTCATTTTTATACAAGAATCCTGAATGGCGATTAGGTGTAATGGGGTACTGGCTGCCACACTCCCCTTTCTATCTTTAACTTTTTTCCGCTTTACTTTGCCTTTGACAAAAACTGTGCCTAAATGAGGCAAAAATAAATAAATAAAGCAACCGACAAAACCATTTTCTATGAAAAATGTCACAGAATGATTGTTTATCTGGATTTGATCTGAGGTGTCTCACCCACCACTTCTGCCTCGACTCCCTCCTGACCCGGAGCGTCCCCCTCGCTCCCTCTCCTTGTTTGTCTGTCTGTGTCGTGTCCTGATTATACGAGTGGGATCAGGTGCACAGGAGATGAGCAGTCGGCTGCCAATCATCTCCAATCATCCCTGCCATAAACCACACTGCCACATCATAGACTGGGATTCACAGTTAGCCCCGTTCCAGCCATTCTTTGAACATCGTTGCTTGTTAGTGCTTTTTGCCTACTCTGCTTTGCATCTGCGAGCTCTTCCTCCCCCTGCGCGACTCCTGCCAGTGCCAGAACAGTAGAGAAGTGGCACAGCCTCTGACCTGCTCTGCCATTTCCTCAAGCACGACTCGGCTCAGCTCCTGCAGCCTCTGGCCCTGCTGCTTCCTTCTTACAACTCAATTTGTTACTACATATATCCTTGCTCACTTGTGATTGTCTGTCAGGATTTTGGGTTCACGAAACAAGCACCATGACATAAAGCTGAAAGGATCTTTTATGGATCTATGTCGCCCGATTAGATTGCAGATAATGACTATTTTACAGCATAAATAATGCAGGCCGAGCTTGGAGCTTGGACTATGGTTTTTAACAGAATTTGCAAAATGCACTTTTTCTACACAGTTTGCATTAAAATATAAATGACTTCATTTCAGCGAGGAGCAGGTGGAGCTTATCATATCCTCCTTTAGGCAGAGCCCAAGCAATTACTCAACCATAAACTTCACCCGTGTCTGCTGCTCTCCTCGGGTCATCGGGTGGATAAATGGAATAAAAGTTCATGAGAAAGCAGAGGCGATTAGCATGGAAATTAAGTATAATAAGTTGTAGCGAGTACAGGATTCTTTTCTCTTTTTGCTTTCTTCCCATCTCCAACAGTCTCTCTGTCATAAATGTGAGGTCTTCAAAGTCCTCCAGCTTTTACTCTAGGCTGTCTTTATACATGTGTTGTGGTTTTCAGTCATTCCAGATGTCTTGCCTGCTCATTGTTTTGGTGTGTTTGTGTGTTACAGGCAAGTCTTTGCATTTTTTTTAACCCAAAAGAGGTGCCTGAATTAAGGCAATAACACTTTTTTAAGCTCCTGTTTCCCCAACTTTCTCCATGGCATCTAAAAAAAAGAAAAAAACCCTGCACAGTAGGCTTTAATGAAAAATTATATAATCTTCTTTCACCTAGATTGGCATCTTCATCTTCAGCTTTATTAAAAAACACAGTCTTATTCATGGACCCAGCCAGTGGGAGTAGTTGTTGAGCAAGGAAAAATTACACACATACACCCACTTGGGAGCCACCTAGTACAAATACAATCTTGTACTTGTGGCAAGTGAGCCGTGAAGCCTGCTCACCGGTGCAGTCACAGTTGTTTTTGGAAAAGGGAAGCACATTTCCTTTTAGCGGTGCTAGACAGAGTCTTCTATAACTTTCAAGTTATTGCTGTCCACTCCTGTAAACCTGTTTAGCCTCCACTTTGCAGCCTTTAAATCTTAATAAATATCACATCTCAGTGTACCTCTGCTGTGACAGGAAGTGTAAGGTGGATGTCCTGACCTTAAGCTTGGTGTGTAGTGACTCATGCAACTTATTTAGATGAGTCATGTGTACTGCAGTCCACACCTTTTCAGATCACTCAAGCCTAGAAAATGCCTTGAAGCAGATGTTTTTAGAAACATCCTGTTCTGGGGGCGTCTTGTCCTTACGGCCAATGGGCTGCAGTAAAGGTTAGGTGAGGATGAGTAAGAACCGAGGACTCGGCTTTGGATCTTGGTGTGTGCAGGGAGAGAGAAGAAAATGGGCACAGAAACGAGTGAGTCAGTGCTTGGACTGTGCGTATAACAAAAGGCTGGAGCACAAGGAGACAGCTGGTGAAATTATAGATCTCATAATATATTCACTTGCTGTGCAGAAAATGTAAAATCTCCAGAAGCCTCACGCTGCTGTAGCTGTTGGTTTCCACGAGCTATGAAAGCAAAGCTCAGTGTGCAAAGATGAGCTTTGCTTTACTCTTGGATGATCAGGAAGCTCCTGAACAGCATTATGTTGTGGTATTTGAAAGTGAAGGGCGCAGCTAGTCCCTCCTTAGCCCAGTTGTGCATTCACCAAGGCCCTCTCAGTACAGTTTGGCTTTCTTTTTAATAATATCTAAATATTTTTATTGATGAGCCAGTGATTGAAATCAGTTTTTACTATGTACAGTGGATATGGAAAGTTTTTAATACCTGTAAAAATGCATAAAAAGTTTTTATTTGCCATATACAGGTAACGATGGCTCATTACTACCTGCAATGAAATTCCTAGGCTCAGTGTCTCCTCAATCTTGAACATTGAAAGGTAAAATTGCACTTAGATGAAAAAAAATTAAACTGTATAAATAAAGAAAATATATATTTATAAAAAAGAATAGAATGAATAAATATAGAGTGTTAAAAGGACTGTAGCTGTCACGATCCTGGGTGTTTTGAGTCCTTCAGGTTTTCTAAGTTCATTTCTATTATGCCTAGGTTGACATTATAGTTCTTTGTTATTAGATTCCCCTTGTTTCTTTAACCCCTGTGTTAAGTCTTCCTTGCCCTTCATGTGTTTCATGTCTGCGTATCTTGTGTTGCCGAGTTCTTGTTGTCATGTCTGTCTCTCATTATGTTTCCTGTTTTATTTTGAAGAGGTCTTGTGTTCCTACGTTCAGTGTGTTTGGTTTTACTCTCCCCCTGTGACGTTGTTATGTTCATTCATATCAGCTGTTTCCCCATGTGTTTCCACTTCCCCTGATCACCTCATGTGTGCATTTACTCTGTGTGTTTCCAGTCATCCGTCGTCAGGTCGTCTGCTAGGTTCACCTCATGTTTCCAGGTATTCACGTATTGTTGTCAGGTTGGGAAAAAGCTCCTTGTGATTCCTTTAGCCGCTAGCATATTGCTGTCCATATTGATGGACTTGAGTGCAAACACAGTCCAGCTGCTCTCTGAGTTGTTGTGAAACTGTGAAGCCCAACACAAACTGGAAAAGGCAACGGTTCAATCACAAAGTAAAAGATGTGCTTAATGAATCATGCTGGCTGCAGTGCTGCCAACATGCTACTTTAAAGGTGAATTGTCTTCATTTCCAGTTTGTGTTGCACTTTTCACAGTTTCATGACAGCTCGGAGAATAGCTGGACAGTGTTTGCACACAAGTCCATCACTTTACACGTTTCCCTAGCAACCAGTGGTTGTGTCACATCTGATATGGCAGGGAAATTTCAAGCAAAGTGGGTATTATGTGACCAACCTCAATACTAAGTTGCATCTTACAGCAAAGAGTTTACAAAGCATCAAAAGGTCTCAGTCAGGAGAAGGGTACAAAAGGCCATTAAATGTCCTGTGGAACACAGTGTAGCCGGTAAATATGGCACAAGAGTGGCATCACCAAGAACTGGATGTCCCTCTAAAATTGCTGGAAAAACACAAAGAAACCTCATCATGGAGGCTGCCAACAGTTCCGCTGTATCATTAAAGAAAAAAACTTTTTCTTAGAGAAACCATCCAAAAATGGCTAAATTAGCACCAACATACAACAACATACTGCACATCAAGCTTCCCGAAAGCGCGTGGGTAAATGTATTCTGTCCTGGTCATAACACCTACAGAGATGTTTGTTACAAAAACAGGACTGCATACAGTGGTGGTGGCAGCATCCTGGGATGAGTTTCTTCACTGGGAGATAGGGTTTTGTTTAAGGTGCAGGAAATGATCAGCAGTTCCAAATACTTCAACTTAGATACAAAGCTTCGGGGATCTACTAGAAAGCTGAAGCGGAATTCCACATTTAAGCATGATAATGACCCAAAACTCACATCCAAGCCAACAAAAGAATAACTTCACCCAAAGAAAATGAAGGTTTTAGAATGGACCAGCCAGAGCACCTACCTGAATGCAAAAAGATTCCCTTGCAATCTGTCAGACTTGGAGGACGTTTGCAAAAGAAGAGCGGCCAAATATTAACAAGTTAAGGCTGATTAACACAAACCACAGGTAACATTCACAGTTTAGTGAGGCATATGCAGACTTTTCCACTGTTGTTACTGTAACAACAGTGGATATAAAACAACTGTAAAAAATGGATGAGCCACCTTGATGTTACCCGTCATGGAAAATCTGAACTCCACATTTGGAAGCCTCAACTTTAGCTTTATGGCTGCTGCCATTGTGGAACCACAGGTGACAATATTTGAACAAAAGGGTGAAGATGTCATCAGGAGCAAGCCTTATTAGTAAGAACCACCCAATTTTATGTGTGTGTTGTACTGAGATGGATAACTAGTAATAAGTGCTAAGTGCCTGACTAATAAAGTAACGGCTCACAATTCCATTTAAAAGCTCACACACTGCAGAGAGCTCCAGTGCAGTGACCTGTGTCGGCACATCTACAGCCATACACCCAATTTTAAGTCTTGCCAAAAGGTTAAGTTGTTGTGATGGAGGAAAATATCTGAAGAGATTAAAACTGTTTTCTTATGTGCGCATATAAACATAAGAGTGTTATAGCTGAACTTGGCCAGTTTACGTCACTTGTGGAGACAACCTCAAGTGGTCACTAGAGGAACTGCAGTTTTTCAGACCTGTTCCTATCCTTATTTAAACCAAAATTACATTTTCCACATGCATTGCTTTATATTCATTTTAAAGTTTCTTTTAAAAGGTAAAACTCCGGAATTTATTCCAATTTTAACCTGATCCAGGAATGCATTAGGAGGCATGAAAGTATGATCATGTTTGACAAGAAAATGAGAGATGTGCTTGAAGGTTGTGCCAAATTATCATTTAAGTGCTTTTTAATTAAAGTACATGTCAAGACTGAGAAGGCTTTTGAGATTATTGCGCATTTTCTTAAGTGAAGATTCAATTATTTGTTTTGTTCAGAAATAACTCACAGCCTCCTCAGAGAGCTGTTTTCAAGAAATGACAGAGGGCGCTTTGATCATGTTTAATAGGTAATGTTATGACAGCTAAAAAATGATGACAAATCCTCTGAAATAGGTTTTAAAAATTAAAAACAAATGCCCCAATTTCAAAGATTAGCAGGGAAAAACCAATATCACGCATTACTTTTGAGAGAGGCTTTTTCTTAGCACTTTTTCTCTCTTTTCAAATTATTTTCACACAGCTATCAAATCAGCTTAAATGGGTGTCCACTGTATGTCACTTTTAAAGTCAAAGCTTTCCCATGCAGTGGCACACGAATCTTAGAAAGCAGTTCTGGTGTCTGCACATCATCATTTCTAAAGGCCTGAGCTGTTCATTAAAGCCCGCCTGTAAAAAGCAGTGTTTTCTTCATCAGTGGGCCGGCACGTTTTACGAGGCTCTTTTCATAGTTGGCTGCAGAAGCTGTAATGCACCATCACGTGCCTGCTGGCCTGGTCTGCCTGCCCACTGGCTTCAAAGCGCTGCTGTCGCCTAATGGTAATGAATGCAGTGTGTCTGCTCACTGTGCTTGCGAGCTCACTGTTAATCCATTCCAGTCAGACTCAGGTTACAGTCTGCTGTTGCTCTGCTCCCCATGCAGGAGAAGCTGCCAAGAAAGTCAGTTTTCCTGGTTCTGCGGCCTGTTGGCTGCGCTGAATCTCTGGTCGTGAACCCTCTGCCATAACAATGTGTTTGTTCCCCTGGTCCGAACCAAAGGAATGCCTTTTTAAATCCAAGACAAACACTTCGGCCAGCAGATAGAAACAGCTGAACTCGCTGCATTATTCTTCCACAGATCCTTGTGACACCATCCAGGATGGCTGTGGATCATATGGAATATATACAGTTCCACAAAGAAAATCTTTAACCATGTAAAAAAGGATTAATAAAAACATCAATACATGAGTAGGCCATTTCCTGCTGGGTCATTAATAAAACACTAAAGGAGTCCTTTCAAAAGTGGCTTTGTGTGGTCTGTCCTCATTGGGTCAAAGCAATCTATTTATGCTTCGTCCTCACCCCTGCTATCTCCTTTAGGTCTCCAGATAAAAGAGGGCTCATTGTGAACAAAGCAACTGCTTTGACAGAGCTTTGGGCACCTGCAGCGGATCAAACCGTTCTGTGCGCTCAGGTTCGATAAAACGGGGACTACGTGATGGTGGGGGAGACCACTGTGCCTACATGTTAGGAAGTCTATCAGCTGTACATGCTTCCTTTGATATGCAATTAAAAAACAAACAAACAAAAAGCAGCACCAGACAATGGAGACCTCGTAATCTCCATTAATCACAACAGCAGCCTCCACGTAAAGGATATTTACATCCACAACGAGAGCATGTGCTGCCAGAGATGGTGCGATAACTTCTTCGAATGAGGCGTTGCTATGGGAATATGACTCACCACAAGTCTTCCTGCCTTACCTGTGGCAGCTGCACAGCACTCATGAAAGCTATTTCATGCTCCTTTTGTTTGCCAACCAGCAATAACGTATCATTATCAGATGTCTGCGAAAACACAGTGAAACTCGGGTGTCTAAAAAAAGGCTACTCTCGCAAGTTTGTTATTTTTTCCTTCTGAATATGTTTTACTGACTTTAGAGTGAGGCTGCGACTGTTTCATAATCAGGCAATCAAGCGATGATGACGACATCCCTGATTGTGTAACGAGGGGCTGAAGAAACTGACATTTTCCTGCGTTTGCTTTGGTGCTGCGTTTTGTAGAGACGTGATAATTTCTTCTGAATCAGTCGAAGTCTACCCTAGCAACAATCTCAAACTCTGCGAGGAGTCTCGTACAGCATCTGACTTTTATTTAGCTACTTAGGAGCTGAAAATAGAAATGTTAAACATAAATACAAATCTGGCTTAGAGGATATGATGACTGACTGACTAGTTGGACTCGGCGTTAACTAATTGTTCTTAATTGTTTTTATGATTGTTTTGTTAATTTTGAATCAGTACTGAGGTTCAGGAATTACGCTGCAAGCTTGGAAATAATCACCATTTTTGACCTACGGATCTGAAAATGACCTTCTGCTCTGTAAGAGCAAGCAAGTCTCATGGAGCTGAAAATATCTGTGCTTGATTAGTCAGATCTTGTACTCAGAGGTTGAGTTCTGTGTTCTGCTGCCTTTTAATGACTCCTTTCAGGCACGCCATGCACCTCAGGTATGGCAAGATGCTGTGGTGGTCTCTGTACTTAAATCCAGGTAAAACTCTAATTGATTTCAGGCCAGCCACCTTTAGATCAGGGATAGTGAAACTGATGAGGACAAACGGAGCATGTGCCTGAACCCATGCAGTTAGCTTCTAGACCACATAGAGGAGCAGAAGGTGCCACAGTGACCTTTTTGAGCCTGATTGTTAAACACTTTAAGGGAAAAGTTTCTCATGTTCGATTACTGTTTGCTGATTTTTCTTCAGCCTTCAGAAAAACTGAGCCTCATATTTTAAACAGAAGTTTTTTGGAACATTTCAGCCTGAATAATGGATTTTTAATGAACAAGACTCACAAAATCCAGATTAACGGACTCCCATGCAATAGAGTCTGCTCCTCAACTGGCTCCCAACAAGAAAGTGTGCTCTCGTCGTCGTTGTTTATCCACTACCCAAATACATGTCACAGCAGTTATGAAAATAGGATCATTTTAAAGTTTGCAGATCGGTCTATTATTGTTCTGTTAGCCATGGTCCATTCCTCTGCAACTTTGTTTAATGGTGTGATGAGTTCTTTCTTCAATTACAAATCTGAGACCAAAGATGTGACGTCCATTAAGGATCAGACGAGGGAATCTGATCAGTCTTATAAATATCTTGGAGTTCTTATTAATTCAAAGTTGAACTTTGAGCCAGGTTGTGTGTAAGAAAACCCCCCCCCCACCAGTGTCTGAAGTCTGAAGAAACGTATTTATTTATTTTCAGACTGACAAAACCGCAAAGATTTCTATTTTATTGTCCTTTTACTTGGTGTCGTGGTTTTAATACTTACCCGTGAACAACAGAAACTCACTCAGTGGTGAGCTACAGCTGAACCCAGCATCTCTGTATACCACACAGTTACAGAGGTTGGCTGGTTCAATTTTACCGGACAGTTTTCAGCCTTTGCAGAGTGAGTTTCTTAAATATTTCACAAAGTGCACAACAACATAAAAAACTGCATCGTTCCATCAGCCAAAACTCAGATGTTTTTTTCTTGTCTTACATGATGCAGTGTAAATTCTTTATCATTTATTCATCTCTTCATTTTATTGTGTCACACTTGTTTGTTGACTATTGTAACTGTGTTTGTTTTGGAAATGTACTCGTGAGGATGATGACTCATCTGCTGCAGACCAAATCTGCATACAGGAACTAATAAAGTAACGTGAACCTGAAAATTCAAAGTGGTTTTTATATTGATGTTTGATGTAGATTTGTGTAACTTGATGATCATGTGACATGAGCACTGATCTTGATCAGTGATCTTAATGTATTGGTTGATGGGCTGATGTAATAGGAGCTTTGAAACATTAGCGTGAAAAAGCTAGAGTCTTACAAGTTCCAGTTGTGTTTAATATTGTATAAACTTTTAAAAATATAAATAAAGCAATTAATAATAAAGTGCAGTTGCAGTTGCTGAATGGAGTAAAATATACCACGAAGATTTATGTCATATACACCTACGAGTGAATGCAGTTAATAAATCACGTAATTGAAAAATAATTTCAAAGAAAAATTAGTCATGAGGCTTTTAAGGTTTGTTTATTGAGTGTGGCAAAAAAACGAAACAAACGCAAAGTGTGAACTGATCAGTATTTTAAAGTAAGATCTAGTAGCTGCAACTCCAGCAGTGTATTAAAAAAAGATACATTTTCTGCAACCAGCTGAATGTATCCCAATACCAGTGTGATGAACAGTTTGCACTGCTGCAACTTTAGCAGTAAGCTCAACAGGTTTCATATGTAAGTCTAAGTCATCAGCATATTGTAAATATGCTCTAACTGCAATATGAATAAGAATCTGTGAAAAAGTGGCAATTCCAGATAATTTTAACCCTTTCACACATAGTGGTCACTACAGTGGACAGCTATTCAAAGGCTGTTTTCTTGTATTTGTGTCAGTGTTGATGGTATACTTGCACATAAACCATACATTAGACACTGATGTGGTGGTACTTTAATGTTACTATAGATGTATGACGTGTTTCATTGTAATTATTGTTATTTAACCCTGTCATGGATGACTTATAATTCATGCATGACAGGGTTAAAACAAAACTATCAACCTAACCTGCTCTGGATCATTTACCATGTTGATCTAGCCAGGTGAGATAGCCGCTTTCCTTACACTGAAAATTCTGACTTTAGGCTCAAATTATGTCGCTAACGCAGGGATCTCACTTCATTTCACGCCCCTCTGAACCTCTTCACTAATGTTTAAACTGCTGGTTCTTCTTTAACGTTGGATTTATCTGAATTAAAAGCTGTGCAGGATGTCAAATTAATCCAGTATTTCTTTTGTAACTTAGCAGTCGTTAGCAAGGATCTATGTCTATACAATATATGTAAGCAGCTTGCTATCATCAGCTGATAAATTAGCGCTCCATTGTCTGGTCCAAACATGGCCGCTTCTGTTTCCATAGCAACCTGGAACTACCCAAAATGTTGTGAATGTTTGATCTAGAATCCAGTGGGTGATGTCAGGCTGTCTACTCCCATCTTTTTTTTACAGTCTATGTTTTTTTTTAAATTAATAATCAATATTGCTGTTTTGTTTATCAAATTGCTACTGACCTGCTGTCAAGTAAACCAAGTGTCTGTTTAAGTAAAGTCTTCACAGCTGATTGGTGTGAAATTTTAAGTTTGGATTATTTGTATTGTGGCGATATAAACTTTATTTTAAGGGAAAATAAAGAGGTATGCTTCTTCCATTGCAACCGCTAAACTGCCCCGCCCCCCCCCACCCAAACACCTTGGCAGATAAATATGAATTTTTATAATTGAAGCTATATTTCATGCAAACTACTCCAGCAGGTAAAGTTACAAAATGAATGTATAAAAAGACATAAAAATGAGAATATTATTCCAACAATAATGACAATAGAACAAAAGTTTTAATTTCATTTTTACAACGTCTTTTCTGAAGGTGCAACACACTGTCTAACAGACAAACTGCAAACGGCGGTGCTTGTCACCATTAGATGTAGCACAGAAATGAACGCACGCGTGGCAGATGTTTGAGTTCGGTTTTGTTTCTGTGTGGCGCTTCAGGTATGTTGTCATACACTGAGAAGTGTGGAGGTGGCCCATCTGTCACAGCACTACTAACCCTGTAAACAAAATCCTGAGCTGTCATTCACTACACGCCCACGCTCTTTTATTCTCACTGGTTACTTCTCAGGCAGGCAGCGCCGATGAAGGTGAAAAAAAACCTCCCCCAAATATAAACAATTCTACGTTACAAATACAATGCTGAACAAACCGGTTTGCAGAAGGTGTAAGAAGTGAAAGTCACAGTGTGTCGCTCCAGGCAGGCATAAAGATTAATGAGCTGGAGGCATGAAAAAAAAATGCAAACCTCAACATGAAATTAATTTGTACATAATGAATCATTGGAGTATGAGCGTGATCTTCCTTTAAAGGTTAATAACTTCTGACCTTGTTTCTAACCAGCTGACCTGTAGTTAATATGAACACAAACAATCAGCTGGGTATTTATACTTATCAATTTACTGTATAGACACGCAGATGCTGAATAGGTGTGTATGAAATTAGGACCAATCAGGTAGTTATGCACACTCAAGTCCATTTTCCAAGCCGTTAAAAACAGATTTTAGATTGATAACCATTCGGTGTCGCTATCATTTAGATTTATTGCACATTATACTATGCAAAAAGCAATTCATCACTTCTAGTAACTCACATTGATTTGTTATAGTTAACTATGGATTGCAGCTAATAGCAGGAACTGTTCTGAACAAGACTAGATTTTAATGGTGGGTTCAAGTCCTGCAACCAAGACCTGCACATCCAATGTTAAACTATTAACATGGTTTCAATCCCTCCTTCAAGGATGTTATTGATTTTTGTTGATTAGGATTACTCAAAAACATGTGGTTGGTTTTCTAGGATTTAGTTTTTAATCAGATGTCAGGAGTTAGTCTAGATCCAAGAACGTTTATTACGAAAGTTATGAAATGGTTATAACAACTAAACAAAATTGTACAATTTTACATCCCATCTTCACAAACGCATATCAAAGAGAAATAAGAAAAGTCCAGGCAATCACTTGATGTTATCACCGAGATTTCCACTATCTGAAGGGACTTTTCAGCCCTGGCAGAGTCAAACTGCTCTTATTTCCAACTAGATTAAAATATTAAAACAAGGTTTCTCAGTTTATATCTGCACTCTGTCCCAAGCTCACTGCCTCATAAACCTTATCAGCACAAATGCCACAATAACAGTTTATTATTTTGGCTATGAATGAAGCCGTGTGTTCCCACTTTTAATAATACCAAAACTGACCAAAAGTCTACTCACTGTTCTGTCTAATCAAAGTAGCTGTGAGGAAAAAAAAAATCAGGTTGTATCTTTAAAGTTTATGATTGTTGTACAAAGAAAAAGCAGGTTTTTTTTAGTATGGTTAACATGAGAGCAACAACCAGTTCAATCTGTGAATATTTTAGCGGTTCAGTAGAACACAGTAAGGATCTGTGGACTGCTTGATCCTCTTTATTCCATGTACCTGTCCAAAAGCATCGTGTTACCCTCTACTGTATCTTGTGCTGTGCCTCCGAGACAAGACATACCAACTGCTGAGTTACCTAACGCATGACCTGAGATCCTCCCCCTCTTCCTTCCTGTCCTCAGGCGCTGCTCTGTGCTCTGGGGACGCTGTAAAGGCAGCGTATTTAAAAAGGCGCAGCACAGCTACTGGATCCAAGTGACATCAGGTACTTGTAGGGCCGCAGGGGGATTTCATGACTGCACTGAGATCACACTTTTTCTGAACATGAAGCACTTCTCCTACTGGCTTGAGGTGATCATGATATAGGCCTTTATGAACGTCAGACAATGTTGCATAAGATCATTGGTTAATGGAAATCTGAAGAGCTCTCAGAGAGGTTTTTGTTATGAGGCTGAGGCCGTGACATGCTCACAAAGATCCAATTTTGCTCTCACTGAGCTCACTTTCAGTCTTGCCTACGCTGCAAAAGTATTCATTGTGTTGTTCTATATCGCCACTGAAAGCCCATCTTGGTGTAATTTAAGCCTCTAAACACCACATGTACCAAACAGCAGTATTACTTATTTGATATGAGGCTGTTTTGTCCAGATTTGATTCGACATCATATTTTTTAATCCGCATTTAACTGCTCCTTAACATAAATATCTAATCAGCAAATCACCTTTCAGCAATTTAAAGTAGTTAGTCAAGTAGACACAATGAAGGTGACTTGCTGAAGTTCAAACTGAGCAGGGTTGGTCCCACACAGCCATCTCTAGGGTTTAAAGAAAATGGTCTGAAACTGGAAAATATCCAGTGAGGGTTAAAATACCTTGTTGATTTCAGAGGAGAATGGACAGATTGTTTTGAACTGACAGGAAGGCAAAGGTAACTAAAATAACCACACATTACAAACAACATTTAGCCAACCAATACAAGACTGGAAAAACACTGCCTGGTGTGATGAGTCTCACTTTCTGCTGTGACATCTGGCTGTTAGGGTCAGAATTTGGCATAAACAGCAGGCATGGACTCATTCTGCCTTTTATCGATGCTTCAGGCTGCTGGTGGTGTAATGTTGTGGGGGATATCTTCTTGGCACGCTCGGCCACTTTGCACCAACTGAGCATCATTTAAACACCACAGCCATCCTGAGTGTTGTTGCTGACCATGTCCATCCTTTTATGGCCACAGTGTAAATATCTTCTGATGTCTGCTTCTAGCAGGATAACACACCATGTCACAAAGCTCAGATCACTCTAAACTGGTTTCTTGAACATGACTTGAGTTCACTGTATTCAAATGTCCTCCACAGTCACCAGATCTCAATCCAATAGAGCAACTTTGGGATGTGGTAGAACAGCAGATTTACATCATGGATGTGCAGCTGACCAGTCTGCAGCTACTGTTTAATGCTATCATGACAATATGGACCAAAATCTGTGATGAATGCTTCCAGCACCTTGTTGAATCTGTTCAATACAGAATTAAGGCTGTTCTGAATGATAAAGGGGGTGAAACCCATTACTAGCAAGACATATAATAAAGTGGCTGATGAGTGCAAGTGGTGGTTTCTGCCACAATAGCCTCATTTCCTTCATGTTGTAAAACCCAGCTGAGATGTGTTTCAGTAAGACTGATGCAAATGTTCAAAACTTTCTTCATATTAAAAACACTTCACAAACAAGTGTTTTGGGAATAACTTACATCTCATCTGAGTGAAAACTGTTGGAGCAATTCCTCACGGAGACGCATCGACCGTTTTTGTAAATAAATTCGACTTGTTTAATGTCACTCGCACCTCCTCTGGTAATCAGTCGAATGTTTTATCCCATGTAATGAAGCAGGTGATGCCTCACGATGTCCTGACCCTCAGACTGGAAAGTTTTTTCTTTTACCCGCCCACGCTGAACATCAGAAGCACAGAATACCCTCCCACTCACTACACAGAAATGAAAAATAAGCTAAAGGACCAAGGACCAATCCTGTCCTCTTGATTCAACCCACCTACATGTCCTCGGGTGTTTTTCTCATTTTACCTCTGCTTTTTCTATTTTCTGATTATTAGACGGCGAGCATCACACAGAGCCACTGTTTGCATAGATCCTTGTTTCCAGTAGCCGATGCCTGGCACCTCCTTCTGTAGCAGGTTGTGAAAGACAGCAGCGTAGGTGACCAGTCCACAGCCTGTTATGTGTCTCAGCTGAGTCACACTAAGAATTTATGACTGCAGTAGCCTAAGCTAACAGGGTGATCATCCTATCAAACAAAAATATTGTGTGTTTACTTATTGTTTTAACTGGAAGCAACAGTGCATATCCAGCCCATCTTATCTCTAAGGGATTCCCCATCTGCTCCCTTACATTTACTTTGTGGCTCATTCTGACTCACACATTCAGAAATGAAAATGTACTGAATGTTGCCTAAACTCTCGGGGACCAGTGTTCTTTTTTATTGTGAAGTTGGATTTGTTTTACAGTTAGATGGTGGATAATTAGAAGATTTTGTCGCACTGTTTGAATGCCTTCTTTTAAACTGCTAAAAGGCCTTGAGGCATTTTGGAGGAGGGGACAAAAAACAGCATTGGATAATTACTTTATGTACATAAATGCATCTTCTCAAAGGAATGTCATTTGAGGCTCTAAAGCTGTTCAGGGCTTCCACTATGATGCATCACTTGGGTAATACAGCGGTGCAGAGAGTTATATTGGAGGTGACACCCCGTCAGGGCTATAAATAGCTTTGCACTTTCCCCCCAGGAGCTCAGCTAGCGCTCTCCCAGGCATTTGATCACTTGTTTGTAGTGAACTGACATCACCCACTTCTGCCTTTTTCTCACTGACTTTCTGACTCCTACACATAAACACACGCACACACATACAAAACGCTGTAGCTTAATTATAGCTTGAATACAGTGCTCATGGAGACCTTCATCAGCTGCTGTGATGATGATGCCTTTGGGGGCAGATAGTTTGCCTCAGGGTTTCCCTAAACTACGCTACTACACTTACTGATGACTCACCTAATCGCTTAAGACTCAACTACGACTGCTGCGAACAAAGCCGTGGGCACCGAGTAAAGTCAATTCTCAGACACAGCATCACTCTTTAATAAATAAACTGCCGCTCTTAATTGAAGGGGAAGGGGATTCAGGCACAAGCCTCATAACATGTGGGAGTATGAAGCGAGTGAAAACGAAAAAAGATACACAAAACCCCTGCAGGCTGTGTCTGACCCCGGTGAGTCACTGTCTACGCGAGCTTCTGCAGAACTGAACATGACTCAGTAACAAGCACAAACATTAGTGAAGTGCACTTCTATTGCTGGTTACCTTACTCCAGCTTGGAGTTTTATCTCATTTATTGGAACACAGAGTGCCGCTTGTACAGTTTTTGCTTTTTGAAGTGCAATTCCCTTTTTCCTTTAGACAAAAATGCCTCACTGAGATGTTCCAAAAACACCGAAAATTGCAGTATGTTTTGGAGACGGGGTGAGCGTGTTCTCTTAGCACTTAATCAATTTACACTTTAAGAATTTTTAAGGAAGAAACAACTTTGTTAATGGTTAGTAAACTACTATGGTTATTGACCAATTTACGGGCAATTATAAAGTCTGAATTCATATAAAAATAGACTGGTGTTTAACTAACAACATGATGTAAACTGATTAAAACTTAATTTGATTAACATTTTATTCTTGTTTAAATGATTAATAATGGTTGTGAACCCAAACTTTGCTTTATTAACATCAGTTTTTAAATTGTCAGGCAGTGAGATGTTCCAGAAGTTACACCCTTTGACATAACATTTAACCCTATAAGCATTTTTAAAATACTATAATATATAACTAATGGCTTTATTAAACAGAGCACTGTCGTACTGAGCTTTAAGGAAACCCCCTTGTACCTTAAGAAAGACTTATGGCTGTATATGTAGCAAATGTTTCACTTACTAATAATTTAAAGCTCCACCTTCCAAAGTCATTAACATAAACAACTTCAGTGCGTCCAAATTAACTAGCTAAGATGGATTATAACACTATCTGCATCCACTGAGAGGTTTGCGAGCTGACAGAAGGCTAACAGAGGGTGAAGAACTTATTTTCCTAATTAAAGACCCACTGCTTCTGATATAGTGGCCGATTAGAAGTCAATAGATCCAGGATTATTTAACTTTCAGTTACATACGTTATTAACAAGATTATTGCCAAATTAATAAAAAGATAACTACATGGACTCCTGAGAGACAGCTGATGTTGGATCTGCAAAGCAAGTCTTTCCAAGTCGGTGGGAGAGTGGGACCAAAAACACAGCAGGTTTAAACAAAAACAAAAAACACAGTTTTCAGGCTCAGTTAGAGGTTTGATTATGTGAAAATTGGTGCTCTCTAAGAATTTACACATATCTTTATGTTGGATTTTTTTTTAAACAAATGACAAACGTAAACGTTAATTTTTCTTACTCTATGTAGCGTAACAGTCCACGGGTTGTGTAATCAAAATATATTTAAAATATATTTAAAGTGTCTAAAGTAAATGCAGTCATTATGTGATGCATGATATTGTATGTATCATATGCATGACGGTACTATATCTGATGACTGATATGTGTATATTTTCTCTCTTGAATTTTGCACCTATTGATGGTTTTAAGTACTTATGTACTGCTGGTTAGCTTCATCTGTCATAAAAACAAGTAACTATTTTAAAATTAATATTATGGAATACAAAGTACAATAACTGCATCTTATAACATAATAAAGAAAACTTTGTACTGTGGAGTAAAAGCAGAAAGCCGCATAACATGAACATATAAGCACAAGTACATAAACCTCAGTAAACTACTTGATTGTACTCGGTTACATTCTTACTGTTCCTGTTTATGCTCCAATCCAATGGAGTTGAGTACTCTTAATCTTACAGTCCTTTAGTCCATCGTATTTGATCATGTTGTAATTTCTTTGTTGTGTTACATAAATAGAAAGTGAATTCAAAAGGACATTTTTTGGCACTGTTCAATGTCCTCCCCTTAAAAATGAATCAAAGATAAATTAAATAAAAAATAAAATATAAAATCGATTCAAGATAAAATTGTGTAAAGAAAAATATATTTTACTGTTACTGCAGTAATTAGTGGCAAATAAATGTATCTTCGTATATTTAAGTCAAATTTTAGGCGAAAATCCCGTTAAGAAAATTTAAAAAGTGACATTCTAATAGTCCTTCCTTCAAACTATTTGTTTATTTTTGCATCTAAGACAGAAAATATGACATGACAAATCCACGCTCGTAATAAATAATTCATATGGGCAAAAGGGGGGCGTGTGCACCTTGTGCCATTTGGTGACGGCTGATCCGTCTCACATTATTCAGAAACACATCCCGGAGTTTATCTGTGCCCTTTGCCTCCACATCCACGCTGATTGGGAGCAAAGCGCGATCAGTGCGAAACTCGCCGGTGAATAACTGAAGCGTGACGACTTGTGTTTGTGCTCAAGTTTGCTCAAGGTGAGCCGAACGAGGCATCGACAAAACATTCGAACATGTAGGAAACGAGGTGAAGCTTGGGTTCATTTTTTTCTGAGATCAGGTTTTTGTTCAGTCATTCATCACACTTGCTTTTCTCGGTGCCCCACAGATCGCTCTCTGCCTGATGGCTGTTCCGTTCGCGTGTTGTTCAAACTGTCGTTGCTGCTGAAAGACGTGACCCCCGCGCATCGCAGAGCGCCACACGCGCACCTGTCGGATGTAAGTGGGAAGCGGTCGGTGAGCTTAGAGAGGGAGAGGGGGAGAGAGAGAGATGGTGACTGCTGGGTTCAGCACGCTGGATAGCGCTCGAGGAATTTGGAAAGTACGGCGGCGGCGGCGCGCGGACGCACGAGGATCTAAGTGAAACGAGTGCGTGGAGCCGCCGGAGAGATGAGCCACCATGGTGGATTTGAAGTTCTCGTTTGCAACAACAGGCGCAGGTAACGTGCGAGTGGACTTTCTGGAGTGAGACATGGACTTTGCTGAAATCATTTTCGCTTTGTTCATCGTCGTGGTCGCGATCGTCTCTCTGTTGTCCAACTTGTTGGTGCTGCTATGTTTCGTCCACAGCACCGAGATACGCCGACAGGTGCCCGGTGTTTTCACCATGAACTTGTCTTTCTGCAACATACTCATCACTGTTTTGAACATGCCGGCCACTCTGGTGGGGATTATCAGAAAGCAGCAGCCCTTTGGAGATTGCGTTTGCCACACGGTGAGCTTTCTGGAGACTTTTCTCACCGCAAACACCATGCTGAGCATGGCGGCTCTCAGCATAGATCGGTGGATAGCGGTCGTCTTCCCGCTCAGTTACTCCACCAAAATGCGCTACAAGGACGCGCTGATCATGGTGTGCTACTCCTGGCTGCACTCCTTTACCTTTTCCCTGACGGCGCTGCTCTTCTCCTGGGTCGACTACAGCGACGTTTACGCGTCCTGCACCTTGCAGCCGAGCGAGGAAGGCAGCGACAGGATTAAGTTTACAATCTTCACTATCGTTTTCCACGCCACCAGTTTCATTCTGTCCCTGCTCATCTTGTGTTTCACCTACTTGAAGGTGTTGAAGGTCGCTAGGTTTCACTGCAAGAGGATTGACATTATCACCATGCAGACTCTGTTCCTGCTGGTCGATATTCACCCAAGGTAGTTCACCTCGTGTATTGTGAGCATGATTTCTCCCGGTCTGTTTTGACAGTGGCCTTGTGGCAAAAAAGTCTAAATGTTCTTTGCTGTTTTCAGCGTGAAACAAAGATGCTTAGCAGAGCAAAAGAGGAGAAAGCAGAGAGCCACGAAGAAGATCAGCATCTTCATCGGCTCATTTATCATCTGCTTTGCTCCTTATGTAATCACAAGGTGAGTCAACTCATACATAATTCAACTTACTGCAAAACAACTGCTCAAGAAATAACCGACCCCACACATTTGCAAAATAATACATCTTCGACGGCATTTGACTAAGTAGAAAATACATTTAGCCAGCATGTTGAGATCCGCATCCACACTGATCAGCTTTGCAGACCTCTTTTCTTCACATGCTAATGCAGTACAAACTCACAAACCTGTCACAATGTCAGATCAGATACAAGCAAACAGTTTATTCCTTGCTGACAGCACACCGCTCATAATTTCAATGATCATTTCCTTAAACTGCGATAGGGCTCATTAGCCACCTGTGCTGCGCTAAACATGGCAGGCTACTTCCAGTGAAAGACACGCATTAGAGTCTAGGACAATAGATACAGTTTAAACAACCAAAGAGGCTCCCAGAGAAACGTGGAAATGCTTTAGTGGGCCACAAATCGCCCAGATGCGGTGCTGATGATCCATCAATCTGACATTTGTGGTGTGCTCATATATGGAAGGGAAGAAGGAGGACAAATTAGCAAAGAGCAGTGTTCGAGGTGGAGTAACCCCCCAATGACAGTGCCTGCCCACAGGAAGTGTCTAGAGTGACAGTTGGCACCAAAGCATCCAATTATAATAATATATACACATATTTTATCTTTTGTACTTTTAAAGGAGTCTTTGCCTCTTTGGTATTTTGATGGTCCTGTTTGATTTCACTGTTCCACATCCCCCCTGACCAGAAGAATACAGGAGACTGTGTTAGAAATGTGGAGAGGTGCTCAACTGTGTGGTTTAAGTTGAAAAAGGCTACTTTAACTGATAATATAGTAAGTAAATAAATAAGAAAATGTAATCTCCACTGGATAGAAAAAACAAAAGAAAAAAATTCTTTTTTGGATAATTTGAAGTGCCTTAATCAAATCTACACAATACCCATGATCATATGTAATGCCTTGAAAAATTATAATTTCTCCACCTTTTTTAATGTTTTGATTTGATGTTAACATGGCATTGAAAATTCTTTAGCATTTAATTCAGTCACTAACATAATGATTTGGAAACTATCTAAATGTCTGTGTAGGTTCTCAGTAATCCAGGTCATAGTAGTCCAAGGAGCTTGAAAAGAAGGCGATGGCACTTGTTTAACTGAAGACGATTCTTAGATGAGACATGAAACATCGTCAAAAACTTAAAGTCCAGGCATCTTCTTTTCAAGCTCCTTAGACAACTATCTAAACCCTTTTAAAAAATTGTGTCAAATGAGACCATGTTTTGAAATCTATCTGTTCATTTTTAATTTGATGGGATCGATATGTTAAAAAACACGTTAACTGGTGAGACAGGGACACGTCTGTCACTGTGCTGCTTCAGCGTTTCTTCTACATGCTGTAGTTTTCAAATGTATTTTTTCACCTGCTCAGAGTATCCTTGACTAGGATTTTTAGACAAAGTCTGCCCAGTGAGAGTTAAACCTCACATTTCCTTAAACATGATGAAAGTCTTCAAGGCCTTTTTTGGGTACATTTTGCTTTTGTGGTGTTTTTAGCCAAAAAAAGTTAATTATTAGGTTATTAGAAAGTACCTTATCTAAAATATAAAAATGCAGTGAGTAGGAGGACAGCTTAACAATTGGGGTAATTGAGAGGTTTTTCTTGGTATAGTATGGTAAATAAGCCACAGTAAATAAGCCTCCTGACGTTTTCTTTCTTTACTTAGGAAACTTGGTTCTGTCAAAATATATAATAACATTAACATTTTGGCTGTTTTTTTTTTTTTTACTTTAATCATAAAAATAAATGGTGGTTTTCCTGCAGGGTAGCCAATCTGTCATCAGGACCCCCTTACTGCAGAGTCATACTGTTAGATTACACACAACACAGTTTGGTGTTGTTGTCTTGGTGTTATAATAGGTTACACTTTCACTGACATTGTCCGTGTGGCAGCATATGTCACTTCGAAACCTGTATACATTATTCAGCATTAATGGGCCGTCATAAATGTGCATAGTACTCATGTAGTGTGCACTAATGCACCCTCACACTGTCAGAGACAATAGCTTTTGAAGTGTGCTCTGATAACAGAAAGCAATGATCCTGTTATAGTTCTGAGACTTATAGACACAAATATACATAAACGGAGACTAAGTGGTAGGAGAGGGCTATTTATACACACGGGGTAATCAGGGAAGTGGAGACAGCTGGGTGAAATGAGACACAGGTGAAAACAATCATGACAATCAGGGGAGGAAGCAAAAGTCTGATACAGGAGACGTGTTTCAAAGAAAAAACCAGAAATAGCAAAAGCTCCAACCAAAAAACAGGAACAAAAAATACAATAACAAAAAATCTAAACGGGATTTTACAGGAAAAACTCAAATCCAGATACTTTTACTGAGCAAACTGAAAACAGGGCCAAACCCAGGGACCACAGCAGGTCTTCTTTAATCCAGAGGACACAGCGTCTGTGGTTTAAAAAAAAGAGTCAGATTTAATTGAAATAAAACAAGAAAAATGATCAGTTTCATCAGCTGATAGTTTGTCTGTGTGCTGTTTTTTAGTTAAATATAGCTTTTGATTATTAGTTTTTGTTAACGTTTCACACAGCCTCCCAACTTCGGTTGAAACTGAGTTCTTTGTTTGGTTTGTTTTTCATTTAGACATTTTAAAATCTGCCACACAGTTCCTTTTGATCATTAATAACACGAGTGGTTTGAACATAAAAATCCGAGGTGAAAAAATGATAAAAGATCTCCGTCTTTTGAAAGGTCAGAGTTGTAAAAAAAATTACACCACGTTACACCTACCTTTGCAAAAGAAAAAGAAAAAGAGCACACAGTTGCATTTCCAAGCCTCTTTTATGATCATTATAGAGTACCTAATGTGTTAAAGGTTTTATGGTCAGTCTTACCTAATCATCTGACATAACATCAGGACAAATCTCTGAGCGGCACCTTCACTAAAATCCACTCTGTTTAGTCATGTTTCTCCTGACGCCCCTTCAGGTTGGCCGAGCTTCTCCCGTTCGTGGACGTCAACCGCCACTGGGGAATCATCAGTAAGTGCCTGACATATAGCAAGGCTGCGTCTGACCCCTTCGCCTACTCTCTCCTACGTCAGCAGTACAAGAAAGTCCTGGTCACCGTCGTCAACAGGCTACTCCGACGTGACCTGTACCCTTCGTCTGGCCATAACAGCTCTTTAGACACGGAGAACGACTACTGTCTCCAGAGGATCAGTTAATGGCAAATGCAGGACGTGACATATACACACGCTACAATGCAGGCCAAAAATAAAGGTTGCCTCTTGCAGAAAGAAAAGGTGGGTGGAGAGAAAAAAAAGAACAGGAGAGAGAAAGAGAGGACAGGTTATTGTTAGAAAGAGAAAAGAGAATCGAAAGATGGGACAAGGAAGTGGGTGGAAGGTGAAGAAGAGAGCAAAAAAAAAAACCATAAGGAAGACGGTGGGCGGACAGGAATGAAAAGGTGGCGATGTGGGGGAGGATGAATGGGCAAAAAGATAAAGAAGAGATGGGTAAGACGACAGATAGGGAGCGACAGGAGCAAGGTGGAGACGTTGGGGAGTGACGGCAAACAAGGGATCTGTGATTCATCAGGAACAGCAAACCCCAGAAACCACACAGCCAGTCTGTTTCACTGAATAAGTCATTGGCTCATCTAAAACTGAAGGGCCGCACAGCTGGAGATGAGGTCCCGTCTTCACTCTGAGCGACATGTAAAAGGTGGCCTTCCTCTACTCCAACAACTTTATAATCATTTCAAACCTGTTCTTGGCCCACTTAACACGGAGGCTGGTGGTCGATAAGCAGCCGAGCGACGACGGGCAAAGACGGAAAGACTTTTGTTGCTCCTGCTTCTGTATAATGTACCGTCAGTGAATGGATGCAGACTTAAATGTGGAGGCTCAGCTGCTGCACATTATTGCCATGTTCTGTATTGACTGTGTTAGACTACTTTGCAGTGTCATGTCAGTCACTTAATATTGATGCACTTTGTCTAATTCTCTCAGAGATGCTATACCTAAAGGAGCCAAAGGCATTTGACATTTACACCCTAATCTTAAAGGATGAGTCTGGTGAGAGGCTTTATTCTTTGTTACTGTCACCAAAATCAGTTGGTTTGTTGGTTTCTCAGTATTTTCCAACTTCCCAAGCATCCCCGTTCTTTGAATTTCTCAAGTATAGACAGCAATTAATGTGCATCTTTAGACTATTTCCATTAATACACAGGCCAGTCTTTAAAAGCTTTGTTTTTTTAAAAATACCGTAATTGAAAGTTAAGCTATATTCTGTATTCATCACATGTACAATGGAATATGCCAAGGCTTTGTTTGTTTTAGTTTTTCTAATTATGTCTTATAGCTCATGAAAATCGCACATCCAGTACAACATTTACTAACATCAATCACAGAATTATTTATGATGGAGAGATGCCCAACTTTTTAAAAGTATGTAGAGGTGATCTGTGGCTCTGCTGAGGTTGTAATTGAAGCGGGGCAGGTGCAGGAAAAAGAAATCAGGATCTCCATAAGGCTCGTCAGCACATGAAAGCATGACGAGCTCTGAAACCTCCTGGTAGATGCTGCTTTGACTTTGGACTTCATAAAACACAGCGGACCAACCGTCAACAACACCAGCAGATGACATAGCAGCCCAGTTCATCAACACCAGCAGATGACTGGACTTTAAACACTCCACTCCAGTCTCCTCCAGGCACTAGGGCCGAGATTTTCAAATAATATATACAATTTTAGATTCATCTGACAAGAAGACATTGGTCCCAACAGCCCATTTCTTTCCCAGGTAAGATACTTCTGACATCTCTGGTTCAGAAGTGGCTTGATATTAGGAATCAAAGTGGTAAATGGTGATGGACTGGTTCTTATACGGCACTATTCTACTCGACTTGAGCACTCAAAGCTCTCTGATACAACACACCCATTCATACAAGCACTTTCTTTCTACTCTAACATTCACGCACACTCACACTCTGATGGATACATTGGAGAGCAACCTGGGGTTCAGTATTTTGCCCAAGGATACTTGCACGCAGACCAGAGCAGCCAGGGCTCAAATCACCAACCTTCTGGTTAGTAGATGGCCACCACCAGCTGACATTTGTACATGGTGGCCCTTGATGCCAAGTCACCAGCCTAAGTCCACTTCTTGTGAAGCTCTCACAGTTTCTTGAATCGACTTTTTGGCAGTCCTCTCATGGCTACAGTCATCACTGCTGCTCATGCACTTTTCCTACCACACGTTTCCCTTCAAGTCAACTGTCCATTAATATGCTTCAATTCAGCTCTCACTGAAAACAGCCAGTCTTTTCAGTTGAGACTGTCGGTGGTCTACTCTGTTTGTGGAGGGTGTTGGTGATCAACATCTGGACAGCCATCAAGTCAGCAGTCTTCCTGTTGATCGTGGTTGTGAGGCCTGAAAAAGACTCAGAGAAATACAGTATTTATGACGTGTGAATAGTAATTTACTCAAACTGAGAATGAAATCGTAAGATAACGAGATACCGGATTTCTGATTTTCATGAGCTACGATCATCAAAGTTACAAAAAAAATATGTCAGAAATATTTCACATTACATACAATGAATACAACGAATGCAATGAATATTTCAATTAAATTGAAAATAAATGAACCTTTTCACAATATTGCAGTTATCAGGATACACTTGTAGATGCCAGAAAGAAGATAAAAAACTAATTGACCACAAAGCATCCATTACTGAATACTTGGCTTTCTTGGTTTTCCCAAATTTTATGTTAGTATGCAATTGAGTCATTATCTAATTAAATATGCACCAGTCTGCAGGTTGAATAAAGCTAGGTTGTGTGGACATATCCCAAGAAATTAAGAAATGTTAATTTAATCAGTCCATAATTTTAGCATGCCATTTTAGCTTTGAGAGTTAATAAGAGGGGGAAGAACACTTTTTGATTTTTTTTCATTTTGTGGATTTGTTGACAGTAAGAAAAAATATGGCAAAGTACCAGATTTATACTTTTAAGTTAGAGTTTTTAACTGAATGTACCTGATCGCCCACTTTTAACTGAAACGCGTTTGTATAATTGTGTTTTGTTTTGCCAGCTGACTGGAGAAGTCGTTTCTATGGCTATTTACATAATGATATTACATATTTTGCACTGTACAGGAACAACTTTTTGTCTAGATACATGGGGAGCAACGTGATGTAGCATAGGAGTGTTTTCAAAGTGCTTTAAAACACACTGTTCTGTGCTTGTGCCAGATTGAAATATGTGACTTTTCCAGCTGTTCCACACCAGAACCAGAATAGCTGCTTTATTATAATAACAATTATTATTATTACTAAAATAAAAATCTGTTTATTTGGATGTATTTTACTCACATGTATTTTTTCCTCCCGTGAGCCACTTGCTGTTCTTTGGCAGTGTGATTAGCTATTAGTGGAATATGTGCAATAATAAAAAGCTGTCAATTATAAAATATGAATATGAATGTTTTCACTGCAACGTTGCTGAACGTACACAAATGTCCTTTAATTACATCATATTTCATTTCCAGATTTGATTTGCGAGCTTTTATATTGAATTCAGCCCATGGACACGACAGGCCGGCACACTGAAAGACAAATAGCACGTCTTTTATTTAAATTTGGACTCATTAATTTCAGATTTTACAATCTTAAACAAATAAAGTTGAAACAGATGCATTTGAAAAGGCTTACACGGGGAAGTGTTCTAAGTTATTCTCTGAATAATAAAAAGCTTTCCGGTTTGCACCTGTTTCTGCCTCACAGCCCTGATTGTGGCGCAGATAGCATGCAACATAAAAAATGACTCTGGTGTCACGTGGAGAACTTCTCTTGCAATATCGGCAAGTATAATTAAAGAGAGGAGTTCATCTTTGTCAATTAATATATTCAAACTCAGTAATGAATCTCTTTTAATCTGATGCGTGGAAACAGACCAGCAGTAATTACTGGCAACATTAAAATGAGAAATTCCCATTTTTGGTGGCTCAACCACCGGCACCTCTGAATTCACAAGCAGTTAACGCTAAAAGCAGCTCGGGCTCGTGCAGAAGCCAGAGCTCGGCTATTTTTGCACCTCTTAATTAACCCCAATCACCAGAACCTGATAAAGGAGAAACTGGTAATTAAAACTGCTCAAATGGAAAATGTATGCATGGCACAATATGTGTCACAGCTGCTCGAGTTTAAAAGTACGGAATCGACTGAGCGAGTTTGCAGACTGTCGGGCCTCTCTTGAAAATATGCTTTTTACATGGCTATTAATACATGACTCCTCTCACACTCTAGAGCAGCCTGAGGAGGATTTAAAGATAGCAGCATTGTCTGCATCAGTGGTAAATACCTTAACCTCCTTCCACACTTCAGTCCACCTACATATGCTGATAAAGGAGACAAAATGATAACCTTGTAATTAAAATAAGGAAGAAAAAAATCCAAGATAAACTGAACTAGAAGAGTCGATGGAGAAGGAAGAAGAAGGTCAGAAGGTCAGAAGGTCATAGGAGAGGGCGCCACGAGAGGAACTGTGGTGCTGCATGAGGAAGTCAGGAGCGGCAGAGACATGTATGAAGGTGGTGCAGGACATGTATGAGGACAGTGAGACAGGGTTGAGGTGTGCAGCAGGAGTGATAGATGGGTTCAATGTGGGAGTGGGACTACATCAATGATGATCGGCTCTGAACATCTTCTTGTTTGCAAAGGTCAGGCAGGAGTCTCTGTGGGCTATGATGTTTGCAGAAGACTTTGTGGTGTGTAGGGAGAGTGGGGAACAGATGGAGGAGAGCCTGGAGAGGTGGAGGTATGCTCTGAAGAGAAGAGGAACGAAAGACAGAATACACATGTGGGAATAAGAGGGACACAGGTGTAACAGTGAAGCTGCAGGGAGCAGAGGTAGTGAAGGTGGATGAGTTCTCATGAACCATCCACACCGCACAAGAGAGGTGAAGATAAGAGTGCAGGCAGGGTGGAGCGGGTGGGGATGAGTGTCAGGGGTGATTTGTGACAGAAGGATAACAGCAAGAGTGGAAGGGAAGGTTTACAAGATGGTAGTGAGACCTGCTGTTATGTATGGTTTGGAGGCAGTGGCACTGACAGAAAGAGGCCGAGCTGAAGATGCTCAGATTTTCATTGGGAGTGAGAACGAACATATATTTGTATGTATATATATATATATATATATATGCACATATATATAGTTGTTCATTAAAAGCTGTTCTAAACACTTTAAAACACTTGTCCGTTGCTACAGATCCACTCCTTTTTGTCTCCAGCACAGTTTCCCACAGAGACACTTGATCAAAATCACAATTTACAAGTTTGTGCCTGTTTTCCGTAGAGGGTCACGTCTCCCACGAGGCTCTTTTTCCATTCAGTTTCTGGGGCATGTAGTAATTTGCATAATACATGAATGTGTTAAGGATCTAATCAATATTCCTGGTTTAGCTGAAGGATGTAGTAGTATTTTTACTTTACCACCACACCACCCTCCACCTGCCTGCATGATGAATACCCAGGCTTCCGGTTATGCAAATTCAACTCTGCCCAGCTTGAAGAAGAAAGGACTCTAAAACTGGCTCAATAAGAAAAACAGATCACCTTGAAAATGGTATTTACTACTACTAATATTTTTTGTCTAATAATGATTAAGATTTCTGCAGTATTTTATGTGATTAAGCCATCTGAACATCACCGTAAAAGCTGCTACGCATCCACTTTGATTGACTGGAAGCAAATTAAATCTCGGGTTTTGCACTATCATAGCAGCAAGTTTGAGGATTTTAAATTGTAAATGTTTCTTGGTTGCTAGGTTTATTTAATCACAGCCAACTTGTTGCACCAACCTTGTGAGTTGGACTCAGGCTTACAAATATTCTTAAAAAGTCTTAAAAAGCTTAATTAGAAATAACATGTTGTCCTATCAGTGCAAACATTAAATACGAATGGAGGCAATTTTTAACAAAGGAAAGCAAAACTGACACCAAAGAGAGAAGGCAAGAATAGATCAAAAGATATCAAGTACTCCAAGTATTTGCCAGCTGTACATCTACATCAGGTGTGTTATATACACTCACTGGCCACTTTGTTAGGTACAACACTTCACCTGCCCATTAATGCAAATGTCCAATCAGCCAATCACATGGCAGCAATTCGATGCATTTAGGTATGTGGACATTGTTTGAAGTTCAAACTGAATATCAGAATAAAGAGGAAGGGTGACTTTGATTGCAGCATGGCTGTTGGTGTTACACTGTCTGAGTATTTCAGAAACTGCTGATATGCTGAATTTTGACACACAGCCATCTCTAGGGTTTACAGAGACTGGTCTGAAAAAGAGAAAATATCCAATAAGCAGCAGTCTCTGGATTAAAATGCCTTGTTGATTCAGAGGTCAGAGGAGAATAGCCAGATTACTTTGAGCTCATAGGAATGCAACAATAACTCTGGTAACCAGGAGAAGAGCATCTCTGAATGCACATGTTGAACCTTGAAGCAGATGGGCTAATGATGGGCAGATGGGCAGTAGCAGCAAGAGAGAGGCAAAAAACAAAGTCTGAGAAACCTTTAGAACCTTTCAATACACAAAATGACCAATACAGGAAAAATAAAAACACAGGTCACATAAAGACTTCACTAAAACTAGCAACTCTGGTACTAAGTACTTGCAACATACGTTATTATTATTATTATATGTAAGTTCTGACTGTGACTTACAAACTGAAAGCAGCATTAGTTGCTTGTACTCTCTTTCTCTGCAGTCTAATGCTGAGCACGTGACTGGTTTGGGGGGATTTTTGTGGATTAGACCGCTTTAAGTTTTTAGAACAGACAAATAAAACTACAACAGTGTGTTTAAATGTAGCACAAAGCTTCCCACAGGAAGGGGGATACAGAATGAAATGATAATCTGTGGCTTCATGACTACAAGCAAGCTCACACTGACATTTAATATGCTGTTGTAATTTTTTAAAACAAGAAGAAGCACCGACACGAACTATAAATTATTGTTCTTCAGAATGAGGATTCATGTGAAGTGAAAATGTGAGGTTATTAGTCTAAATACACACAGCCAGTTTTGTGTTTCGAGTTAAACCCAGCAGCAGGCCCGTGAAACAGCCACCAGCTGTACTGAAAAACGAAGACGCAGCAATATGTGACCGAAAATTTGCCCATCTTTTCATGCACTTATCCCCGTTTTACCTCAGAGCCATTTCCTCTGTAACTCGATAGGAAACCGTAATGCTTGTAATAAAGTCGCTCACAGAGTTGCTCGGAGGAAAGTTTTGCAGACTTGGGACACTCGCGCACACTCACGCCCTCTGGCTCAGTGTGTGAGGTGCCACATCGAAACGGAACATAAGTGTCGGAAAGTGCGCATCATGCTGCTGATCCTGCTGCAGTTGTTGGTTTTCGCGTCTTGTGCTCCTCCACGATGCGACCCGAACTTTCGAGGTAAACTTTCTGCTCTTTTTGCGATACCAAACTTTATGCTGATGTGCGCATCTGGACCTGCCGCGCAAAAACTGGACAGGACGTCACGTGCAGGCTGTGGACTATTCTTGATTCAGAAGCTCATTTTTGTGCGATTAGACTTGTGAAAAATTCTTGTATGTAACTTTTAAAAAACCTAAAGCTACAGGATGAGTGAGCTGAATTAGATAGTGACAGATCTAAAGTCTGACAGATGGTGTTAATGTTTTAGATGGAAGCAAGTTTAATGAATACGATTTATAGTCCTGGAAAATGTGATCCTCGAGGGACTTAATGATTCTCTGTACACTGACAGGCTTTATAGAGAGTTGTTGAAGCAAGCACAGTGTTCTGTAGGCCACACTGTGGCATTTACAAAAACCACCCTGCCATCTAGTGTCTACTCAGTGTCAGCTAATGGGATGCTGGTATGTCTTGCAGGACTGTGCAAGCCAATAATAGAAGAAAAACGTAAGTACCCATGGGCTTAAAGCAAGAAAAGTGTCATGCATGTGCTGTTTGCTATCTTGCTTTTCTGTATACTTTCTAATTTCTAACCAATCAGTCTTTTGTGCCTCTAACACTGGACAAAATCAAGCCTCAAAGTCCCCATTCTCCCCCCCCTTAATATGTCAAGTGACTGCAACGGCACTGTTTTTCACAACAAACAGGAGGAGATTATAAATGATAGTGGGTGTAGTTTTAGTGGAATCTGTCCCCAAAGCCATAAAATCATTGAGTATTTTTAGATGATCGATGGCAGCATGAAATATTCAAATTCTAATTTCCAGAGATAATAGAAATATTTAGGACTAGATGATTGAGGACGGCACAGTGAAGCTCATGATTAAGTGCTGCAACAGATGGAGATACAAGTCTTGATCTGTTACTTTCTAAGCTGATCTCTGATCTGTCTTCATTGTGGAATTTTTCTACTCAGCCAAATGCACAGATCTAATGCTGTCCTACTGCGATGACATGTCCTACGCTCAAACCATGTTCCCAAACATCCTCGGTCACAAGACTCGTGAGGATGCTGAAGCTGGCGCTGAGTACCTCCTCATCAGCGTGGCTGAATCTCTGCTGGGCGGAGAGTGTAACCCGGAGATTCGCATGCTGGGCTGCTCGGTGTTGGCCCCACGCTGTGAGAAGGAGAAGGTGCTGAAGCCGTGCCGCAGCACGTGTGAAGCCGTGCGCAGAAGATGCAGTCGCACTTTTGACAAGATACAGATGGCCTGGCCCTACTTCCTCGACTGCGATCGCTTCTTTGTCAGTGACCAAGAGGGATGTTATGACCCGCTGGAGGGCCTCAGAGGTGAGATATAATCACAGCATACTGTCATTACTGTTGACCTTTGTGACCTTAGTCTTGGCTGTGGCTGATGACATCCTTGTAAATGTTTTAAATACTGACATTAGCTTCTTTTTTCCACCTGAAAAAAAAGAGCAGCTAAAATAAAAAGCAGGCATGAAAGTTTCAGCAGTGCACTCCTTCTCCTAAACACGTTTTCTGAAGGCATCTGGTTTGCAGACATGCTTATGTGGCTCACTTTAAGATATAGCCTAACTGGAACGCCTTACTTCCCCTATAAACTCTCACTAATGCTTTATTCTGTGATTATCTTCTGGTGTTTTTATTGGCAGTGGCTTTATAAACAACTCACAGTGAACCACAGAAAGGCACACATTGCTAAATCATATCTACCCAAAATAGCTGAAAAGTCTTTATAGTAAAAAACTAAACACAAAAACAATAACAGACCCAAATATGTATTGTGCTACCACTCTTTGCAGCTCCATGTGTGAACCAGACGAGCGCGTGAACAGCAGCAGCTTCTGCACAGACACATGGAACCAATTTGAGTAGTTAAGTTGTGTCATTTCAACATTTATAGACAGTAGAATGTGTACATTTCATGAAGTGTAGGCAGGTAGTGCTTTTTAAACTGTTTTGCAAAACTTTCATGAAGCATGGTCTGGTAGTATGTTAGACTGATATCAATATAAGAACTCCAGCTGTTCTTCTTTCACTGTGCTGCATATCATATTAGGACAGCAACATTCACAAGGGCGACTAAAGGCCTGCGTGAACAGTGTTCTCTTGAATGCACCGTTATAAACATAACTATATCATCTTAAATAATAAAACAACAGACATTACAAGCTGTAGCAGATACTACAATACATTCTTAAGCTTGGACTCCCCTCACGGGCCTCTCAGTTCTTTGGTCCGCTGCCTGACATCGTCTTACCGCTTTATTTTGCAGAAGTGAAGCTAACTTTACTTCTATCACTCAGTACAATAAAACTTCATGTTTGTAGGCAGACTGAGTCAGTGTGTGCGCGTGTGGCGCTCATGTGCCATTTCAAAAACCCTGATAACATTAAATCTTTCCATTTAGAAACATTACATAAATGTAAAAACATAATTCGGGTGTGGTATACTAGGGATCGATATTGGCTCATGTCAGTATTTATAAAGGCAGATGAATTAAAACTGTGAAAAAGTTGAAATGAGAGAAACAATCAACCACAACATGAGTGTTGATGTTACATAATTTATCCACCAGAGGGCGCTCAAATGCAACAAGGTTCAAGGTTCAAGGTTCTTTATTTGTCACATGCATAGTTATACAAGTATAACACACAGTGAAATGTAACCTGACACGCTCCTCGACTTGTGCAAAAATGGGGGGGGGGGCAGAGGACATTATATATATAATATATACATTAGGTGAATGTGCAGTAGTAGCATGTATGCAGCAAGCAGGTGAACAACAACCGGCGGATCTGAGCAGAGGCATTAGGTAGAGCTAGTACAAAACTTAAGCCAAGTTGGTAAACCTCAACTTTACTAATTTATTTTGCCGTGTCAACAAACAAGCTAACATTTCAGCCTTGCGACCTGCATGGAGGTCATACTAGCAGTTCGGAAGATGATACTGTGGTGCTCTTCCAGGTCTGATATCTATCTTATTAAAAATCCAACAGCAATTACCAACAGAACAGTGTGATTGTAAGCCTGGTTGCAAGTTTTATTATAAACATTCAGTTTTTTCACATTTTATATAAACATGTTCACACAAAGCATTTTAAGCTGAAGTCATCATTCAGGCCAGCAGGCATCATCGGGTCGACTTGAGAACCAGCACGTCTCTCTCCTTGATTGCCCCCTATGACTTGTCCAATGTAAACTTGAGGTTTGGTTTAGCACCACAGATGAATGACCTGGAGAGGTGCATCTTCTTCAGATTGAATTCATGAAAGAAGACTACATTGTCAGTAAGGATTCTTAAATAACTACAGATAACAAACATGATGGAAATCTGTTTGGGTTTCGTGTGTCTTACAGAAAACAATTTGATTGATATGGTTTTTGAAATCACTAAATATCTGCATCAGTCTTAAAATTTAAAATTTCCATATTGGCCAAGCATACACTATGTATCGGGGTTAGACAAAGTTTTCTAATGATAATCTCCCACTTTCTATTGAGATACATTATCAATACAGTAGTGTCAATTATCAATATATTTATAAAACATGCCGTTGGTCTTGGGTTGTTTTTCTTTGTACTGTGATTTTTTGTGATATGATTGTCTCGTGCTACTCTGTGATTTCCATGAGTGTTTATATAAACCATCTGTAGCTGATAATGTAGCCAGCAGCTCTGTGTTGCAGTCATAGATGTTCAACTTGTCATATAATACAGTTTTAGACAGCGTAAATCATGTTTTTGAACCAGTAATGAAAGGTTTTACAGCCTTTCTAGGTCTGGTCTCAGCTGGTGTCAGAAATAAGTGTGAATCCTAAAATGAGGGCAAACTCGTGCAGATTTTGGGGGGGATTGGGGGAGCAGTTGAAATAAACACTTCTAACTCATTATAGATTTGAAGTACATCAACTTTTTCTCTTTTAGATTTCTGTTGTAAACTGCAATATTTATACCCTGGAAAACGTTACACAAATAAGGATAGTACTTCCATTTGAGATACGTGAGATAGAACAAGTCATTGTTAAACCAGATTCACCTAACAGCCCCTAAAGTGTGTCTGTTTTGGGACCTTACTGCTCTTCTGTGTGCATTCATGAAAAGCTGGTTATGGGATGAGCAACAGACCTGGCATTGATTGAAAAGATGAGCTGGAGTGGTGAAGGGGTGCAAAGCAGCTTGCAGAGCAGCTTGCAGATTTCCAGTAACTATGTTTGTCTCTACAGGGCAGGAGGAAGAAGAAGCTGCTGACGCCATGGATATTCTACTCACTGCGGACTCCCCTGACACTTTGCAGTTCACCTATCATTCCAACACTGACCTGATCAGTGTCTTAAAGAATACCGAGGAGCAGTGCTCCGGCATAGCCCGGACCTACAGCATAGGTCGCAGTATGGAGGGCAGAGAGCTGCTCGTGATCGAGTTCTCTAACAATCCCGGAGAGCACGAACTACGTAAGTCAGGCTCCTCAGTCTTCATAAGGTCTGCTTTCTTTTCTCTTACAAATGTAGGTAAAACTTAAACGTGGCTCTCTGCAGTTGAGCCGGAGGTAAAGTATATTGGGAACGTGCACGGAAATGAAGTCCTTGGCCGCCAACTACTCATCTACTTGGCTCAGCACTTGTGCTCAGAGTATTTGCTCGGCAACGAGCGAATCCAGACTCTAATCAACACCACCCGCATCCACATTCTGCCCTCCATGAACCCCGATGGGTATGAGATGGCTGTTTCTGGAGTCAGTGACAATAACTACGATTTTGAGCAGGTGAGCTATTTACAGTTACATGCAGTAAATATATTGATGTGCAGTTTGAGTCAATAGTTAAGTAATTAGTAATGCATGATCCCCTGTTACAGTGAAGCAGAATATCAGCTCTGTAAATTGATGCCTATGAGCACAAAGCCAAACGCTCACTTTACAGAATATATTGTTGTCTGTTATAGTGGATTAGCAATTTCTGTATGACTCATACTGCTACAATCTAAAACACATATTATTAAGGCAATAATACTTAATCCTCAGGAGGATCAAAGATATGATTCTTTGAACATCGGCCGAAATAACGCCCAGAACATCGACCTGAACAGAAACTTCCCCGACCTGACCTCCATCGTTTACAGCAGACGCAGACTAAAGGGCTACCGCACCGACCACATCCCAATCCCAGACTATTACTGGTTTGGTAAGGTACAGTATGAATCCTTATCCATATATAGTGAATGACACTGCACATACTTTACGGAATAACGAGCTGTGCTGTTGCAAACTGTGCCTCTTTAGAATAAACTGACTTAATCAGTTAGAGCAATAAGAAGTGTTAATGCTGAAATCCAGGTTGCACCGGAGACCTACGCTGTCATGAAGTGGGTCCGCTCCATCCCGTTTGTGCTCTCCGCTAACTTCCACGGTGGAGACTTGGTGGTGTCTTACCCTTATGATCTGTCCAAACACCCGCTGGGAGGCGACATGTTCTGCCCAACCCCAGATGATAAGGTAAAAAGGGTTCTTTGGGAAACTTATAGAGTTGAAGAATAGTTTGTAACAATAAAAAACAAAGCGAAACCTAAACAAACCCTAAAAAACAGAAAATATAAAGGACTTCAATTATTACTGTCATCAGTACAGGTGCGAACATGTAGTGTATGTTTAGAGGAAGCTGGAAAAAGAATAGACTGTTGACTGTAACCACAGACATTCTGGTTATTTGATTTGCCTTTTTAATCTCTTAACATCCACCAGGTCACCAGTGAACCCCTTAGGCTTTAGTTTATTACTTAACCAATGCTAAACAAGCAGAAACTACAAGATGAAGAGCATGTTTCTTAAGCGTATTACAGTTCTTCTGTTATAAGAACAGGTGAAAGTTTCCAATAAAGGGTTGGACGTGTTAGATGTGAACCTAACCTTAATTTAATTGCATGTTTGGTCCAGTTCTCAGTGTATATATTCCCCTCTTTCTCATCCCAAATTGGGCATCCTTGACTCCTCTCACTGCATCTTAGTGTCTCCCAACTGGCAAATCACAGTAAGGTGTAGTATTCAATATTATTTGCTGTGTGCTCCCATAAAACACTTAACGTAGTGACATGCCTGTTTACTGCTCTTTGAGGCAAGATAGGAAGCAATGAGTCATCGCTAACAACAGAAAACAGATGGCAAAAAAATAGGACAAAACATTATTAAGATCAGCAGATTCTGATTTTTTTATTTATTTTTTTCGCCCTGGTTTTCTTTTCCAGATATTTTCAGTGATTGCTTTTCATAAAACCCCGTGGACATGTGGTTTAAATCAGTGTTTATTTTTTCATCTGAACAAAGGGAGAAACAGTTAACCAATTTTACATTTTGCAGGTTTTCAAATTTATCGCAGCAACTTATGCAAACGCCCACGAAACCATGTCCAATGAAAACGCACGCTGTGGATCGTCTCGTTCTCACAGCCAGAAAGGGATCGTTAATGGAGCTCAGTGGTCCAGCTTGGCAGGCGGTGAGTTGGGGGGGAGAAAACACAAATCCAGAGAAGTTAAATAGATTTCTGAGTCTGGAAGGAAAGTGCTGTTGTCTGCTGAGTCTACTAGAGGGTGCTGTAAGACCAATTATGAACACGTGAGTGTGTTTACAAGGATTTCTGGATAAAGCAGGATTTTTGTTTTTTTGTGGTCAGGAATGCAAGACTTCAACTATCTCCACACCAACTGCTTTGAGGTGACTGTGAATGTGGGGTGTGACAGATTTCCCCCTGAAGAGGAACTGGCCTTTGCCTGGCATGAAAACCAAGAATCTTTGCTCTCATTTATGGAGGCAGTAAGACTCTTTTAGCAGATATCCTGTTTTTTGTTGGCCTGGCAGTTCAGCACATGTTAGCAATAGCATACTGAATCTCAAGTGCGATGAATGAAATGATCTATTTGTAAATGAGTTTCTTGGGTGTTGTTTCTCAGGCCCATCGCGGCATCAAAGGGATTGTAAAAGATGACGAGGGAAATGCTATAAAAGGTGCCAGGATATCTGTCAGAGGGATACAGCACGACATTACAACAGGTAATAACTATCACCTGCTAACAAAACATACGCCTTTACAAAAGTTCATTTAGTTATGACATTAGTTTTCTCTCTTAGTCAATTTTTAAGCTCTATATGGCCAACATGATTGTTATTCAGTAATTCAGACATGTAGCATCTTAAATATTAAAAAGATATGAGCTATAATGGCAAAAAAAGGCATTTTGAGGTTGTAGTAAGTACAACTTCCTGTGTCAGGTTTTTCATAAAACCCATATTAAGCTCATAACAAAGCTCAATAACATCATTGTTTATTCTGATCACAACCTTCCAACCACCCTTCAACCATGTTATGAGTGTTACTGTCGCACAGTAAGGCACTCTACAACTTCCCTTAGGGTAAAATGCGTTTGGCCACAAATTCAATAACCAAGAATCTGAGAAGCATCGCATGTAAACGAGTAATCCACACCTTGTTGTGACAGTAAAACAAGATTCAGCATCAAGTTGCCAACAACAGCAGCACAAAACTTTGAAAATAATTGACAAATTTCAACTTTTTTGTCATATTATCTGAGTAATCTGTTTATTTTAGTTTTTTTTCTTGTGTTTGGAAGGAAAAAAATATCTGATATATAAGATTTTTTTTTTTTAAATTGCCAAATATCGTCGCTGGTGTCTGTCTTAAAAATCCTGTCTAGGTTCTGGAAGTGAAGTACCTGAAAACCAAATAAATGTCTTACTTCAGCTAAAGTTATTTAAGGTCATTGCAGTTCTTTGTGTACCAAACACCTACTCCCACAGTTTGTATTACAGGGTTTCTACAAGTTGTGTAAACACATCTTGATGTGTAAAATGAATATTTCTCTACAAATATATTCGTACTCATGTACTATGTATTCATGTCAATTATAAGCCCAAACACTCAGCCTTTCTCTCCCTGCCCCAGCTGAAAATGGAGACTACTGGCGCCTCCTCACTCCTGGCATCCACATAGTCTCCGCCTCTGCGCGAGGTTACACCAGAGCCACGAAGAAAATCCAGCTGCCCTCTCGCATGAAGACTGCAGGCCGGGTGGACTTTGTGTTGCAGAAAGCGCCTGTGGACTCTGACGCACAGGAAGAGGACGACGCCATCTCGTCCATGGGCACCTACGACAAGTTTGACCCTTACAACCAGTACCAGCGCTACACCCAGATGGCTGATTTGAGCCAGAACCGAGAGGAGAGAGCAGAGAAGCCCTGGTGGTGGAATTACTTTACTTTGCCTGGAGTACCTGCCCCCACCTGGCTGCTGAAGCACTATTAGAGCTTTAACAAGAGAAGCAAGAAATGAGTCTGTCTTTCTACATTAAGCAGAAAAACATGGAAGTGTTACTTTTTACTGACGCTACTCCCGCTTCACAATTTTGCCTTTATGTGCTGTGTCTGAAGCCCAAACCTGAATTATAATGTAAGCACCTTACAAGCTTTTGCCTGGACAGTAACATAACTTTAGTTAATGGCCATGATTGAATAAAAAACACGTTAAAAGATTTGACCTGCAGTTTTATAGCATATTTCACCAGAACTATGGATGTTTTTCATGAATTATTGGGGTATTTAGACCTGACCCCTGACTACTTACAATTACCAAACACAATGTTTCTGATGGCCACTAGGGGGCAAGCTATACCAACATCTGGCTGAAGTTGGTTACTCATCACAGTGTGCAATTTGTGAAATTGGCGTAAATAGACATGTCATTGAGAGTAAATAGTTTTGCATTCATTTCTCTCATTAGTGAGCCTAAGGAAGAATTTGGTTTGTGATATAATCTGTTATTTAAGCGATTATAAAAAGAAGTAGTTTTCAACTTTTATCATTTTTTTAATGCTATTTAGATTTCATGAGTCATGATTCAAATTCAAAAAACACTTTATTTATTCCCCAAGAGGCAATTAAAAACACCAACAGAGCATCAAACAAACATAAACATGAAAGCATCAGTATAACTGACCGATCACAGTTCAGGTACACTGAGCAGGTCAATCATAAAATATATTTTATAATTATATTATTACTGTATTACTCCTAAAATGCATTTTTAACCTAAAACCCCTCCACATGTAGACATGCAATAATCTGTATGTCCACCAAAGAGTGACTGGCCTTCATTGCTGAATAATTGTTAGACACTTGATGAAGTTATATTCTCCACTTTTCCCACAGAAAATAAACCAAACTTCTTGGAGGGATCCTGACCTCTTGTATAGTTTATTTACAACCAAGCCTGGGGTAATCAGCTGAAACTTCTGTCAGTGTATAGGGTGTATTGCATGACCTTCCTTAGAGGAAGAGTGTTCGGTCAAATTAGACCTCATTTCTTTTGGAGTCCATAAATAGTGGCAGACAATAAAGTGCATTACGTAGACTTGTTTACAAACAACAATGTGCTAAGAAGATAAAGATATATCTGTATCTTCTTAGAAGGGAAATTTGTTACAGTTAAAGAAAAAACGAAACATCCACAACAACAGAATTTCACAGAGAAAAGCACCAAATGGACACTAGATCCCGATAATGAAAAGTAGCCCAACCAGAGTAAGGCATGCATTCGCATTGGCAGCCCTGGGGTCCAGTGAAGTCCCAAATCCTATAAACAAAACAGCTCTTAAGAATTTTTTTATAAAAGGTCATGAAAGAAGCATGGGAAAAGCAAATTACCCCCAGATAAAGGTCGAGGAATAGTATTATAAAATCATAGTGAAAAGTCTGCTTAGAGAACTACTTGACCCATGACAAGTCAGTGAAAAAAACACCGGGCTTCTCAGGGGATTTATAAAACACAAACACATGATTTGGCACCGAACTCGGTCAGCCAAACAACAGAGACCTCCATCTACAGGAGAATAGGAAAATACTCCACACTCTCCCAGGATCACATAACCCTGTGTGCAGGGCTTTCAGCACACTGTCAGAGGGCATCAGAATGCCTGCAGGTCCATGCAGGATGTTACAAATACTGGATTTCATTATGTACCGTACTGGCATTGCAGTACCTCTAATGGTATTGTTTACAGTGATATTGCAAAGGTACCTGCAGCAACATCTATACCACCATATATATATATGATATATAACGTTTCCTACTCAGGGTTTGGGGTGGAAGTAGGGGGATGGGGTGGTGTCTCCTAGACCAGGACTAAAAAACTTATTCCTTTCTCCCTTTCTTATTCTTTTTTATTCATTTCCTGAATGTGGATCAGTCTTTCTTCCATATCTGACTTCGTTAGCGTTATCTCCAACATTATTTTGCTCATTCACTAGAATATGGTTCCTTTGTTTTGTCAAGTAAACATAAATGAAGCTGCTACACTAACATACCATAAATCTGAGGAGCTAATGAAGCTACAAACTTGTCATAACAAGGTTCACTCACTGTTTCAGCAGCTTTAATTACAATCTTTTGGCCGTCAGTTGTTCAGTTGTGGCGAAGATGGTTCAGAATGTCATCATGTGACCTTTACAATCACTTAAGTGTCGTCACTTGTTGCATTAGACTGAAAGCTGCGGAAGCTAATAAGTGGATCTTAGGTTGACAAGGTCAAGAGTGAACGTTCAAGCTTGACTGAGATAAAGTGGCTCTACAGGTGAACACTGCAGGTAAGGTTTAAGAGGTCTCAATGGGAATTTGACATTGTGTGACATTTTAAGTGCAATAACTGACAATGTGGCATACAAAATCCAACTGTTTATCCAATGATCCATCATCCATTATTGAATCTAAGGGATATGTCCATTATGTGACTTTTTTCACTCTAGTATTTATAGACTTACCTTGTATACAGCAAAGCATTAGGCCACACCTCCTAATTCTTTGAATTCAGGTGTTTTCAGGCCGGCAGGTGTATAAAATCAAGCATCTAGTCATGCAGTCTGCCTTTTGCAAAAGAATGAGTCGTTCTAAAGAGCTCACTGAATTCAGGTTTGGTGGTTGGTAAAATTACTGTCCACTTAGATATTCTTAGTGGTTTTATTCCAAAGTGGAAGCATTTAGGAACCACAGCGATTCAGCCGCACAGTCACAGACCATGTAACTACAGAAATCCTAACATCCTCTGGCATTAACATCAGCACAACTCCTGTCTACTGGGAGCTTCATGGGATGGGGATCTATACCTGAGCAGCTCCTGTAGGTTTAATGTGTAGGTGGTCCAGTACTTTTTTCCATATGTTACTGCTGGCTGGGTTTTAAGGATAGTGTTTCAGATATTTTTCCTTTTTCGTCTCTATTTGTCCTTTTTTCTCTGTAATTTTATGAATGAGCTGATCAATTTTCACTTGCTTCTTAGTTTATTTTTTATTTTTGTTTTATTTAAACCATGTGCCATTCAAACTGTTTTTTACTGCACTTTGCAGTTCTTGGAAATTACAATTAAAACACCAGACATATCAAGATGAGAATTTAATATAAGAAAGTTTAGGTATTTTCTAGACAGATGTCCTTGATTTTGATGGTGCTGCAGTCTTCTGAAAAATGTACAAAATCCCACGAAGTCCCATGCAGAACTGAACCCGTTTGCTTTTCTGGGCCCGCTTCCTTGAGCCTACGATGTCAGGTGGGGTGCCAGGTCACCAATTACTTGGTAAGGCTGAGAAAGTAGCAAAGAGCCGCCGTGAGCTGCCATGTTGTGTTAGCATCATGCTGTTGGCAAGTAGGTAAGTAACGCCTCATTTCAGTTCAGTGAGCCTGCTCTCTTTTCTCAGAGGACTTTTAATACGCTTATGTCCCACCTCGAGACCGGTTTGTTAACCATGACTATTTATGAATGCTTAGTCCACCATGTGGATACAGTGCCACCAGGTGCCAGCATTGAAGCAGGGGTTACTTTCATGTAATACTCTCATTAACTCATCTTAGTGTGAGACTGACAAGTCTCATACTAAACAAGTCTCAGTGTAAATGTGTATTGATATAATATGCAGACATAATTTTTTCATGTAGCGCTTTTCAAAACAGAAGTCTCTTAAAAATGAACAAATAGTGACGACTGAGACAGAGAAAGTAATAAGAAAGATTAGGTATATAGCAATATCGTGGCTCAAGAGTTGGGAGCTCGCCTTGCAATCGGAAGATTGCCGGTTCGAGCCCCGGCTTGGACAGTCTCGGTCGTTGTGTCCTTGGGCAAGACACTTTACCCGTTGCCTACTGGTGGTGGTCAGAAGGCCTGGTGGCGCCAGTGTCCGGCAGCCTCGCCTCTGTCAGTGTGCCCCAGGGTGGCTGTGGCTACAACGTAGCTTGCCATCACCAGTGTGTGAATGTGTGTGTGGATGACTGGATGTGTAAAGCGCTTTGGGGTCCTTAGGGACTAGTAAAGCGCTATACAAATACAGGCCATTTACCATTTACCATATATATAATATATAACTTCACAATAGGCTAGGTGCTTTTATTTTTGGATTAATTGTTGGTTAAACATTTCTTTTATAAATCATTAGAGAAAATGTTTTAGAACATTAGAACTTACAAAAAAATTGGAAATGCCATTCACCATGGTGAAAAGAAAGTACACCCTCTTTAAATTCTGAGGTTTTATGTATTAGAATATTACAATAATTACCCGTCCTTAGCAGGTCCTAATTTAAGTACCTACAACCTGTAATGATCCACAAAACTTGACTTATTTATGCAGTGTCATTATGAAATTTAACAAAAACTAAATCAAAAAGCAGAAATGGTGTGTAAAAAATGAAACACACTGTTACGGATATCATTTGAATTAAGACACAAAGGTTTTGGCAGTTTGCAGGTCTGGAGCGTTCAGGTGTGTGCTAACATAATCACACAATCTTCCCAGCAAATTCATCCTATGGTCAGACCATGCACAAGAGCTACATCTCAGACCCTACAGGCCTCAGTTGTCATGTTAAATGTTAAAGTTCGCAATAGTACAATTAGAAAAAAGACTGTCCTTTTGCACAGATTAGGCCAAAGTGTTTGGCCATAATGTGCAGAACCACGATCGGAGAAAACCAGCATATCAGCACAAACACCTCAACTGTGAGGCACGGTGATGGAGGGGTGATGATTTGGGCTTGTTTTGCAGCCACAGGACTTGTGCACGTTACAGTAACTAAATGGACCATGAACTCCTCTGTTTAACACAGTATTCTAGAGTCAAATATGTCTGTCTAACAGCTTGGGTGAAACTGGGTCATTCTACAGGACAATGATCCCAGGCACAGCAGCAAATCTAGTCCAGATCTCAACCTGATTGAAATATCCTTGAATGTTTACAAATGTCAGTGAACTTAAACAATGCAAAGAGTTTGCCAAAATTCCTCCACAATGATACGAGACATGGATAAAGTCACACAGTAAATTATTATTTAAAATTATTCCTGCTAAAGTTGGTTCTACAAACCATGTATGCCACCTTTGCCTTACCTTGCCAGTCTTATCAATTAATACCTTAAAATAAACAACAACACGAATAGCAGTGATATTAACAGAATTTAAACATAATTATACCTTATATGCCACACAACTATATCTATAGTCACTGAAGTAGCAGAGAGGGTTTGAAATGATGACAACTGGACAGGAATTAAGTAAATGTATTCATGACTTTTTTCACTTCTTGTTTTTGTTTATTTGTTCTTTTTGGGTTTTTTTTAATGGTACAATAAGTTGAGCGGTTTTAGAGGTCAAAGACACAATCAAGGTGAAGTGTTCCCTTTCCCGAGCCTCTTTCCGAATTTACAGTTAGTGTGTAAAGCACGGGTGTCCAATTCCAGACCTCGAGGGCCGGTGTCCTGGAGGTTTTAGATGTGTCCTTGATCCAACACAGCTGATTTAAATGGCTAAATGAGCTCCTCAACATGCCCTGAAGTTCTCCAGACTAACTAATCATTTGATTCAGGTGTGTCGACCCAGGGTGATACGTAAAACCTGCAGGACATCGGCCCTCGAGGCCTGGAGTTCGACACCCCTGCCATAGAAAATCTACCCACCACAGGAAGTACTAATACCAGGGAGAAATATAGTTTAGTGGAACTCAAACTCAACTTTCATTCATAACTTTCAACCAGTTGTGTTGCTTACAGTGAAAATCATGCCTCCGACGTCAGACTGCCATTGCCTCTCCGTGACTGTAACTCTCTTTTCATAATCCTTAAAGGGGAGAGTCACTGGGCCCTGCCAAACTCCCATAATTGGAAAAACAGCATTTCATTTCCTAATAATGGCTCAATGTCAAGTCCAATTCAGTCCGCTTGTTAAGCGGCAGCAATTACTGAATGGTACATGTGCAGACAACTCCTCCAGTGGGTGATAATAAGCCACTTTCTTTGTTACAGACCCTGAACAAACTCGTAGGGGAACACGTGAAGCAAAGATAATGCGACCAGTCGAGCGAGAGTGTATACAAAACCCCACCAATCAGTCTTGTAGAAAACCCCTCAGCTATGACAAAAGCAGGTCCAACTGGGTTAAGGTGATTCCACTTTAATAGTGATGGGATCCGCAGCCACAACACCACATAACAATAGAACATACAGCTGCTTGTTTGTGGAAGTCACTTACTTTTGGGAATAAGAGGCTGCGTCCGGGTTGACTAGCTGCTTGTGTGTATGAACTTGGGAGGTACGCTGAGAATCTGAGAGTTTCTTTGTGGCCTTCTTCTGTTGGTTTGTTTGGGGTTTCTCCTTCAGCGTGACGGTCAGAGGTCATCGTCCAACAAAGCCACACAGGCTCCAGAGTGACCTGCAGGCTCAGATGAAGAATCATGTTTGTTGACATGTTCCCATTGTGTTCATTTATTTTGATTTATTTCTGCAACGCTCTGATACTCTCTTATAGAGGGAGATCAAAGTGAGGATCTTGTGTTCTGGTTCAGTTACAGAGCTTTGCCTGTTGGCACAGGAGCAGTGCAGACCATTTCATTTTAATGTTAGAGGTTTCTTTTCAAAGTTAAATACTTTTTTATTCATTGTTGGGTAAGAAATATCTTTGAATAAACCATACAAAAAGAAAAAAAAGTTCTCTGAGCTACAGATGCATGATGGACAGAGCCATGCTGCTAGTATGGCTAAAGTATTGTTAGCCTTCTACATTAGGGCTGACAAAGGAAATACCCATCCATCCATCCAACCATCCATCCATCCATCCAACCATCCATCCATCCATCCATCCAACCATCCATCCATCCATCCAACCATCCATCCATCCATCCATCCATCCATCCATCTGATTATCGGGGTTGCAGTGGGATTAGAGCCTTTCCCAGCTGTTATAGGGGAAGAGGTGGGGTACACCCTGGACAGGTTGTCAGTCTATTGCAGGGCTAAAAAAAAAAAAGATGAATACCAAATTCAATGCAGAAAGTGATCCTACATTTAAACAAAAACATGTGGCCCAAACCAACTAATCAATGGTTTGTGGACCCTTTGGCGCTATCTACTTTTTTTTGAAAGAAGTGCTGGGACAGTTTCACATTATTCAGGACAAATACCCAGCAGCAAAGCAAACACTTCCTCCAGATAAACAATATAACTTCTAGTGGTACTAACTTCAGTAAATAACTCAACCTTTCTTTAAACCAGCCATCTATTCTAAAGATTTAAACGCACCCTATGAACTATTATTTGTGTAATCAGTATTTTCAGATCCTGTATACTCTGTAGTATCAAGCACGTCTTCCCTGTTAGACAAGATGATCTATTAGCTGTGGTTAACGTGACAGTGATTTATTGCAAGGTTTAAATTCACCACTCTGTCAAGCCTAATTCTCCCAGACTGAACGGAAACAGACCGAGTTCACGCAATAGAAATGCATTCTGACAGCTACTGAAACATGAGAGTAACAAAATCTGGACAAAATGGGGATAAACAAAAATTTGCCATGACACTAAATTTTTCATGTCTAAATTTAGGAATATGTGGCTTTAGCAGAGAGTAATTGCGCTGGACATTATTCTGTGAGGAGTTCTTCACAAACTACAGTTCCAAGCATGAATATCAGTGCCACACAAATAATGTCATTTTACATTATATCTATTATATATTCTATTTGTCTTTTGCTACCCATTGGCAAACCAGTGTAAACACTGTGTTTAAAATGCACACTGATGATGATGAGACCACATTCATTGTCCCAACAGTTGTTTCTCCTTAGGCTTGCAGAGCATAATTACTACGATGTCCCTTCTGAAGCAGCATTTTGAAGCAGCAAAAATATTAACTGGAAATGATTTGGACTTTACAGTACTGTGTAAAAGTCTGGAGTCATCGTGGCTCAAGACGTGGCAGTTCGTCTTGTAATCGGAAGGTTGCCAGTTCGAGCCCCGGCTCCGACAGTCTTGGTCATTGTGTCCTTGGGCAAGACACTTCACCCGTTGCCTAATGGTGGTGGTCAGAAGGCCCGGTGGCGCCAGTATCCGCCAGTATCCGGCAGCCTCGCCTCTGTCAGTGCGCCCCAGGGCAGCTGTGGCTACAATGTAGCTTGCCATCACCAGTGTGTGAATGGGTGAATGACTGAATGTAGTGTAAAGCGCTTTGGGGTCCTTAGGGACTAAGTAAAGCACTATACAAATACAGGCCATTTACCATTTGAGCTATAGACAGAGTGATCCTGAGCAATAGTTCTTCAAGCCTTCTGAAGCTTTTACAAAGTTTTTCATGAACATTGGCTGCTTTGTCACTCATTTTCAGTCCAGGTCTTGGACTGAAGGGAAGGGAAACAGGTAGAAAAAGTTGAAGCATGCCAAATTACACAGGAACTGGACTGAAAATCAGTGGCAGCTGGTCTTATGGTGTGATGAATCCAAATTACAAGTTTCAGTGATTCAAGGTCAATATGTACAGAGGTCAACAGAGAGGCACAACCATGAGTGTCTACAGTCATCTGTAAAACACTGTGGAGGCTCTGTCGTGGTTTGGGGGCCGCATTTCAGTCAGTGGTGTTGAATTGAGTTGAACTGAATTGCCTTTATTATCATGCAACATACAAGATAGGACATTGACTAGAAGATGCTGTGCAGCAAAAGCATACCTGGATAGAAAAACACACAATATAAGTATCCCAGTATCAATATTAGTCATGGATTGGCCTCCCCAGAGCCAGAACCTCAGCATTATTGAAGCAGTGTAGGATTATTTTGACAGAGAACAGATCAAAACGCAGCAAACATCTAAAGAAGAGCTTTTCTTCAGTCCTTCAAGAATCCTAGAGGACTACAGCAAGAAATGGCAAGAAAGCTTGCCTCAGAGACTTCTGCCTGTGTCGAAGAAGAAATGTGCTCATGCCAAATACTCACTTTCAAGCTTGTCAGAATTGTGCAACCTCAGTTTTTACCTTATGAACTGCATTTTCATGTATGCTTGCACATTTTAATACATCACTGCATCTATGTCCTATTGTCCTAGCAAAATATAAAGAAATGAAAGGTCACTCATGACTTTTGCACAGTAAATTTGACTTGCAGGATAAAAATTTGGAGTTTATGAAAAATACGTAAGCGCTTCATTGTTAGAAGTTTATGTTTATTTCTACCTGGCCAGGAAGTGAGTGTTCCAGGAAAACAGGAAGATTTTATCCAGATAAGTTGTCCTGTTTCTGTGAATGTCTCACTTCACAGTCCTTCATCTTTGTTTTGTTAAAGAAAGTTTCCTCATATTTCACCATCATGGATGATTTTCTTCGTGCTAACAAGCGCAGGAGTCTGTATGGATGTCATTGTGTTCCACTGCTTTGTTGAGCTGCTCTGTCACTGCCTGGATGCTACGAAAAATAAATTGTGGTTTGGTGTCAGGCTGAATGATTGTGTATGTTCAAGACGAATAAAGGATATTTTACTTTTCTATGATGAAAGCATCAAACAGCATGTTTCTGTATTAAGTTTTGAAATCTCTTGGTTCCCAGGCTGTGAAACTGGGTGTGTGCGTAGGTAATGACAGTACCTGGAGGCTTTCCAGTGTATGAATATGAATAAACAGACTTTCACATGGACTTAAATTCATTGTGTCAGAGAGAAGGAATATTTTGGCACATTTTAAGGGGTTGCATTACACAGCTCTCATATTCTGTGTCTCATTTGGTCTTGCGGCCCTTGAACTTGTGTTTCTTATTATTGCACTGTCTCAGTAATCTCTGCACAAGGAAAATGACACTGTACCTGAAACACTGTGAAACTCCATCTGTTAGAAGTGTAGCTTAATGAATGCCAGTGGTAAATGCTGCATAAACAAAACAATAAAGCATGCTTATTTCTTGCATATTAATGATTATAGAGTTTAGTATATATTGTATGGAACTGAGGCACAGAGAGTGGTTTGCTATGACTTGTTTCATTCATTTTGATGAAAGGTCAGGTGAGAGTTTCACACAGATACATTTTAGATCACTTTGGTTGTTCATTGCAGTCACCAGTTTACCAGTTTGTGGATTTCTTTGGTCAGTGTGATGTATTGAAAAGTATTTTGGCTCACTATGAATGTGTTTCATGCTGGACCAGTTCACGGAAACTGGTCAGTCCCCCCCCCCGAAGCCCCCCAAAACCATTTACTTTTTTTTACTTTTTCCAGTCCTTCCATCCATTTCCTGCCACTTATCCAGGTCTGGGTCAAAAGACTTAAGTTTAAGCAGAGCCCTCACCACCCGCCCCATCCTCAACCATCTTCTCCAGCTCACTTAGGGGGATATCGAGGTTTTCCCAAGCCAGATGAGAGACATAATCTCTTCAAGTTTTCTTGGGTTGGCACCAATGTTTCCACTGGTGGGGCATGCCAAATGCAACTCACCTAGGAGGCATCCAGGAGCCAGCCTCGTCAAATTGCTGAACCATCTCAACTGGCACATCTGTGGAGAACAAGTGACTTTAGTGAGTCCCTCATGAAAGATGAATCTCCTCACCCTGCCTCTAAGAGAGAGATCAGACACCCTAGATAGAAAGCTTATTTTGCTGCTATACTTTGGATTTTCTTGGAAAAAAAAGTTTAAGTTTGCTCTCTCGGACCCAACTCACCTTGGGTCGCCTTAGTATCTGACCATTTCAGAGTCCTCCATTTGGGTTAGCAAAACAAACATACATGTAGTTAGACACTGATGAACAATTCTTCTCTATAGTCATGTAATTAACAAAGACTGTTTTTGCTTTGGGAAAGAAAGAAGTCGTTCTTGGCAACACCCAAAAAAAAAACCAAAAAAAAAAAAAACGAACAATTTTCTAATGTTACCATCCTTAGAGTCAACTTTCCTGCAACAGCAGGAGATTCTCCCATTTGAGCTATTCTCAGCAAAGCTCAGTCTAGACACTGCCAAATTTAAGGGCCGAATAAAACATAAAGCACAATTGAAATAAGTGTTCTTGATCTTAATGCACATTATCACTGTGTCCCAGGGATAAAACACTTAAAATTCAGTCATGAGGAAGAGAAAGCCTGAGGGCTCTTTAGGCTGGGTACATGTCCGTGATGCACCCAGCTACTTTAGCTGTCATGCAGCAATATCTCAGAGTCTTCTCTGGGTGCACTGATGCTTGGCTTAAGCCATTTAGCAGCGCCCTGGTTAACTGAAACCGACAAAACTTCTGATTCCAGCCTGATCTTAGAATAACACCCCTGGCAATTGTGAAGCTGTCTTTGCCCATTTCATCCAGCGTGGTCCCACAACTGCATTTGTAGCTGACACAAATGCAGAAGAAGATGCTTCATGATGTTACAAATGTTTCCCAGAGAATTAAATCAAATGTAAATCATGTAAAAGAGAAATAAGATCTGGTGGATTGTAGTGGGAGAAAAAAAAGGGGGCTCGAGCCTTGCTTTTGCTGGAAGAGAGTGTAAGACTAAAGGGTGCAGAAGTGCAGTAGCATAAATAAAACACGATGGCATTTGGCCACTTAAAGCCAATGGCTGGTCCAAAGGGTAAAACGATGGTTGATTCCAGTCTAATATTTGCCAAGAATTGCTCTTTGCACAAAGTAGTTGCCTGGAATCATGCAGAGCAACAACATTGGTGATGAGATGTTTACAGCTGAGTAGAAATGTTAACACCGGGCACATTAAAAGTCAAACTTACTCATAACACTGCAAAAAATGCCACTATACATAACAAATTCCACTTTGGCAGCATGTGAGGCCTAAAAATGGCTTCCTGTCCAACACATCTTACGCTGACAGCAGCTGAGTGTCTTTCTAAGCCCATCCTTGTTTTGTGTAAGGCTCATTTGGGCATTTAAGCAAGATTAAGCATCAATGTTAGCAAATCTTGTGCTAACATATAATGCTACATTAGCTGACACAACAAAAGCAGCAATTGGATAGTTGAACTATTGTTTTCAAGAAACATGCTGGCCTCTCTGCAAAGTGGCTAAAACCTAGCTGAACAGTAGGAAAATTTCAACAAGCGTGATGCAAACTGAAAAAGCAATGCGTTTGACTTTTTAAATGTGTTGGCTTCAGTTTTGAAGCACAGTTTTAACTTTAAAGGCAGTCCATTTCCGGTTTGTGATTCATTTTTCACAGTTTCACTACTCTTCGGAGATTAGCTGGATATGATTTGCAGACAAGCTAGCATGTTCCATGCAAACTATTAGCGACTGCAGCAATGTGTTAGCAACTAAATCAACCACAAAGAGGTTTTGTTAACTGGTCAGGAAATGTTTTTTTTTCTTCTTCTCATGACTGGTAGTTGTCTGATGATCACTGACTCGTCTTCAGGCCTGTGTGACTGGGGCCTTATTCACTTGATCCTACGTTGTCAACATCACTCAAATGTTATTAGCGATCATGCTAAAACTCAATAGCCTACATCATTGGAATGACCAAAAAACATTAACTTCTGTTGATTTTGTGTCTTTTTATCAGATGGAGTGTTTTCAGCAAGGGGTCCAGCAAGGGCCTCTTGTGGTCCAGCAACAGCAAGGGTCCAGAGTTATGAAGTTATGAAGATCTGGACAGCCTGGTGTTGACCACGAGACCATCCCATACTTAAGTTAGTTCCGTGATGCAAACTCTGAAGAATTCGATGAATCTGTCTTTGATGAATACTCAAATCTTACCAAGAAGAAACCTCTTAATGCAACTGTATTGAATATATAATATTTATTTTTCTCTGATGTATCACACCCTTGTTTTTGTGCCATGCAGCAGACTTTAGACACTAGTAAAGTGCAGCAGCCTGACAATTTTGTAAAACAAATGCAGTCCATAAAGGCCAGTGTTTCTGTCACAGCATGCTCATGCTAACAAGTTAATTAGGCATAGTCCTGTGCACATGAACTTTAAGCTTGTATTAGTGGTCAAAAGAGATCTGTTGTAAGGTGCACTGAGCTAATTATGCGTTGAATCTCCTATTGCATGGGGTAATTTCTCTGTGCTCTTTAAAGATAGTAGAGGATATGGCAGATAACTGCTTGAAGCCTTTGCGAGTCAGCAGCAGCTAAGCTAAATGTGGCAGCAAGTGTCAGGCCAAATCAATACACGCTTCCCAGGATTCCTTTGGTGCCATAATCCAGGCTGTGGTGGGCACTGACCCTGGGGAGGCCTGGCCTCTTGTTTTCGTGCCCTGTTTTTTTCAAAAGCAGCTGCACTTATGGAGATGACAGCATTGAGCACAAGCTAATTACCTTAAAAAAGGAGCAGAACTTGTGCTGTAAACCACTTAGCTCACAGCTGAGATGTGCTGAAACCTCTCCTCCCAGTGCTGGGCAGGTAGATAGCGCTGGGGAACTGAACCGTGCAGAATTTAAACAAAGGTGTTTACGAAAATTGGCGGTGACTTCAGGGACATAAGCAATGCAATTTTTAGGAGCTGTGAAACTGGGCTGTTAATGTGTGCTGCATAGATGTTCCATGTGTCAAACATTCCTTTTGGACATGCACTTTTGTTCAACTATTGCACTTCAGCATTTTATGATTTGACTGGTATGAGCTGCATTTTGAAGACTTTCCTTTGAGAGAGGCCCCTGGTGTCTTCCAGCTGATTTCACAGATCCCATTAAGTCATAATCTTGTGTTATTTGCCTTAAAATAACGAGAGATAATCCTGGCATCAAGCTAATCAGCCATAAAACTGAGGAATCTCTGACTGGATTGCACGTCTGCAAGTTCACAGAACCAATGTGCAGTAATAACACAAAAAGTATAGTTTTTCTCCAAAAATATCTAAATGTTTCCTTAATTTTCACTGTACAATCTTCGTGAGTTCGGGCTTTTTTTTTGTTTGTTTTAACAGAAGTCCCAAAGGGGACCAGCCACCAGGAGAGATCATTTAATCCAGAACAAGGAGGTAGAAGGTGTGTGGAAGAAGATTTCCAGAACATCACATCCTCGCTTGTAAGCTGTAATCACTTACTCAAGCCATCAGACCGTCATTAAAAATGTAAAATTAACGTTTTTAAAGTGGAACATGATTCTGTCCTGGGCTCAGGAGGCAGTGAAGCGCAGCACTTGCATATGAAATGCATTTGGTCATCCCCCTGGCAACAGGGAAGGAAGAGGTGCAGTGAGTGAAACAAGAGCAGATTGCTTTTATACTTTATTTAGAGAGTTATTCTTGACACTGAGCCACAGATGCCCCACCATTGTGAAAATTCTTCCTGCTCAATTGAGGTTGTTGAAAGAAAATGTTGGAGGCTTGGCTCTCTGTGGGGATGCATGGAAAAACGATCATGTATTTCTATTCATTTCAGTCATGTTTTCTTTTAAAATTGTAAATACTGCATGTCACAGATATGAACGGCTGACATTACACCCCACCTCACCTCACCCTAGACAACAGACTATCAGGATGAACACTTACTTACTTTTTTCTTTTTACATTAAAAATAAAATGAGTGTGAAACAACTAGTAGAAGTGGGAGGTTTAATGTCAACAGGCAGGATGCGTTATGAAATGAGGTCCTCTTAACACTAATGTTTGGCCTGGAGCTGTGACCACACACTTAAATGCACTTACATTAACGTTTTCCCGATGTGCTGAATGTAATGTGTTCCATATTGTTGATTTTCTGCAGAAACAGTGCATCCTTTAGAGTCTACGCCACTTCACATCACCCTCCGTGTGTAGTAGAACTTATAATAAGTTGCAAAATTAACTCATGTTTCTCTTTTAAGTAACAAGATTGTGCAGTCCAGTAGAGCCAAAAAAACTTTCATATAAAACACCACTGCAGAATATTTACTCCAGAGCACACAGTTTTTGACTTAATGCTTGTTATATTTTAATCTTAGGCTTCAATCACACAGGCTAAGATGGAGAAATGTGTATTTTCTGTCTGGTCCGGGTAGTTGCTGTAGGATGCTGGCTGTCACTTGGTGAAATTGGTTGCAAAGAGGATCGTGTACCAAAAACCTCCTTGGGATTGCTTTGGGCGCTGGCCCATTGGTTAATATTAACAGTGATTTGTCTGCAAACACACCATTTAGTCCACAAGCTGGAGGGAAACTTGAAGAAATGCGACACAAACTGGAAATGGAAAACATTCAACTTCAAAGTAAAAGTTGTGCCTTGCTCCTGCATCAAACACAAAAACATACAGTTTTTACTTTGATGGTAAATGGTTTCGGTTTCCGGTTTGCAAGTACTTGGTTAGTGTGTGCAGACAGGCTGGCATTTTCCATGTAAACTATGGGCGACTGCAGCAATTGTTATTATTCTAGAAATTGTGACAGTAACTTGTAATAGATGATGACCTTTGTGTGTTAGGGATGGCACAGCAGGAGCCACTTTATAGGAATTATATTTTGACTTCACACATCGAAAGAGCAGCAGGAAATTTCTAACAGAGTTTCCAGCATCATTAACATTAATAACTTCCTGTTTCATATATGCACATGTAAGCTTTAATTTTGAATTAATCAAACTCCTGAGTGCTGCAGTGGAAGGAGCTCCTAACACAATTCATACATCCTTAACTAACCAATTGACAAAAATGAGCTGAATGCGTGTGTTTTATGAGCAAAACTGCCTTTCCTGTGAGAAAAAATCAATTTCACAAACACAACAGCAGCCAGTTTCAGTATGATGGAAGGGAAGTGAGCAAGCTTGGATTGACTCCACACCTAACTGAGATGATGAACGCACTAATAATGTTCAAAAATACTAACAAACACTGTACTATCTTCAAAATCTGGCATGAGCTAGGCTATATCTCATCTTATTAAAGATTATTTGTTGCTAAATAATCAAAAACTTTGGACGGTGTCTCTTGGTTGAAGCTACTGATACTGCTGGGTCTTTACATTTTCTCCAGCTTCCTCTCCAGCTCCTACTGTGTAGCTTTAAGTAAGGAACAGCTTTTTCACTGAGAATTTAAAGGCACAAATCATTTCCCCTTCTTGTCATCATCAATCATAATTACACAACAATTTCTTCACCTTGGATCAATTTGTGCCACCAAGATCAAACAGTGTTGTTAATAGTCCCCCAGATTTCTCTAATCTATATCATGTGGTCCATGGACCGCTCTTTTAAACCTCAACTTTGTCAGTGAAGCCGTCCTGCACATCAGAGGGTAAATACACTCATGTCCCATTTGAATAGTTGATCATGATATTCTTGAAAAAGGACAAATACAGATAAGTTTCATAAAGCTGAATTAAGTAGTCCTTTCAGTCCTATATTTAATGTAGGGTATAAACATTTCCGTGTTTAAAGATCTGCTTTTTAAATATGGCCACCTTCCTAATCGCTATTGACAACCGAACAAGCCCTAATCATCATTGTTTCAGTCACAACACAAACTGGGTCTTCAAAGGTTTCACCCTGGCGTAATTACACTAAATTACTCTCACCAGTGGAGTCAGTCAGGGGCTCTGTTTTCAACTGTCTCTGCATGTACACAGGATGTTTGAAAGTGTTATGAATGGATGTCGTGGATCGTGCGGTTAGGACCGCTGAACTTTATCATGCAACTCATACTGGAAAAGCTGAATCCACTCAACATTTCTGCAAAACCTTTTAGCGTTTCCTTTAGCAGGCATAAGACGCCGTAATCGAACATCAGAGAGGAACTGAAGAGCAATTCCAGACATAATGGTCCGGGTAATTTCCCCCTCCAAAGTTGTTTTTTGTTCTCTTCCTTACTAGTTTTAATGTGATTACACTCAATCATGTGAAAAATGTTCAACAGTTTTCAACAATGGAGAAATAATCCTCTCAGCGGACTTTGATGTAGCCAAATCATCAGAGTCCAGAAAAACAGTAAATGAGGGTACGACTAATACACTAAAAAAAAAAAATTCAAAATAGGTTTTTGCTCTGTTGTGTTTTTCTTTTAAATGAACCTAAAAGTAAAGGAAATAAGCTTGACTTGAGGTCCACTAAGTCAACACTAAGTCCTTATAATAGCTGCATAGGATCCATGACAGGCGGATAACATGAATAAAAACATGAAAAACCTGGATTTGGACATTTTTAGGGATATGATAATAGTAGTTTGTGACTTTAAAAACAATTAACTGAAACTGGAACCTGGAAAATAATACATGATAATACATGAAAATGTAGAACTAGATTAACGCCCAATAAACACAGTTATAGTCTTTCAAAATAAAACTATTGGCCAGTTTTTACAGTCTATGTCTTTCATCGTGAGACACATTTTGATGGACGTTTAGTTTAACACTGCTGGTTCATTTGTTTTTGCCTCGTCTCTGTGTTTAGACAAAATAAAACACTCGCACAATGAGTTAGACTCTTCGGCCAATTGTATCACGCAATCCAAATTTTATTGAACCACATCATAAAGCCGCTGTGCTTAAAAGGCATTAGCATCTTCTTACCCAGGAGGTGTAACACTATAGTGTTGGGAAACACTGTAAGAAACCGACTTCTCCAGATGAAAAGCCATGAGCCCATCGTTGTTCCTTACATAATGTGTTTGTAGTTAGCAGGAGGCGCTTGTTTCTTACCCCCATGTACTGTAGTTTAAGCATCCTGTCACTTTAATTTAGTGTGATTTAAAATTTTGCTGGGTGACTGCTGAGAATGCCTTGAGAGCTGTATCCTGTGGCTCTTTTGGTTCAAATCAAACCCAGAGAGACATGAGGAAGAACCAGGCAGCAGGCCTGCCCACTTAAGAAAAGCTGGTAATGTAATCCTTCAACAACTTTGTTTGGGCTCACAGAGTTGGTAACATGGGCCTGACTCTCCAAACACACGCCTTTTTCATCACAAACTGAAAACATTAAGGAATCTTTGGTATGACAGAGAGGTGAAACCAAAAAACCACTGTCTTAACAGAGGATTTGTAAATGTTTACTTCATCCTGAAATATAGTGTGGATATGCTGAACATGAAGGGTCATGCATCTGCAAAGTGTTTTCAGTGAGCCATCTTTATATTCGATATATTACTCTTGTTGAGCTATTTAACAAACAGTATATACTAGAATGTATATTTTTTTAATGCTTTAATATTTAACGCCTACCAGGTACAGCCTGTTATTACTTGAACAGCAGGAAAAAGAAGCTTTAAAGATAAATTACTGTGAGTAGTTAGTAGCCTCACTAATTTTAAACAATGGTTAGTAAAATAAACTAGCATTAGCAATGACTGATATTTGAAAAGAAGGAAATGGTGACATCATGTTAATATTAAATATATAATCAGTAACTATCTGGTAACATGCCAAAATATTAACAACGCAACACTGAATAAATGAATAAATAAGATGCAGTAAATTGTTGGCTAGCCAGTACCAAGAGACAGCTGTCAGAAATGAAACCAACTCCATTAGAGCAGGCTCCACCACTCCCCACAGACTCCAATCTTTGTTTTCCCCACATGGATAATTTATTTCACTTTTTTACAGCTTATCAAGGTTAAGTTTGAAGTTTAAAGTCAACTGGGTTCTTTAGTTGTAACTGGTGTGACTGTAGTTGCTGTCTGCGAGTTGCACCTTACCTCTGCTAACTCTTGACTTTGTTTTTGATGCCTACAAGAGATTTTTTTCTATTGTATTTTTTGAAAAATAATACATGATGCAGTGTGGTAAAACCTACCTTAAATTATGCGCTACACTTTTGTTTTTTTCTGTTTCTTAAAGATATATGTGTCAGCTTAGCACTCCACCCTCTGGTCCAAATATCACCTCTTGTTGAGGCTTCAAAATACCAGAAACCCCAAGTTGCCATCACGTTAGCCAAGTCCATCTTTTATTAATGTTCTGCAAACATGTGACTGCTAGCCACATGTTTACCTTTCCACCATGGTACGAGTGTAGGGTTAAACAAAAAAGGTCCCACTCACACAGGCCTCGAGATTGGTCTGTGACCACCTGACAACCAACGAGTGGTCACGAGGGAAAAATATCGGTTTTTCCCGCCAGTTGGCCAAAACTTTGTTGTGATTTCTGTAGTTGCTAGCAGATTAAGGCACTCGCCCCTTGTTTTCTTAGAAAGTTATCTTCGAACACTCGCCATCTGCTCTTTGAGCAGCAGTGAAACTGCAAAAAGTGCAACACAAACTGAAACTTCATTCTCTGTTTCCCATTTTCTACCTTTCAGCTGGTAGTTAGTTAGTGTTTACAGACAACTTCCATGCAAACTACATGCGACCGTGACAATCTGCTAGCGACCATGTCTACTGTGGCTGACGACTCTCGAGCACTGACAATGTGTGCATGAAGTCGAGTGAGATACCTCTACATACAGTCAGTGGCTGCTACGACTGTTTGTGGTTACTGCTGCTCCTCAAAGTCATGTTGGTGGAGATGATCTTTTTATATGTGCTTTGTACAGTTATGGCCAAGATTAAAAGTGAAATTAACTGATAGCAGCACAGTGGCACAGTGGTTAGCACTGTTGCCTCATTGTGGTCCTGACTTCGACTCCACCATCTTAGAGAGGTTAGATTAGATAGATTAGGTAAAACTTTATTAATCCCTCGGGTAGGTTCCTTCGGGAAATTCAGTATTTTTTTTATTTTTATTTTTTATTTTTTTTAGATTAGACTGTCTATCTGTCTGGGGCCTTTATGTTGGGGTTCTCTCTGGCTGCTCCAGCTTTCTCTCACAGTCCAAAGACATGAGGTTAGTGGGGTTTGGTTAATTGATTATTTGATATTGCACATAGTTGTGCAAGACTTGTCTGTCTTTACATGGGGTACATAAAGACAGACCAGGGTGTACCCCGCCTCTTGTACTATGACAGATAGGATAGGCTCCAGCCCTCCCTGCGACTCTGATAAGGATAAGACTAATAGAATGGATGGATGTATCTTGCTTTACAACCTTGCTTTATGCAACCCATTCTTTGTTTGCAAAGGGAGAGTGCATAGCTAGGTGCTTGATTTTATACACCTGTAGCAATGGGACTAAAGACACTAGAATAAGAGCAGTAGCCCTTTTATAGTATAAATGAGTTCCCAGGTAAGTGCTGTTACTTATGTGTGTGAGATATCAAAAAACAAACAAACAAAAAACAACTGTTGACCAGTTTTTATTAATTTAGTAAGTTTTCATAAGCAGCCAGGCCACATCTGGGCCTCATTTTGAGGATATCACTGGAAAATGTGCTAACATGACAACATTTTCTTTTACAGTGGAATCACATATACAGCAGAAAGCATTATTCTTCTTTTTGCACTGGCTCTTGGCAAAAAAATAAACAAAATAAATAAAAAAATCTGTCAGAATAGCTTTGGCGTTCTTCAGCTCAGAGGAAACACAATGTAGTTTAAGCACTTTATTGTCACTCTTTATCACGATCACTATTTTATTTTTATTTTTTAATTTAGCCCAAAAAGTATGATCCATGTCATCACTGCTTATAAATCTGGGCACCAGTGAGGGATCCAGGAAACGGCCAAGCAAAACCAGAATGTGCTTTTTTGTCGCCCAGTTTAATTTGTTCGTTCACTATTGATTCACGGGTAATTGCTGGAAACAGCCTTTTCATTAAGCAGCGCACTCCCTTGCAGCATATAAATAACTTAATCTTGATACCCCCTTTTTAATTTTCCAATGTTGAACAACTGGTTTCTAATTTCCAAATGTGTGAGTATTTAATGGGGCCTAAGATGCTTCATTCTCCTCCTATAACGCTGTCTACAAAATTGTGCACTGTTGAGTGTAATCATGCAATGCTATCTGGCACAGACACACTCTGGCGGCAACGAGGCAAAACCTGCAGCCCAGAACTGCTCCACTTAAAGGAGGCTGATGTGAAAGGAGCAGACAGGCGAGAGTGGAGGGCCCTCCAGTCATGCAAAATGCAAAAGAAATATGACTTTATTACAGCTCCCTAATGGTGACATAACAATCTGTTCAGCCACTTCCCTCCAAATCTCCAAGCATTTTGGGAGAGTGCTTCAGTCTACAGAATAGGACGGGATGGAAAAATCTCTCAGTATGACTGAGTTTCAACACAATTGAGTTTGAAATACAGCTTTGACCAACTCGACGGTGAATGGCTGTTATTTATTTTTTTGCTTGTTTTTTGCGTCCGAGCAATAAAAAATCCTGACAGACAAAAATAATTCACAACAGGATGCGAGGAGCTGGAGTCGTTGATCAGTGAGAGGATTTCTATAATAGCATGTGAGCTGCGTATACAACATATTTGTAAACTGGTAAAAGATGAGAAGATTAGCTCTGTTCTTCTGTCACAGAATGGGCTAATAATAACGATATGATATGTCATCCAGTTTGTTTGTGTTTGTATTTTTTTGCACTGGAGTTGGTTGTGAAAATCAGAACAGACCATTTTCATGGATTGGTGCTTTCTTTTTGATTGAGTACAAAAAAGAAAGAGAACACCGTCAACCTATAAGTCCTTTAAAGTTTTGGAGGTGAGCACTTTATTATTTGTGTGGTAGCCAACTGAGCAGAGCCAGATACTGAATATCTATAAAACATGGATATTTATGTCCCGCTACCTCAGAACCAATTGCAATATCCAGGGTTTAAAAATGAAACCTTCAAACACTGCAGTTCCTCTAATGGCCACTTGAGGTTAATATTGTAGTTTTGGGACCATAAGGCGCACCAGATTATAAGGCACACTGTCGACGAACGGGTCTGTTTTCATACATGAGGCACCGGATTATAAGGTGCATTAAGCGAAACAAAACAGTCAGATAAGTCAAACTTTACTCAACTCATTCTTCTTGCTTCCTCCACTTCCATACCATTGATTCATTAATGTTGAATTCTCTTGTAGCTGCTCTATTCCCATGTTGTTGCAGTATATCTATGACTAACCTCGTATTGTGGATGGATTATCTCAGTTATTCTCCTGACTGAAGTTTGGTCCGTTTACAGCATCCTGCCATGCGATTGTATTTGTCCCTAACCATCGGGAACCCTCACGTTAACTTTTATCGAGTGGAAAAAAGTTAGCATTCATCCTCCAGCTTCACTGTGTTTATGTTATGCTAACATAGCTGTGTCGCTAGCAATCACGTAGCACATCATTACATACCAGCTAGTCCAACTTCAGTAACCCTACAAACGTCACTGCTGTTTAGTTTTCTATCTTCATTTACGTTGGAAGTAATAGCAGAGCTGTACATTTTAATTTTTCAGAAATCTCAGTCAGAACATGGTATATTATGTTTAGGTGGAAACTAGCGAGCTAATTTCCTGCTAACTTCTAACTCTGATAAATTTAATAAATTCTGTTTTCATGGATGCCTGGATGTTAAACTTAATTGTTACACCTGGTAAAGCAGCAACGCTGATCATTTTATTAAAGATGAAATAATTTAGACAGTTTCAACTCTTAGTGTTGCTGGAGTGTTCGTTTGATTTTGGGACCTGAAGGAGACAGAGTTTTGGACCCAGATTCCTCCGCGAGGCTCCTGACTACAGCAGCCTTAATGCTCCAACAATCCATCAAGCGGTGTGGCTTCGTAACTTACCAAACATTTTTGGACAGATTTTGAGCGCCGTGTACCACATAAAATTGGTTTGAGGTCAGTAAGCACAACCAGAATTCATATATAAGGTGCACTGTCGATTTTTGAGAAAATTAAAGGATTTTAAGTGTGCCTTATTGTGCGGAAAATACAGTAGCTGAAGTCAATACATTCACATGCTACTCCAACCGAAATAGTAGAATACAATAGATAATTAATTTTAGGTTTTCTCTTAATTTAGATTAATTTTTTGTGAAATATGTCCACACAAAAAAAATCCCCCCCAGGCAACCCACCCATCCACACACACACCCACTTCAAACCCAGCTAACTGTTCTGCTTCTGATAAAAAGAAAAGCTAATACCGTCATAAACCTTTCAGGCTAACAGTTTGATGCGCACAATAAATTTTTAACCAGGAACATTTTGCAGCTATCTATTTGTGGATTTACCAGATAAATAAAATAAACACAAACTCTGTGTTTTCACTTTTGTGGGGTTGTGGAATTAAGGTGGTGAATAATACATGGCTGAAAGCATCTGTTTCTCTCAGCTGCATCATCTCTTGGACACCAGGGGATCTAAAGGCAGGGAAGCACAGATATTTGTGAAGTGTTGTTTGATTTCAGAACAAGCAGATGTTATCCATTCACCTCAGCTCTCACCTGGTTTAAAGAGCACTTTCTATTGCTGACAAAACAGCACACATGCACGCAAACGTACAAAACTGCCTCTTTTAGCTTTGAAGTTTTTCACTTTAATTCCAGCTGAAGATGAGAGATCGACTTGTTAATTTTGATAATGTAATAAAATTTACAATTTTGTTCATATAATCAAGGAATTTTGTCCTGCTGTGTTTTACAGTGTTGTTTCTGTTATTTTTTCACAGCTCTTCTAAGGTCCCTCAGCAGTCAGGCTGAGGGCTGGACATCTTTTTCTGCTATTCTGTTGCAGATTTGCTGCTGGGCTTGGGATCATTGCCCTGTCCAACATATGACCTCACATTTGCTGTATAGCACTTTGATATACAGAGGAGTTCACAATCTACTCAATGACTACAAGGTGTCCAGGTTTGCAAAGCAAACAAACAAACCTAATCGTCACCTTCGACCAATGTCCTTGACACCTGGTATGAAGTGTTTCTGCTGATATGCTTTTTGATTTTCTCCAAACGTAGAGCTGTGCATTATAGCCTAACATCTCCTCTTCGGTCTACTCTGTCCAAACGACATTGCTTCAGAAGTCTTGTGGTTTTTCGGCTGCAATTTTGCAAACCTAAGCTGTGCTGCCTTGTTCTTTTTATAGAGAAGAGACTTTCTCCCCTGGGAACCCTTCAAACAAGACTCAGTTGTTCAGTCTTTTTCTAATTGTACTGTCATGAACTTTAACATTTAACATGCTAACCGAGGCCTGTAGAGTCTGAGATGTAGTTGTTGGGTTTTGTTGCAGTTTCTCTGAGCACTGCACAGTCTGACCTTTGGGTGAACTTGCTGGGAATCCACTCCTGGCAGGGTTGTTGCCTCGGAGCAGTAAACTGCTGAAACTTCTGCTTTTACAGAGGTGCTCACACTTGCTGATGATCAAGTTTGATTAGCAGCACCTGGCTTCTACTTACCTTCTTAATTCCTAGGGAAGCATTAGGGCTCTGCTTAGATTTTTAAAGCACTGCATTAAAAAAAATGCAATTAAATATGCATTACGTTAGTTGAGTTAACCAGTTGCACTGAGTGTGTAGTATGCAGTTTTGTCAACTGAGAAAAACTCTGATGTCATCGCCGTCACAGGTTAAAGACCTCAAAATAGAAAGAAGAAGATTGGAGAGTCTGATTTGCCAGGTAGGTAGAGTTTACCAAAGAGACCCTATTAATTTGTGCTGATTACTTATTAACATTTAGCTTGTCACAAGTGCCCTCAGTTTAACAAGTATCCTTCTAAATAATAAAGACAGAACTGGTCATGGTCATTGTGTCATAATGCATCTTGGACACGACCTTCCAATAGAAAGATTAGCATATTACACTGTCTTCCAACACTTTCTGTAAATTTCATCCATGATCAATTTCCCTTTATTTCTCTGATGTTGGTCAGTATGTAGATAGAGCTCTCTGGCATCTTTTAAGAGTTCTTTTCTTTGCTGTATGCACCTGAAAACATGAAAAAGCCAAAAAGGAATGAAGCTGTGTGGGTGAAGTAGCTAGAAATGAAGTAAACAGACAGTAGCATATTTCAGGTACTGTTTACATTGTTTTCCAGAAAAATTGCTTATGAAAGAAAGCAGTTTGCGTAGTCTGCCGAGATCCATGTGCTGAAAAAATTGTCACAGTCACTGTCACTAACATAAAATAAAAGAAGTAATCTACTCTGCCCTACTTCTCTACTTAGACATTACTTATAGAAAACAACACTGTAACAAATGCAGATGTCAAATTACACAGAAATACTGGCAGCTAGCATGAACTCATGCTAGCTGCCAGAACTCTTATTTTACTGTTTGCCTACTGTAATACAAGCTATCATTACTATGAGTAATAACAGGTCTGTGCTGTGCAGAATATGAGCTTTACAGTATAATTATGTCAGCTTTTTCTTTCCCATTATATTGTCATTTTAGTACTCTAATCTCTATACACAGTACATGTATTTAAACAGTATTTCACTCATTATGATAAAAGTAATGTATTACAAATTACTTATTACTTATTACTAATGAGTTATCAGTTATTAATATAAAACACAGGCTGCAGTTCCACATCCTAACGAGGACTCAAAAGATCTTTCTTTTTACAGTTTTTACATATGAACACAAAGCTGACGACACAAAGAAAAGCTGGAGACCAGCACAAAGACACCTCAAAGTCATTGCCACAATAATTCTACTGTAGAAACTCATCACTGCTTTTGTTCCCTGAGGAACTTCAGGCTCTGGCTGCTGGGCTGGGGGTCAGCGTTCACTCACTTTTTCACTAGCTTTGTGTTAGCATGTTGTCTGTGTTATAATCTAGTTGTTTCTGTCCTGTTTACGCTCTTGTCCAATCATGCAATAAAATTAATGTGTAGATGTGTCGATGTCTGCACTCCTCAGAAACCTATTGACTGCTCTACTACCAGCAACTGAAGTCAGATGATCTTAGCACAAGTGGAAGAAAAAGACAATGTTTTGTCTTCATATCAGCTCTTTGTGCAGATAATCGAAGAACCTTTGTATTTGAAGTAACAACATAACTGTACATGTAATGTAATTACTGATTTTAGTAGAGTAATGTGTTACTGAAAAATATAAAGTGATTAGAGTAACAGATTATTTTGGAACATTTGAATACTACAAACCAACTGAACACCTATTTAATCTTCATATTCCCCCATGTGTCCCGAATTCATTTATTTGTTTTTTGTCTTTCTTTTCTATGAGAAATTGTTGCCTCTGCACTGCACAGTCATGAAAACGCTGCTTTATAAAACATTTTAGCACACAATTCATTAACTGAAAAACGACAACAAGACAAAACCCTAAAACAATGCCGTGAGATTTTACTGATGCTTGGTGTAAATATCTTTTCCTCAAAGGGATCTGCATTTACAATATTCTGCTGTATTCCCAAATTTCAGTACATTATCAATCACCTACGATTCTCTGACATTGCTCATGCTCCAATACATTTGTACATTTGTCTGTACAGATATATTATGCAGCAATATTAAAAGTGATTTTGTCCCAATTTTTTTGTAGAAAGAGAATCTCTGATAAAAGAAAATGAATTAAATAAAGAGATAAAATAAACACACGCAGAGACAGAAACACCTTCAGTATTTGCTAAAAACAGATTAATAAATAGTGAAATGTTTAGTAGAGTGTACATGATGTTTAGTGCTTTCTGACAGACAGCTGAAGTGATGCAGACATTTGTTGACAGACTGAAGTGGCTGTGAACTGTGGCCCCAGCAGCAAATCATTCATTTCAGCTGATGAGTAATGTCGACAGCTCCGTTAATAGTAGTTTGTATTGCAGATGACGGGATGTGTGAGGGTCTTTTGAGGATCAGTTCATGACAATGAAATTTTAACCTCAGGTGGTTGTCGCGATGCTCGATTGAAATCTGCCGCAGAGAGGATCTGTAAGCCTTGATCACAGTTTTGAGCAGATTGCCTGATAAAATCTTTTTTAAAAAGACGTTATAATATCTTTTTTGGGCTGAGATTGTGACTTCTTGACACTTTCATAATAATAATTATTTCAGTAGAGGCAGTCTCTTTTGAAAAGCTGCATATCCAGATAGGTGACTGTCAGTCATGCAGTTATTAACTGAACACTTAGTGTTGTTGCACCATCTGTATCTGCTTATCACTGAGTCACTGAATTTGTTTCGGCCGAGTGGTTTGAGCAGAAATAGCTGGACTGTTACAAATTGTGTTTCACTTGGGAGTCCACCGAAGGCCGAAGAGCTGGTGAACAGGTCAGAGCTCTGCGGCGGTATCAATGTTCAGCTTTGGCGTGACCGCCACTGTTTCAAAAATCCCTTCTTAGAGATCAAGTGGAGTAATGTGACTCCGAAGATAGTCATCCTTGTGTGGCAGATTTAGAATGTCTGTGTTACAACAAAGTCATTTGTTTAAACCTTTTCTCTAACGACGATGCTTTTAGCATTTAAAAACCATAAAATCCACATTCAGTAAAAACAAAGATAATCAGCACTGCCTCCTAAAATATATAACTTCTATTTTATGGTAAACCAAATATAATATGTTGTTTCAATACTCCACCTCTGAGACTGTCTGAGCTTATTCTACAGCTGTTCGTCATCCAATCATTTAAAGCTGCATTTTCACTTTTACTCTTTTAAACTGAATGAGTAGATTGTACTGTATGTGTTACTGATGTGTTACTGTATGAAAAGAGCCACTAATATTGTTCAAACTGGGGACAAGCTGTGCTGTTTACACCATCCCAAGCATTTCAGCAATTTTAGAGAACTTTTTTATGACGTTTGCTTTTACTCCACTCTGCTGTTTGATTTCCTCCCATTCCTCTCATCTGCATTGTTTCCATTTGCAAGGTGCAGCAGGTTTAAATACAAAAGTAGTAAGCATATTAGTACATAACTGTAAAATATAACAAAGCATTTAACAAATGAAGGGTCAGATATGTGCTTCGGCGATCTTTGTTGTGGTGGAGACCAAAACAGAGCTAAAAGGAGAGTAAAGGAATTTGCAAAGACAGTTTAGGATATGGCATCGCTGATTTTTAAGTTTGAAATGATTTAAGTGATTTTTACACATTTTTATGGTTAAAGTAAATATTGAGATGGTGTTGACTTGATTCATGTTACTTAACGTATCTTGTGAAAGACAGACAACAGAAATAGCATCCTGCATTATAACGGTCTCATATTGCTTTGGCTCCTACAGTAAAAACTGCATTCGTGCCTTTGAGTGTGACAGTTGTTTTAGCAGCTTTTAGATAATGGCACTTTGGTACGCTGAAGCCATGTGTAATGGTTTAACTGTAGTGATGACACAGGCTGTTAAAGAGCCGCAGGTGCCTCTACCTGGCAGGCTGCCATTCGGGCTATTAGCTCACAATCCAATGATCTCTGTTTGGGGAGTAGTTGTCCTTTTCACAACTGCAGCTCGACTTGTGTTCCACTTAGTCACTGATTGCTCAGTGATATTGTGTGTTTACAGATGATGAATTCCCATAACTGGGCGGTTGCACTTGTGATTTCGAGCTGTCACACTGGATGAGCTGAGCGAAGCGCAGCTGCTCAGGCCTGAGGGAGAGTCGAGTGGGAGCACATGCTGCTAATTTAGATGGAGGCATAACGGTTGCAGTGCAGATTATTATATTTTTGGCATGAGAGATGTAGGTCAGGTTATCATCCTGTTGCCAATTGCCTGGAAGAGACGGGTAAATCAACAGGAAATGCACCAGCTGTCAATTAATTGTCACTCTGACACCACTGTCTCCTGTTGAGTCAGCGCTTTGGATATATGTGCACATCGCAGATATTTCTGTTTCATCAGATTGCTATTTCTTTTTTCTGACACTGGGAGTTAGTAATGTCGCTGATTTCCAACCTTTGGTCAAAATAGGCTGTGATTACATAAGTTTGACATGTTTTTAGGTAATGAATGGCTCATGAAAGAATAATAACTATAAATGCTATTTGTTTTTCTGTAAGTATTTGTAGCAATGTGTAGGCAGTGCAGTGCTGCAGTGGGTAGCACTGTTGCCTCAAAGCAAGAAGGTACTAAGTTCAATTCCACCATCAGGCTGGGCCTTTGTGTGTCGAGTTTGCATGTTCTTGCAAGTTGTCATCAGGTACTCCAGCTTCCTCCCACAATCCAAAGGCATGCAATTAGTGGAGTTGGATTAATTGGTGACTAAACTGTCCATGGTGCAAATGCTTGTCTGTCTCTATGTGTTAGCCCTGCAACAGTGGTTGTGGATTTGGATGTGACTTTAACAGCTTATTATCTCAGAGAGGGCTGGCTACTGCTGCCTCACTTTCAGAATACCTTTAACAGTACAGGAGTCCACACCTGTTTGCATTCAGTTAAACTGGACTACACTGTAATACAAACAGCTCGGTCTGTCAGGTGCATGCAACATTTACGACAGGTTTTAATGACAGTGTTGGTCAATCTGCCTGATTAAAAGTCCATTTTTGCAGCAAAGAAAAAACAAATGAAATGAGAAAAACAGATGGAGATCTTTATTTTATTAGAAACAAACCAGATATTGACAAAGTTTGTCTTTGGGTAAATAATCTGCAGTTGAAAAAAGAAGATAAATCACAATATGTGTTAATGCAAAACTCAACTTGCAATAATGGTGTCTCAGGACTGAAGAATCATGATAATATGATATAATGGAGTCTCTGGAGGATCCTACTGATAATAAAAAGGCTTGGCATTATTATTTTTACATTTAGATCCTCCATTTCTTTTTGCCTTCATTCTGATTGATGCCAAGTCTCGACACCGACATACTTAGGGGAGAAATCATTGTGAAAACAGCACACCAGTATCTGCAAGGCTCAGAGAATTTAAAAAAAAACATGAATGAATATCAGTTTTTATTCCATGTTTCACATGTGCACGATTCTAATCTTTAACAGCAGAAGGTGTTATTGAATTAATAACTAGCTATCGATTAGAAAAAGAATCTCTCAGGACTGCTAAGAAACTGATATCTCTACATTCACACACATGAAAGATGCACATGCATAAGCACCCATACAGACGCGTTTGTTTCAGGGAGAGCATTCACAGACTCTCTGCCTCCCTGTTTCATGTTAGTCACTGTAGCTTCTTTCCAATTCAGTCGATAGGCTTCCATTAAGAGGGGGTAGGCTATCAGAGCAAACTGTGACCTCCTCTCGCCCCCTTGGAGCCCACTGGCCTGTGATGTCCGTATCAATATGAATTTCATCCCTTTGCACCCATCAGCAGCAATTTCCAATGTCCATTAGTCTCAAGTATCTGTTTCCTCCAACTTGTATTATTGATTTCAGAGTGTCTTTTGTTCAGAGCATGTACTCGCATCTTTATGACAGGGACAGCTTCATACACTGGTAGACTCTGTTGCTGGGACATCATAGTTTCTTTATATTCTACTTACTAAATGATTTCATAACCACTCTCTCTCTCTCTTTCTCTCTCTCTGAATGGTGCTTTCGCTTTGGTCACTGCTTATAGATCCTGTTCAGCAGTAATCTGATCCTGGGTCAGGCTGACAGGCTAGACCAGTGCCCTTAAAGGTCAGGGCTTTTCATCTCAGAGGCCACAAAGGCATGACCTGTTGTCATACACAGACGGATATCACAGCAAAAAAAGAAGGACAATATGGCCTCATGTCTCAGGAGACATGTTTTCCTTTTTCTTTTTAAATACTTACCAACATCTGTTAATTAAATAGTGTAATGCTGGTTTGGTCCATGGGTATCTGTCCTACTGAGAGAAGACAAAGTAGATCTGGTATTATTCAGTTTTTTGGGGGGTAAATGAAATTATCTTTACAGGAGAAGAAAAGAAGAACTTGAAGCTAAAATATGGGGTTAGGAATCTGTCATTGAAAGCTACATTTATTGCTAGTTCTCCATTAAATAACCTGCTCTTCTGATATTTAGAACTCATACTAGAGAGAATGAGTGAGCCCCTGTGTGAATGATGTACTCCTTAGGATCAGGTGTTTCTATCAAGGAGATCAGAGATTAGAAGATCAGGTGATGAAAGGAAAGTCTGGTTGGTGTGAATTTTTATTCCAACAACCTTCACAGGACCTTAGAAAATGAGCTGTAGAGATACGTAAAGTTACGCAGGTTACAGAAATGCATTTCACGATCAGCAGTACTTCATTGCAGCACATGGCAAGCATGCAAAAGACCACCTGGATGCTCAAAATATCCCCAATTATCCCAATTATAAAGCATGGTGGAGCAAGCATCATGACTCTTGTGCTTCTTTACAACCACTAAGGAATAAAAACACTTGTATTGCGCAGTTTTTGCTGTATGTCTTTTTTTCCTCTTTCGGGAGAAATACTTGATTTGGTGTTTTTGCTTTTTGCTTTTTTAAATACTTCTGGAAGTTGCAAAATAAAATAACCTACTGTTCTTTCAGGTTAACATTTTGTATTAAGTATAATACATTTTAAATCTTACCAATCTTCAGAAATCTGTGAGATTTTAGCAGTTTCTTTAAGCAGTTCCCAAACAGATAAACACATCAATATCTAACAATAGTTTACAAAATTATCTTGGGTTATTTGTATCAAAAGTCTTTAATGTCTTTTAAGTACTCAGGAGAAAAAGGCAACTTCTACTGATGAAGACTGTGAGGTTCAATAAAAAGCTGTAGAGCAGCACTGCAGAAGCTATTTAAAATCTTCAAGTTACAGAAAAAATAATTCCTTAGAAAAAATATGTGCAGATGACTTGACCTCACTGGTAACACCAACCGTGCCAAATATGACGCAGAGTAAAATGTTTAAAACAAATGACACTATCAGTAGTTTCACATGTAGCAACAGATGTTTCGGGACATTGATCTTAAATCAAAGCAACAAATACAAACATGAATACAAATCTAGCTTGCTCTACAATGCCTTGACCTCCTTCCCGCTACCAACCCAACCCCCCGATGTGCGTCCAGCATTTCCAAAGTGTGAAGAGCATATGCCGACACTTGCTGGCTGCTCTCCACTGCTGTGACATATTTGCCACCAGAGGGGATCTGAAGACGAGATTAGATGCTCTTTGACACAGTGTAGCAGTTCCTGAGAGAGAGAGAGAGAGAGATGACCTTTGGCTTTATTTATGTCGTTGGCACTCGTGCGGGACCTTTTCATCAGATACGGTCATTGTAATCCCTCAGCCCCCATTCAATTTACAGAGGCACTCTGTCACTGCAGACCACTAAAGTCGACGAAATTAATGGATCAATAAGCCCTCTGAAAGCCTGACAGGAGGATCCAGATCCCACAGGTCGCTATCAAATTACAAGTCATAATGAATGGGGTGTTGTTTATGTTGTAAAGTGCAACGTCACTGAGTCCTTTGAACAAACCACTCTCTGAGGAAGACCATACGTGCAATTTATAATTGCTGTTCTTGTCCTTGTGAAAACGCTGCAAGCCAAAACGGCTTCGTTAACTGTAAATTTTATAGCTTTTACATTGCATATTGAAACTGATGAAATAAGGTACCCGGTGCATTCAATTTCACATCAAAAGGTCCTGGCCAAGTTTCCATGAGAAGCTGGTGAACTTGATAAAAGAAAAATTGCTCTCTTTATTAGATTATAACTGATATACAAAAATGGATCATATCCATTTTTTTCCCTTTTACTTGTAAATATGATGGTTTTCAATGATCTGGTGCAGATTTGTTTTTTATGTGTTTTAACATTTGTTACTCACGTTTTCAAAATAAAGGTTTGATTGATTTAATTTGATACATTATTATTGGTAACAATGTCTTCAATAGCACATTTAGAGGCATATTATACGATCACATTGTACATGTTGTGCACAGTGACATCACCACAGCTCTATACCATTTATACAAGCACTGAGAGTGGAAGTACTCGGTGAAGTACTCTCCTGGATAGACAGGTACTGGAATAGAGGAGAAGTCAAACCTGAAACAAAGAAATCGCAGTGTTTTTTCCAGAAAATCTCATATTTTCAAACTGTTGCAACATCTTCCTCCCTCTGACACCAGGTTCCTTGAACTAAATTCTTAGTTTGAATCACTGTCAATATGTACAGAGGAGGTCAGAAGAGTGTTTAAATCCATCTGTAAAACATGGTGGAGACTGTCATGGTTTTCATCCACAGGTGTTGGGGATAAAAATTGATGGAATAATGAACAGAGATGGCCCTGCAACAGATTGGTGATCTGTCCAGGGTGTACCCTACCTCTCAGTCTATGGCAGCTGTGATAGGCTCCAGGCCACCCCACCACCCTGAAAAGGATAAGCGGAAGAGAATGGATGGATGGATCTGTTGCTTAATTACTTTGGTGTTGTAGGAAATGCTGTATGTCAGTCATGGACTGGCCTCCTCAGAGCCCAGACCTCAACTGTATTGAAGCAAAATGGGATCATCGTGACAGAGAAGGGTACAAAAGGCAGCCAACTTTCAAAGAGCTTTGAATGTCCTTCAAGAAGCCTAGTGAACTATTCCCGAAGACTACTGAAAGAAAACACAGCAAAAGATAAATAAAATCAAAGATTCAGCAGCATTAAGCCCTGTTGCTCTTAAATCTATTTTCACCTGTTTAGCAGGAGTGGGGCCGGTGGAGGTTTGCCGTGGAGGGTTTCTCTGTCAATTTCACATTCCCGTGCCAGCGTGCTCGATGCTTGCTCAAATTTGAAGTTAAATTTTTCGCTGTAGAAAGAAGTTTTCTTCCCATGCAGAGTGTACAGCGGACGCTAATGTTTTTGTCACTTTTTACGGAGTCAAACTCAAAGTAATGTCAGTACTTCCAAGCTTTATGGTTGTACCTTCTCCCGCACTCCATATTATCCATTGTTGGTCTACTTCTGTTGCTGCTCGGACGTCGCACCCTCATACGTCATTGTTTAGTAATGGTTTCGTAATGCAGCGTGCCTACGGGAAAGTAACAGTAATCTAAATCCTTTTTTTTCAATAGTAATCCCTTACTTTACTCATTACTTGAAAAAAGTAATGGGATTACAGTAATGCATTACTTTTAACGCGTTACTGCCCATCTCTGGTCATACTAAATATTGACTTTCAAGCTTATTACAATTGTGCAAAACTCTGTTTTTGCCTTATATACTGTATTTCCATGTTTCAGTACATCACTGCACCTATTTTGCCTCCTCCTAGCAAAATATAAAGAAATGAGCGGTGGCTCTGTACTCTAGAGTACAATATCTTATCTTACTACACTGATCATAGCCTTTGTATATTTATAAATGTATACATGTGTATGTGCCCTGTGTCCTCCTTAATGGGTTGGCCAGTCTTTTTGCACATTGTCACACATACATCTTTATGTTTTTGAAAAACATTTATTATAAATCTGGACTTCATCCCCCCTGCAAATGCAATGTTACTTTTTCCATTTTCATTTGTTCCACGTGTCACGAACATCACATGCACGCACATGTTGAAGTGCACAAAGTTGTGCACTGCCTCTAGCTTTGATTGACTGTGAAACGTGGATGCTGAGGCTTAAAACAATAAGAAACTGAGCCCCAGTGAGTCTTTTAGTACAACTGATTGCGGCACAAGATGAAAAGCCTCTCACCCAACAATCATAAGCGGTTATGTATTTAAAACTGAAACAGGCTTGTTATATATTAACCTCTGTAGAGTTGCCATTAATAGGAAGCTGTAACTGTAGCGACTATAACTGTTTTTTATGAGGCTTCAAACTGTTTTCATGTTTGGGCTTTTCAACAGCACAGGACTGTGGAGAGCTTTTGCTTTTGGAGTCAGCCTAAAGTGGACATTCAGGGGAACTATACAGGGAGTGCAGAATTATTAGGCAAGTTGTATTTTTGAGGAATAATTTTATTATTGAACAACAACCATGTTCTCAATGAACCCAAAAAACTCATTAATATCAAAGCTGAATGTTTTTGGAAGTAGTTTTTAGTTTGTATTTAGTTTTAGCTATTTTAGGGGGATATCTGTGTGTGCAGGTGACTATTACTGTGCATAATTATTAGGCAACTTAACAAAAAACAAATATATACTCATTTCAATTATTTATTTTTACCAGTGAAACCAATATAACATCTCCACATTCACAAATATACATTTCTGACATTCAAAAACAAAACAAAAACAAATCAGTGACCAATATAGCCACCTTTCTTTGCAAGGACACTCAAAAGCCTGCCATCCATGGATTCTGTCAGTGTTTTGATCTGTTCACCATCAACATTGCGTGCAGCAGCAACCACAGCCTCCCAGACACTGTTCAGAGAGGTGTACTGTTTTCCCTCCTTGTAAATCTCACATTTGATGATGGACCACAGGTTCTCAATGGGGTTCAGATCAGGTGAACAAGGAGGCCATGTCATTAGTTTTTCTTCTTTTATACCCTTTCTTGCCAGCCACGCTGTGGAGTACTTGGACGCGTGTGATGGAGCATTGTCCTGCATGAAAATCATGTTTTTCTTGAAGGATGCAGACTTCTTCCTGTACCACTGCTTGAAGAAGGTGTCTTCCAGAAACTGGCAGTAGGACTGGGAGTTGAGCTTGACTCCATCCTCAACCCGAAAAGGCCCCACAAGCTCATCTTTGATGATACCAGCCCAAACCAGTACTCCACCTCCACCTTGCTGGCGTCTGAGTCGGACTGGAGCTCTCTGCCCTTTACCAATCCAGCCACGGGCCCATCCATCTGGCCCATCAAGACTCACTCTCATTTCATCAGTCCATAAAACCTTAGAAAAATCAGTCTTGAGATATTTCTTGGCCCAGTCTTGACGTTTCAGCTTGTGTGTCTTGTTCAGTGGTGGTCGTCTTTCAGCCTTTCTTACCTTGGCCATGTCTCTGAGTATTGCACACCTTGTGCTTTTGGGCACTCCAGTGATGTTGCAGCTCTGAAATATGGCCAAACTGGTGGCAAGTGGCATCTTGGCAGCTGCACGCTTGACTTTTCTCAGTTCATGGGCAGTTATTTTGCGCCTTGGTTTTTCCACACGCTTCTTGCGACCCTGTTGACTATTTTGAATGAAACGCTTGATTGTTCGACGATCACGCTTCAGAAGCTTTGCAATTTTAAGACTGCTGCATCCCTCTGCAAGATATCTCACTATTTTTGACTTTTCTGAGCCTGTCAAGTCCTTCTTTTGACCCATTTTGCCAAAGGAAAGGAAGTTGCCTAATAATTATGCACACCTGATATAGGGTGTTGATGTCATTAGACCACACCCCTTCTCATTACAGAGATGCACATCACCTAATATGCTTAATTGGTAGTAGGCTTTCGAGCCTATACAGCTTGGAGTAAGACAACATGCATGAAGAGGATGATGTGGACAAAATACTCATTTGCCTAATAATTCTGCACTCCCTGTAGTTGTGTGAACTAGTTGCTTGAATTCTGCTGATTTTAATAGTATTTATTTATTTATTTTACAAATTAAACTCAGCTATCACAGTCAGTGGTTTCATCAGATCTAGTCTATCTTAAGGCAGCTTTAACATAATTAGTAGTCATTATAAATCCCATCTGAGAATACACAAAGAATGCTGACTGCAAGAGGCCTGTTTTTCAGCACAGTGAGGCCACTGATGGCTCAATACCAGGCCTACAGTATCAAACAACTATTTGGGGCATTTGGGTCTAGTTACAAACAAGGACAATGTTAAATGTTTGAAATGGAAATTTCAATCAAAGTTGTCACTCTGTGTTAAAAAGATGAAACCAGATATGACATGCCGTCCTCTCCGAGAGCAGAAAAAGATGATGATCCTTCAGCTAGCACACATTGAAGAAAAGGATAGTGCTAATATGATCACAGTCTGTACAAACTTTGGTCGTCATCTACTCTTTCTGTGCTTTGGATGTGATTTAAAATGACTCTAACAAATGTAATAGGCTTGTTTAAAAGCAGCACTGATGGTAAAATGAAGCCATAGCAGTCGGGTCACATCTCCAGATTTGCATGCTAGATGGCATGAGAGAAACTCCCACCACAATCATCCTCTGGAACCGCATGATCACTTGCAATTCACGATCAAGGATTTCAAACAATAGCACTCGGCATTCATAGATTTAGCACAGAATTGAAACCATGTGCTGTGTGGGTTACTGATGGTCACACTGGAGAAATGTGCTGACAGCTCAAGAAGGCCTTGAGGTGCACATCAGCCCTGGATAACTCTACCAAACTCGCAGCTCTGCTTCTTTATCGAAAAACAGTCTTTGTTGCCACTGTTGGCAGTTAGTCAATCACGTTAGAGTACCCGCCAATGCTCGCCAGTCATTGATAGCTCTTAAGTGTGTGCATATGGCGTCTTAACTTTGTCGTTCTTTGTGATCACTTTGAGATTTTAATGGATTTTTTTTTCCACTTCTGACAGGCGAGGCTGTGGGGTTTCGTCTCAGGGCTCAGGGTAGACTGCATGCAGCCGGTGGGGTCATTTGAACCCTGTGGTTGCAGAGCAGAGTGCTGAGACACAAAGAGCCAACACTGCGTTCACAAGTGTCCGACAGTGGGAGAGTCAGGAAGTCTGGCGACTGTAAACCCCACCCGATCCCTGCACCGACGACACCACCACCCACACACCCATCTCTCAGATACGCTCGAAGACACGCCAAGCGGGCACTTCTGCGTATACAAGTCGGTGCTACCATACTTATGAGGACATTTGTGCCTTTCACTAATTTTTAACCATAGCAGCCACATATTTCACCCCCAAATTTACACTGATCTAAAGCAGAAGTCACACTTACACACAATCTGTCATTCAAGCGGAGTCAAAACCCTTAATCCACCACCGAAAAACACAGAAACAACGATAATAACTACAAAACTATTATTATTATTATTCGAAAACAATTGAGTTAAATAAGCCTTTGTTTTGATTTATCATCACATAAGAAGCACACAGAACGTAATGTTTTCCGTCATATGTGAGACTGTACCTTTGATTTATGTTGGATTTTTAAACCAAGACACTAGAAATATTTTTAAAATTACGGAATATCTCATCAAGTTTAGCATTGTACAGTTGTGCATTTGGCGTTGAAACTCTGAGCTCTTTGATTAAAACAAAACTTGGGTTAACACTTGGCTTTCTGTTGAGCTAATCTACAAACTCTATAGACTCATTTCTAAACACACGAGTAACACCATCTATATTCTCTCGTTTTAGGGCTAATGCTTGGTTTGACATACAGTAAACTGGAGCCATGGGCGGAACATCACCACGTTTTATTTTCTTTATGTGATTCATTTAAAAATAAAGGTGTCTATCAGTCTGTATTCTATAAAATTTACACATGATTTAAAGTTACAAACTAAAATTTAAAACCAAAATTACAAGTCCTCTTTAAAAAAATACACCTTTACGTGAGGTTTAATAATGCATAAAATATTTACAAAAGCTTACAGTTTTTGTGAGGTTTTTTTTTTGCCCTTTTTAACTTTTAAAGGTGAATTCTTCCACTTTAAAAATCTCTTCTTTATTTCATTAACATAAAAGCTTACTGTATACTGACTGCACTGCCATATATTTGCATATATCCTCAATTATTCAGATTATGGGATTTCTGTAAAAGTTGCCTGATATATATTATTATATATTATAAAATGTTCTTACTGGCTAAATGAAATCCAACTGCGTGGAAGCTGAGAAGCATCTTTTCACTGTCACCTCTAAATATGTTAAGAATTTAAATTATAAAGGAAGTTATAAAATTGCAGTGTAGTGAATGCATTTTACACAACCAATTACATCTTTACTTTAGTTTAAATACACAAAGGTGCATTTGGCTTTAACTTGATATCAGAGCAACAATTATGAGCTACAGTACAACTCAACATACACAGTAATCGCAGACAGGAATTTAGCAGAGAAAACAGCAGATTTGCAGGCAGACTAAAAGGGTGAATGAACAGGTTAACAGCGATGGGGCCTTGAATGGCTGTGACAGGGAGAAAGCAGCGAGAGGCTCCATCTCTGAAGGGGGAAGTGACCCGGAAACAGTGAGTAAGTGCAGCTTGCTGGGCCCTTTAGGAAAAATCTCTCTAGAAGCAGTGATGCAAGTCTACCTAAACACACATTTCTCACACTGTTTATGCACAGATGCTTTACTGTGCTGTACAGATAGCGGGGAGCCACTGTTTGTCACTTATAAACCTCCCAAAAAGTTAAGCAAATGCTCAAGACTTAAAAATAAATCTTTCTTTCTCCATTGTAAAGAATAAAAAAAGCTTCTTTCTTGTTGAACTTTACAGTCTGTGGCGGTATTATATGGCATTATAACACTGTGGATACACTGGTAACATATCAGGGTGGCATCTTACTCCAGGCCACCTACTTTTTTAAAATAGTAATCCCTTACTTTACTCATTACTTGAAAAAAGTAATGGGATTACAGTAACGCGTTACTGTGTGTTTGTTTTTTATGAAAAGATTTGGCCCAGATTAACTTGTGTGGTCTGAAAATATGTGTGTTGCTGCAGCAAGCTGGAAAATTGATCGGCAACAAGTGCTGCAGGGCGTAACTGTGCAGGAGCCAAGTCTTAATAATCACTTTTTAGTCTTTTGATTTGCTCATTCACTTGCAAACTTTCTCTTTTTTTTCTTTTCCATGAAATACATAGTTCATAAACTTACATATTCTGTGTCAGAAAAATATTTAACGTTTGTTACAAAATTAAGAAAACTTTATAAAACTCACGCATTTGGTCAAACTTGCCGTAGGAATGGATTGTTCCCTATTCACACCTAACTGTTCATCACTGTAGCCTCAAGATAGAGATAGATAGATAGATAGATAGATAGATAGATAGATAGATAGATAGATAGATAGATAGATAGATAGATAGATCTGTATATGAAAATAAAACTTGAAACAAGCAGTAACTCAATAATTAATATAAATTTCCTTCTCAAAATAAACAAGTCTTTGGTTTAATAAAAATTCCTGCAACTTTTATATGCTTACATGCGTTGTTTGCAATTGTTTTTTCTAATTCAGTGTTGTCATTTGATGGTAAATTAATTTCAGAATAATAAAAAGGAAAAAAAATAGGCTCGACATATAAGATATCTCTGTGAACATTTTGAATATTCTCTTTTTGTTTCCTCTTTTTTTCACATCTGTGCTGAAACTGAACAGAAAAAGTGTCTTATTCTTACCAGAAACAGTTCTTTACTCATCTCAGCGATTTGTAATATTTACTAATAATGTGTCATATGCTGAAAATCATTATTCAAATAACAATTTGATAATGTCCATTCATCGCTTAACTTCAGAACTTACAAAATCTGCACTACAGCTCTTAGGGTTTTGAAGATTTCCTAAATTTATTACTGTAGCAAAATAAAAGAATTCCAGAGAGGCAATTAGGTATAACATGCCTTGAGCTCTAACTTTTATTTAGTTATGTATTTATTTATTTATTTTTGGTGTCAAGCACTGTTCAACTTTGTCTCTTCAAAGTGCTTTCTAAATAAACTTTTCTTCCTCTGTTACTTTCTGTAGTACACCAGTCTACATTAAGACATTTTATTAACAGGCTTTTACAACTTTAAATTTTCTTGTAACTAATAAATCATTAAATTTATTTAAAAATTTTTTTTTATATATTTAGGATTTTTCAATGGAGAGTTGTTACAGAGCCTTTAGTTAAACACCAAGAAGTTCTCATCTGTTTAAACACATTTAAGAGACAAAATGAGCGTCCTGCGGTATAACAGGGGGAATGAACGAGATGGTCCACACACACACAAAAAGGCACTAACAGAGACTGTAAAGCTTCCGCAGGCTTTAAAATACTTTTAGCAGCATGTCAACACAGAGGTGATAACTGGTGATCATTATTCAGCTTCTTATGGTCTCTGCTTTTAATATAGGGATAGCAAAAGAAAACACTAAGCAGCTAATTTACTTAATGAGCAAGAAAAACAGCCGATTATTTTGTTTTTTGTTTTTTTGTGGTACATTAGTTAACTCAGTTCAAAATGTATAATCATGAGTTGGTTTAACTACTAAATTTACAATTCGTTCACTGTAAAGCAAATAATGTGCCCCGGATTTCTCAGCTCTCCGTAATGTGTATCTTATTGAACTTTAGACTTTCAGGACTTTATCACTGCAGGGAGAAAAATAAGCTTCAAATACGATCTGACGCTGAATAAATCATGCGAAAATGAAGGAAAAGTAGGAGTATGAGTTAATAAATAAATAAAGGATTATTAAAAATGCAATCTGGGCGTGTTTTGGTGTTATCTTTTTTTGTTGCTGTTCCTGATACAAGTCAACACACATTTAAAACTGCAAATATTACACGTTTTATTGCAAAATATGATCGTCGTAGAATAACCGTCTTCACAGTTTAACTGTCTTATGAAAGTGAAAACAAAAGATAAAAGTTGTTTTAAAAAACAAAACAAAACAATGATAAGGCCATATAAATACAAACCAAGTGTTGCTCCACAGGAAAAACAATGAACACACACACACAAAGTATTATTGCAGGGTAGTAAGGCTGATGCAGCATCAGGAGTTTAACGTATGGTACATTCTTTAAGATGACATTACTGCGCAAAGGAAAACTGCTCCGAGGATTTGAACGCATGCACAATTCAAGATGATAAACTCTGTATATAAAATTCAATAATAATAATAATAATAATAATAATAATAATAATAATAATAATAATAATAATAATTAACCAAAAAGTGGCGCATGCACGTTGAATTAGTTGATATGTTGACAACTCATTTAAAAAAAGTTAAAAATGAAAAAAGGATGAGACGTATCATGCAAAATATTTGGGCTGACTGTAAGTCGGAGTGTCCACGCACCCAAGAGAGAACTCAACAGTCTGCATCAAAGAGGCCAAAGTATTTGCCAGTGTTAGAGAAGTAAATGTAAGGCGCGGCGTTTGCCGTCGGGTACACTACAGGGAACGGCATGGGTAACAAACATCCGCCCAGCAGGCTGCTGTCTTTGTAAAAAGTTGGTAATTGCACGTTTTTTCCTGCCTCTGTGAAGTGATCGGCGGCCAGCGGCCCCTCCATGTCCGTGGACAGCTGTCTCTTGAGTTTGTTGCGGCGGTTCTGGAACCAGATTTTCACCTGGGTCTCCGTGAGCTGCAGGGAGCTCGCGAGGCACGCTCTCTCCGAGCTGCTCAGATAGCGCTTCATGTCAAAAGTCGCCTCGAGCTGAAATATCTGTCGCTTGGAGAAGATGGTGCGCGTTTTCTTCTTTACCATGGCTTTGGAGTTCACAGTCTGCTGCTGTTGTTGTTGGTGGTGGTGGTGCTGATGGTGCTGCTGCTGTGGCTCCTCAGCGCGGCACTCATTTTGCGCCCCGGGACAGGATCCAGCGGTGAGCGGCGGTGCGTTTCCCCCGCGCTGAACTCTGGGCTTCACTGTGAACGGAGCGACAAGATGTGCTTTGGTGCAGCGGTAAAGGCAAACGTAAAAACACCTGCGAACAAGCTGAGCAACATTCCAGTAAACCAGACAGAAAGCGACGTCCTGCAAGCGCTTTTGCATTTTCCCACTAATAATTTGAACTTTGAGCGTGTTTTATTTAAATTTATTTGGATCTTTATCGTTGTGCTTCTAAACAGATTAATTAGCCTAAAATTCCCTTTCTTTCTATGAAATTTACAGATATGGTACTTGGTATATCCGGCAGAGTTACCTGTCTCCTCTGTCCTTCGGACGTCCCATACATCCTCACGCTCCTCCAAAACATTCTTACATCCACCGTCTTTCTGCCCGTTTGAACAGTCCAAATCTCCACTTCCTTGCGGCCTCAGGTTGAGGATGTTGTCAATTGTGAAGGTCAAACAAGTGCTCCGACTGGGGGCATCCTCTTTGCTCATATTCCCCGGCATTTCATTTGCTCCTCCGAGATTCCCGAAACACCGACGTCTCCGGACTCTCCGAGCACCATTGCTCCTCGGCTGCCACTAGAGCACAGAGGAGCCGGTGCGCAGTAAATCAACGACCCGGAAGACTGCGGTTTAGCAGCTTTTGATTGGCGAGGTTGAGGGGGCAGATGAGGGCGGGATGCAGATTTACGTCTGGCTGCCATATTGGAGGTTTGTGCGCTTTCTTTCTGTCCAGCCTGCTTTCCCGGGAAGTATGCAAAAACTAAGAGTTTGGAAGTCTCGCCAGTTACTTTATTTTATTTATTTATTTATTTATTTATTTAGATGCTAAATACTTTTTTTTAAGTACCTCTTAAAGAACATTAACATGTCATTTTGACAGCATTTTAACTACTGGCACCATGAGAATTATGTAACCCGACTATGGGTTAAGGGGGCGCATAACATAGCCAAGTTTAACACAATAAGCTGCTCTAATCTCGCCTCCAACATTGTGCATATCTCAGCTTAACCTCATTGTTCTTTTTTATTTTCTTTGAAAATGTTACTCACACTATTAAAAACTATTCATCTCATGTTATGCCCTCTTTTCTTTCTTAATTGCCCCTTGGGCATAAATAAGTTTTTTTTTTTTATTTTGAAACCCACATACAACCTAAATTCCAAATAAAGATGCCAAATAAACAGCTGATGACCAAGAAACAGGAAAGAAACCACAAAACGCCCTGTGCATAAAATTTTATTCACATGTGAACATAGAAGTGTACAAAACTCTGTATTAAAATCGTCTTAAATTAACAACAAAAAAACAAACGTGTCAGTCAATCAGTGTTGCTAATAGCCTACCCCTGATCACAGCTATCAAAAGTCACAATATCACAAACACCAAACTGGTTTCATTTCATAAATGAGCTACATTTTAGTACTCATAGGTCAGGTGTGTGGGTTCAAATTTCTGAAAGAATTCAACAGTCTAAAGCCACATGAGAAGTTGAGTGTGATGGGAAACTCAGCAGTGCAAAGAAAAACTTTTTCTGTAGCACATGAATACAAGTTGAAAGCATAAAGTATAGAAAAAAGTATATAAAAATGAGCTTTTGTCCCTGATTTTTGTCCTCAGAGCATTTTTCTATGTGTAACCTTATTGTTTACAGTAATTTGTGTTTTCATGTCCAGATTTTTCTTATACATTTACAAATTAATGAATTCCCAAAGTGTCGTTTTCTTTGTTTTAATTTTTTCACATTGCTTTACAAGCCACAAACATACTGACCCTTCCAAGTATGTGGACCAGCTACATTTTCCAGTGACAGAAATCTTCACAAAATAAAGCTTTAGTTGGAAACTACGTGACTATGTGTGTGAAATATCCTCAGTAAAGCACACAGGACAGGATGGTGGGCAGCTTGAATGGTCCAAAAATATCCATCACAATTTCCATATTTCTAGTAATACTAATTTATTCCTGATAGTGCTAAATTTGGTACTAAAACTTAAAAAATGACCTTTGCTTACAATAAATTGATAAAGGTTCTGCTAATGATGAGGAATTTTATTGCTGAAAGTAGACATCGGCACCTTGATGTAAATTTGCTTGTATTTGTCTATATTACTTCCAGAAAACATCCAAATGAAACATTTCAACAGAGGATGACAATCCTCAGTGCACTGCAGGGATTAACTTTACTGAATATTCTAACATGAACATTTTGCAGCATCATTATTTGATTCATGTGAGTCACAGGTATACGAGATCTCTTCCGCTCTTTAAATCACACCAGCCCGGTCATCTGTGGCGTTATGAATGACACTGGATGGGTGAAGTGGCCAGTCAGCGGATAGTTAACAGAGTTAGAGAAGCCAACTACTGGAGGTGACACGTGGGGCAGGTTTGTCAGTGTCAGCGGGGTGGTGACGCTCTCGCGATACAACACGGGAACTCTAACCACCCTCTGGGCGGCGTACGGTGCAGTGGCGCTGCTGGCTTCTATATCTGCCGTGATCTGCCGTTTCCACTTGTTCCTGCGATTTTGGAACCAGATCTTTACTTGGGTCTCGGTGAGCTGCAGCGACGCAGCCAGCCCAGCTCGCTCCGAGCTGCTCAGGTAACGCTTCAGGTCGAAGGTGGACTCCAGCTGGAACACCTGGCTTCGGCTGAACACAGTGCGCGTCTTCTTCTTTCGCACCACTGTGATGTCACCTGAGGCCAAGAAGAAGCAGCGTCTTCATTAAAAAGTTTCTTAACACACATCGTAAACGGTAAAAATGTTATATATATCTTTAGCGTTGCATTAAACAAACCATGTGGCTGTTAATTGATCAAATTCATGCTAACGAGTCTCCAGGTGAATATCTCCAAATAGGCAGTACTGCTTTGCAATCCAATGAACTATGCAGTGCTATTAAGCAATCTGCAATATTTAAGCTAATTTTATGTTCATATAGCATTTAGATATAAAGATTCATATTTTTATTTTAACCCATTATGTAATGTCTCCATTCAGTTACTAAATGTATAATCCTTTGCTTTTATCTAATTTGTACAACAAAATAAAAATATAATCAAATAAAACATGTTGCCCACTTCTGCTGTAACAGGCAGAGAGGGTATGGCCCTCAGACCCAAGAAATGCTAACTGCACCCCTGCTCTTTGGTCACTGCTGCTGTCAATGCACCTTATCAGAAAGAAAATGCACGTAAACCAAGAAGCTCTGCAAATGCTGCTTTTTTAAAATCGAAAAAAAAAAAAGTTCTACTTGAGTGAGTGTGTACTAGAACGGCGCATGCGTGTCTCAAATTCCGGTTGTGCTTATAGCAGAGCACAAGACATTATTTGGGGGTTTTGTGTGTGTCTTTTTTAATGAATTACGTGTACTTTGAGCTCACCTGTGTCACAGCTGTCCCCTAGAGAGACGCAAGAGGAGCGCGTGTCTTCCTCTTCCTTCTCATCTGGCAGACCGTCGCCTTCCTTCTCGGCCGGTTTGTCATTCTCCTCCGCCTGTCCCGTTAAAGTTGGGGAATCCCGTTCGCTGTTTAGCACGGAGTCTACATGTTCGTGCGAGCGGCTGGTCTTGCAAAGAAGACCTGCGAAGGATGTCGTGAAAAAGAAAAAAAAAAAGTTACTTTAAATCATCCTACACACTGTCAGATTTGTGCACAGCGGGGAATTGCGCACATTCATGCTGTCTGTCCTCTCCAAGATTATAAATACGCATCAGCTCTTCGCTGCTGGTCTATTTAAAGAACAAGAGGGAGATTGTTGTGAGATCGTTGTGTGGATGCCAAATACTGTTGGCTTCTACAAGGCTGATAATCGGAGAGTCGGGATGTTTTACGCACGGGGGAAGGGACAGTGAACCGCATTATGGACCATGTGTCATGTCCACTTTTGCCCCATTGAGACCCCAAAGCGAGATGCATAAATCATAAATGTTAGATGTGGAGGTTTGGGTGATGTTTGTTTATTAATAATAAAATGAGTTATATATATTTAACCCGAATCTTGTAAACGATAAACAAGGAACAAATCGTCGAAACAAAAACGATCATTTGTTATTTTCAGTAACCTTTTCGATGGGACGAAAAGGACTATCAGGAGCAAACTCACTTCTTGAGCTGCCATTCGCTGTGTTTGCAAATGTTCCGCTCCTGTCCGACCCGTCAGTGTCGCTCAGACGTCTCGTTTCCAGACCCGGACACATCCCCGGGTCGTGACCAGTAAGTTTGAAGCTCCGAGTCTCCGCTCGCTCCTCGGCTGAAGAACGTCTTCCTGTAGTTCCCAGCAAATTCTCAATGTAAAAAGATGAACCTCTCGATGGAGGACCGGATTTCAGTCTCGGTGTTTTATCATCCAGCATGCTGACTTTTTGAGTCCGCCCGTTACAAAAATCCCTTTTAAAATCCCCCAGACGTAAATTTTATACTGTCATTCCCGGGAAGGCGTCTTATCTCGGGCCAGAAGCGTCTTCTGCGCGCAGACCATCCCGACGCAGTCCATGTGAGGACAGCCTGCTGCAGTTACGAGAGATCCACAAAGCAAATTCGTTTCGGGTTTGAGCTGAGGGCAAAAGGCGAAGAGGAATTACTCCAGGAAAATACCCGGACACGGTCTCGTTGTTTGTAGGCTCTCGTGTGGGCTGTGCGATAGTCTGCCTTGAGGGACCGCAGAGATGCTGTATTTAGGTCAATTAGGGAGCAAACCAAGGCAGAGATACGGTGTTGTCCTCAGGGCTGGAGATGGAGAAAGCTCCATGAAGAATGGCACAGCGCACAGTACCGCCTATTGGTTACATTTGTCCATGCACACTTTATATTTACTATTCACAAAAGAACTCTGTTACACTCAGGTTTCACTTTCTTGTCCATAAATACACAGCAAAGCAAACATTTCCCACAGAAATGCTATTTTTATATTTTATTTCATTGGTTACTCACATCCAGTTATTTGGCTTTAGAAAAAACAGGGATAAACATGAACAAACCGTAGTAAAACATTTCTTTTTCTTCTTAAAATACCAAAAAACACAAGACTGAGCATGATATATAATGTATGAATACTTTTATAGGAGGAGTATGAATCGTTATTAATAGTATCATTGTGCGCTAATGCTAATAAAAAGCAGATGTTGCTGATGTGGCATTCATGCCAAATAAACAACGCGCGTGAGTGAAAAAAAAAACTCTTACTGCGCTCAATGAACCGTGTACTTCTACCATACTGTGACAAAGCGGAATCTCTAGTCAAGTGAAAAGTTTAGTTTATCTTAAATTAGTTTGCTTGTTTAAATCAGTTCTCAGTAGGTTTGCGGGTCATCTCCCCTTTTAAAAATAAAAACAAAAGAAAAAAAAAACTTTTTTCCCGAGACACCCTCATTCAAAACGTCAGTCTATGGATACAAAAATGTTTTTCACTAAAAAAAACAAAATAACAAAGTACCTACTGGACACAAAAAGCAGCCTGCTTCTTTGAAAAGTCATTTTTTGTGTGTTGTAACACCAGTGAGATGCGTAACCCGATGACGTGTCGCTGGCAAGTTAGAAAGTTGTAATGTGACAAAGTTTTACAAGCCCATCTTTTAACCTCAGCTAAACTAAGCTAACCTCAGCTTAAGGTAGGCACAGGAAACATCCAGTCTTCAAAATATGGGTAAAATGTAAAATCAGCGTTTCTATGTCCAACTCAGTGAACCTAAAAAACTGAAACAAAGTGACAATAAGAAAAACAGATTTCTGAGCAGGAGAGGCCTTTAAAGTTTCATCCCTGAAAACCACAAATTCTTAGAGAGACTTAGACTTAGAGGCTTAGAGCTTTTTATTTTCATTGTGCGGTTTCTTGCACAGCGAAATTGGGTAGCTGCACCACAAAGGTGCAAAAGTAAAGAAAACAATATACAACGAGGGGGGGAAAAGTAATATATATGTATACATATGTGTGAGTGAACTATATACATGTTGCATGCATAGAAACATTGAAACAGAAACATTGTGGGCTGTAAACAAGAGCAGTTATATAATAGTATAAATAAATAAATAAATAAGGCTGGAGGGGCTATGGTCATTTAGGGTGGGGATGGTAATTCCACTGAGACCAAAAATATTGCACATGGGCCAAAAATATTCTGTATTTCTCAATGCGGTTTGATCTGAAGTATAACTTGTACGTTTGTTTACAATCACTTATTTTCTATTTACCCATAGATCTCTCTCTTGGACATGGAAACAGGCTTTTCCTCCTCTAGCATAACCAGCTTAACCTCACCCTAACTGCATAAAAAATACAGTTTTTGTTTGTCTGCTATAATATTTTGTGTGTGTGTGTGTGTGTGTGTGTGGTGGTGGGGGGGGGCTGATTGCCCTGTGTTAGAGTTTTAGAGTTACATTTGGGGCATGATGACTTTGATTGGTGGGCAACTAATTTTCCCAATTGGTTACATGAAAAACTGGGACTGTTGTGGAGGGCTGCACCAATACACTTATAATGAGAACAAATTAGTATTGAGCAGAACTGAGTTCAGCTGATTCATGCGGCCCTCGACAACAGTCCCAGTTTCCTGCCTCAGAGGCTTAAAAGTCAGATCAGTGAGTAGCTTTATATCAAGTTCAGTAACAGGGAAACTTCACACATGACAAAAATTACTTCTCACCTACAAACTAATTGATAGGATGAGGCAGAAGTATTTGACCACGGTTAAGAACTCTTTCCAAATCCTATGAACATTCGATTATTCAAGGGGAAATAATTTATCTTTTATTGAGAGAAGCCCTGCATCACCTTGGGTGCCCATAGATGGACTGGCAGTGTGCTGTAACTTAAAATGAGTTAATTAATGCTGAAAGTGGAAAATATTTAGTCAGCTATGAAACTGTGAACAACGGAGTCAAACACGGCCGTGTTTGGAGTTGTAATAGGATTTAAACACTGTGAAAAGCTTACTTTCATCTGTAAGGAGCCTTGAACTAATGCTCAGAACATTCCAGGCTGCAGGATTTTTTTCAGGCTGCGTGCTGATCAACTTTGTCGTACTTACCCTTATTTTCTACATATTTTTGCTTTTGAAAGAATCACGCCAGAATACAGCAGATATTCAGAAACATAAATAAAGAATGTGAACATAGAAATGGAAACAAATCTTCAAATCTCTGATCAGACTTTAGAGAAGAGAAGCAAAGAGCAACAAACACTTCTCAGAGAAAAGTGTGTAACACCCCCCACCAACATTTTTAAATCTTCATAATACAGCCCAACACTTATGGTGCAGTTTCCCAGCATTTACCATGTAATGCTTTTGATTTTAGTATATCAATCTAAAATAAGACAAGTATCTAAAATACTTAGTGGTTCTTAGTGAAACAAATATAAGTAGTTTACATTTAATAATATATATATGCGGTGTTTTAATGGCCAGGACAAGCCATGTTTCCTATTCTTACCTTGTAATTACACTGTTGCAATTGGGGGTGCTGGCTGCACTATAGAGTAGCCTTCATTTTTATGTAATAGAAGAGTGCAATGGCAAAGCGTATTCTCCCGCCATCACCCAAAAATGTATCTGGAAGGTACTCATTAAATTAAAAAAAAAAAATGATTTATTTATTTATTCATTCATTCATTTATTTGTGTCTCCTTCATCTAAATATACTGTGTTGGTAAACACCAATGGAAAAAAATACAGTTTATTTTTATGTCCTTTTTAAACTCCCAGTTATTATTTATCTGGTCCTTCTTACATTTTACATATCATCAGGAACTGATAAGTATCTTTAGGGCAAAAGGTAAACCAGAAATTCTGGTAAATGTTATGAAGTTACATCTTAATTTCCATGAAGTACTACTTTAATTACCAATTTACAGTTTAAAAAATGTTATTAAATTAATGTAACAGAATGCCAGAAATGCATTTGGCTTTCTGATGATGTTCATTTACTGCTAGCAGTTGTGATGGTAACATGTCAAATCTCACAACTGTGTTCACAGTTTGAAACTGTTGTTATTAAATACATCTTAGTTTTAACATGAAAAATGTCCAATGGTATAAAAAATTCACATCCATTCAAGGAGTTACTGGATAAAGAGACATATTTCTTTGTTAATGGGAAGTTTTAAAACACCAGTCTCCAATATTTGGGATTTCCATCTCTATAAAATTCTGAAAAAAAAAATATAATTTATTAATGAGGACTCTGGTTTTTTAACATTTCATTTAAAGTAACCAAAACCCTTCACAAATGTTGCCACCTTCACATTCAAATGTTTATAAACTGGATTCTGATTGGTCCACAGGACCATGACATCATGAAGTTGTAATGAGGTCCAGCCCACTGCAAGCAGTCACAAAAACACAAGAAATGAGAAAGGAGCCTGATTTTCGTGTGAAATAACGAAAACTTTTACAACAGTCACAGAAAATGTGGCGCTCACGTGGGACTGTTTCACGTCTACCAAGCTGAAAATTTCCTTTCACTGTAACCAGTTGGTATGTTTTTCATTTCAATATCCTTTTAACCTCAACTATTCAATATTAATAAATAACATATTCAACAAATAAGCATTTTTATGTTTTATAAGTTTTATTTTTATGTTTTTATGTATGTTTGGTGAAACATTATTTTTCTACGTATTTCCACCCTTTTCATGCATGAATTCATTTAGTTATTTATTTATGACATTTTACTTACTTTGCACTTGACGGATGAGTGAATGAGATCTTATCCCTTGTCTTGTTTTGATGAGGACCCTTAATAGTGTGGCTTTGCTGTTTATATTAGGCAATTTAGAAAGATGCTGTTTTATTATGAACCTCTAGGTCAGTAGTTCAAAAGCACACGTGGAGGCTTGTCAGAGAGCATAATCTGCCTTCATCCCATTGTTCTTGACCTCCTTCCTGAGCTATGAAAATATGGAGGGCCCAAGTAATTGTGCTGATGCTTATATGAGTCTACAGGAGGAGTTGACGTATCTGGGTACCTCTACTGTTTTTCCCCAACAATGGTTCAGCCAGGTGTTTTTGTGCCAGCTTGAAAAATGACCTCTCGCCGGAACATTAACATAACACTTCCTGTCCTGTCTCGCCCCATTTTGAGGAACAGCACAGAGGTACGGTCAAGATCACTTAATTAGGGCTGGCATAAGGTAGAGATTATACAATGAAGAACCCAACCTCTAGATCACATTCTGTACTAAAAAAGATAAACAACGCCTTTTCCTGCTTCCTATATAAAGCAACATTTTGAATTTATTAATTTAGGATTGTGGAAATTTATTAGACTATTATTTGCAGTGTGAGAAGACACCTAAAAGATTTAATGCTATAATTTAATGATGTGCGATTACATGTCCTGTACTAATAATTTTACAAAACAAAACTGTTATCAATGAACTTGAAGTATCAGAAGTATTGTGGTGAAGGGCCCCTGTCTTAACATATTTAACATAGCCTATGTTAAATAGCATTTGCTTCTTGCTGTCTGATAGCTTGTGCTGCCAATATTTTACACGTCCATTGCTTTTTTATATGAAGTATTAAAAGTGACAAAAGCTGCCTGATAAATGTAGCCAAGTATAGAAAAAAATAAAAGCTTAGCATTTATCTGGCGTGAAATGTAAGCACCCAAATCCCCTTAAACTGCACTCTGGGGCTGCACTTTGCCAGTTTTTCTCTCTCTCTTTTTTCACACAAATGACCTTTTGCTGCTTGAGCAAGTTTTCAATTAAACAATAAGAAATCCAGTCCTCAAGATTGCTTTGATTTCCCCAGCACAGCCTGTCCAGAAATAAATCATCATAAAGCGTATTCAGATGATATTCCAATGCTGTATCTTTACTGCTAGTTACGTTTGTCTTTCAGTATACATCATCAGAATCAGTGCATTAATAGTCTGCTGCTGGGGGATCCTCCACATCATTATTTCTGGCACTATAATGGGCCACTGTGTCAATGCAAACTGTTGAGGTCAAAGCCATGGCCCAGAATGCAGGAGTGTATATGAGGTCAGTAAGGTCCAGACATCTTAGGTCGGCCTTAAAAGAGCCAGTCAACCAGAAGGCCCCTTTATGCCACATGGAGCGTAGAGTTATTGACGACGTTGTCTGGTCTTTCAGGCTCTCCTGCAGCAATCGCCGTCGACTGTTGATTTATTTCACCTTCGGGTTTTTTTTCATCTTTCATTCTTAAAGAACCAAATTTCTACCCATCAGATGAGATTTAAAGCATGCCGTTTCTCTGGCAGTTTGTGTCAAATGGGTCAGCGCTGGGCCCTGCATGAAAACAGACTTCCAGGCTCCCGCTGTCACTTATCAGAAATGCTTCCTAATCTGCGTTTTATACCTGCTCAGAAACTCCAAAAAGAACACTCCAGATTACAACCATCGAAACTGACACATACTTCTCCTGCTTAATCCCTATTAGCCTTCACCTCACTGCACCCTGAGCCCGATTCATTGGAACAAACCAAAAGGCATTCTGGGAGTTGTTTGTTTTATTGCAAAAGCTTTTACGCTCTCACACAAAAGTCCGTTAGGAACAATTAGTTTGCTGTCTTTAGTTTCGCTTGTTTGAATTTTTCTTGGCAGAAGCCCGAACGCAAAACAAATCCAAGACTTGGTTGAAATAAACTAGCGATGCCTGTTTGTTTAACCCTTGGACGGCAAATTAACCCCTGTTAGAGCCAGTTTGTCAGTTCAGCACAAAGGAACGAAATGCTTGATATTTTAAGCACATTGTGGGCTATTGCCACATATCCCCACCCATCAGTGCAAATATAAATGCATGAAATCTTCAGAAAAAATGCCCATCAGGACTGTTTGAGAGGTTTGTTTATGCTCAGACATGACACATTTAGGGACTATCCACACACTTCCTGTGCAAGATAAAGTAACCTAAGATAAATGCAGCCACTGGAGACGTGTTTCATCCCTCTGGGCTGGGGTGGAAATCAACCGAGCACTTCTTGTGGAGTACAAGTATCTCAGCTGATGGGACATTAGATCAATGAGAAAACATCAGCTTAACTGTAACACCACTAATGTCTTTAGCTGTAATAGGACGTGGGATATGTTTACGCCAATGGTTTATACCTGATTAGTAAATGTTTATATCTTTATCTTCAGAGTTAGTAATAAAGTAATAAAGTACAAATACTTTTTTTTAACTTTAATAAAATTTTCAAGTATCCTGTGCTATAATTGAATATTTATTTATTTTCTCACAAATTTTTACTTTTATTCCCAAATATTTTAAAACAAAAGTTTTTAGGTTCTACATTTTACATTTCAAAAAAAGCCTCATCATTTTGGATTTAATGCAAGTGAGTCGATGTATTATTTCACGTCTGTGCACCTTCCAGACATCAAACTGGTTTGAACTTACACAGAGGGAACAACGACACATAAGCGACAATCCCTAATAGGGCGGTGAAATCACCCTACCTCACACGATGAGAGGACATAGACAAAAATCTGTAATTATGCATCATTTAAAGTGATAAGACAATGAAGAGGTGATGCACTGTGATGCTAGCTGAAGTTACAGCTGCTGTATTTCTAAGGGAGAAAAAAAGAACGAGAGCTAACTTCAGCCTGGAGAAAGATGTAAGAAAGACAAGAGACAGAAGAGGAAGGTGAAAGCTTATTTGTAAATATAAGGACCGTTAGATTTAAATTTCCAGTTTGATAAATTGGAAATTTAAAGCTACCTGTTCCATAATACACTATAACGGACTTGGTGCAGAGTGGCCGTGGTGTTCATGGTCAGTGTGAGGTTACATCAAGGGTAGCAGACATCGATTTAAATTTAAGCTGATTAGCGTCGCTCACTGAAGTCCACCTTTGTACCACCCATGATAGCTCATGTAACATCTGCTATCCTGTTGAAATCAGCAAGCTAAATCCACAAGGAGCAGCAGCACAGCTCGTCTGATCACAGCTTGTACACAAAATCTGTTGGAGCTCACAACAGAAATGTGTGAGGCTTGTTCCTAAGTGCTTCTTATTCCTCACACTACACCAGTTGTAACCCATCTTAGACTTCCTCCACCCCCTGAATCCCAGTTAAAAGCCCTGACTGTATGCATTTTCATGTTTTTGGGTGCAGAGGAAGAATCACCAGTGTAGAAAGGTAGAGCTGATATTTTTATTCCCTTTAATTTTTCTTTGCCTGTGTTCTATGTCACAGATGTTCAAGCTTTGTGATTTCACTAAAATTAGAATTTTGGTTGAAATAAAATTTATATTCCCTTTTAATAATATTGTTTTTATTATTATAATAATATGGAAAGTTCTGGTTCAGTTAACTCGGCACAAAATAGCTTGTACCAGATTTAGTTTTTAATTTTATACTTTGGAAACACTTCAGAAGGTAAATTTCATCCACTTTTTTTTTTATTTTTGCTTGAGTAAAAATGTTGACTCACAACTTCAACCTTTATTTTAAGTATCTTTTTACACAAGTATCTGTACTTCTGCTTAAGTAGAAACAAAATCAAATCCCCACTGACTTGGTTGCACCAGTGTGTTGAAACAGAGCCTGTGTTTGGCGTACTTAACCGAGTGGTGATGATGGACCTTTCTGGGAGGCTGAGTAATTTAGAAAGTAGGTTACTACTGCTCAGTCTGAGCTTTTATTGGAGGAGACAGTATGTGATGTCAGTGCAGGCTCATCCATACACAACCTGATTTAGGCACTCTGTTTGAAAATAGATGTTGGCAGTTTCCTGATACTTTTGTTTATTTATTTGTTTAACTTTTCTTATCTGAATTAAACGCCTTACAGTTTTAGGGGAAGGAGACTTGACTATCTTTGTTTCATGAAAATCGCAGAAGTGTAGAAAAAAGTGCAAAAATGAGCGAATAACTCATTAACCTTAAGAAAAACCATAAGAAAAAAATGTCGACATAAAATATAAATAGAATAAAAAAGACTGTATTTAGTTTTTTGTAGTTGGGAAATCGGTGAAACGCATAAAAAGGACCTGTAAAGTTTTACGAAGACAGAAAATGTTAAATTGTCCTCTTTATTTCCTGAAAAGGACAATCAAGGAACACTTGTTGAAAACGCTCAAATTTGAATACTTTTAAAGGATCCTGAAAATAGAGCTTTCTGTCCATGTTTGTCTGCTCTTTTTGAGCAGTGCCCTGGTTGCACTCGATGTGACCCCGGGGTCTGAGCTTTGTTTTCACATGCAAACTTTAATAAATCAGTTATAAAAGCAATGGGAAAAAACCCGAAGATGAAAACCTTCAAACAGAGAAATCGCGTGAGAAAGAAGCCGAGCGCGCTCAAGGTAGCAGCTGACTGCCGTGGAGAGTGCACTGCCCCCCGAGGTCAAAGCACTTCTGTCATATTAGCTTATACACAGGGTCCATATTTTTCAATAAATCATGGCCCTGAAGGATAGCTGGGAGTGCTCAGGCTATTAGAGCTGCAGTCAGTGCAGCCTGCCGGCGATCCCCAAACCACACACTGCGGAATTACACCTAATGAGGAAGCTTACTGTGAGTGCCCGATTTTAATAGAACTATTAACTTTTATTAAAAATGTTCAAATGTTTCCAGTGATTTTATGACGTTTTCATGTAATGGAAATTAAAATGAATTTATATCAGGATCATTAAAAGAGCACACTGACAGAGATGACAGTATTTGGATAGGTAGTTATACAGTTAGAACAGGAACAGTTATATACATAATCTACAAACTTTACAGTAAATAAATAAATAAATACATTAAAAATAATAATAATAGTTTATTTTTTCCCTTTAAAAATAAATAAAGTAGAAAATTCATGTCCACTGTCTGTTTCTCTAAAATTGGGGTCGAGCTCGGTCTCCTCGCAGTCTGACGGCCGTCTGATTAAACATACATGCCGAGGGGCACAGCAAGAAAAACCAGAAGCGGTATGAAAGATGAAAGAAGTCCATAATGCGTGTCTACAGGACAGATTTCCACAGAAAGTCTCGTTTTCTCTCCTCTTATCACGCAAGTCCTCTTGGTGACCTCACTGCTGCTGCCCGGGGAATCAGACCCACAACCTGGACTCCAGTCACCGCCCAAACATGATGACGGAGGCTAATTTATTTATTTTATTGCTCTGTTTTTGGTTAGTAAGAGGATTTTTTTTCCTCAGCAAAAAAACCAATTTATCCGTGTAACATTCACAGTGTCATCAAGGCCCAACAAACAACAAGTTGAACTGAGGAGCAAAGAAGCAAAGAGCAGAGCTGGCGGCATTTAACCATTTACAGATACCGCTGATTACTTTTAGGTTTGATTTGTCCTGCAAGTGTTTGTGTGTGTTAAATGTTTGTGTGTTGGCCTTTGTGTAAGCCGCTTGACCCTACAGGTTATAAGACCAGCATCAAACTGCTACATATATGAAAAAATATTTTATTTATTTAATTTGTTCCATGGGAAAGATTTTTATTTTTATGTACTGTTTATTGTTCAAGTTGGTCCAACTTTAAAAACGTCACTCAAACGCAAAATTACAAGTGAAGCGAAGCAGAGCAGGTCAGCATTTTTACATAATACAGCACAGTACTTACTAATTTACTGCAGTGAGCATGTGGTATTACAGCGGATTGGTTTGTCGGCTCTGATTGGCTAAACAGGAAACATTGTAGCTGAAAAAGCAACAAACACTCTCTTTGATCCTAAAAAATAAATAATTAAATAAATATTCACAAGTACTCGAAAGGGGAGATTTTTAATTTGACAAAAACAACATTAAGATTTTTTAAGACTGACAAAAGCAGGTGTTATGAATTCCGTGAGGAAAATAGAAAGAAATATAAAATAACGAAAAGAAAAACAAAGAAACTAGCAAGCAGTTAATAATAATGATGATAATAATAATAATAATAATAATAATAATAATAATAATAATAATAATAATAATAATAATTTATGTACCTTTTGAAACAAGACAAATACACTGAGAAAAGAATCGAGATCAGACTTTTTATTTATTTACATTATTGGGCTTTTCTGCATTTTTTGCCTCGTATTTTATGTGTTTTTGCTAGTTTTATACGGAACAATTTACCCTAATTTATTCCCCCCACGAACACACACACAAAACAAACAAAACAAAAAAACCCCAGTGCTTTTCTCCAGTCTTATCCTAAATACGGATTTTATAGTAGCTACTATGTGGAAAGAACATAATTGCAAATAAAATAAATTAATAATAAATATTATAATAAAACTAAAAGGAATCTGAAATCCTCTTCTAGTTCACTCTAAGATTTAAAATAAATGTTTAAACTTGTGGTTAATATTTTTTAGATCGCTTAGAGAGACGTGGGTTTTTCTGCTGCTCCCTCACACCGTCAGCGCTCAACACCAGGTTGTGAAGAAAAGCTGTGAGCACATCAGTGTGTTTCATGTTGTTTGAATGAATTCCCAACATATTTAACAGATGGGACAGTTATTATGAATCTCATCGACAGTCCAACTGTGTTTTTAAAAGTTTATCAGAACTTGCTTTTCTGTCCCCACAAACACGGCTGATTCGCAAAGTTCATCGCAGCTGAACAAAAGCGCTTATTTAGCGCCCATGTGTTCCTCCTTACAGAAATCGATGAGGCCAACACCTTCACTTTGGGAATCTGTGCTAATAATTTGGATTCTGGGACATGAAAGCAATGAGCTAATTTGAGGCTGTTTCAGAGGGAGTTAGTGAGGGAGGTCGCTACAGCGCCTGGAGCCTTCTCAAGGCTGGGAGGCCGAAATCTTACTGTAATCTGCTGTTTCGAGTTATTCCGCAGTGCAGTGGGGAAAAGAAAAGAGACGCCTTCAGCTGAAAGTGTTGAAGACGAATGTTATTCTGGTTTGTGTCACTTCACGAGTTGAAGAGAAACAGAAAATCCTGATCACGCAACCCGAACCTTGCTTGGCTGCAGAGTTCAGTTTGATTAGTGTAAGTGGTGCCAGCACAGTGAGTCCTTGGAATAAAACAAAAAACGGGGGAGCAAAGAAACATGACTACAGCTGAAAAGCATTCATTGAAAAAAACAGATAAGTAACTGCTCAAGCATCGTATTACACTACACTAAACAAACAAACAAGTAAACAAAAATGCAATAAAGAAGTGATTGCGTTGTTGTCTTATTGACAGTACCGCTGTCTGCCGGATGGGGGCAGTAAAGCCCAATGTGATGTGAATATGGGGGGAAAAATAGATTATAAGCTAAGGATAATAGAAGAGAGCGATTGAAATTCTGTTTAATGTTTATCTTTCCTTTTCTGAAATAAAATTTGAATGCGCTCTAAATTTAACTACTCAATCCAGTAGCTTTTTTCCCAACACCTGATAGGAAAACTGCACGTGTGGAAAAAATAAAGGGGGAAAAAAGCAACATGTGCTGCTTGATCAGCAGACTGCCCGAGCTGATTGGATGACCAGCATTTTCCCAAAGAGAAGCTGGTGTTTTAATGAAGCTGGGGGCAAAGCAACTTCTAACACTCCAGCCCAGTCAAAGATCATGTCATATGATTTACACCCATCAGAGAACCCTGTGGATTGGTTGATGAGCAAACAGGATAGGATAGATTTTACTTTTACAGTTAAGGTGACCTCAGCTGTCTTTCTTGCATGCTCATTTATTTCATTTCAAGACATTTAGAGATCTGTTTAAAGGACAAAGATGCTGCTCGTCATCTTTACAGCAGCGATCAATCTCCAAGCAGAGTGCAGGACAGTACTCCACCGATTCATCCAGACGATGAGCCGAGTTCAGGTTTGTAATGCCAGCCTTATGTCGCAAGGTGGCAGTGTGACACTTACTGAGTCACAGCTCCTCTCGGCTCCTGCTCAAACTACATAATGCATAAAATATGTTACTGCTAAACTATAATGAGAAACTATTTTAAATTGATAGGCTGTGCACACACAGTGTTTTATTATTACTTGACCACCCAATCAGCTTTTGTATTATTACAGTGTGAAGGTGTGCTTGTTTGTTAGACTGGCTGTAGGTGTGAATGGGTGTGTTAGCCTTATCCCGGGGTAAACAGAAAATAAATGGATGGGGTTTTCACTACTGAGCAATACCAGTCTGTTTCTGTTCTTATTTCAACAAATGACATACTTTAAATGCTGGAACATAACATTTGAGCAATGCCAGTGATGGAAATTGTGCATATTTAGGAAAAAATGAAATAAGTGCTTGTTTATAAAAAAAAACAAAAACAACTTGACTTTTTAACACAATTTAAAGGTGGAACATAAATGAAACAGCATGTTGGTGACTCGACGTTTGCAGTGGCTGGGTACAGAAGCGCAGTGATTTCATGAGTACCTACAGGACTAAGAACAGGACCGGAATTAAATTTTCAAGGGGCCCGAGGGTAAAACTTGTCGCTGGGCACAGGCTAACTCACCATTATGCAACATCCATAATAAATGCACAGTGAGAGAGAGGTCAGTGATTGACTTCTGAAAAGTTTGGAAGTGGTGTTTAAACTCAGATTAGCATAGATTCACTTTTTATTACGGCATGAAAATACAAAGTAAATAAATAAAACACATGTAGCATTTTTACTTTAACTACAGTTCATAAAGCAACGAGAAGATCTAAAGGTGTTCAAACGTGTGATTAACACAGCAACACAATAAATTTAGTGAAATGTACAATATTTTATTCAGAATGAGTAAGCCACAAAGGACTTCCTTCTATAAATTTGAAACCTGTGACCCTGTATTCCACCATTAACATGCACAGTTCTATATTTAGGTCTGTACTTACATCTGGATGTGGGTCATTTCTTATGTGCTGAGATAAGAAATGACCCACTGAGAGGCTATAAAGCCCCGCTGCCATCCAAGAGTCAATCAATGAGAAGCTCCATAATGGTTCATTTACTACACCCTAAAAAATTATTCAGGGGCTTAGTAAATATCATTATAATTCTAAGTTAGATGGCCTTGATTAAATCTTTGAAAATCACAAAAGTGTTATCTTGAGTTGAAAATACTGAAAAGAATGCTTAAATTTTCAACACCAGTTTTTGAGTTGAACTGAGCTCTTTTGTTCAAGTTTATTTAAAAGAAAAAAATCTGTATTTGAAACACAGGGTGCATTATGTAAATCTACTCAATATATCTCATAGAAAGTACTCAAAATAACTGAGACACTGGTATTCATTCTTATCATTGTCTTGAACTTTAATTATTAATGGTTCAAAATCAATATAATTTTGTCCCCCAGTACTAACTTAAAACTTTGAGTAAGACTAATGACCTTTGGCATGTACCGCGCGCGAGGAGCATGGCCTCATGGGAGATTTTCTGCACGTTGAACGAGACAGACACATATCCACTGCAGACTTGGTAACGTTTTCAGGTAAGTGACCAATTCTTACATTAGCTGTCTTTATCCACACCGTTCTTTTATAACATGTTCTGAAGAAAACGTTTGTCATGGTGGCTCACTTTTCGCAGCGTGTTTGTGCACGTTAATTTAAGTTTTCAACCCGTCTTCCAGTCAAGGCGGCGGGAAACCGCGCCCTTTTATCCTTTTACGTTCTGAGTCGCTATCTGCGTTCCAGGTAATTTGACCGGAATGTCCCGGTACCAGCGACCTGACCGTTTAATCGGGGGCATTTTAGGAACCACGTGAAAGCAGGTGTGCTCAGACATGTCTATAATAATGGCCCTGTTGAGTCGCGGTGCGGGAGCTGCGGTAGTCACGCGGCCTGACTCACTCTGTCAGGTTGTTCAGGAGGAGATGAACAGATGTCATCAATGGCTTTGGTAACTAAGACCTGCCCGCGGAACAGTTCATAGCAGCAACCATGCTGCTTAGCTTTCTTGTTCTATGTGGGGTCTTTCCCGAACAGGGCCAGTTTTTGAGAGAACGCTGAGAGGACCGCCCGGGTCAGCAGATTACCTCATCCAGGGCCGGTCCAAAGTACTATGGGGCCTTAAGTAAATTTAGACTCGGGCCCCTACTTCCTTTCAGATCCCAGAAAATAATAATAAAAAAAGCTTTGGTCCTTTGGGTCAAGCCAAAAGTACCATTATTTCCAGTATAGTTACTCCCAATTTACATAAATAAATGTTTATTTCAATCCAAGCTAAAATTTCTAATAAGAGATTGATGTTATGGCAGATTACTCAGTGACATGTTTTGTAATGACAAAGTTTTGATTTGTATTTTTTCAGCACCATCTTCACCACCAGGAGAAAAAAATCTGCATCAACTACAAAGTAAAGCAGGTAATTTTACTCAGAGGACTTGATGTGTTAAATTTTGGAATGATATGATATTGTTTTATACAAGCTGAGTAGTGATGGTGATACCACCTAAATATTTATACTGGTTTTGTGGTGGGTTATTTTAGTCATACAAATGCCAAATCTAAATTTTGAGAATTTTTCAGTTCGGTAAATATATTAATGAGTAGGGCTGTTCGATATAACGATATATATCGGATGACGATATAAAAACGTCTATCGTTTCATTTTATGCTATCGTTTGTTTCGTGGTGTCGCAAAATAAACTGTTTACGGCAATATTTTTTCATCATTTTGATGGTCACTGTAGTGGCTATATTAATTTCTTAAAGTTCTCTCTTTCTCTTATATTTAATATAACCACACTACGGATGGACAAGCGCTTGTTTTTATGCTTTGTCGTTAGCAACAACGACGGTAAAACCACGGCGTGTCCGCTTGTTTATTTTCCACATAAACCTTTCACAATAAAGCTCAAGATCCTGTTGAGGCTTTTCAAAATAAAATGAGTCACGTGAAAGATGCAGAGTATTAACGGATGAGAAGCAAAAAAAGAGCCGTCAGGTGCTAAAAAATAAACCTTAGACTCAAACGTTAGAACAGGCTTTTCTCTGCAGCACGTTGTGTAATAAATACTCACAAAGAAAACGGCGGCCGTTACAACCTATGTCTAAAAATGTGTAGTTTCATGCATCAGTTAAAACACTCGACTCCAGGTACACGACGCCCAGCTGGAAACACTTCACGCAAGTCGAGCTGCCCGAGATTCACAGAATTTACAGAAAATGTTACATTTTTGTGATTTATATCGTTATCGGACGATAGATGTCTTAATATCGGGATATGAGATTTTGGTCATATCGCACAGCCCTATTAATGAGTTCATGGTCTGTCATCTAGTGTCACCATGCTATCTTTTTATTTATACAGCATGGTGATGTGATTCAGATTATTTCAATGTGGTTAAGTATTGTACTTTGTTCCATGTTGACTTATTTGTAAGTTGTATCCTCCACCTGAATTGGTAGTGAGTATTGGTTATTCAATCAGTTAATCATACAAAAACTGTGTAAATATGGTTATACACCATTCTGTCATCTTCATACTGTGAGACATATTTTCTCACAATTTTTTAGGTCACAGGTGATGAGATGGCAGTGTAAACTCTGCAAACATGAGGAGTCATCAAAAGTGTCAATACTCAAACATTATCGAGTGAAACATGGTACATTTGGTCATGGCTATTCCATACCCTGTCTTCATTTGAATTGTCCTTGCTCTTTTAAGACATGGGGTGCCTTACGCTCACACTTGTCTAGGTCTCACAGTTCGCATGAAACGGAAGAGTGTGAGGTCCTTCCAACTATTAGATGTAAAATCTGTGACTCTTTTTACCCAAACACAAAAGACTATTTTCAACATATAAATTCCCATTTGAAAAGCCATGAAACCATAGAGTGTGTTTTTGATGGTTGTGAGTTTAAGACAAACATTTGTGGGACTTATGCGACTCACAGAAGTCGAAAGCACAGATTTTGTTCATGGAAGCACTTTAAAACTAACTTGATTTCAAAGCAAACTGTCAGTACATCTAATGAAATCTTCTTACCAGCACTGGAATTAGAAGATCACGAGGACTTGGATGTCACCATTGAACTTGGTTGTGAAAGGGAAACAACAAATGAAATTTTGAAAAATATTGGTGTGCTCTTGTTAAAACTGGAAAGCATCTATAATGTTTCTGGTAAATGTGTGGATGACTTGGTGGAACAGCTCAATTATATCTGCACATTATCACTTCAGTATATTCCAAAGTCAATAAGTGATATTCTTATTAAGAATAACTGTAATATTGATCAGTCTTTTGTCAGTGAATTGGCTGAAAAAATATGTCACTGTAGTCCTTTATGTGCAGCCCTTAGTCCTGATGGTCCCTTTGCCTCAAGATATAAGAGACAGAAATATTTCAAGGAAAACTTCTGTGTTATTGAACCAGTAGAATACTGTTTGGATCCAGAAAAGAATTCCACTTTTCAGTATGTGCCTATTCTTCAGTCCTTGCAGCTGTTACTGAGTAAAGAAGATGTTAACAGTATATTAACTAGACATTTGAACACTTCACAGTTATCCTCTTTCCATGATGGACAATATTTCAAGCAAAACCAACTTTGTGCTATTGAGGACTTAAGTATTTCCCTTGTTCTCTATGTGGATGACTTTGAAATTTGTAATCCACTTGGGACTTCAAGAAAAAAACACAAAGTCACAGCTGTGTACTGGGTACTTGCTGATATACCAACTGAACTGAGATCACAGCTAACATCAATTCAATTGGCTCTTCTGTGTAAGGCAAGTGATGTTAAAACTTTTAGCTATGAAACTGTTCTCGAGCCACTTTTAAAGGATCTCATAACATTAGAGAGAGACGGGATTTTTTGTTCACAGCTTGGTAGATATATCAGGGGCACTGTTTTTTGTGTTTGTGCTGACAATCTTGGCGCTCATTCTCTTAGTGGACTCGTGGAAAGCTTTTCTGGACATTACATCTGTAGATTTTGCCTTGGAGACCATTCAGACTTTCAGCAAAAAGAAGTTCGTTCAGGAGCTTTTCCACCAAGAACAAAAGAGAACTACGATCTACATGTCCAAACCATAAAGGAAAATCCCTCCTCGGTTCATTTTTGTGGTGTGAAGAAAGGTTGTCCATTAACAGGGAAATTAAAATATTTCCATTTTGTCACAGGGTATCCTCCAGATCTTTTGCACGACCTTTTTGAAGGCATAATTCCACTAGAATTAGCATTATGCCTTCATGTGTTTATCCGTAAACATTACTTTTCCTTAACTGAACTCAATAACTTCATAACAGAATTTCCTTACAAATGGACCGATAAAACAGATCGCCCCCAAATCATCCCCCTAAATTTTTCCACTCGCAAGAGCATTGGTGGCAACGCACATGAAAATTGGACGTTATTGAGACTATTACCTTTTATTATTGGGGAAAAGATTCCCAAAAATGATGAAGCATGGCAAGTTCTTATGACTCTAAAAGATATAACTGAACTTGTTGTGTCCCCTATTCACAGAGAGGAAAGTATTTGCTACTTGGACACACTTATATCTGAACATCGCAACAGGCTATTGGAGGTTTTCCCAGAGCAAAAACTAACTCCAAAACACCATTTTTTGGAGCATTATCCTGACTTGATCAGAGGATTTGGTCCATTAGTATGCCTCTGGACTATGCGCTTTGAGGCTAAACATAGTTTCTTTAAGAAGGTTGTTAAACACACAAACAGCTTCAGAAATGTACTATTGTCACTTGCCTCAAAGCACCAGATGATGATGGCATACTATTCAGATGGTGATGCATTGAAGCCATCAGTGTGTGTCACTAAAGTATCATCTCTTCCATTGGAACTGCTTGATGTAGAAATACAGCAGTGTCTCAAGGAACTTTATCCAACACAAGCCTATGTGAATTTGACCAACTCTCTGACTCATCATGGAACTAAATATGCCTCAGGAATGGTTTTGCCTCATGGATCTACTTGTGGCTTACCTGACTTTGTGGAGATTTTACAGATTGTTGTCTTAAGCAATGAATTTCTTTTCATTGTGAAGTTGCTCAACAGCTGGTATGATGAACATTTTAGGGCATTTATTCTGGATCCTTCTGGGAAAATGACCTTAATACATCCCAGAGTACTTGGTGACACTTACCCCTTAACACCATATCGTGTTGAAGGCAAGCAAATGGTGTCACTAAAACGTCACATTGTTTGTTAGTGTAAGGGGAAAGACTCAGATACCCCCTTTCTTTTTCTTTTTTCTTGTTGTTTTTATTCTGCAGATGGACTCAGTTGCCTTGAAAGTAATTTTTGGACAACAGAGTGAGAAGCTTGTGCTCTCTTCAGGAATACCCAGGACTGTTGAGGAGTTGCACGAGACAGTGAGAGAGACATTTGGGCTAGTTGAGGATTTCACATTGCACTATTATGATGACTCATTTGGAGATTTCTTTACACTTCATTCTCCCAACCAAATCAAAGATAGGGGTACAGTCAAAGCTGTGGTCATTCCATCAGTAGTGCTTACGTTGATTCCTCAGTGTGAAAATCCCTCAGATGTAAGTTCACTGAATGAAAGTTCAAGCTCTTCAACCTATAAAACCACAGAGGACCAAACAGATGGATCATCTCTGTCTTCAGACAACACTGTCATACTCTCCCCTCTTCAAAGTCCTCTGAAGACTGCATGGCCAGATGAAATTGTCATTCCACTTTTCTCTGTGGCAACAGAGACTGTACTGAAAAATGCCAATGAAGTCTTTGTTCAAAATGGCACTGTGCTGAACAATACTTTAGTCAAGTCAGATATAATGGAAAAATTAGCTGATTATATGTACAGCTACACAGCCTACCCTACTGGCCTTCAGATTGGAGAAGTGGCAGAGGCTCTGGTCAAAAAGCACCCATGTCTGACAGAGCCAGGCAGTCGTAATGGATGGATGGGATGGATGTATAGTCTTAAATACAAGATGGGAAATTACAGGTCAAAGTTACGAAGTCTTGGAGTTCCAGAGGTTACTTGCAACTCACTGAAGAACAAGCACCCTGATGACAAGGCTCCAGCGAAGAACATAAAGAAGGCGCGAAAAGGAGAAGTGCTGTTTCTGCCACACTATCCAGGACAAGATGGTAAAGAACAGCAAGAGCTGGAGCGACAACGACTGATTGATGAGTGTAAGAAGAAAAACAGCACAGCCATCAAGGATTTAATGTGCAAAACCTTTGCACATAGAAGACATGATATTATCAGCCAACAGCTGAGTGTCAGCGACATCAAGGACAGATGGCCGGCATTGTTTGACGTCTCCCAAGTAAGTGAACATTTAAAGGGATATCCACTTGTAAATAAAATTTGGTCTGTTAGATCCCCCATCATAAGATAAGTGAGGAAAAACATGTTGCTACCATCCTAGTGATTTTGATGATGTTGCAGCAGCCAGGTTGCTTTAATTTGTCATAAGACTCTAGAATCGCTAGGAATTTGAATCAAAATGAGGAATCTGAATCAAAACCAGAATGGTTCTAATCGAAACCATTCCCAAGCCTAGGGAACAATAAATGCTAGTAATTTCCATTCACTTAACTTGTTTTAGGCTAAGCTAATGTAACCTGACTGAAGAATGACTGGGCTGATTGCAAAGTGCTTTTGTCTCACTTATCTAACTCTGGAGCACATAACGACAGACTAGATTTTACTGAAGAGTAAAGAGTGAAGAGTAATTTAATATTTTTATGAAACGTTGGTTACGTATTGTAACCCCAGATTCTATGAGTATAGGCGCAGCCCTTTAAGTGGGTATTCCCCTTTTGCACGCAGCACGCAGCACTGAAGTCCACGCTCACCTGCTGTGTGGGCCTCACCCTGGTCTAGTATAAGTTACGGTGAGACCAGGAAATCGGCTCTACCGTTTTTCTTCAGCCAGCCAGAAGCTGTCCAGCGAGACCATCCGTCTGTGTCCATCCTGCCAGACCGGCTACATCATGTCGTATGACCGACATGCCGTCTGCGTGGGCTGCCTCGGTCCTCACCATGCGGACCTCACCCGCACACCTTAATCCTATTGCCGCTCCTGTTAGCTCCTCCCGCCAGAGGAAAAGCAGCGGAGGTCAGCCTTTTTCAAGGCCACTCCCAGTTGTTGGTGCGCTGCTCCTGGATCTGCCTGGCATCATCCAGGAGGCAACTGGTGAGAAGGGACTTCCCGTCCCTCAGCCTGCTCCACCCCCATCGGATGATCTGACGGGAAGGTATGGCTCCGCTCACTCTCGTTGCCTAGATCCCATCTGGCCTCAGTTCCCGGCGGTGATGACCTAGTGCTGAGGCAGCAGCAGAGCCAGCGAAGATTAGAGCGCCGGTCTCTACCTAGGGCTTCACAGACCGGAGTTTTCCGCCTGTTCCCCCTCTAGAGCCTCGCCTCGCTTCAGTTTTTGGCACCAAAATGACCAAGGTCGTTGGACAGCGACCGGCCCATCCCGCCAAACTTGACCAGCTGATAGCAAGGTTCACTGATCGCGCACATCAATGCACTGTTCAGTCAGCTGCAGTGACTAACAACACTGCCTTGCTAGCATTTGTTATCTCCAGGAAGGTGGAGGAAGCAGAGCTGCCAGAGGAGCTGAAAGGCTTTCTCTGTAAAGCCGCTGACGCCATTCTGAATATGTGCGCCACTTCAGCGGTGTGTTCCTCTCGCATCGCTGCCTGGCAGACGATGGTTCAGAGGGCAACCTGGCTCCGCCTCTTCCCTCCAAGATTATACAATCTCACAGGGAAATGGTGCAAGCAATTCATAACATAAAATTTAGAAGCTTAGTGGAAGATAATACTTTATGTTAAGGCTTTAGTCTGCATACTGAACAACTCCACTTATATGGATTTATGTCTGGATGAGTAAATTAATTTTTTGCATGTTAGAAAATAAGGTCCAGGTTGCAAAAAATGGTAGTTCCACTTACAGATTTTTTTTGATTGAATCAGAATTTTGGCCTTTGGATTTTTTGTCCTTGGTCTTTTGTCCTCTCCCATCCAGGTCAGTGCAGAGTTTCATAGGATCACGACCCTAAACCTTGAACCAAAGTTCATGGCATCGTTGGACTTGTATTCATCCAAACTCCTGTCCTTGTTTCAAGCCAAGAAAGGTGCTGCTGGACAACGCCACAGGGCACAGTTAAACCTTCTGCTTCAGGTAAGGGAGGGTGGGTGTGAAAACAGGTCAGCAACAGAAAAAAAATAGTTATGTTTAAGCTAGAAATGGTAAGTCATGTTTTAAATGTGCAAATTTTGCCTCAGTTGAGACTTCCTGTTTTACAGAGTGGAAATTCCATCGAGAAAAAACGAGAAGTCATCATCAGATGTCTCATTGACCATCTGGGAGAGGATCCAAGTGCCTTAATCAAAACCTTTGAGGTTGGTGCAATAAATCTGTTTTAGGAATATTAGTAGTTTATTTTAGCTTGTGAGATCATAGAAAAGTTTTAAGATACTGTTCTAAAGAAAAAAAAACCCACTTCAAAGCATACAAAAGAATAGCATTTGCTCAAAGAGTTTGGAGCACAGTGTCCACATATTATGAGTACAAATGAAACTTTTTGTTTCAATGTTTGGAAATATGTGAGCTTAAAACAGTTGTTTCTCTTTTTAAAGGGCGGTGCTGATGCTGTCTTTGTTGAAGAGGCTTTGGCTGAGGAGGTGATGAAGATTTACCTGCTGCAGAATCAAGACAGGTCAGGCGAACCTACTGATGTGGGTATTGTTATTGAAGGCGTTACTGTTCTGGGCAAACTTGGGAATCTGAGCAAAGCCTGTTGCTATCTTTTGGGACTGTGCTATGCTCTGGATCTGAAATACCCCAAGAATCTCAAATGCACATTTGAAGCATTTCAAAAAGTGTTCATGGAGCTGGATCCAGGAAACCTTTCTGTCAAGGTTCAAAGACTGAAAAATGACCTCTGTTCATTGTAGACAAAATTCCACAGGACTGTTCTTAGTGTTAGACTTGTTAAGTGACATGTAATGCTCATCAAAAGGTTCAGTTGCGGCATTACATTGTGCTGACATTCCTGTTCATAAATAATGTTTTTACCATAAACTGTGTTTTTGTATTAACTTTCCAGATTCACATTAAGGTGTAAATGGGAGAGTATCTTCTGTATGGTTTTTTTTTTTTAGCGCAATCCTTTTTGAAACCTTTTTATTTAAATTATGGAAGTTTTTTGGTCACTCTTTAGTTATAATCTTCCCAATTTTTTGGAATCAAAATAAGATGTTCAAAAACTATGTCACAGTGCAAATGTTTTTTTTTTCAGGATTTAAATTTTTTTGGGATCTTAATTTTATTTTTGTCATTTGACCTTTTCTGAAAAGGTAAAGCACTGCGTTCACTTGAGCCACTTTTATTCTTTGTATGGCAGGTACATTTTTCTTGTTGTTAGCATCAATAGGCCAGTTTTACAGAGTTTTATCAAGCATGCCAATTTGGATGCAATTTTATTATATAAGGCTGTTGTGACTGAAATTTTATCCAAGTTTTATCTACTGAATGTAGAACAGATTTCAGCTCACTGTGTTCAGAGAAGGAATCTGCTAAATGTGTGATTCACAAAAAAGCTGGTTAAAATAAATCATTGTGAACAATGTTGAACTGACGTGGTTCTTTTTTCCTGTGTGTGTGTATATGTGTGTGTATTTGTGTGTATATATATATGTATGTGTATGTATGTATATATATATATATATATATATATATATATATATATATATATATATATATAATAAACACTTAATTATAATTAACGTTTTAGCTTAAGTTAACTTAAAAATATTAAGTAAATTGAACCATTATTTAAAAATAAATAATTGTAATGGTGTATGTTAAATGTACCAAGCATTTCAGCATTTCCCAATTAATATTTTATGTATTTTGAACTTTTGGTTACTGTTGTTTTAACTTACATTTTCAATTGTATTTACTCAATTTCCTATGTTGCTGTAACATCTTTAATTGTTCATAACAACTTATTCCATTTTAGTTGGATTTACTCAATTAATAAGGTGTATTTAAGAGATGTGATTGTTTTTGCATTTACTCATTATTTTTGAGTGTAAAAGTGTTGCACCAAAATATTTAAGTAATTATCAGTTTTATTTCTTAGAGTGTAGAAGATGATGGGAGAGCCTCATCGCTCACAATGTTTGTCTGAGCCACCAAAGTAACATTATCATCTGTTACCTGAGACCGCTGTGCCTGTGTGCGGTAAATGTGATCCAGGTGTATTGCATGAGAGAGGACAAACGCTCAGATAATCTTCTCAATCTCCTAATGATGAACAAGGTAACAGGGACTTCCAGGTGTCTTTTTTGGAAATCAGTCTGCAAACTACAGTGGATAGATTGATGCTATGTGGCATTTACAGGGAATGAGCACTGCTGAGTTAAGATCTTTGCCTTTAATACATTATAAAGGATGTAAATCACCAAGGTTCTTTTTTTAATCACATTTTAAATCAGCATTTCAGAAAGCAAATTGCTTTAGAGTTGGAGATTTTGGAGTCTCATATCTGAATAATCCATCACTTGACATCTCATGAACCGGTGAGAGTTATCCAGCTGCTCCGTGGCACAATAAAGTGAGCAGTAAGTGTCTAGTGCAGTGAGCTCTCACTGAAATCACCAGACAAAGGCAAATAGAGCTGTTTGGACTCTGAACAAACATGCTTTTTTTTCCCCAGCTGAATCACAAGTACCTGGGCTGAAAATTAAGACGAAAATGAGCCTGTGGCAATTATGCACGGCCGTCTGGAGGAAAGGAGAGCGAACGTCTGACACCGAGGCTGTGTTTAGGCTGCTGTGCATGATGTGCAGCTTAATTCATTACAAGGAGACAGAGAGCTCCTTCGCATGCACGCAGCACGTCTTTTGTCTCCACAGCCTATCAAATCAAATTAGTCCTTCAGAAGAGCTTGGGCGGGGAATCTCTCCTGTCATGAGGTTCTCGTGCACAGAGAGGAAGAGAGAGACAGAGAGGGGGAAAAAATAAGTAAGTGCAAGAAGCCTTGTAGGAATAAAACACTTCCATCATAATGCAAATTAGTGTTACTGGGTTTTCATATCAACAAGTTCTTTTTCTTTCTTTTCTTTTTTTTAATCAGTGTGCGGGTGGGATCGGCTGTGCTAGGCATTTCCTAGGAGTCCAGTAAGACTCGGTCATTTGCATTGCCTCCATCTGCCTTTTTCTCCAGCAGCCTCAGCACCACCATGCATAAGAAAATCTTTTTTTTATTCTCTAAAACAGAACATCTTATTCAAGCAGACACAGACCAGCACAGACTCTGCAGATTTTCCGGCCTTGATACATGAGCTGTCGTCACGTTTCTGAAGTGGCACGCAGTATGTGCTGTACTACTGAGTATCCACACTGAAAACTACTGAAGTGACAGCTGATAAAACTGATTTTCCTTGCACTCTAACTACAGTTAGAGTGCAGGATGAGTAGAATCTGCAGGTTATGAAAAAACTTCTTAACAAAAAGACTCAATAATGCACATAAATGTCCAGTTTTAGGATTTATGTTTCTAGTTTCTCCTGCCTTTTCCCCCGCTTCCTCTCTCCCTCATCAGTCTAGTTTGCAGTTACAGCATTGACTGTATCACATGCCCAACTATGGTGTCCCCACGACCCTTCATTGTTTATGCTAGTACTTTAGGGTGACCTGGACTTACTACTTTCTAAAAAGCAGATGTTGCCACTCAGGCAAAAATTCTGCATCAGTGATGGTATAGATGTAAAAGGAAAGAAACCAGGAAGCGATGCAACCACAGCATCTCCCGCTGTATAATGTGGGAATCCCTGATCTCTGTCGCTCTGCGTGTTTTTGCTGGGCACAGCGGCGACTTTGGCAAGGGGCTCAGTGTGGAGCTGCTACTGCTGCTCCTCCATATTGAAAGTTGACAGTTCAGGTGCTTCAGGCATCTGACTAGGATGCCTCCAGGGCACCTCCGAGGTGGGCATGTCCTACCTGGAGGAGGCCCTGGAGCAGACCCAGGACATGCTGGAGAGATCACATACCTTGGCTGGTTTGGGGATGCTGTAGTAGAGCGGGAGGTCTGAGGGTCTGTGCTTAGAGTGCTGCCCCCGACCTGGACACAGATAAGTGGCAGGATGGATGCTTTAATGTTTTAATTCTTTGTTCTTTACTATTTATTGCATAAGATATGACAAATATGTCAAATATTCTCCTTAAGGGTCTGAAAGATTGGAAGGAGACCTGCACCTTTGCCATAATTCATCCCTGTGTATTATTTGCCTTCTGTGCAGCTAAATTGGAAGCTTCTCACAATGCATCACAGCACCTTCCTACACTCTCTGGCTTCAGGGAACATATACAACAATGGATTTTCCCACCTTATCAGCTTCCCAGATGGTGCAGAGACTCGCCACCTGACTGTGCGCCGTCTCCTCGCTTTGCCCGGCTCTTTATTGAGGGACTTGCTCTGCCAGCTGCAGATGCGCACCCCCGCTTATCCCCGCCTCCCCAACCCCCCACCTGGCTCTGACAGAGCGCGGAGGCCTCAGGTGGCCAGCGTACCTGTCGCAGACCTAAAAGTTAATCACAGGCTCACACTAAGTCTTCGCTTTCCACTCTGCCTGGAGCAGCATTGACTGCAGTGTCTGTGTGTGTGTTGGTATGGAGGACAAGTCATCCACGATTAAAGAGCAGAAAATGTCATTTTGATTAATGATGTAGGTAAACTCCCTCCCTCGCTGCTCTAATATTACTGTATGTCATCTTGAGGATCGGAAGAAGTTTTTCTGTTTTCAATTTGTACTCTGGGTACTGACATCTCTTATCACACTCAGTGACCTCTTTTTCTTTGTTGGAAACATCTGAGAACTGCGTCCCCTCACTTAAAATTCAAATCCCGTATCTCGTGGCATTGTTGCACTTCTGAGTCTCCTCCTGTTAGCAGAGACGTTGGTATGTGTGCGTTTCTTCTCTCGAGTAGTCTGCGCAGTGTGATTGTGCAAAAATGGCGAGTCTAGGCAGAGATGACTTTGTTCTGTTCGCCTGATATTAAGAGCCTGATGTTTACCTCTCCTATTGTTGTGGACTTCGTGAAACTCTTCCTGCCATTAAACGTCATTTCAAGCCGTGCTGTGAATATGTTAATTTAATGCTTGTCATTAACATTTCCTTCATATTAAAGACCGAATATAATAATATAAAAGTGCCTTGATTTCCGCTGACTAAAGCATTTTGTAATTTTTCAATTATAATTATGCTGCATTTGCAGTTTAAATCTGTAGAAAATCTGCAAAACCCTTATCAGCGATAGATCATTTTAATGCATAATAGTAGCGTTTTAGCAGATTATCATATTTTTTTGCCATCCACTCAATCAGTCCATCCCTGCCGAGACCTTGACTTGTTCTTATCCATGCTGCTAAATTATTCATCACTGCCCTCCTATCCTGACACTGCCTGTGCGAGTGTAGGGATTATATTATGCATGAGGTAAAGAAATTGGTTTTCTTTGAGAAATGACAACAGTGTGGGAAAAAAATGGCACCAGAATCAAGTGCTTCAAATTGCTGAGCACAAAAAACAAAAAAGTTGCCTCTGATCTGGACTCTATACCTTCTATCATCTATCTTTTTTTTTTTTTTGTTAAACTAACCCCATCCTCCTTATTTGACCTTAGCAGGAAGCACTCAGTGAGGAGTGCAGAGATAACATCCACATCTGATGCAGGTGCAGGAATAATAGCTGTTCTCCAGAGGCTATGAACAAAATGAAATCCCTGACAATAGACTTTTTTTTTCTTTTACTGCTGCACTGAACAGGCACACAGCTCTTAAAGAGAGGCTGTCCTTTCCTTAGAACTAGGAGGACTTTGATTTAAGGAGTGTACACAAAAAGACGACTAAATCACCTCACTAAGAAACAGAAAGGTTTTGAGAGCTGTGATGCTAAAGTTTGAGCCTAATTATCCAAATCACCCGAATCAGCTTGCAGACACCACAAATTGACATTCACTTTATTGACTGTGAAAAACAGCACAATTACCTGATAACATCAACGATAGCAGGAACAACATGCCGCCATCAGCAGCCGCATTGAAAGTCTAATGAAGACAATTCATTCCAGCTGAGAGGGTGTCATAAATCAAAGAACGGAGCTGTAAACTGAGTCAGACCGTCCTCACAGATCCTCCGAATAGTGAAAGAGACACACTGAACACGGTGATTCTCTTTGTATTATATAACTGATATTATGTTTCCCCAGAAGTAACTGTGTTATCGAAGCAGGAGCTGCTGAGCCACGGGATGCCGTTGAGTGTTCACCAACTCTGGGGTGGGTTTTCCATCATCCTCCGCTCTCAGCGTGTAACACAATAGCCGGTGTTTTCTTTGCTGTTTATGGTCCCGTCAATTTTTAGGTGAATTATTGCGATGTAATGGTTTACAGGAGCGGTAACTGGAGACGCCGTCAGAAAGGTTTTAAAGGAGGAAAATGTAATTTCACTCGCTATTCCAGGTAATATAAAGGCTGTTTGTTGCTCTCGCTTTGTTCAGTGCCTGACCTGTACTTTATCATCAGCCGTTCCAGAAAGACTCCCAAGGTCTTGCTTTAACTTTGACACCTCAGGGTAGGGCTAAGCTATTTATGATCCGGTGTGCACATACATGCACTCAGAAGGGTAATTACTAGGAGAGAGTGTGTGATGTTAAACATTTTCTGTCTCTTACATCTGTTTCTTGAAGTAGCACCCCATTTGTGTATCTATTTTTGTGTGTAAACTTTCGCATTTGGTGCAAAATTAAGTATGCCAGTGTGAAAAAGTATCTAATTTAAATGATTTTTTTCAAAGATGTCTCTTCATAACTGCAGCAGGCCATCACCTTTGACTGTAACTGTGCTATATATCCAAAATAAAGGAACCGTCAGTGTGGTTCAGACACATGAAGCTACTCAAGTAAGCCTTAAAATTGCCTTAAGCTTTATAAATGTAAAGAAAGGACACACCAGCATTATTACAAAGATTTCTTACTGCCACAACTTTGTGTGCTCATTGGCTCAAAATTGAGATTGAACAATAATCAACTAAATTAATTAGTTTTTATTTATTCAGGATTTTGGCAGTTTTGTTACTCCATACTATGTACAGTTTCTTCCCTGTTTTTTTTTTTTCTCTGTGCGTCATAAGAGATTTGAAATGAAACAATCCAGGTGCAGTTAGAGACATTTCTTATAAATGCACGTCCTTTTGAAAGCGAGGCTCACCACTCTGCTGCTATGGTGCCAACTCCTCTCAGCAGCTGTTTTGAATGAACCAAGAACTATAACTTCAAGACGATACAATACAATACAACTTTATTGATACAGCACATTTAAAACCGAAGATACACCAAAGTGCTTCACAAGAAGGTTAAACATAACAGATATAAGACCATAACAGGGTACAAATAGGCTAACACATGAGAAACAATGGTTAAACAAAAAATACAGATAAAAAAAGAAATAAAACATCAGAGCATTTTGAAAGATAAAATTACTGAGTATTCATAAATATAAAGTGGGGATATTTATACAGTGGTACATCAATTGAAGATCAATAACATAGGGATAAAATATACAAATATAGGGAATGTGCACTAACTAACCGAAAACGCTCGGTCAAACAGGTAAGTTTTTAACTTAATTTAAATTAATAGATGGAATCAGAGGCGCGAATAGCAGCAGGAAGATTGTTCCAGAGACTCGGGGCTGCCAGGGCAAAAAGCACAGTCACCTCTGGTCTTTAGCAGGGATCAAGGCTGCTCTAAGAGTAATTGTCCTGATGATCTTAGGGCTCTCTTGGGGATATACGGACTAAGGAGTTCAATGAGGTAGCACGGTGCAGTATTGTTTATGATTTTAAAGGTAAGCAACAGAATTTTAAACTCAATGCGGTATTTGACAGGGAGCCAATGCAGGTTGGCAAGGACTGGGGTAATAGAGGCAAACCTTCCAGTTCCAGTCAAAAGGCGTGCCGCAGCATTCTGGACAAGCTGCATCATATGAAGAAGGGCGGAGTGGAGACCAAAGTAAAGGGAATTACAGTAGTCTAATCTAGAGGTCACAAAAGCATGGATAAGTTTCTATGTAGTGCTTGGCCTTGGAGATTTGACACAATTGGTAGAAACTAGATTTAACTACCTAGGATACGTCTTTATCAAACTTCAACTTAAGAGGTCACCAGAACCCAAATAATACACGTGTAGAATCACCAATCAAACCTGATGTTAAACAAATAAATAAAAATAAGGTTTCACACACAAGTAGCATTTCTATGCATGTTCTATGCTCTGTTTTCACTGCTCTGAGGTCAGATATATAGTATGGAAACATAGCAAGTAAACACCATCTGAAAAGATAAGTTTCCTCTTACTTCTGGGCAAACAAATGTGATGTAGAGGCGTTACAGTGCTGTGCGAAGAGGTTTTTAATAACTCCTTTAGCACATTAGCATAGAAAGGTTTGACGATGGCAATGGGAACTCCTGTCATGTTCACTTTAATGAAACAGGTAAATTAAACAGGTACACACTCAGCCAGCGTTTTCAGATTATCATCAGTGACAAATCACTTCTTTGACTCAATGTGCAGCTGTGTTGCTAGAGACTAGCTACAGAACATTTGCTCACCATCAGAAGTCCACACAAATAAAAGCATGAAAGCACAGCTGCTAAACAACTCAAACACCCTGTGATAAAAACTCCATCTTGTTAAAATATTAAGCGAACAATTTCCCATTTCTTGAACATGACCGTGTTGCTCCCAGCATCATCGTCGGCGAGCTTCTCTACTGATAAACAGAGCTTTGTAGGTCTTGATTAAGAGATCCATTTGTCTCACTCCGTCTGCTAAGTTTCAGCCTTCCAAGTAATTAAGGAGCCGTGGAGCACTGGATGGCCTCGAGGGTTTTCACTCTTACTTTCATGCATCCATTAACGACGTAGCCAATGCCTTCCATATGTACGTTCATGCTTGATCACTTGTTACTTCCTGCATGGGAGTCCTCATGTAAATCGCAACTGATGTTGCAATTACCCTTTCAGGATAGGTTTAAAAGTAAAAGCAGCACTATAATTATTACCTGATATGGTTAATATTGTTGTTAATGAGGGCTCACGTACAGCCTGAGGGCTGCATCACATTTAACATCTCATTAAAGTAACACAGAGGACGTGGTTTAGTCTTATTTATCAAATCTTGCAATACATTTGCCACAAAAATATCAAGAGAAGTCACTTTTAATCAAATTAGGTTTTTAGCCATTTTGATCAGCTCGGCTTTGACTGAATTTGTGTAAAAAATGAGCTTTCAGACATCAAAAGGCTCCTGCAACGAACACAGATGTCACAAACTTGGAAGTTTGGCATGCCGCTGAGCGAGTCATCTTAGTGAGCAGGTGCAATGTGAATATGCAAGAAGATTGGATGGATGTGCCCAAACTTTTAAGACCGGGACCACAAATGTCTCGATAGATTTGCATTGAAGAGACGCAGCAGGGGACCCCTTGAATTCTTCGCTGACTGACAGCTCATCAGAAGTCCACAAATGACATTCAAAAGCAAGAGAAAGTTGTCTTTCTTCTTCTCAGAGATTCAGAAATACAATTATTATCTTTGCTGCCTTATGCTGCAGCGTGGGAGAAATGAGGAAATGCTGCGCACGGAATTACAACAGATACGGGGTCTTTGGGGGAGAGCCTGGATTTCTTTTTATTATTCAATATTAAAATGTGAAAATACGCATACTGCAATATGCAGCCCAGTATGAAAGAGCTATGGTTATGTTAGCCCTAATAAATCCCAGGGGATATTCATATTGCTATAAACACAATATTAGTAAGTGCAATAAAAATAATATTAAGATTAGTAACATAATAAAATAGATGTATGAAACAGCTGAATACCAGTGTGAATATTATCCATCTTTGCATGTGCTTCGCTTCCGTCTGGTTTCTTTTTTGCAGATCCTTGTTTAACAGATGCAAACAGCTGCATTAAAGACTGAACATTAGTAACAATATAACCAATAACATAACGACAGTTTTCACTCAAAAACATTAAAACTTGCGAGAGAATTTTTGAAAACCTCCATGCACTTTACTTTCAGTCTCCCACATCGTTGTTCTCTTATTATTTTTTAAAGTCCAAGGTTGGTTCCAAACATATTAAAGTGTTATATAGAAATAAAAAGCTTTGTGTTTCTTTCCTGACACACTTTAAAGTGTAATCAAGGAAAAAACTCCTTTTGATTTTGTAATGACTCCGCTGACATCTGCGTTCATTCACTTTCATTGTTTTTCAGTAACTGATGCTTGAGAACTTCTTGTTTTCTTGTAGGTAAAACAAGGAGCTTTCTGGGCCCCTTTATTCTTTTGCTTTTCTCTCTCTCATTTGCTCTCTCTCTTTCTTTTTTAGTAGCACTAATAGCGTTGAATGACCAGCTTGACAAATGGTTCACTTATTTACTTGTTCAGCAGCTTTCAGCCTTGTCACCCAGGCTTTTATACTGTAAATGGGCATTTGCTCAGTTAGCCACAAAAATGATGTTTGAAATTTAAAGAACTTCAAGGACTTTGCAAGTTTATGTTGTTTTTTTTTCCAGCTGCTTCACTTGCATTCTCATCTCTCTGGGCCTCATGTTTCAAATTACAGTGAAAAGCTATAAAATACTAAATCTCTTGAACTGGATCAACTTCATATATTGTTTGGTAAATGGACTGATTCTTATATAGCGCTTTTCTACTCTCCCGGAGTACTCGAAGCACTCTATACAACACGCCACATTCACCCAATCACACCCATTCTCGCAAGCACTATCTCTATACTGAGTGCTTTCTAACTACATTCACACTCCGATGGATGCATCGGAGAGCAACTTGAGGTTAGTATCTTGCCCAAGGATACTTGACAAGCAGACTAGAGGAGCCAGGGATCAAACCACCAACCTTCTGATCAGTAGGTGACCTGCTCTACCTCCTGAGCTACAGCCAACAACAGGCCCTAACCTGGCCATGACACTTGTCATCAGTCAATTGCCCAATCACGAGCCTCTCAGTATGAGGGACCAAGTAGAATAAAGCCTGTACTTCCTAAAGAGTTAATGAAAAGTTTTTGTGAAGCCCCTTGAATCACAGCCACAGGAGCCTTTCCATCCATGGTGGTGTACAAAGGTAAAATCACCTAAAAAATGTCTTTATCCAATAAATCATGGACCTAACTGTACATATGTTAAACCAGACAGCAGTTTCAGTTAAAATATGTTTTGTATCATTAAAGAGCGAACCCGTGAAGATTGAACGGCCGTGTTTGGGAGATAAATATTCATGAAAAGCGGTCAAAAAACAGCTGATGGCGATTAGGTCATTTTCTTCCATTAGCGCTGCTGTAGTGTTTATACTGCTGTTGGAATATTAAGGATTTTTTTGAAGTAACAAAAAACAAAATGCAAGTACAGTTTAACTAGTTTGAAAAGGATTATTTCTGACTTCAACCCAGACAACCCACGGATATACTTCAATGCTCAGCTGATTTCCCCGATGATCCAGCCTTTAATATACTGTCTGATATTCATTTTGGGGGTGAAGCAGATGTTTCAGCAGCAATAATTCTTAATGGAAGATGAACACTCGCCCTGTGTGGTTTTGGAAGAGGTATGTTGCACTCAATTAACTTAAATTCCCAGACCAGGCCCCTGGGCTGACTCCCCCTTAGTGCAGAAAGCAGTGGATGTGGAGCTATATCAATAATTCTTCTGTACTCCTATTTCCAACCTCCTCTGTCTTCTGCAGTCATTTGTAATTTGTTTGCCCGTTGTGAGAAAATTAAATGCAAAGGCTTGAGTCAACAAATTTTCTCAGATAAAAAAAAGAAAAGACATGTTGGAAATGATCCTGTGCACAAAAGTCAGCAGCTGACTCAGACTAATGAGATGAGTTTGAGTCAACTCATCTCATTAGTTTGAGATGAGTTGCTTTAATATTCATTAAGTTTCAGGGAAATTTGATTAGACTGAAATCTAACAAACAAGCTATCGTGCTTTGTGCTGCTTGTCAGAAAGAAGCTTCGTTGTTTATTGGATTGGAGGCATAAGGCAGGAAACCATCGCTGCAGCGGTGGATGTGCAGGTGCTGAAACAAATCCAGTGATCAAACGGCAAACATCGCGTGCCGCAGTTAAATTAATGACTAAGTCAGCTGAGACAGGATAAGACTCCATCCTCTGTGCGGGTGACAGGTTACACACAACTTTCCACCACTAATACGGGATTGCCTATGCTGGGATTACAGAAATACGGCTGTCATGAGTCCACTTCCACCAGCATAACCACTTTATGATAGGGATATTCATATACTGCAGTGTTTATCACAACGTTTCCCCCCAACATCAACATCAAGCTCTAAATGCTCTCTGTTTTAGTATGAAACAGATACTTGAAGCCCAAATACATTTTTACATCTTACATTTTTATACCATGGATTTTTTTGGATATACATTTATATCATAACAAAGTTCTGCAGCATTAACCCAGTTTTAAAGTTTGAGTATCTGTGTCACCCTGTTCAAAATAATCTGTTTTCTTTTGTTGGTCCTTGAAGTTCTTTTGAATTTCAAGACTCCGATAACTGAACATAGTATACATTTTTATTAAAGGTTATGAATGATTGTGATTTACAATGAATGGATCATTGGGATGTTACAAAAATCATGTATTTTGTCTGCCTTTTTTCAGCAATAAAGCTGCTCACAACATCTCTTCATCTATTTGTGTTTTTATTGTATTTTTGCCTTTATTTTGGGAGCGCTATTATAAGCAAGAGGACAGAAGCTGTAATATCCTCTGATTTTTCTGGGCAACTACAGAAAAAAGAAAAGAAAACAAGAACATACCAACTAACATCAATTATATATATAACAGTGAAAGAGATGACTTTACATTTCTTAACAATACTCGGCTTTAAGAGGCCAAGTGGACACGGACAGAAAACAACATGGAAGTGAGTGAGAAAAATGAATGAATGAATGTTAATGATTAATAGTACATACAAAGAAAGGAAAAGGGCAAACATGTAACACGAAATGATAAAAATTGATTGTAAAATAAATAAATAGTCAAAATCTTGCGTACTTGTCCCAGTGTTGACTCCATGGTTACGGCCTTGCTTATCGCCATGGCTTTTAAAGTCATTTTGTTGCTGCTTTTGTTATTTTCCTTACAATTGATTTTTTTAATAGTTTTTCTTTTCCTTTTTTTTTTTAATAAAGTTTGATTTTATTTCTGCATAGACATGGCTGATGAATTGCAGCACTTTGTGCTTGTAACCTGGCTACAAGCTTGCACAGTTATAGTGTTTGACTGACCTTTTTGGTCCATGTAGAAATGCGACTCATTTTCTGTTCTTTCTCACTTGTACCAAAGCAACTCTGTGACCTTGGGAGAAAAATCCAAGCATAGCCTCTCTAACTAATGAACACTGTGTTAAAGGTCTTAACAGGTTTATTTTTATTCTTAAATCAGAACTGGTGTAACACAGAAGTCCTGACTACAGATGCTAAATGGTAGCACATGTATACATAAATGGAGACTCTTTCTAACTGGAGCCAAAACACACACACACACACATATATATATATATCTATGTACACAATGTTGGTGGCAATCGGACATAGTGGTGGTAGACAAACAGAAGTAGTAGCAGTCAATACTATCGATGTAGCGGTTCCGAATGACTGCAACATAAGGAAGAAGGAACACAAGAAATACCAAGGGCTCAAAGAAGAGTTGGAGAAGATGTGGAGGGTGAAGGTAACAGTGGTCCCAGTGGTAATCAGACTCCCAAACTAGGCGAGTGGCTCCAGCAGATCCCTGGAACAACATCGGAGATCTCTGTCCAGAAGAGCGCAGTCTTAGGAACAGCTAAGATACTGCGCAGGACCCTCAAGCTCCCAGGCCTCTGGTAGAGGACCCGAGCTTGAAGGCTAGACTGCGCAGGGGGGGAGTGGGGAAGACGTTTTATTCATCCTGATGCAACTGAAAGGCAAAATAAATCAATAGTTTAATCAATTATTAAACCATATAGTAACAAGGACTTAATAGATAGTGGCCAGGTTTGATAGCATTTAACTGTTTTGCTCATTCATGTAGTTGAAAGTCTTATATTTTTTAAATTTTTAGGTTTTTTGTGATATTTTGTTTATTCTTTGGTGTGGGAGCAGATGCAGTCTCTGGGGTTGGGATTTTGGGGTTTGTGGTGGTTTTTCTGTTGGAATAAACAATTAAAATCTCTCTTAAAATTAGTTAATGAATTTGCACTTGCATCCAAACTGCCAGTGTTACCTTACAAGCTACAAGGATATCTAACAAACTTTTTATGGTCTGGACAGGATTATTTTGTTTTGCTGTTTTCTGTCTTCTCCCTCTCTCGGTCTCTGTTTTCGTCTCCTTTCGCTCTTGCTCTCAGATATAGGTTAGCTCTTCCTCACCGTTGTCTTTTCTCAGGCTTTCTCTCCCGTAGCTGCTGTTCACTGGCTAAACAGCTCATGGTATTTAAGGATCAGCTGATGCTGCTACTCTCCGGCAGATTATTGTCTCAATCATAGTGGTAAATAGGCTTTGTGACTTACTAAATTCTTGTGTGGTTCGTCAAGCTTTCATGTGTTGTCTGGTTGTGTGCCCAAAGCCCGTGTGAAACTTCCAAGTGTACTGACCCGGATTAACCAGACGAGTTTAAAAAGCATAACAACTTTCACTTCTCTGAACCAAACAACCAGTAGCCACCGCAACTATAAAACCAAAGACTTACCTGCAACTCACCTGCCTCTCCACCGAATCCCTTGTTTCCTCACTGGAACTTGCCTCACTGGAAACAACAACTACTGCCTCAGAGTCATATTACAAACTTTGCAGGATCTTACCTGTCTCATCTTGGCTGTTAACACCTGCTCGCCTCTTCGACAGAAACTTCAGCCATGCTTCAGTAGTGAAAACTCCCTCCTGAGCCACTTCCCAGTTCTCTGATTGCTCAGTCCTCCTTCTCAATAAACATTATCTAGTCTTTGGGCCCAGATTGCAGTTAAGCATGACACACATTTCAACATTGAATAACCATTGGCTGATGGCTCTGACACTTTGACTACTAGCCTTGGTTGAAAAGCAGTTCCAAAATTAAAGTAAATAAAAAATTTATAGAATTAAAAAAAAGTGAATAAAAGTGCATAAAACATCAGAGGCGTAAGTTCAGGGTCAGCAGGTATTCTACTCAAACGTTGCCTGGATGTGCTTTTTAGGCTTTCTAGCAACAGAAACCTGGTGTCAAAGAATTATTTAATATTATTCTGTATTAACAAAACCACATAACACAAATGTGAGTCAAACAACTTTAGGCCAGCGCTCATCCTGCTGATCTAACCGAACACACGCTGAACTGTTCCAATCAAAGTTGGGATCGGGAGCAAGCCGCACTGATTCTAATGATCCAGACAAGTACAACATCCATCTAATCCATCTCATCAGATGCAATTTACATATAGATGAATGTAAATGTAAGCAGGCTCTGGTAATATTAGCCTGTCTTTGATAATCATCAATCTTCAATTCTTTATGACTTGAACTATATCTTTGTCTTCAGGAATAAAGGTCCTGAATTCATTTTTGGTGACTGCTACAGTTTTGAATGGGATATTTCCTGGGTGAAATTCCCAGATCGGCGTAGTTGGGATTTCTCTCGTAATCTTGAAGCTTCTGAGCTCTCAGTCACCACCACCACCACCGTGTGTGGGTGTGTGTCATCACTGTTTTCTCTCTCTCGCTGCCACACTTTGTAAGAGACAGTCTGACTGACCTACATTGAGATATTGTCAACAACACCTTTAAGCATCCAGTGGGGTAGTTTTTGAGTTTTTGCAGACATACCAGGCTAAGTTTGACCTGGGAGATAAAGTTACTGCCATGTTCGTCAAGCGATATGCGTTTTTCATTTTCTTGTTTTCACTGCCCTCAATGGGCCAAAGCCTCAGCCAGAGAATAAAGATCTGGAATAACTACTTAATATTTAAACTTTTATAAGTTTCACTGTAAAAAGTTTGCAATTCAGATCTGCTTTCAAAAACAATAAGTGAACACACTGGCTATCCAAAGACTATAGCCGACCTGCTCCATTTGTATTTACTGATGTATTCCAAAACTGGTTTTATAGCACATAAGATAGAAAACCAGTATAGATCCTGCTGAGTCCTGCCACTGGCTCTTGATTTGTATTCATTTTGTTATTGCTGTAGAGCTAAACTCCTACCGCCTAACCCTAACCTTATCCATACTCCCTAAGCTATAACCGTTGCTCAGACACTTAATTTACATCCAAGTGCAGTTCTACTACACTGAGAGCATGCAATTGTGCAACAGAAAAGAAACCACCTTCAGTTTCCATAACAGCTCATGTCATATCAATCAGTAGAGAGAAGGGCAGTACATTTACAGGATGACATTGCTTTCTATGTGGAGTTTGTGAACATAGTTTTACAGTACACAGAACAACACCAATAATCATGCAAATAGTTTTTCCTTTTAAATAAAACCCGTTTTGCCACTACTGCCACAGCTATAACTGCTTTGGTACTAGTCATGTTGTTTGTTTTCACTCCCTTCCCTGAGGCTGGATGAGCTTGCAGGCGTAAACAAAAAGCCAAAAGTGACTTAAGGTGCGCTTAAAGACCTGCGTGCTCTCCCACGCCTCAGAGGCACTGTTGTTCCACACGAACACGAGTCATCAACACAGTAAATGTAGAGAAAACTAACATTTTGTTTGCTAAGGAAGTGTTCATGAAGTAAGGAAAAAAAACAGGGTTTTTGGCTCCAGTTGTCAAAATCTTAAAAGCACTGGCTATGTGTTCATCCTCAGCTGTAATTATTTAAAGTGCAATACACAGCTGAGGTATTAGAGATGGTTCTTGGAGAGGTTTGTCATTTAAAGCCTCAAACAGTAATTTCCACTGAACAGAAAATCAGTCGAGTCTGTTTCCAGCTGAGTCATTTACATATCAGAGCTGTTTGACAGGACGGCTTTCTGCGCAGGCAGCGAATTGTGAGCTCAGCTGTGAGGGAGTTAGTGAACGCCGTCTGAGGTGTTCTCCATCATTATATATGACAGCTGCAATGTGATGCATTATTGGCCATAATGAAACAGGCTAATTCATCACACTGAAATGTGGATTTAAGTTCAGAACGTTCCGCTGCTGGTTCAGCAAACACCATCGTCTTACATCAAATAATAATCTAACGTCAAACACTATTATGCAGCATCTAATAAATCTCACGGAGGAGTCAGTGCGTGGTAAACACAAAACAGCGACGGTGTAAAGACTTATTAGAAGATTGTGAAACGTGTCTTCAGTTTGTGCAGATGCCGAGAGATTCTTAAGTGAACTGAGGATTTATGCATTTGCTGTTCAGAGAGTCAGAAAGTAGGAAACTTTTTTTCAAAGGTAAACATAAATTTGGATGAAACAGGTTTCCTTTTTTCTTTTTTCTTTTTTTGGAAGAGTTCAGTCACCAAAAAGGGTTTTGGGAAAGGTGTGCTCTTGCAATCTCGTGATAGCCTGCCCATGTTTTCTCACTGCTGGGGTCTGATGTCTGGCAGAAAATTGAAGCCGGTCAGGTGTGGCGACATCATATCCACAAGACTCTGAGGCCTTTCATCTTCCACAAAATTTGCCAGGTTTAAAGATGACACGAGGAACCCTGCCTGCTTTATCTTGAGTACAAGTCTCTTTCTCGGCAAATGTACCCGTAAAGCAGCTGAAAACCACTCGATATGCTAATTACTCAGACTAGATATCTTCATGTGTTTAAAATGTGTTTTCATGGCTGTAGTCTTTTCACATCTTGCGTTATGTGGTATCTGTTAAAGCGCTAAAAAATACGTGTCCACGTTCTTGGGTTTATGGATTTTTGTGTGAGCTGTCAGCTGTAAAATTTAAATTTAATGTCTTTGTAGTTTCCACACAACACTGGACGCTGACATCTGACTGAGGAAAGATGCTGTAACACTCAAAACTCTCGCTCAGAAGCAAAGATCGATTACAAGACGGAGAATATTAACAAGGAAAAGAAGAAAAACAGAGTTCACAAAAAACAAAATATGTAGATTGACCTGAAATAAATATTTATCTGTATGTCACGTGTTTGGGATCTATCTTTTTTATCTTACTTAAGTCTGGGGCTGTCTTTTTTTAATTCACTTTTCACTTTTATAGAGCCATAAAACTGAAATTTGAACAAAATCTGATACAAACTAAGTACCACAAAACTGTCCGCTACAGCCAAGAGAGATGAGACATCTGCCGATCCTAAAATCCACCAGATGAACTCGTTCTCATATCTACCACAGATGCAGTACTGTGCATATAAAGCAGAGCCGGGATGCTTTAAAATATGCATGTCTTGGCAAACTGAAATACATAATCTAATAATAATAAAGACAAATGGCATTATTTCACCACTTAGAATCTCTGCGTTAGTCTCTACAGAGTGAGTGTCCCCTTTTTCAGAACCTCACAGTTTTGACAGTCTGTCTGTGGAGGTGTAGTTACTGAGTGGAAACAATGGGAAGCAGATTTATTGAAAGCAAAAATATACCAGCAGGGTTGGGTATGCATCTAAAAAGACTTTAAAAAAATGAGTCACAGGACTAATTTGGTTTTCCTCACTGTGGACCAATATGAAGGTTGTTGCTTTTCATGACAAACTCTGAGAAACTCTGACAAAAGTACTTCATAACTCTTTATTTCCCCTCACTTCTAATAAGCGTTTTAGTGTCTTTTAGCTCCTTGTTTTGATTTTATGACCCACAGATTTACTGTCTGTTCCTTTCCCACGATGTATGCCAGCCTTACTGTTTCCCATTTAATACTATGATAAAAATGACTGTAAACTACCTACAAAACACCAAGCAGACAATATCTATTGACTATCTGGTGAACATAATGGAACGACCTTCAGCTAAAGGCTGAGATATTTCCCTCAGGAGGATGAATATTGGACTTACATTCATTATGTGGCCAGAAAATAAACTCCAATTGATTGCTAATGTTGATGTTTGTCTGCTGGTTGTTATTTTTGGTTGTAAATGGGACCAGCTATTAAAGACATGTGAGCACTGTGCAGTCTGACAGGTTCGTTGTAGAATCGGTTCAGTTGCTTTGCGTTCTGCTGATTATTTTCTCTCAATGTAACCAATAAAATGTATTTAAAATGCAGTTTAACGTGTTTGAGATACCCAACCCCTCATACAAATTACAAACCACAGAAGAAACAAATGACGTTTTCCTTTCACAAATCAGTTTTTTTAACTGTTGACTTTTAAAGCAACATTGAATCACTAAAATCAATCACACACCCCATTAAGCTACTTTGCTTTTGATTCTTGACGACACATTTTATTTATCTTAGGTAGGAAAGCAGTGTACTTACCAAACTTACAAAACAGAGACAGAACAACACCAATGGAGTTCTTTATGAGGAAACCCACGAACTATGTTTTATAAAAAAAAAGACTAGCATGGTGCCATTGCAGGTCCTCACAGAGGTTTGCTCCTTCGTCCATTCTTGTCTTTCAACTAAACATATTATGTAAATGATATGCATATCTTACCCCACAAAAGCTGAATACTCTACCGTTTGTGTCCCAACCCTAGATAATGGGTGATACAGTGACATAATGTTCCCCCACCATTTATTATTTACATAAAACTTTACAAAAACTATGTAAAAAATTCAAATATGTCTTCATAATTCCAATAAAGAAACTTGTTTTGGCTTTCCCATCCCACTTAAATACAGTTTGAAGGAAGGTAAAAGATTCCTGGTAATTACAAACAGTCCAGTCAATGATAATGTCAGCTGGACATCAGCAGATTAAATATGGCTTGTTCTTTAATTTCTTGCATCACTTCACACTGCTATTGGTGAAGTTCACAGCTATGCCAGGTTTTCTCCCAGCTTCTCAGTTTATTGCACTACTTATTCATAAACCTGATATTTTAGATCAGCTTTTTATATATTTGTTCACTCACTTTCTTGAGATTTAGTAGAAATATGAAGAAAAAGTTCTGCAAACCCACTCCCAGCCTTTTTTCAAAAGTAACAAAAAGGGTGTCTTTGCTACTACAGCAGTTCAGTCAGATATTGCCTGTACTCGTGCTATTGTGGCACTAATGCAAAAAAAAACTTACTTTTTTTGCTTGGCACCAGTACATCCATCTGGTGATATATTTGACTGTTGTCTTTCATCAACCACTCTGCACCTCCTTGCGTATCCTCTGTATTGAAACAATTACACAGGCTGGGAAACTGCTTTCTTGTTGTGTTTTTTCGGACATAAATCTCTCGTGGCTGCAAACAGCAGATGGGCTCGTAACCCGTTACAAATGGCTTTTGGCTGTGCACACTCAGCCACGGCACAAAAGCAGCAGGAAAACAGGACTTTGGTGTGTGGAGAATTCAGTTTCACCTCAGTCTTGCCCACAGGGTCTTTGGGGAGTATTAGATTATGACGCTGCCAGAACCAACATCAAACCTGTTGTGCAGAAAGGTCACCAACACGCTGAAATGAACATGGCCTCAGTCCATCGGAGGGACTGAACACTTTTTATGACACCCACCCGTTGCCATGTTCAGGGATTTCAAGCTGCTGAACGATATGTGGATTTGGAGAAGTTTGATTGAACACGTTGGGGCTAAATTCTCTGGGTAAATAATGATAATGAGCAGTTTTGGAGTCACCAGTTTGTTCTGGATTGTGCAACTGTTCCACCTAATTAGGACTCTGTTTACACGAATGCTGTACAACACAGTCAAACAAAACCCTGGATCTCGCTGGCTTTGCATAAATGGGGATTTTCTTTATTGGATGGAAAGTAAACTTCTCGGATGGATCAACTTTTGCTGAATTTGAATCTGATCAAAGAATGCATTTATAGATAGAAAGACTATCGTGATTTACTATTGTGATGTTGTCAGTAAGTTTAATCCAAAAGTGGTCATCTGATTAGAATATAAATGTTTATATTCAAAAATAACACAACAACATTTATCATTTCGTGATAGCTTCTTAACTATTTTTCCCCAAGTTTTTGACCATTAATGAGACTCCATGTTGCAAAATCACAACATCAGGTGACTTCGTCATCTTTTATTTTTGCACAACAGCAGACAGCTTAAGCAGAGGAAAATATGCACTTTGCAAGATGTCACTCCAAAAATCAGCAGCAAATAAACAGAGGTAGTTTCTCAGAAAATAAATGCAGAATGAATGCATTGAATCTGAAATGCTCAGTCATTTAGGGCTACTGTGAAAATAATTACCCTTTTGCATGGAACTATTTTTTAATGTCAAAGCTAGTAATCTGTAATCTGCAGTGATTTATCCTGCTGTTGTCCTTTAATATTTCTCAGTGTGACTTGTGAATTACCATGATGACAACCAAACCCAAGATAGCGCCAAATCACAACAACAGCTGGCTCACAACGCTTTGTATTGTAAGGTAAAGACCCTACAATGAGACAAAAAGAGCTCAGTTTAGAGTCTGTTTTCAGCAGAGATGTTCAAAGACTGTCAAAGCAAACATGGCCAACAGCATCAAGGAAACTGAACAAACAAACAAACCAAATGGTTGAATTTAAGCTAATGGTGTCCAACCTGCTTGCCTTTCTCAAAAAGGTCAAAGATTCAAACATGTTTGTACATAAATATCACTTCAGACTTTTCCACGGTAGCCCTCGTTGCCTTAAAACAGTAAATTTGTCCTTTAAAAAGGCAGATAAGAAGGGAGAATCATTTTGGTTTCACTTCAAAACAAACAGCACATATAAGCAGAAGTTTGTTTGCAGGGCGATGAAACAAGGTTGGAAACCACAGGTGCGTGAGTGTATGAGGATTCTTAACCTGGGCCAGGTGGACAGCCTCCAAAAGGCTTCATCATTTCAGGGAGCCAGAAAGTTCCAGGCACAGTGGGGGTGAACTGTTGTATGCTACATAAATTTAACCTTCTTTTTTTTTTACAGATTAAAGTGCAGCACTGACCACACAGGCATTAACACTAACAGTGTGTTTTGTTTTTCGTTTGTTTTGTTTTTTAAATAACATTTTAAAGAATAGTTTGACATTTTGAGAAATATTCTTCTTTGATTTGTTGCTGGCTTGGATGAGAAGATCAGTATCACTTTAATTTCTATGCATTAGCTACATTGTATCAGCTAACAGCTAGAAAGCTTAGCTTAGCTTAGCTTAGCGTAGCTAACCTTGCTATCTCTAAAAGAAGCACATATATCTTTTTGATGATGGGGGGGGGGCAGTTTTATTGCACTACTAACTTTCTCTAGTTTCCACTTGTTACATGCATTGAAGACCAGCACAGGCTCCTCCCAAGGAGAAAGCCTTCTTTTTACCAACTAACAAAACCTATATAATGTGCTAATTTCAGTGAGAATTTGTTACCTTTCTGTGTCAAGTTATGCTTATGAACAAAAATGCTACATATTTACAGAGATCTTTTCTTCTTATCTTCTCTTATGTTGTCCATTAAAAAGAGCATTAACGTTTCTCTTTCCTCACTGCTAACCAGTTTCTGAAGATGACTGCCTGACCCTGGTTCTGCCAGACGTTTCTTCCTGTGAAAAGGGAGTTTTTCCTTTCCACTGTCACCAAATTTTCATTGTTGGGGTTTTCTTTCTAATATTCTGGGATCCTTACTCTGCAGTATAAAGCTCCTTGAGGTGACTGTTGAGATTTGATGCTATCTAAATAAACTTGAATTGAACTGACTCTGTTGGAAAGTCTATTGAGCATATTTCTCAAAATGCCACACTAAGACTCTGTCTTGTCAAGGATCTGGTTTTGACATTTTGTGCTTGTAGGTTGCATATTTTTATATTTTCAATAATGCGTAAAATAATATTAATAGGTTAAATCTAATTACCCAAGAGAAAATCTGTGATGAAGAATAATCTTAGTGTTCAAAAAATGGAAAAGTTTCATGGAATGGAAAAAACAGAGCTGAACTGGGGGTTTTGTCCTGGCACATAAATCACCCGTGTGTGCATCTTTTATGGATGTACAGGGAGCTTTATCGATATCGGTCCTTTAATACAGAATTACAGCACAGTTCATAAGGAATAAGAGAAATGTGGTGCACTTTAATCAAACTGGGAAAGCCTGTGAGAAGTCTGTAATGAAAACATCTATGCTGAAGCCTGAGGGGACTCCTTGAAGGGTGCACACTGTCATGACTGGAAAAAACAGCAGGACAATGAGACATAAGTGCGGCAGTAACAAACACAACAGATTTCCTTTTTTTCCTGTGTTTTTTATAAATTCAATTTGATATATCCTGTAAGATTGTCACAGTGATGCAGCAGCTCTGCTTCACAGCTAAAAGGACTTTTTCCAGGACTTGCAGAGGATCTTATGGAAGGCATGTCTGAAGTCCCGGTTGAAGATGGTGTAAATGGCAGGGTTGAGGGAGCTGTTGCAATAGCCAATCCAGAAGAAGAATTTAAAGAGGGGGTCGGGAATCCTACAGGGTTCCCTGCACACGCCATACAGGCTGTAGCTAAAGAAAAAGGGAAACCAGCAAACAACAAACACTCCCATGACAACAGCCAGGACAAATGTGAATCTCTTCTCCCTGGCTTGGGAGATCTTCTTCCTGGCTACGGAGCTCTTACGGCGTTTCCTCCTGGAGGCGAACAGATCCATGGACTTGTTACTGACCCTGGAGATGCGAGTGGATTGCTTGGAGAGCGAGCTTTTCTTGTTGCTGGTCCTCTTTGCGCTCTGGGACTCCTGCAGCTGGGGCTTGTGACCTTTGCCCTCTGACGAGGAGCTCTCCTCCATGTCAGCCTCCTCAGTCTGTTGCCCGATGGTGACGGTGCGTTGGCTGGGCGTAGGCGGGCACTGACAGTGACCGTTCTCCCTCTCGCCGTGGAAAGGGGAGGTGGCTTTGCTCAGTCCATTCTCAGTTTGTGTAACGCCATCTGGCCTGGGTTTTTTTCCCGACATGCTTCTGGTTCTGGTTTTGGCCACCTGGTATATTCTGATATAGACCAGGATCATGATTAAACAGGGAGCGAAGAAGGACGCGATGCTGGAGGAGAGGATGTACCAAGTGTCATCATTCAGCTCGCACTGAGGCTGAGAGCTGATCTCACTGTTGCTGTCGATAGATATGAGCGGCGGAGAGGAGATGAACGCAGATATAAGCCACACGATCAGGATAATGCACTTGACGCGTTTAGGAGTCCGCTTCAGGTTGTACTCTACAGCTTGCGTAACGGACCAGTACCGGTCCAGGCTTATTGCGCACAGATGCACAATAGATGAAGTACAAAACAAAACATCCAGAGCCAGATAAATACCGCACCAAACTTTTCCAAAATACCAGTAACCCATGAGTTCATTTGCCAAAGAAAACGGCATCACGAGAGTGGCGACCAGGATGTCCGCTGTGGCCAGAGACACCAGGAAAAGGTTTTGGGGGGCTTTCAGTGCCCGGCTCGTTAACACAGCGATAACCACAAGAATATTTCCAACAACGGTAAAAAGAATGAGAAAACTTACGAGAGCGGCGATGCCAGCTATCGCTGCTAAAGAATATCCACTGTCCAGCGTCCAGGAGGAATTCAAATGGATCACCGTGAACGCATCCATTCCGCTGGCGTTGAACGAATCCATTATTACATATATTTGCGTGTGTGTGTGTATCCTGGATGGATTTTGTCAGTTCTTTTCAGATCTCTAATGCTCCTGTCATTAGAGTCCATCAGAAACGCTCCTCCGTGGTTAATTTACAAATCTGACGACATGGATACGGGCGCACGCAAAAAATAAGATAAAATCCCAATTAACGAAGTCTCTGGAGGCTCTTACAGCCTGTTGATCGGGTGTGTCTCAAGACAACTTGCTTGAATTGGAAAGACACCCCTGGTATAGTTTTGTCACGGCTCCTGTTCGTCAGGAGTTGAATGACATCCAGCCGCAGCTCTCCTTCCTTCAGCATGGTGCGCTCTCGCTCTTAATGATGCCCCATGTGTTGTTCTCATAAAACTCACCCACTGCCGCCCCGCCCCCGGCACACATTATTTTCATATTGTGGGAATGTGATAAGGCTGTGTCCAGATGATCGCAAACCGATGTAAAAATATTAATGTTAATAGTATTAATAACATCTGAAAATGTATAGGTCGATAAGAGAGCGAGAGAGAACTCTGTATATTGACGTGCTGGTTGAGTTTTAAGTGTCGATAAAACCTGAAAGACTTCCTCTCCTCTTTAATAAACCTCAACTCACTGGAGGTCAGTATTGCTGCACTCATCATCAACTATTTCCCCGCTGCAGAGTCCTAAAGGTTGTTTATGGCCGTTAAGGGAAGAGACTGTCAGCCAGGCCGTTTGAGATGAAATGAAAAAAAAAAAATAGAAAAAGAAAGTGTGATCAAGAGTGGGACAGGATTTAATTTGTGGAGCACCGCGCGCGCGCGTGTGTGTGGCAGCAGTTTTGAGGAGATCACGGAGACGGAGTGTGAGAGTAGGTGTGCTGAGGGGAAGTTGGGGTTTTGGAGCTGAGCTCACTGCTGAGAGGCAGGCTGCTAATCCAGACACACCGCCGTGTAAATCAGGTATAGAAGATGGATTGGATTTTCTACAGTCTACTGCGTTTCACCTCTTCGTACACACCTCCACGCTACATCAGTCCTCCACCCCCCCTCTCTCAGGCGCACACACAAACCTGCATGCACTGGTGTGGGTTGTACTTGAACATCTGGCAGTACCACTGGGGGATGCACAGCACGCATGTTAACAGGTTAAAAAAAAATAAAAGATGCCTGGAGCTATGCCAGTGTTAACATTTCTGAGCCCCATGGGATCTTTTTTTTTAATACGAATAACACATCTTGGCTGTGAAGAAGCTTTAAAAAAATTCAAAATGCCAGCTACTTCTACCAAAATATACGAAAACATGAGCGCAAGAGACGGAATTTCACAGCTTTAATTCTGTTCCGTGGGGCAGCAGTGTTATACTCACGTGATTTCCTCAGCAGATTGCAACGGAATAATATTTTTCAACCTCAGTTATCGCATTTGTATGCACAAAAAATCCTGCAATCCTTCCCACATACACCAGAAAAACAAACGAAATATAAAACATTGCAGCAGCCGAGTGTTACATCCACCCTATTGCACGCACGTATACACTAAAGAATACATCTGAATAGGTTTAAGATGAAGAGATGCCTGAGTTGATGATCATGACATCCGCTGATCTCGATCAAAAGCAATCATCACTCAATTATACTTTACTTTATATTCAAGACCAGACAGATGTGACTGAGTCTGTGGACTAATAATATGCCAACTGTTGAAAATCCAGTAGAAACATAACCTTTAGCCAAAGCATCTGAAGTAAAATGAAAAGGCGCTGAAAATAAGTTTGAAGTTAACTCGCTTTACAAATGTAATAACATGATCAGTGTCTTTAATATCTGCATCGATAACTCAGCAGCATCCCAGTGATACACAGTCATCCTCCTTAGAAGTACTTCATGCACTAAGTGTCTCTTCACAGCTGACTTAAAACAAGTAGATTTAAATAAATTTGTGTTTTATACATCGCTGGTTATTTTTAATTAAATGTTTGAACAATCAAAGTATACTGAATGGACAAGGAAAAAAACAATACATCTGTCTTCTAGCTTCTCTGTGTTGTTTCTTTTTCTTGTTTTTATGAAACTCAAGGGGCAAAAAGGGGGATGATAACATGTCTACCCATCTATTCTATGTCTATCTATCTTTAAACCCTCCTGTGTCTTCCTTCTCAGTTAAAAGTTTTTAGTTTCTTCTCAAAGTGAGCCCTGAAATGAGCCCTTAACATGTCATTTTTTGATGGTTTCAGTTTCATTTACTTCCCAATGATAGTAATAAAAATAATATATTTAGGGTATAGCATCCATTTGGTTGGTAAAGATGTAATCATGCAGCTTTAGTACATTAAAAAATGGCCTCGGCAGTGTTTTAGTGGTGGTTCCAGAGGGAGGTGAGACCATGACTCATCATCTTACCTCATTCTAAAAGTTCGCCCAGGGAGTCAAACCAGTGACCTCCTGGTGACCAGGATGCCTCTGTCAGCGTCATCACAGACCTCCAAGCAGCTTACACAGCTGCAGCAGCACACCTCTAGTTCAAAGCTCCACTTCACCAAATCCAGAAATCCCAAATGAGCACCAAGAAATTATAATTCATTGCCTTTACAGGAGAGGAAGGACAGTAGTAGCAAGTTTGCAGCACTTTCACATTGTCTCCTACTATTGCCTTGAATCTGCATGAATATTTCAGCAGTTAACCTGTCTTGCACTCCCTGTTTCTCAATTATTGACTGGAAACTCTTATCAATGTGATAAGAGCTTCCAGTCCTCGCTGATGAGTGGGCGCACATCTTATCAATGCGTGCCTACATTTTTTGGGGGAAATACCAGACAAAAAACAAAGAAAAAACTGCACTGTATTTTAAAAATGTGCTGCAGTGTTCACTCTCAGGTAGCAATGACCTGCCGGGTTTATATGTGTGCAGTGTCCAAAGGGAGAGATGTGCTGACAGCAAAGATGATTCCTGTTTGTTTAAGGAACTCGGTGATGGTGGGGAATGATGCCTCTCATTCAACCATAATTACTAGGAATTCCTACTGGGAGTAGGAATGGTTTTCCTTTAAAGGGGCGTATTATGCTTTTCCTTTTTTTCTGTCATGCAGTATATGCTGTATTTTCTTTAGTGGATACTCATATTAAACATCAAACAAGTTGCAAAAAGCTGCAGACTGCTCTAAACACTTAGTTTCACAGGTCTTTTCTTTTCTTTTAGCTCCATGTGATGTCAGTGAGAGCGGACAGTGTTAATTTAGTCATCTCAGACCTGCTGTTCAGACCTTTTTTCGGACGGGCAGCCAATCAGGAGAAAGTTTAAGCTTAATCTGAGCTAAAACATCTTGTTTCCTGGAGTGGGTGAACAGAGGAGGACCAGTACAGAATAAACAAGGACAATTCTGAACTGTGAATGCAATAGCAATTTTATACTAGTCATTCTCTTCCACTTATCCATATCAGGGTCATAGGGGGGGCCTATCCTCCTATCCCTATCCCAACTTGCCAGCCTGACGGAGGGCGAACACAAAGAGACAGAAAACCATTCACACTCAAATTTACACCTATGAGCAATTTAGCAATCACCAGTTAACCTAACCCTCACTAACTCCGTGTCTTGGGACTGTGGGAGGAAGCTGGAGTACCCGGAGAGAGCCCACACAAACATGGGGAGAACACATCCACACAGAAAGGCCCAGCCAGATGTTGAGATGAACCCAGGATCTTCTTGCTGTGAGGCAACAGTGCTAATGGTCCCACCATGCTGCCCTAAAAAGAATAAAAACGTGGAGTTGCAAATGAGCACAATAGACCCCATTTAGTTTTGAACAATGAAGGTCTTAAATGATATTTTGCAAAAGACAGCGGTTAAAGGGCCTGAGAGTCTGATGTGTCCTAGTGACACCTTTTCAGCCACACCCCAGAGAGATGAGCTTATTCCAGCACTTGTAGAGCTGTCAGACTGTGATGTCTTTTTGCAAACACAAATGCAGCGTCTGTATCTCCTGTATTTTACAACTGAATAAATGACACAGAGAAACATAAAAAGAAACGAGGTTATAAAATCCCAAATTTATGTCGCATGAAATTAATGGGAAGCAATCGCATCAAGTGCATAAAATCCAGTGCACCTTGTAGTCACTTAGAAAGCCTTTTTTTCTTAATTTTACATGGCGTAACATATAAAACAGTTGCCCTTGCTTTTAAAGAGTCAACTGTCTCATATGAAAATTACTTGTGCAGCTTTTACTGGTTAAACAGTATCTTAAGGTGCCTCAAAAAGAAAAAATAACTTCTGTTTGTCCTTTGTTTTCTTTCCTAGTCTCAATGCTTTTATGACTAATGGTTATCCGTCTCTGTGAAATTGTTGACAGTGTAGAGTTAGTCAGGAGAAATAATTCAGTGCTTAATCTTTGCCTCGAGTTGAGTTGCAAACTGTCAGTGCCGCTTCATCACAAACATCCAATTATACTGACGTTTACCTTTTATAAAACTGGGACACATTTAGGACTCATCCAGCGTGACGGATTTTCTTGAGCGAGTCCCTCTGTTCGGTGAGGTAGTGATAGTGTTAGGTAATTGCCTCTTAGGTGTTTTCTGATTTACCTCTGTGGAAGCCTGGCTGACTGTTGTCTAGTTTAGAGTACAGTGGGGGAAATAATTATCTGATTCCTTGCTGAATTTGTATGTTTCCTCAATTGCAAAGAAACGAACGGTCCTTAATTTTTTGGTAGTTTCATTTTAATGAAGAGAGACAGAGTATCAACTAAAAATCCAGAAAAAAACACACATCTCATAAAAGTTATGAATTGATTTGTCCCAATCAATCAATCAATCAATCAATCAATCAATCAATCAATCAATCAATCAATCAATCAATCAATCAATCAATCAATCAATCAATCAATCAATCTTCCAGTCTCTCTGTGGGTGAGACCAGAGCTGTCAAAGGGACAAAACTGTAGCGCTTCACAAGGCTGAAATGGACTATCAGCGAGAAGCTTGTTGTGTTGGGAAGTTTACTTTTAAAATGTATTCCACTACAGATTACAGAATACATGCCCCAAAATGTATTTTGTAACATATTCTGAATACTTTGGATTACCAAATATATTATCATGCTTTTTACAACTACATGAATGTACTATTGCTGTGTGATTTATTACTATTACTGATGGTTACTTGCCAAACCAACACCAACTAGATGTTTAAATCTTAATATAAAATGAGTAACAGTAGGGTGGACATTAGGTAAGGCTGCACTTTTTGCAGCGATCTCATATAGAAAACTATTCCGGGCGTATATAAAACAGGTCCGCGGCTCTGAACCGTAGTAAAGGGACCTCTGGCTAATACGTCGGGTTCCGTGTCGAGCTCGTAGCCGAAAACTAGCTTTACTTTGTTGTCTGGGTCAACTTTGCTAACGAGAGACAACTGGGCTCGTCAGACACTCTTTTTGGCTGCAGTGCTTATTATTATATTTACATGCTTCCATCTCCCGTTTCTGGTCGGTGACAACTCGTACTTTTCGACTCTTTTTCTCCCTCCCTCGCGCTCACAGACACATAACGAGTACGAGGCTACATTCTTTAGGGCTATGCCTGTAACACTCTGCCTATTCGATTCATATTAAATAATTTTTTGAATAATAATTTTTAAAAATATTTCTTCACGTCATTATGCGGGCTGCAAGTAGAGGTGACATGGGCCGCGAGATGGAGACACAGGCATTAGAGCCTCTTAATGTGTGTTTTGTTTGGGTTTCCACCGGCGTGTAATTACCAAAAATAGAGAGGGCATAGTCTAACATATGAAACAGGAAAAGACTGCCGTGTAATCCATTTATTTCAACAAAGTAACTGTATTCTGAATACCACCTTTTTAAAAGGTAACTGTAACGGAATACAGTTACTCATATTTTGTATTTTAAATAAGTAATGCCGGTACATGTATTCCGTTACTCCCCAACACTGGAAGCTTGGTGACATCGGTGTGATTATTCGGAAATGGAGCAAATATAAATTGATCATCAATGCAAGATTTTGCCTCATGGGATGAGGATGATCAAGAGAAATTTGGTGGATCATCTAGAACTACACAGGAGGAGATTGTTAATGATCTGAAGGCACTTTGGACCACATTCACCAAAATCTTATCTTATAAGGGTACAAGACAACTTCACCACATTGAGGCCCAATGGATGGAACCATGTACTGTAAAATCTTGGAAGAGAACCTCCTTCCGTCAGCCAGAACACTGAAGATGTATCGTGGGTGGGTCTTTCAGCATGACGACAACCAAAAACATACCACCAAGGCAATAAAGGAGCGGCAAAAGAAGAAGCACATTAAGTTCATGTAGTGGCCTAGCCAGACTCAGACATATACAAAGTCTGTGGAGGGAGCTGAAGGTTCAAGCTGCCACAGGGCAGCTAAGAAAGGATTTAGCTTGGAAAGACAAGCGTATGGATTTCTTTAGGTTTCTTCAAGATGTTTCACCTCTCATCTGAGAAGCTTCTTCACAGATTAAGCCCTATGGGAGTGTCCCCAGGAGGGTCATGGACCCCCTATTGATCCTCTACCTAATCACCTCTACCTAAGGTGTGAAGGTGTGGCTTGGTGTGGTCCATAACCCTCTTGGGGACACTCCCATAGGGCTTAAAATCCTGGACTCTTCACCAATTGCTCTGAGAACTGAAGAAGGTTCTCAGATGAGAGGTGAAAGATCTTCAAGAAACCTAAAGAAGTCCAGAGGCTTTTCTTTCCAAGCTACTTAGGCTATGATGACCTGGATGACTGAGAACCATCACAGATTAAAGGATTTCAGGAGTTTCTGTAAAGAAGAGTGGGCCAAATCCCTCCTGAGATTTGTGCAAACCTGGAGACCAAATACAAGATACATCTTACAGCTGTGCTCACCAATAAGAGTTTCTCTACCAACTACTAAGTCATGTTTTATTTAGGGATGGAAAACTTAGTTTCCTCAGCGACATGCAAATTAGTTTATAACTTTTATATAAAGTGTTTTTCTGAAAATGTGGTTTCTCTCTCTGTCTCTCTCTATCAAAAAGAAAATGCTATTAATTAGAGATTTCATTTCTTGGTAAGTGAGCAAACTTGCAAGTTCATCATTGGATTGATTATTTTTCCTTCTACATAGAAAGAAAACTCTGTGTGTCAGAATATGATGATCATACGTATGATCATCTCTCTTCTCCATGATATCAAGTATTTCCATCAAAAGTTTACACTTCACATCTGCATCTCCTTAAAGATTATTTCTACATGAGAAATATTTTCATTATTACCATAAACAGTCTTGATGTCACAACAAATTATTAAGACTGGAAAGAGAATATTCAATGTGTGAATAATCTATTATAGCAGCTTCAGTGTCCTTACAACTTGGGGTCAGCAGCGTTGACTGGACTCCAGAGCCCAGCAGCCCCTTAAGCAGAGTAAAAATGGTCTCTGCAGAGCTGCAGAGGAACGAGCAGCGTATTTTTAAATGAGCACAAAAGGCATCGGCGAGGTGTGACAAGAAATTGCGAGACTGACTGAAAGCCCAGCGTGAACCCTTTTGTGGGCCAGTCATTATGGATGGCAAGCCTTGCAGCCCTAATTCAACATTTATTTGCAGATAGTAATTCAGGATTATTTATTTAATTTACATGTTTGGTGTCAGGAAAGAGATTTTGACAATGTTAATGTGTCACTATTATCCACGAGAATAAAGAGGCAAAAAAAAGCCCATTATGGTTCTTGTGGAACAAGATTCATTCTCCCTCTGTGCTTGATTAAAAATCGACCGGTCATACGGTGGATTTAACACTTAGTTACTTTTATCACAGTAACCTGTATATAAACTTCCAATCACAATTCTCCAGTCTCTTTGTGCTTTCAGGTGCAGTGCACAGTTGGACCTAAATCTGACTTTTGCAGGAGGCGAGTCCATAAAGTGGATCTTTTGTGCTCATTTCCAGCTCCGTACTTCTGTCTTGGATTCTGTAGAGTAGCACTACATAACTCACACTTCAAAATAACCCTCATTTCTCTAACACTGGGCCTTGTCTGTCTGAAACTAGCTATTTTACCTTGATTGACTTATTCTAAATGGCCACTCCTCACAAGCAGAAGGTTTGGTTTGGTCATCAGTCTTACTGACATCATACAGATCATACAGTGAAAAAGGGATCATTTAGAGTACTCTGAAACTGAACCTTTTGGTTCACAGGGATGAATATCCCGTCATTATCATGTCCCTGCCCCCCACCTGTCCTCCAGGTGCAGATCTGTCTTCTCTCTTTCTTCTATCAGTGTGAATGTTGGTGTGGGTGTTACTAACCACTCTCTTCCAGTGGTGGACGTGGTCTCAGGAAGTCTCCAGCTGGTGCACCTGTTTTCCACCCACAATCGGTGGCAGTACTTAAACCTGGCTTTCACTTCCACTTGTTGCCCTATTGTTGTTCTGTGTATGATGTAGCATCAAGTTCTGTCTCTTCTGTACTTTTCCACCTGTCTTTTCCCTCCTGCTAGGAAAGCTGTCCGAAAGCATGCCTAATACTTACCTGAATGCCTGCATAGAGGTCAGAGTGGCCTGAACCTTTGTCCCGTGGAAAGAAAGAGAACTGTAAATCCCAGCCTGAATACTTTCTTTTGAACACTCATTTTTACTGAGTTCAGTTTATTAGCACTGTTAAACTATCTGACTGTGCCCTTCGCTTGAGCCCTTCAGATTAACAGCCAGGATTTGTAAATGAAGCTTGAAATATAATTAAATAATTACGTTTTTTAATGGAAACTAAGCTTTGAGGGGCTGTTTGTTGTTTTCATGGATCAAAAGCAAAATTCGCATTTCTGAAAACTTGATTTTGTTTCAGTTCAACTTCTTGTTGAGTTGAGTCGGTCCAGCAGGTTTTCAAATTTGTTACTGTCAAGTTTGCTTTTGTTAGAAGTTTCAAATTATAATAAGATTTGAACCCCATAGAATTACAACAACGATCACTGTGATTAGTTCAAACATATTTAACTTTTAAAATGAGCATCCATGATTGTAACAGTATATACTCAAACATAAAAAAAATTATAGATTTTGAAAAACATATTTTTTCCATAATTTAATTCAAACAGGGAAACTTGCATTTATTCTATATTCATTAAATAGAAGAGCGACTTCGGCAGGGTTCAATCCTTGTGGGGTTTTTTTTAATTTTAATGACTTTTGCTTATAGCTCATGACAACCACTGAGTGAAAAAAAAATCACCTCTTGTGAGTCATTTAGGTTTAATGACAACTTTTGTTATGAACAGTAGCATCGTGTCAGGAAGGCTCTCAAACATCTTCGTCATCCACATCCTCCTCGAAACAAACCACGGAGTGCTTGAAGCTGCAGTTTTTTTCTTGCATATAAAACTCGTTATTTTGTCCAAACGTATTTGAAAGGAATATGATTCTGTGTTTAGCTGTTTGAGATTACATACCATCATCTAACCAGTTTCACAGATATTTTGCATGATAACAGTCTAGTTTTTCTTAGAGTTTATAGAGTTTTAGAGTTTTATTTCAAGCATGTAAATATAACACAAATAACAAGAAAATCATGTATATCTTCATACTTAAACAAAAAGGACTAAAATAAAGTATACACTTATTTGTTCCTATCCACTTATTTTAAATTCCATAATTTATATACAAGTTTACATTCATATAAAATACACACATAAAACAATTTAAGCTCACAAACCAACACCCTGTGATTAACACCCCACTAAATCTTCTAGTCTTCACACACAAGAAGAGCAGGAGTCCCTAAACAGGTTATAGAGACCTAATCTTAACAGTAAATGTCAGCAGAAGAGTCCAAAAATAAACTTGAATGAAAACTGAACCAAAAGCAGAGCCCAAAGGCTCTCAACATCACAGGCAAACAAGGTCTTTGTAATTTTGCAAACATAGCTCTAATTTGGATCTGAGCCCCAGTGGAGAGGAAGATGGTGAGTGCGTGAGAGTGGCTGGCTGGCACAGGATGGAGCACAGAGCTGCGGCTGCTGAAGGGAGTGGAGAGCGAGGATGGCCAGTAGGCGTAGAGTGGGACGGGCGATCTTTACTGAGAGAGAATGGAAAATGGAAAGCTGGGCAAAGCTCGTCTACTTGTCAGTTGGCAAACTGAGTAGAGGAAGAAAACCTGAGACCATGAAGTGAGGATAACGCTGAGGTCAAAGATAACTCGAGGAAAGCTAGACAACAACAACTTTGTACCACATAGGAAGACTGAACAACTTGGCATCAAACGATGAGACGTGCCGGGTTTTAAATACTGCAGAGCCCTGTTGAGTGGATGAGTTTCAGGAGTGCTGTTTGACTGGCCTGACAGGAAGGAACTTGGCACCGCGCCTAGACAGACAGATACAGGCAAGGAGAGAGAGAGAGCCAGGAATACACAAAGGAAACAGAAAGAAAGAGGGAGAGATACCGGCAGCATCAGAACAGCTCTTCGTGATGGGTGTGTATACTTCAGTAGTCGTGTTGGAGAGGCGAAGAGATATCAGCAAATCCCACGAGGATGTAAAGTTACCAAATAAGATGGTCAAGTATGTGATATAACATCTCAGGAGCTTAGTTTTCTTTGCCTTGAAGAGTACCAATAACACAGTCAAACTTGGTTTCCAGTATGATAATCACGACATTCAGAATCAGTGTTTTAATATGTTTTTAATCATGACTTTTTCTTTCCAGTCATAAGTTTTATACATTGATATTACAGCACACACCTGGAAAATAATATTGTATATAACTTGATTTTGCATTGAAAAGTTGAGATTAAATGTGTATTTTTACACAAAGAGACTATATAAACTTAGACTTTAGTGGCACAATTTTTAAAAGCATCTTCATTTTACTTTTAAAGCCAAAAACTTTCTTTTTGAAGAAGTAGAAGTTATTTTGTTAGACTTGTGTCCTATAAATGTAACCGTGTGTCTGTGTTAACTTACAAAAATATGTAAAGAAACAACATTAGCGATCTGCATTTCAACTACCAATGAAAGAAAAAGAATTAGACTTTTCTCGTACATTGTTTTATTTACCTACAGTTTAAAAAATGCTTATTACAACCTTAGTTCTGAAAAATGTAAGTAAAAACAGAATGGAGTCATTTGTGAATCTTATGAACCCATATTTTATTTACCATAGATACAGAAAACAGGCAACATGTTTAAACTGTGAAATTCTGCTATTTCATGAAAAATATTACTTATTTGGAATCTGATTGCAGTAACAGTTCACATAAAGAGATGAAAACTGAAACAAAAAGCTAACAAGTAAGTGGTACTAAAACAAAAAGACAGAGCTGGAGAGCTTTTGAGACTCACACAACAGTAACATGATCGGGGTTAGAAAGAGCATCTGAAACAATTTCATAATAATGATCCTCAGCATATAACTGCATGAAATCTCATCATCTACAGAACATGTTGCAATCAAATATCTACAAAGATCACTTATTTCTACAAACTGACTGCAGATATGTTTCTCTTAAACTGAATATATTTCATTTTGAGCATTCCCAAAAACTTACTACTGGATGAAAACAATCTGCTGACCTAGACAAGAGGTTTAGTTTCTAACTCACACGTGTTGATGATCCGAGCCGATTAATTTAATGTACTAATAGCATTTGAAGCGTTTGTCTTCAGCATAGTCAGGAGTTATGAAAGAGTAATGAATGAGCTGTATTAGAACAGTGTTCGCCGGTTTCACGCCTGCCTGGTGTCAGCGTGAAAATCAAAACAGAAAGCATCGTCGAACATCCTTATAATCCATGACATGTTTACATAGGGAAATATTTAATGACTTGTGTTTACAAATTTGGTTTCATCTTTGTTTGTTGCTCATGTTAAGGATAGAAAAACGTGGTTGTATGAATGGATATGAATGTGGCTCGTTGTATAAAGCAGTTTATACAATATAAGATATACAATACATAAGAAAGTGTCCATCTACCATGTCTAATTTTAATATACGAGCCAAACTATTTTTATAACTGTCCAGCACAAACTCCAAACATTCATTGTTTTTTCCTTATTATTTTCTTTGCTTGAGATTTTTTTCTCTTTGTTGTTGTTGATGTTGTTGTGTGATTGTACATGAATATATTTTTCTGATAAGCTAAAAAAAAGCTGCCATGTTAGGTTATGTGGAAATATAACTTAATTATACCTCTTACAAATCTGTCAGAGGCTTTTTTAATAAACCAGTTATTAAAATTAAGATAACCGTTTGCAGTACTGAAGAACATTTTAGATACAAAGTGATTATTTTCCATATAACTGACATATTTAAAAATCTAGTGTTTTAAAAGTGGGCGTTTTAAACCATTAATAATCTGTAGTAACATTACAGCCTTAATGATGCTGTAAATGTTTATGAAATATGATGCCAAGCTGTAAACGTCATCTTAGTCTGCCTTGTAAAGTTTTACATTTATTGCTGAAAATTTAGTGTTTCAATTAACTGTTGGCTGCATGTCGTCATTTCTCATAATAAGTGTGCCGCAGCTCTTAGCATTCAGCAGAGTGAAACTGGAGGATTTCATGGATCAGGGAAACAAGGACATGTGGCACGAATTTTGTGCCTTCTGAAGTATTGCAGTTGTAACCTGCAGCAAATGCAATATGCATGCAGTGTTCATGGTCAGCAGCTGTCATCCCTTCCATATTTTGAAAGTCTATGAAAAGCATTCGTGTCCGACATGGAGCTGCTCCAGTTTTCCCTTTAATGCCCCGCACAGCGTCCGTCATTGTGCCAACAAACCAGAGTCTGACATTAGATCAGAAAATCTGTCACATATGCGGGAAAGAAGTGCTGTTACACAGTGCTGTCAGTGTTGGAGCTTAAAAAACATTTGTAGGAAGATTAAAGTGTTTTTGACCAGCCATAGTGATCAGTGACGTTATATTTTAATACTTTGTATTCCAGGCAGGAGATGTATCTCTAAAACCTCTATCATCCCAGACTGTAGGTTTGTGGTATTAAACTGAGCTAACAGCCACATCTAGTCAGACTGTGGTCAATTAAAGTAATTTTGCATCTTAGAGAAACTCAACTGTGAGCTTTAAAAAGTCCACATGGTGTGAAATCACACTGAAACATTACACTTGGCCCTCATATACTTGAAGCAATAGTTCTGAGTAAAATGCATCTGAAATATATCAAATCAAAGGTTTATTTATTCAAATAATCAATCATTAAGAAAACTGTGCCTGCTATAAACTGAATGTATACCCATCAAGTAAATTTCATTTGACCAACTTACAAATGATTTACACTGTGTAACAAAATTACATGGACAGTTTAAATGTAATCAAATTACTTCGAGTCGGCATTTTGGGCACAAATATGTTTTTGGGTCGTCGACTATGTGAGTTGGGACTGCACTGACATGTAAATATCTGGTAGTACATATATCACACATCATGATAGTGTTTAAACCTGTGTCTTTTGCACAGTGTTCCTATTTAAATAAAACAGTAAAACTGGAACATCATTAAACTGGAAAAAAGTTCAAGCACAAGCTCTTATCCATAAAGGAAATTTCCTCAGATATTAGAATTCACTCACTGCGTCCAGCAAAGAGATTTTTCATCACTACAATCTCTGCGAGGAACAACACTTTTACTTATCTATCTCTGGTTTCAAATATTAGCCTAACTTATAAAAAGCATCATTAATTTAGAGCTCAGTGTGAGTCCAGAGCACCATCTGAATCCAGTCTTAATGATCAATGAGCTGACTGCCTAGCAGCCAATAAAACTAATAAGTAATGAGCTATTCAAAGCATTGTAGCAGTGTATTCAGCGGTGCCATGCACTTTGATGGGTGTTTACTGTGAGCGAGTAGTCCAGCCCTACTTCCCACGAGTCCAGTCTCGTGCTGGTTTCACAGGAATTTTGCACTGATTCTTTTTAGCAGGACTGGTGGTATAAACTATATTTCAACAGGGGGTTTCCAGCCCAACTGTTTGGATAATTTTTTTTCTTGTTAATTCAAATGAACTTGTTTCTAAGTTTGGGAGGAATTTGCGCCAAACGTCTAATACAAAACGACACGGGGTCTGCATCGTTACTTCATTTTTTGCACCATATCAAAATATTGTTTTATAACTTAAATCTTTTGCTCTTTTCCTCTTAATGCCTACTGTAGACCTTTTTAAAATATCAGGGTAGATGTACATTTATTTTTGGCTTTTATTCTGTGATCAAACAAAAGTTTCATCAATACTTGATATTCATTTTGGAAAGCACATACACCGCATCTCCAATGCTGTGGAGATACCTACAGGAGCTGAACTGTCATATCAACAGCATTTGCCAATCTAACACCATCAGATTGTAGATCAACATAAATGCCCATCTTAAACATCTTTTTAAAGTAAGGAACACCATGCTAAACCACACACTGTATCCATTACAACAGCATGGCTTCATAATAGAAGAGTCTGGGTCCTGAACTAGCCAGCTGGCAGTCCAGACCTTTTACCAACTGGAAACATTTGGAGCATCTAGAGCTGCTAGAATCTTGTATCAGACAAGAACGGGACAACACGCCTCTCCCAAAACTCCAGCAGCTGCTCTCCTCGGTTTCCAGATGTTTTCAGAAGGTTGTTAAAAGAAGCGGGCACGCTTCACAGCGGTAAACAAGGCTGTGTTCCAACTCTTTTGAGACACGTTGCTGCCATCCAATTAAAAATAAAGGTAAAATTTCTCAATTTAAATATTTTAAATATGTTTTATGTGTTCTGTAAAAGGCAGGATTATGGGATTTGCAAACTCCATTGGGATTGGGAGTGTAATTGTTCTGGCCATAATCTATAATTAGCAGAAAACCTGCAAGCTGTGTAAGATAAGAACATAAAAACCTAGTTTTGGTCAATTTTCTTACCGTGGAAAATATTTTTTGCATAAAAATCAATATTTGCCTGAATCTTTGAGACTTACAGCAACGTGCAAATCATAGACATGTGTTTGCACTACAAGGTTTACATAATATTTTTGAGTGAGTCAGTGTATTTTTTTTTCTAAAGCATATAAACAAAACATCCAATCAGGCGGTGGACATGCCTGATTAAATGACATCCCTTTGAATGCAACCTCAGCTTGACTGTGTGTGACAGCTCTTTGCTTTGTTATGATAAATTTCTCCATATTTGTTCAAGGACTAGCATGCAAATGAAATGTCAATAGGTTTCTTGTTTGGCTGCACATTAGCTAATGGCTGTTTACGCTGTCTATTGCCTCCCATTGTTTTGAAGTAGACTAGTTCAAGTGGGTTGAGTTTTGATAAATTTATTCAGCAATTTTCTTTTTTTTTTTTTCCTTTTCTATTTTTTTTTTCTTTTACTTTTTTTTTTGTGGTTGTTATTCAAAAGCTCAAGCCGGCCATGATCTGCAGATCTGAGGATAATGCATGTCTTTCCATTTCAATCAAACACATACAAACTGTCCTTTTGCAGTGTGAGTCATAATGTGCAAAAAAGAGAGATGGGATGAAGGAGCTATGGGGACTCCTCAGTTTCATGCACTCTTTATGTATTTTTCCCTACTATGTTTCCTGTTTTAAACCTCTCTGATTTCTCACTGACAGTAAGAATAAGCAAAATTTAACATTGTTTTCTCTGCTACTGACATCACTACCAGCTGTGACGTCAGCAGAGATGAATAAATTGTAATTATATAAATCAAATAAATCATAATAAAAATTATATAAAAATAAAATAAATTCTTTTGTCTCACTAATGAATAAATCCTTGTATTTTATTTAGTTTTTTAGTCAAATAAAATATACTTACTAGTATCCCTAGCATGCAAACTTAAGTGAAAATTGTGTGTTTTTACATCCACTATTTTCCCATGAAACTATGAAGTCTTTTTAAATCTTAATAAAAAAGTATCAGGGCCATGTTCTGTTTTATTCTTCGACTTCTTCTTAGACGGACACTTACCATATGCTCTGTCTGATTTCATGACCTTGTGAGGCATTCCTGTCACTCAGCCTAAGCCGTGCACAGCTTGGCAGCCAGGGATAAGAAGTGCTTTATGAAAGAATAAGAAAAATGCATAGCAACATCAAATCTTCACAAAATACATTCATCATTTCATTTGTCAATGGCAATAAAGATCATTTTTCCACCAACGAAGACATAACCAGCACTGTCACTATGACTGTTACCCCCTGTGAAGAATTGCATGTTCAAAAAAGTGCACCATAAACATTACTACATCATACAGTCCTGTGAAACTGAGAGTTTTTGAAAAATTAAGTACATTCCACAATTCAGTAGCTGCTAGAACCACCTTTAGCAACAATAACTTGATGCAACTTGACTTTATCAGTCTGTAGAGGAATACTGAGACACTCTTCTTTACAGCATTGCTTAAGTTCTTGGAGGTTTGCAAGCATTTGTTTATACACAGCTCTTTCTTTAGAGTCCACCACAGCATTTCAGTTTTGTTAAACTCTGACTTTGACAGGATCACTGCGACACCATCATTCTTTTCATTTTCATCCATTCTTTTGTAGATTTGCTGCTGTGCTTGGAATCATTGTCCTGATCATAACACTCAGACAGATGGCCTCACATTAAGTCTAGAATACTCTGGTATACAGAGGAGTTCATGGTCAACTCTGTGGCTGCAAAACAAGCCAAATCATCACTGCTCCACCACCGTGCTTTACTGTTGGTATGGGGTGTTTGTGCTGATATGCTGTTTGATTGCTTTATGCTCAAACAGCTACACTTTGGTCTTATCTAAAGGACATTGTTCCAAACGTTTTTTGGTTTGTTCAGATGCAACTTACCTAAGCTTAGCAAACCTAAGCTGTGCTGCCATGTTCTTTTTTTAAAATAGAAGTTAGGTTTTCTCTTAGTAAATGAGCTTTCTAAATGAGCCATATTTATTCAGTCTTCTGAAGGCCTGTAGAGTCTGACATGTAGCTCTTAGGCTGCTTGCAATGGCTCTGAGCACTGCACGCTCTGACCTTGGACTGAATTTGCAGGACACATTGTCTTGGAAAGACTGTGGCACTTGTCAACATAAGTGTTAACAAAAGAGTTCCAGACTAGGAAACTATCAAAACTGCTTTTATAGAGGTGCTCACACTGCTACTTAACCTATTAATTCCTATAGAAACACAAAGGGTATACTTTGTCTTTTATAGGACTGCATAGTCCTGTGAAAACTCTCTTCCTCACATGACTGTACTCTGAACATACCAACAAACCTTGATTTATAATCATCCATATGATTATGTCAGCCTCCCCTCATTCACTCATATCCCACTGATGAGCTAAAAGGTAATTAAAGTAACTGAGAATGAAATCTAGGATGTATCCAAACATGTAAAAGTGCCAGAGAGAGTGAGCTCCATAGACACTCTGGTTAGACAGACATTTACGATTATAACAAACCATTCGCTGTCAAGTTCAACCAGTGCATCTTACATCACTGAGTGTAAACCGAGACAGGACTTTCGGACTTCAGCAGGAGCTTCAGCATCAGATTAGCTCATCATTTGAATCCAGTGGGCAGGAAATGGGAGCTAAATAAAATCAGAAGCACATATCAACATCCTTAAACTATCTACAAGTGAGCCAGGTGATGTGAGTGCAATTCAGCGCGTGGTCAGATGAATTTCACTTGCCTCACCGAATGACATCCACTAATAGGAGCAACAGGTGGTAACAGTGATACTTGAGCTACATTGCAATAAATGCACTGTTAAGTGGTACAATTTGGAGACAGATGTAGAACAAGATACTTTTTTTTATCTGCGGTATAATTGTACATAATCTGACTGAAGTTGTCCTGTCAGTCAGCAGTATTCTTATTTTTTTAGCCGACATAGGCTAAAGTGTGTAACAGCACGCCTGTAAAGATTTAGCTTGTTTAGAATTATTTTTAAGAGAGTTTGAAGTGCTGTGGGGTTTATTGCTTTTGCAAACCCCAACCAACAGGAGCAAAAGCGGTAGATATGTTTTAGACAAGCTTCTAATGTAGCTAAACTTCGGTCATTAGTATTTAGTCCAACTTACCAGTTTAGGGACCAAGGGTTGTTAGCAATTCCATCATTATCCAATGGGCTTAGTTTGTGGGTTTACAAATTGCAAGTTTTGAAAATGCCATGTCACGTCCACATCCACTCTGCTCTGCTGCTCTCACTCGTATTGTGAGAGCAGGTCCTGAGAGAGAGCAGGTCCTGGATCCTGTTAGAGTGGGAGCTTGTTTTGCTCTTGATTAGATTTATGTACACCGTCCAAAAAATCCCGGCCAAATTTGTGTGAAGTGGAGCAATGCTTGTAAGTCGCACTCCTCATCCTAAGAAATCACATTTCTTCAGATGTCCTGCTTGAAAATGCAAAGTAACAATGTCACATACTATATTATTCTGTCATACGCTGAATGCAGTAAGAATGCTGTTTCTTTATTTCTTTATGGATCAGTACTAGCTGCGGCTTTATGAGTTGGTCAGTGTGTCCGTATGTTTCATCACGGTAGAAATGAGGTCCTGGGGAAACAGAGGCGCTCATGAGTGCTTTGGCAGGTGTTTATATGTGTGTCCGTGGACAGATTATGTTACCATATGGCCTGCAAACTCATCTGTCTCGACTGTATTATGGCTACCTCGAATAAGTGCTGCGTGACACCGTAACACTCAGCAAGTGCAGGAGCGCTCAGGGGACAGCGCCTTGCACGCAGTTCTGTAATGTGGGCAAAACTTTTAGAATGCATTAACACCTCAATAAGACACTTCGTGATCTGAATACTGTCCGCAGGATGAAGGAAACAGAGCTGTAGAGTTTCACATCAGTACATCTGTTGACCCTTTAGATGGAACATTCGTGCATGGGATTATTTTTAATCACAGCTCTTTTAATTGAACATATGCCAGCATTAGAGATGCACACTGAAGAGGAGGCGACTACACTGACAATACGCCGGGTTTTCCCTCGGCCCGCCGCAGATAGCAGATTAATATTAATTTACTTGTCTGTGGTAATGGGCTGTGTGTGCTGGCTTGAAACGCTCTGCTGCAAGCTTCAGAGGATGAGTTTTGTCAGCAGTTTAGGAGTTTTGTTCTGTATCTGCAAAAACAGACACTGATCATTTTTGATAGCTGGCACTTTATCTCTAAGTGGATGTCGCTCTTATCGAATACCGAAAGAGAGAAAACAACCCTGAATTCGTTTAAACTGATTAAAGAAACCGTTGTAGGGAAGTGTAAACAATCTAAATTGAAATAGACTGCTCACAGAACATGCTGACTATGACTTCCAAGAATATTTTTCACTTCTAATGGAACGCATTTAGATTTGGGGAATTTCAGGGACCTCACAACACTGTAAAATCTAATTAGTTCCCAGAACTCAAAAAAATTATGGAAACTCGTTGCCTCAAAAAAATTGAGTAAAGCTTAGCTAAAAATGACTAAGTTAGGACAACTTATTTACTTTGAGTACTCTGTACAAGCTCATTTGTTCCCAGAACTCAAAAAAATTGGATCAAGTTTACGTAAGATGACCAAGTTAGGACAACTTACTCATTTTGAGTACACTGTACAGCCTTGTTAGTTCCCAGAACTCAAAAAAATTATGGAAACTCGTTGCCTCAAAAAAACTAAGTAAAGCTTACTTAAGATGACTGTTAGGACAACTTATTCATTACAAGTCTGCAGTATTAACAATAACTTGATATTTCTGACTGTACAATACTAATTGTTTACCTACTGACAAACATGTTAAGTTCAACTAAATGAAAAAACAATTTGTGGTAACCTGAATATGATTAAAAATAATTAACAACACTTTTTGTAATGATGTTAAAATCAGCCCAACTTTTATTTTCAAACACAACAAAGTATAACAGCCAACATACTGGACACTGTTCTGCTGAACAACAAACAATTATATTGCCATCACTGTTATAATCTTACAATGAAACAAAGTCTCAGATTTAATTATTCTGAAAATAAGTTTAGGCCTACCACAAGTTTGTTTTGTACTTACATTACTTATATAATCAAAATAAAATATTTATTGTTCTGTCACAAGTGCAGTCTCTAATTTAAACAACACATTTGTTTTCCATTCCAACACATGAGCTGGAATGTTGTATTATTTTAAGGATGCTTGTTTCCAGTCCAGGCATTACTGCCTGAATGACTATCATGGATCGAGGTGATCCAAATGTAGGTGCAGAAGAAAGTCTTTAACTTCCCTTAAGTACAGTGGCAGTGGATGTGGGTTGGAGATGCAATGAGCTTGAACCTGCAGGCGACCATCTTCACTGACCACACCATCTGTGACGGAGGACTCATCTCTCCTGTTGTCCTGCAAGCAAACAATCATATTTTTTGGAACATGAACTTAATTGCTTTCTTAAAACATTTTTTCTGCATTTGGTATAGAACAGACTCCAATTTAGACAATCTCAGGCTCCCTCCCCACCGGAGAGGTGACATTCAGTGTCCCAAATTGTCAGTCTGCATAGCCCTGACCACCACCCAACACACAATAATGTCATGAAAGCATCATTTTAAATAAGGGCTATGCAAACATGGCCAATAACTTTCATTCTAATGATGTGCAAAATGATTTTGGGCACAAAACAGATTTTGCTGTTAGAAAACTTGCAGACTTCACTATATACAGTGTAGACCCTCTAAACTAAGTTTGGGGGATGTGATCTTTCAAGAAATGCAGACCAAACTGTTGTTGTTTGTTTACTTACACAGCATGTCTTGTAGAATTAACTGGAGTCAACAGCAACAGCATAGTGCAGTCATATCTCAAGTCTAATAACAGAAGACAGGAAAAGATCAGTAAAGAAACAACTTCCCCAAACCAAAGCACAAACAAAACAATAAGTAAAACAGGCTGATCTAAAGTATGATTAAAGTTCAGCCTGATTAATATAAATGTCACTGAGAGTTGCTAATATATTGGAAAACCAAAATACTTACCACTGAGTTGATGTCTTTCTGTCCAACAACAGGAGTGCTGGTCCCGAGCCTCAAAGACAGTAAGAAGCAAGCAGAGGGAGAAAAAACAGAACATTTTTCAGAAACTGATTTGATCCTTAATGGCTGTGCAGTCATTGTAACATAGAGTTTGCTTATGTTGTTAAATAAAGGCTAGATTTGACATTAATAGATGCCACAGATGTTCTAAAGCTGCCACAAAGCATGAAAAAAAAATAGACGTCTCCGAAAACGTCGGAGCATTTTTGCAAATATGTGATGTCTTGATAAATCGAGCAGGTATTTGAAATTTACACAGCTACATTCTCGCCTGAAAATATTTTAAAAGTTTATTTTGTGACCCAGAAAAAGTAATACATTTTTTAGCTGCGCTCCTCCGCCATTGCCGCGCTTACAAGTACGCACAGGCTCCGACAACCGTGGCCGACAAATGCGATCCTCCTTTTCCCCAGACTACCCTTTCTGGGTCACAAAATAACCTTTTAAGATATTTTCAGGCGACAATGTAGCTGTGTAATGCTCAAATATCTACTTAATTTATCAAAATATCACATATTTGCAAAAGTGCTTCCACGTTTTCGGAGAGCTCTGTTATCCACCCCCCACATCCCACACCTACCCCACCCCTAACGGCTGCACCTCCCGAAGAATTTTGTCTGGGCTCTTATCTCACTTATTTATTTCAAACAATCAACAGAAAATTTCACCACATAGTTTTATGTAAGGTTTTTAAGGCTGTGGTGTTAATTTTTAAGTAACATGAGCCCAGCGGCAGCAGCAACGCTAGGCTAACACTAACTAGCTAGCAAGATTTTAAACCTGGTGCTAAACTAAAAGAAGCCACAAAATCAGTTTGAATAAGAGAAAACATTTACTCACCAAGTCAGTGTATCAGGTAAAGATCCACAGCAATGACAACAATAATATCTTGAGCTGACGCTTCTCCAGGTTGGCTCAACATATTCCATAAAAAATGCACCGTGAACATGTGGACTGATCCGAGAGGGAGGAGGACGGTAGTCACGTGGCATTTTCAAAACACATCTTTCATCCTTCCGCACTGAGAAGCAAAACTTCCAGCTTACTTAGTTTTTCTAAGTTAAGACAACTCAAATAAATGGAGTTTATCAGCGTTTTTGCATAAAAAGTACTGGTAACGTATTTAAATTGAGTTCTAATAACAAATTGATAAAAATTGAGTTCAGCCTATTTAATATTTTTAATTAAACACAATATTACATTTTACAGTGAATAATCACACACAGGTTATTAAACATTCTGGACATTGAGCTATTACAACAGTTTTATCCATCCGAGTTGCCCTTCTGTTTTGGGTTATGCTTTCTAAAAATGAATTATTATTTAATTTACCTAAAATAATTGAAAATTTGAGCAAGGGAGTGGCTGACAACGTCACACCCTGACATTCTTCCCGATTTGGGCAAAAAAAAGGAGGATAATCCAAACAAGGCTGACTTATCAGTTCATTGAGCTGTGAGCGGCTCAGCCGTGCCATACATCAGTGGGTCTTCTGAACCATCTGTGTAAATAATGTCTGACGCTGCGTGAAAATGAAATATTGAATCACTGCCATCCCTCTGATGTCTCACAACTCTATCTGCTCACCCGCAATAAGCCACTTGTTTGAATCACTCCGGCGAAGCGAGGAAAAGCACGTGCGTGCCGGTGTTCTCCCCATCACCGTTCCTGAAAGGCAACAGAGTTGCTGCACAAATTGAATTCCCTTAACAACAATAGCTCATTCTGATCATAACACTCAGAAAGCCAAGACTAATAGATCTTTAACTCAGCTGCCTGGCGCCTGCATTAGTGATGCTGCTCCTTTGCAGTGGGAGGCTGGGGCCAAATTAGAATTTGATTGCTGTTGCGTCACAGAAATTTTACCAGTGGAGACTGGGTTAAAAGGTCCGTTAATTGACTCCAGAAGGTAAATAGATTAATCATTAAGGCCATCGAGACCTGCCATGAATCACATTTATTAGTAATCGCATCAACAACAATTATAGGATGAGAAATCAACATCCCACAGCAAATGGTTTTCACCTCAGAGAGAGCAGGACATTAGTTAGGCGGAAAGCACAAACTCGCTACATTGACATCGGTATTTGAGACTTTCAGGATCAGTTTTCTTAAAATCTAGAGATTCTACAGCAAATTTTTAAAGCTTCACCTGGCAGCAGGTGTTGGATATTATAAAAGCATCATAAGTTACACATAATAGCTGTTAGAGTTAGGAGCAGTTAGAAGCTGAATCCTCCAAGAAGCCTGGAGAAATATTCCAACTACACCAACTAGAGGTTGGTGCTGGAAAAAGAAAAAGACTTATTGATGGAGATTATCAGATTTTAACATTTCCTCCTCAGGAGACATCATCATGTACAAAGTTTCATGGTAATCTGCACAATAGATTGAGTTTGTTCAGTCTAGCCCAGCTAATGCTACAGTCCCTGGAGCCAACTCTCCAACGTGGCAGTGACAACCATCTTAGTCAGCTGATGGTTATCGCCATGTAACAGTTTAATAGCATCTTGCAGCTACATTATGATCATCATTAGGATTAGAAAGACTTCCTTTCACACATGAATATTAGATAATACCACAAAAAATAGAGTCATGTCAGTAAATACTGGGACATTTATTGTTCAGTTATTTGACACTCAATTATCTTTTAAAGATAGGCACAGGAAGAGGATCCAAACCTCACAGTGAAAGGCCTCAAGCAACCAGGAGATGGTGAACATTGTCCTCTCAAGGGCAATCGCTTTTCATTCACAAAGCACCTCCAGGAGCGACGATCTGTTTGACATGTAACTGACATTTTATATAAAGCAGCATTTACCTTCACCACCAGGTCGCCTGTATCCAATAACAAAAAAATATCTGAAGCTGCATTGAATTAAATAAGACTGAACATGAGTGTGCTTTTTACAAAGCAGGTCTCTGACTTTTAAGTGTGTCACCGTTAGATAAGAGAAATGGGCTCTTCTTTTTTTTTTCTCAATCTTGCTGCTTGGTAACAAATTTATTCGCAATGCCTCAGGACTGATAAAAGGGACACACTTGGTTGATTATTAGTTGATTAGGCTTGTTATGAATCATCACACATTGTGCACAGAATGCATTTCATCTCCCCCGAATTTAATTAAAATCAAACCCGTTGATGAGCCTCAGAAGTTTCATGATTTCTAACATTTTGTGTCGCACACAACTGTTAGTGAGTCCGTGTCAGCAGTGCCGCACACATCGCTTGATTTGCCATAATGACTTGTAACTGCGTGCCAAAGGCTTTTCGTGCAGGCAGAAATGCCATGAATTTAAAATTTTGTGCCCTTTATGAGGCCAAGCAAGATGCTTTAAAGCCTTAGAGCGTTTTCTAGGCAGCCCTAAGGGCAGAGTCCCTAATTGAAAGAGACAAGTAGAACAAGGAATAGGTAGCGCATAAGAGGCTAGAGCACTTCTCGTTCAACCAGTCAAGTGTGGGATAAATGTCAAGCCATGGAAAGGCCAGGCTCAGAAAAGAAGATCGCAGTTGAATCCTTGAAATGTCAGCTAATATTTGTATGATTGGGAGAAAAATGTGTGCACATGAGGAAAACTCTCAAAGGCGAGTTAATAACTAACACCATACACAATCAACGCCATTATCTTGTGTTTTCTTTCTTAATCTATTTTTTTATTTTTTTTTTATTTATTTATTTTTTTTGCCGTGCTTAGTACAGGACTGCCTCACAAATTAATTGAAGGGTTTTCTGAAATCTTTTACATATATTAGTAAAAATGGATTGCAGTGGGATCCCGAGCCTTTTCCTCTGCCTCTCTGTGCACTTTAATAAAGAGATGTTGCTTTCACTTCGTATCAGTAATCACATTTTTATGTGCAGAACATTTCTTATTGCCTTTTCTTGCCAAATTCGATCAAATGCTCCTAGATAGGGTGGGGGTGGAACTGCACTTGTAAATGAGGGTAAAAGAAAATGACATCTCGCCACTATTTAACCTCACCAAACATGAGCCCTTTAAGCTTTCTGCCACTTCATCACACATGCAGCAAGAGAATAATGCATGCATGTCGCAGTTTCAAAAAGTGCAGCCTGTACTATTTGCGTGGCTGATGTTGAGAGGAATCTATTATGTTTTTCCTTATTTTCTGTCACATATATAGTCATGCTAAACATTGCCAAAGTTCTAAATAACTATGACCAGCTATGCAGGCTTCAGACTGCAATTAACACAGCCCCACCCACCTGCTGTTCAAACCTTATATTTATGAGGGGCAACGAATCAGAAGAGAGTTCAAGCAGATGAGTTGAGAGGCTGCACCGAGCCTCGGTATAAGATAAAGAACTTAACATCTGTGAATTATGCATTGCTAGAGTTCAAAAATAAAAAATATGGAGCTGGAGTAGATGATAACCAGCTCACTCTAATGTTGCATATGACTCATGTAAAACTTAATTATGTTACTGAGAAGTTGATGCCTGCAGCTTTTTAGCTAACAGCTCAGTGCGTCTCCATGTAATATTTAAAAATGATTCATTGCTGAAGAAAAGACCACTTTGTGGATTAATTTTTCATGTGAATCTAAACTCTGTTTCCTGCTTCAAATGGAAAAAGCACCTGCTGACTGCTTCTATGCAGCAGGAAATATACATGCAGTGACAAAACATGGATGCATGTTTGTGAATGGTGGCTAAATGTCAAGCAAACAGAAATGCTTTTATTTTTTTAAAATTACAAATGGTCTGTACTTTTACAGACGGTGTACTGTACCTGTTCATGGCAACAGCCTAAATATGGGAACCACCTGGATTTCAGTTTCCCCAGAACACTTCAGTATGTGGAGGATCTTGGGATCTAACAGCCAACCCGGCCACTAGAAGAAAACACAAACTATTTCACTGTAAAGAGATATTTTTAACCTTGTTAGAATCTGGAGCACAATAACTTTAACTTGCGTGATTCTGACAGAGGGAGGCAGAAATTAACCGTAAAGGTGTCTCTGTAAAGTGCTGAGTCAACAGGTGTCACCAGAAGAGCTTCAATGCTCCTCAGCTGTGATTCAACAGATCTCTGAACTCTACTAAATCTACTAAATATCTACTTACTTCTTTCAAAAGATATTTGGTGTTGCTCACGAAACATTTTAACAATGTTTCTTGAGCTGTGTTTAAAATTCCAATCCATGACATCTCACAGGTGTTTCGCTGGATTGGGATCTATGGACTGCATAGGTTACTGCATATCTTTTGGGTGCCATCAAACTACTCAGTGACCTATCGCGCCTTTGAACAAGGTTACATCACCCAGCGACTTTGCAGGTTTACATTCCTGCGTGTTTTCCCTTCAAGATGCCCTAAATCCTCTATGGTACAAACAGCAGTTCCCTATAAGTGCTTAACCATGTCTGGGCAAAGATAAGTTACACCACTAAGCCTAAGCATCAACAGTAAAGAGCTTTTCTTGCTCGCTCGCAGAAGAGACAAGTGTCCATCTGCTCTTTGCTGGCTGGTATTGGAGTTGCCACTCTCTCTCCAAAGATTAAAAACACCAAGTTTTTGGCTGACATGTTTAAAGATTACAGCAGTTTCCACAATCATGAAATATTTATTCCCGTGCATTTAGGCTTCGAGAAGAACATCTCTATTTTGCATGCAAATGAACTTGTCCTAATGTTACAGTGAAGTGAAAAAAGCCTATTTTTCCAACATTACCACAATCTGACTGCTCATAAGTGTCAGCTGCTTTGCCTTCCAGTGCATAAACAAATCCTTTCAAGCTGAAGCATTTTCAGTGTTTCCCCCATGTCCCTTGTCTCAACTCTGCCGCTTTTATGTTTGCCTGAAGGACTTTTGAGAGAGGAGTCGGGTTAAAGGGGGGTCAGAGGTCATTCTTTGAAGAGCTGGTACATCTGCGCCTGTCCCCCAACACTCCTCCAACCTGCCACGCTGATTGTCGCCTTGAATACTCACCTGCTGCTTCATGGGTTTCACTACCTGATGAACAAAGGACGAGGGAAGGATACCTAATTTGCATCATGCACACATGGGAATTTTCATTTAAAAGTAATATTAACTCCCACAAGAAGTGAATGTAATTTATTTTTTAGCATCGTTTGATGCCTCTTCCTTCTTTGTTTATCATATTAAAGGCAGACATTTTCTATCTAAGGGCAGTGCTGTTATTAAATCATTTTTAAACTAATGTTTTTCTCTTTCAGAACCATTGATACCATAAGGACTGATGAATTTTCACATCTAAGATAGAGAACCTAAATATGAGTGGCCAAACTAACTTGGTCACTGGTACTGGTTGCAAACCCCTTTACAGAGCTGACAAATAAAACCAGCACTGAGGTGCCAAAAACTGCACTTCCACTAGTTTCACTAGCAGAACTGCAGTTTTTTTAACAACTTGACAAAACATAGTATAGAAGATGGATGCAGCTACCACGATGTCAGCACATAATTTTGAAGTCTCAAGAACATTTCCATTATTGCCATCCAGAAAAATAGATGTGATGAGGAAGGGCGAGCCCGACCGTAAGACTGCATGCTCACTGGTGATCGGTCGCTGTTAACCAATGATTTGAACTTTCCCTTAAACTTAGAACTGGAAAATGTTTTGCAACCACAGCTATTGGCCCTCAGAGAGAATTTATGCTTTAAAATTGAGTCTGTCTACAAAGGCCCAACGTTACAGGATTAAAAGCATTTTTACAGGCTGGTTAAAAAAACAAAAAAGTTTTGGTGTTGATGCATAGTTTCCCTCTTCATAGCATGTTTACAGTGGCTGAATTTTTTATAAGTCACCCATCTGGATACTGGAGTTAGATGCATGGCTGCTTTGACTGACAGGTGTCTCAACATGGGCAGGTGGAGCTGCTCACCTCGACTAGCTGGAGTCACTCAGTCGTATCTCTCTACCTTCTTTGAGTTGTTGGTGTCTTTTTGGAACATGTCACAGTCTGTTTGTGTTTCACTTTTGGTGACTGAAATTCTACTTTTATTGGTTTTATTAGTCTTTAACTGAACACTGTTAATTTGTTTCTGTGCACTGGACTAGCACGACTTGTAACTTTAAAATAAAAAGGCACTGACCTTGAAAAATGACCTCTTGTGGTTGTGTGAACAATGTCTCACACCACCAACAGAAGGAACCATTGTCAGACAGCAACAAAATATCAGATTTTAAGCATTTGATGTCAAAAATACTGCTTATATCCACCAATGTGATCTTCCAAAGCCTTCTATATTTGACCAGCCTCAAGCCGCCTGACATTTATCATCATATCATTATTGAGGTACATGGTAGTGTTAGGGTGGTTACTGTAGCATTATGAGGGATGGTTTTGTGAATGCTGACTCTCCTTCTTCAATGGTAAAACGTACCAGCTTAGCCTCAGAGCAGGTACATGTGGATGTTTGATGTTACATCGAAACATTTTCCATATCGTAATTTGCATATATTAATAACCTCTGCCTCGTACAATGCTCACCTTGAACTGTGGCGCAAAAGGATAACGAGCACAAAATAGGTTTTGCATAATAGTTGTGTTTTTGTGAAGTGGGAAAGCAGCGTTCAGATAAAGTCTGGGGAAAACTAAAACAAAGCATCTCCTCTAATTTAATGAAACTGTGCACACTTATTCCTCGCTAATTAAAAATCATCATCATTTCAGATTAAGGGTGTAATCATTTAATTCTTGAGAAGAAATTAAATTCAAAACTGTTCAAAGGCAAAGAAAAAGAAACACCCAGAGAGTGTACATAGCAGTGGAATGAAAAAACACTAAATCCATGTATCCACGGGAAAATGTTGTGCAGCTGTGCCAAAAAGAAAACACAGCTTCTTTCAGGTCAAAGGATTTAAAGATGTAAAAAAATTGTGTAGCTCTTCTCAGGTCATGAAATGAGGCAAATACAACCTGAGATGACCATCGTGTAACATATTACAAACGTACAAGTATTGTGTGTATAAAACAAATACAGCATGTAGAACCACCTATAGCAACAAGAACTCAAAGCCATTGTTTTCTGGATGACTGTATCAACCTTGTGGTCTTGTGGTCTTGTGGTTTATTCAGATGCTGCTGTGCAAATCTAAGCTGTGCTGCCATATTTGTTTTTTTTAGAGAAAAGGGACAGCCTCCTTCCACCCTTAAAACAAACCATACTTGTTCAGTATTTTTCTAATTGCACTGACTTGAACTTTAACATTTAACATGCTAACTGTAGAGTCTGAGATGTAGCTCTTGGGTATTTGTAGTTTCGCTGAGTGTCGTTTAGTCTGACCTTGCGGTGAATTTGCTGGTAAGCACCCTTTTAAGAAGACTGACAACTGTCTTGTGAATTCCTTTATCACGACAGAAATGCCCACATATCTTTCTTCACTTTCATGGGTAATATTTCTTCTTTAAGATCACTGATGGCTTTCCTCCTTGGTGTTGTTGGTCTTAATACGAACTTGAATGCTCCAGACCAGCAAACTGCCAAGATTGCTGTTTCACAGAGGTGCTCGTATTTGCTGGTGATCAAATCATCAAGTGGATTTAATTATCAGAATTTTGCTGGAGGCAGTACACTGCTTCTGCATTATGCCATAATTAATGTTTAATAAATATATTTATTAAATATATGGTGTCATATCTTATGTGCTGTTGTTCATATGAGGTTAGATATGTTCATTTTTCAGCCTGGTAAGGATCAGATGTTTGTTTGTTTTTAATTATGTCCTGATATGTAAAACCTTTAGAATCAAAAGAGAGTGTACTCTCTTATTACCATGACTGTATTTTAACTGTTACCTTGCAGTTCCCGATCCCAATTTCTTGCCATACTTTCATGTTACTCCACCATAAATTTTGCATTCTCATTTAACAAGAAGGTGCCTGAGCTGCACTTTGATATTTCACCAGTAATCCACCAGTCTGTACCTCTGCAGTTAGCTCATTATAAGCCCTTGTTAACCTAGCCCTGACTGCCGCCAAAGCCTTTTGAAACTGGAAATAGCTGTGATTATGACTATCAGATGAAGCTGCTGCTGTGATTGTGTCTTTAGCCACAGCTATGCTTTGGTTCTTATAATTAAGCACCTGCTTTGAATGTTACAAACCCGCTGAGTGGCTGTTATCAGTCGTGATCACTCCCATAGACACAGTATGTCCAGTAGACGCCCTCTTTTAACTACTGGTAGCGCAGAAGATGCGTAATCATCCATTTTATTCATTCGTAAACAAAAAAGCAATCAGATATTTCATATTTCAATTTACTGTTATCTTACAATGAAAGACTTTGAATCAAATATCACTGAAAACTTGCCAAGGATCATCTGTGAAGAAAGATCTCCTTCATTAGACTCAGATGACCCAACATGGCAGAGCGGAAAGCCAATGATGACAGGAATTAGGACAGGACGCCCGGAGTCTAAACGCTGGTGATGGTGAAGTTGAAGATTGAGGCATGGTTGGAGCTCTGTGTGACTCTGAGGTGGAGATGGGAAGTAGGTGGTTTGCACAAATGAGAGTCTGAAAGGGAGAATGAGTTAAAGAATGAATATAAACAATGCAGAGTGCGGGCTGATTATCTCAAAGAAGGTGATAGAACTAGAGTGACGATGATAGTCTTGAGATTGACAGCGTGGGAAAGAGGAAGTGATGTAATGAACAGACCAGAAGCCGAACACTCAGCTCATGCATTGAATTTAAGCATCAGCTTCCCTGAGTGTCTCTCACCACCACAGCAGTCTACGCCACTGGAGCCATTTGGCACCGTAAGTACTTCATTACTAGCATACGTCTCAGACTGCTACAGCATGTTATCTGAATCTCCTTTTTTTTTTTTCTTTACATAAAAGGATGTCTTCCATACTGTTAAATACCAGTTGCTGCTTAACCATTACAGCATTTGCTGTTGCATTTGTACAGTATGAGTTTATCAGCTCTTCAAATCCTCAGATCAAATCCTAAGAGATATATGTGTGATTAATGGTTATGTCAAGCTTAAAGTCAGACTTTTCTGTCACAATGTCTCTCCTTTTACCTGGATAAATCACCATGGTAACTTATGCTAAACAGATAGCCTGGTCAGGAGCAGTTTATGTTCAGTGTTGCGACATTTTCTTTTATTTACAGCATGTTTTAACCCCTTACTACCCAGTGTATCACAGCTGTAGCAAAGCCAGATGTATCAAATACGGTGCAAATGAAAAGTCATATATGGATTTTTTTTTAAACAAATTTGTCAGATGGTTCAATAGACTCTCTATTTCCAAAAAAAATGATTTTTCTGGAAATTATTTCATGGCTCAGACTTTAAAAAGTCAAGTGCAACAGAGCTGTAAAGTTACAGCAGCGCAAACTGTGCAACAGTTTGTGGATTTTCCACATGACACACACAGCTGGTTATACAGGAAATATATTTATTCTTGATTCTAATCTGCTGCTAACTGTGCTTTGCATTGCTCAAATTGCTTCTACTAGAGCGCAAAGTAGAAAGTTGATCATCAAATTTATCATCAATCACCTATTCAATCAATAAAATTAATTTCACATTGATCTGCAGACAGATTAAATTGATTTTCACATTTCTTTATTATGTTATAGAATATTAATCTTTAATGCTTTTAGTGTTGGAAGGCATTTTCAGAGCTGTAATCATGTCAGGAATAAACAGCAACACAGAGAGTGCACTCAGTATTAAAATAAACACACTAACTTGATTTAAAATTTTTACTTTTACTGCTCTCTCTGTTAAAATCCCAAAATTAATGATTTTCTGATGCAGTCAGGGAAGAACTGCAGTGATTGCTCCAGCAAGCACACCAAACAGGATTCTCTAAGAGGAGAAGAAGGAGACAAGGGGGTGAGTACAGATGCTGGTTTGCAGCGCACGCAGATCATAAAGCTGAACTGCAAACAGCTTGAAGTAAGTAAACAATCTGCCAACAAGTAGGTTTAAATACTGCAGTGACTGGAGATGGAAAACAGGTGCACCAGCCTGGCTCCTCCCAGGACTGCCTGCTCCTGGATGACGGTGGTTCGTTCCACCTACACACTCGTGCACACAGACAGGAGAGAGAAAGAAGCAAAAGCCAAGTCTACTCATGGATGACATTATTACACAAACCACCAAACAGGCCAGTGAAACTAATTAAACAGTGGGTGAACTTCAACAGTCAAGAGTGAAAATAAAAATCTAAAAGATGAGTCTGAAGTCATGTGACAGTCATGTGATTTGGGGAAGAATGTCATGAACTTTTTATACTCTATAAATTGTCATAGATGGGTAAAAAACAATGTCTTTTAGCAAATGGACTGATAATTAGAGTTGCTACAGTACACATTATTTGTGATCTTGCTTTGGGGTCGTTGACGTGCAAACTTTCAGCCTTTTCAGGCTTTCTTAATTCAGGTGCTTTAAAAAAAAGTATTGCTTTGACCTTTTAACAATTACTGCCTTTTTTATACACAATCCCCCATTTTCACAGGTGACTCACCAACAGTTTTATGGCTAAGTGTGGCCTGTTCATTTACTATACCATGACAAATTACCCCAAAAAACGATTTAGGTCCACATATTTATGGATCTAAGCATATACAGTGCTTTTCTCTTCTAACTGAGCACTCAGAGTCCTGACACCCCAAGCCGCATTCACACAGTGTTTCATAGCGATCACACTAACAGTCACACACACTAGTTCTGAGGCAATTTGAGGTTCAGCGTTTTGCTCAAGGACACTTTGACATGCACACTACAGGAGCAGGGTCTCAAAACCACTGATCCTCCAATTAGTAGCAACCCGCTCTACCACCTGAGCCTCAGGTGCAATTTGATTTTTTTTAAAACATTTTTTTTAGCTTCAAGCTTTCCTACTTTACCTGATCCGTGTATAAATGCGCATTGTTTTTCTGTTTCCTGTGGAAATGTGAGCCAGTCTGCCTTAGGAGAGAGAGCGTACTATTTGAACACTATAACATTTCTTGCAAGTCTATCCTGGACTTTGGTTTCCAGTTACAAAAGAGAGCAGACCATTGATGAAACCCCCACTCAGACATCATGTGGCATTTTTGCAGAAATGGAAAAAGAATGACTCGCCACTGAATCTCACTGTTGCAAATGGCTCCTGATTGCTGCTGATAGATTGCTTGCATTCGTTTTCATTGGGGTTTCTGAGAGGACTGTGCAATCCAGGCCGTTCCTCGTGGAGGTACAGTGGGCTCTCTGGTGATGGTTTCCTGGCCCAGAGTAGGGACAGCCGTATTGATTTTGTCCCCCTCTTCAATCCATTATCAAGCCGCTATCAAGACAGCCAGGAAGCCTGTGGTTATCTGATTTCCCATTTTATAAGCAGATTGGAAAACAGCTACCAAACTTTGCAATTATAATGGGGTGGTCTCTGTATCAGTGTGCTCCCTCGTGATGCTTTACTTTTACTTTCATATACACACGGAGAAATACACACAGACACACACACCTGCTACTTCTGTTCTGGTATTGTTGATTGCAGTGCAAAGCAGTAAGTGACTCCTATATGCCTGCAGCCTGGTGTCTTAATTACACTCCTAAGTCTGATAATTACTTTATAATAACTTTGCTTTCCCTTTGCTCTCTTTGTAGTTATATTATTCTGACGTGGCACTTTTCATAGCTTGGAGTAATTCCCCGGAGTGTAACCAAACCAGAAATCAAAAGTCTCCCTGAGTTTTTCTGGGTTTCTACACAGTAGCTGCAGGTCTTTCTTAGAAAGCCATTTGGATTTGGGTTGGCACAGGGTGTGGTAGTTACCACTGTTGTATCACAGGATTCAAATCCAACCTGAGGCTGTTCTGTGTGGAGTTTGTATTTTTTCCCAGGGTTTTCTCTGGGTACTCTGGCTTCCTCCCACAGTCTGAAGATTGTTTTTAGGTGAATTGTTGAGTCATCATTGACCGAATGACAGTCTGTCTATGTAATAACCCTGAGACAGGCAACCTGTCCAGTTTGTACCCTGTCTCTTGCTCTGACAGAGGGGACAGGGTCTAACCCTCCATCCAGAGAACTGAAACAGATAAAGAGAAGAAAATGGATCCTTTTCCTCTGCAACAATTTCCAGTTCTTCCTACAGGATCTCAAGGCACACACTCTGGCATATTCTTGGTCTACTCAAAAGCGAGGCATCCAAACCAGAAACTGAACCTCCTCAGCTGGTTCAGTCTGACACAGATGCAGAGGTTCTAATCCAAGATTTCTCCAGATCAGCTCATCATGGTATCAGTAAAGGCTGAGCCCAGCCGCCCTAGAGACAAAACTTAATTCAGCTGCTTATACTCACACCCTTATTCCACTTACTAGTTACTAACATGGTGTTTTGAAAAGGAAATTAGATCTGCAACAAGAAAACTGCCACTGAACACCACTGTGTAATTTTTAACCAGAATAGATGGACTCATCTAATGGAGCAGACCCAGACAGCAGCCACAAGTTTACAGACAGGCAGGTGAGCAAGTTTTCCTTTCTGACAAGCTGAGAGTGATCCAGTGGAGATGAGGAATGGGAAACAGGTGTGGCAGCCATCCTAGGGTCAGGCTCTAGGAGGAGGAATGGCTTCCAGGCTACAGCGGCTGAGTAAGCGAGAGGGCTAGCCTGTCAAGACAATGACAAACCGTTGTTAATGAAGAAATTGTACAGCTGCTGATTGAACACCTAAAGCCACAAATTAAATTTTCATATAACTATCTGTGTAGGACCACATGTTTAATAATGAGTGAGCTTTAGAGCTGCTGTTAGTCTTTAGCTGTTCCACCCAGGGCGCTTCTGGCAATGGTCTCCTCAAATAATGCTGAGGAAAAATGAAAATTGCCCAAACTAGTTATTTAATCATATATGCTAGCATCCTATGATGTATTCATTAGAACTTAGAACTTTTATTGTCATTGTACAGTTTCTTGCACAGCGAAATTAGGCAGAGAGACCACAAAGGTGCAAAAGTAAAGAAAACAATATACAAAGAAGAAAAGCAATAAGTAAACTATATACATGGTGTATGAGTCACAGAAACATTGTGGGGGTGGAAGGGCTATGGTCATTTAGGAAGGGGATGGTAATTGCACATCTGCCAGAATATTGCACAGAGACCAAAATATTGCACATGGAATGGCAGCAACATAGTGAATGTATGGAAAAGAAGTCTGTTCACACTCTTAATTTGCATTAAGAGTTCTAACAGCCCACGGAAAGAAACCGTTTTTTTAGTCTACTGGTTTTGCACCTGATGGATCTGAATCTTTTTCCAGAGGGCAGGATTTTGAAGAGGTGATGGTTAGGATGGAGGTGGTCTTTTATAATTGCCCTGGTTAACAGATTTACCTTCCAAAACATCACTAGTTTGAGCCTGGAGGAATACAGAGACCCAGCCTCAGGGCGTCACCACACTGTATAAATGGGACTGCAACTGGAAGCTCACACACGGTCAAATCTGTGCCAAATCAACATGTGGATCCATCCACTCTGGACACCCCCGAGGGAAATAAGGTAGCAACCAGAAGCGCTACCTTCTGCTAGTACACGAATCTGTGGATCAAAGTCATACTACTGCTTTGGAAAAACTCCCACACAAATAAATGTCTTATCCTATGAGCTTTGAAATATTGCGAGTAAAACATATCATCATTTGCAGATCCACAACCTCGCAGTCGATACTTGTCTCCACTGGTACGGTTTCCTTTTACTGTGTCTCTCGCTGATCATCAGCTCTGCGAGTCTGCAGTGACACCTCATCAAAGTGGAATATGTCCGAGGCTTTACTGTGGCTACTGTAAGCCAGCCCATTATCTTCAGTGAACAGGCTATTTCAATGGCAGTCTTTGAAACCCTGCATCCAAATCTGTTTGTTCCAATTATTCATGAGTGTTAATTGCTGAAAGAGGTCCCATCTTTTTTTTCTTTTTTTTTGCGTAGGTCCATGTGCAAATCTGTTTGAGGTGGCCTGCTGTGACAACTCCCACTCATCCTCTTGTTCAAGTGAAGAGAAAACGGAGACACGTGGAGAGATTTCAGCACCAGGCTACTCTAAATAATGTTCCTGTGATTGTGTTTCATCAATGTGCTACTGTATCTTACACTTTACCTCTATTATGCCCTCTCGTTTCCAGCTACAGACGCAGTTAATATCAGGTTTTCTATATAGTATTCTCAGCCATGCACCAAAGACATAAAAGGGGCCTGCAGTTCTTAAAAGAGCATGTTAAATGTCGATATGGCTTGCCATTAACTTGCCCATTATTTCCAGCTGTGATGACAGATAATCGTGCACCGCTACAGTATGCTGTCTCTCACTGAGAGACCAAAAGTAAAATCAAAGTCACACTGAAGCAACAGCATGAGTGAATCTGCTTAACCTCGAGCACCAATATTTTTATAACTGTGTTAATACCGCCTTAAACAGCCGATTCACTGTCAAAGGAAAGCCGTTCATCTTGTTCCACTGATTCACACACAGTAGTGCATAAACAGGAGAGAAGTGACTTCTAATGTTACGCAGTGAGTTTTGTGTCAGTAGGGTGGTTTGGATGAACGCACTCTGTGCATCTTGGTTTACAGCACAGATATGTTTTTAAATGACATTTAAATAACAGAAGTTCATGTTTTTTAACTATCTACTATAGAAATGTCTGTCCACAGTTAACTAAATAGTAAAAATACGAAATTTTACGTGAGCTAGCAATCTGAGAAATATGAAGCCAGAAATTTCTGTTATTTTACACATAATATTTCTGACAGATTTCCTTCTTTTATTACAGCAGCCTTCCTTTATCGTAGATAAACTGAGATGTACTGTTGAAACTGCACTTGTGGTATCTCAGGGATTAAATGTAGTTAGACTAGTTTACACTGGCGAGAGGGGAGTTTCAGTCGTCCGGCCCACTGAAGATCAATGTGGGTTGAATGAGCTTGGCACGATGTAAAATGACATCCCTGCCTTAAACTGATGCAGCTGATCTAACATTTTCAGAAACTGAATGATTTGCTTTCATCCACGTTAATGCAAATTAATCCAATGCATCAGCCTGCTTTAATAAACAGCAAAGTCCTCCAAATATCAGCCAATGAACATAATTTAGGCTGATAAAATATTAAGTTTTTTAAAGTAAGGTCAAATATCTGCACTCACAAAATGATTACACTAGTTTAGCATAAACACTGGAAGCAGTGAGGGAAAAACTACTTTGCCTGTCTCAAAGTTAAAAAAAAAAATTATGCCTTCCAGCACGTCCTGAGGCTCAGAAACAAGCGTCTTTTGTTCAGTAATTCCATATAAAAACCTAACTGCAAAAGTGCCAAGTTAAAAATTTCAGTTTATATTGATTTTTTTTGAAGCAGGGTATTCTGTGTAGCAGTTACTTGCTCGGGTAAATTACATTTGTTGCAGATGTGAGAGAGACATTTTTATATGGATTTTCTGAAGTCTTTCTGAACCTCTCCAGCTCACGCTTTTCCAACAGAAATACTCTGATGATTCTGCAGCGGTTCTATGTATAAGTAATGGGCGCGAGTAGGAGTACAGAGCACTGCAGTGAATGATTTTGTGGAGTGAAGTGGTCTGGAAGGGGGAGTTATCGGCCTCTGAATGTGAAAAAGGCCAGAGAGATGGTGAGGATCACTATATGTACCTGAACGTCAACATCGATCACAGGCCGAACTGGAAGACAAATCCTGAGTCCTTTCAGTGTGTGCCATAAGATGTTGTGGGTGCTGTGCACTTTGCTGTGGTCTGCTGAGGGAGCACCATTAGAGTTGATCACACCAACAGACTGACTAGACGGATCAGGAAGGCTGGCTCTGTGATACTGAAGCTGTGGTGGAGAGGAGTTCACTGATCAAGCTGTTGTCCATCACGGACCACCTGACCACCCTCTGCACCACCTATTGGGCAGGCAGCGAAGCACCTTCTTTAACAGACTCGTTCAGGCCCACTGCCACAAGGACAGCTCCAGGAATACAATTTATCTGTATTACAATTTTAATGCAATTTATCCTTTTTCAAAATTATGGGATAAACAAATTATTTCTCACTTCTCATTTTTAACCACTCCACTATCTCAGCATCCACCTGCAGCCTCCAGGAGGGATATTTATTCATCACTTCCCAAGTCTATATATAACATCTTAGACAGCAAACTTTAACTGTATTCAGCTGTGGATCAATCTGCAGATCAACCACTTGAAATGCCAGTTGTCAGACTATTTTAACTTTATTGTAACTCTTGGCCAAAAAGCAAATATGTATTTTTTTTTTCCAAATGTCCAACTATTATTTTCAATAGACGGGAAAAATGTCTGTAGATTAACTCCAGACATTGAAAATATAGTGATTGAGAAAGTGCTGAATAAGACAATGACATAGTTCAATTTTTGGAAGTCTCAGGAGAGCAGAACAGCTACAGCACCAAATGAGATGAATGAACCTGTCGTGCAATTAAAAACACAATAGTGCAAAAAACATTATCAGTAATTGAAGCTTCCCCTTTGGATTAGAAGTGTCATCTTAGCATTGTCAGATATGGACAGTATCTGCACACAAGTCACCTTCACTGGCTATACAAAGATAATCTTACAAACATTTTGCTGAGCAATGGTTGTCTGTTTTTTTCTCCTTGCAGCCCACTCAACTGAAACCTTGTGACTCATTTCTAAAAGGCCAAGTCTTTCTGAAAGTGTGATGAGTGTCTCATTTGATTCTGCCTTGAAGGGCTAATCAAAGGTCATGCTTCTGCTTCACACAAATGTGCCGGGATCCCCTTCAGTTTACTGAAAGCCCAGCAGGGAAGAAACACCCCTGCTAAAGGTAACAGTTTTTTCTCAACCTTTTAACCCCATCTGCAACATTAGTAAGATATTTATCTTTGATAACAGCTAATTATCAGCTGAGCGGAGAGAAGTCTGAATGCAACTGGGGCTTTGCCTCAACAAAGCAGAGACTATAAAACCAAATACTATGCGGAGATATTTTAAACATTAAAGGCTGCAAAGGTCCACAAGGTCCGCCTGGAAAGACAGATGACAGAGTGTTTACTGAGAGAGCGCCAGACGCAATGTCAGACATAATGTAACTCAACAACAAGGCCTCTGCTCTGATCTCACTCCTGATGGTGCTGTATGCCATTTTCATTCACCTCATCATATGTGATGTTTACAAAGATCAGACAGACCTACTGAAGCCGACACATTTCACAGGGTCAAGGCCTTTAAGCTCAATAGGGCACTAAGTGCTGCATGCCCTATTTTGCAGCATAAAGATGTCATCACTTCCCATATAATATACTTGAGATTCTTTCCATAAATAGAAGAAAAGTAATCCAAACTAAATCACAATACAGTGAAAATAATGATTTTGGCAGCACGTGAGACAAAAGTGATGAGAATATTCTGGGTATAGGTGTATTTTGTGCACAAATTAAATTTTAAACGTGACGCCGAGTAGTTGGGAATAATGACAAGGGGAATAAGCAACAGAAATTAGAGAATGACACGAAAATAAAATGTATGTTTATGCACCGTATTAGACTTTCAGCTTTTTAATTTACTATTTAAAAATACATGTTTTCCTTGGACTCGACTGCTAATTCTCGCCCCCAGCTGCTTTGAAAACACTTTACAGTGACTGTTTACTTTAATGGTGGGAAGCAGCTGAATTGAAGAAAACACATCCCAAGTAGTGTCAAAAAGCAAAACAAGCAAAACCGCAGGACAAAATACCAAGAAGGTAATAGACGTCGCTCACAATCATCATCATTTTTCAGATTTCCTTTTCCCATTCTCTTTGAATACGTGATAACTTTTCAAAAAATCAGCAAGCCATTTAAAAGATCGTTTGTATCCTGCTGGGATGAGTCACACTGCGTCACACAGCTGTGACTGCGATAATTAGTCTTCATGTAAAAGCTAATTTTCTGACACATTTCTATCATCCAGGCAAACACAGAGAGATTTCAACTGATTAACGATAAGCTGAAGACAAGTGACAATAAAGGGAATGTTTGCTGGTTTAAAAAAACAAGACAGAGGAGTTGTTTTTTTTTTAATTTATAAAGTAAAAAAGTATCTACAGCGTCCTTTTTCTGCAAAAATGCCAGCAGCAACATTATGGTGAAAGCCTTTACAAGTACTAATGGAAATCAACAGGCAAGACCAAATGACCACAGCCTTAGTTTGGGCTTGTAACTCTCTCTCTACATATCCAACCAATCTCACACAAAGAATGTTACTTAAGCTGCTTTAGTTTGCTTTTATCATTTCTGCTTAATCTGCAAGCCACTGTGCAACCCACCTCTTCTATTTCATGCTGTGTCTGAGTTGCTCAGTCTCATATTTATTGTTACTGATGTCTGCTGTAGCCTCCTGGTAGGTTGCCAAACAGGTCCACAACAACAGAGATATAATTACTGCTTCATCTTTTCTTCACCACCAAGCTGATTGTTTGTATCTATTTCATCCAGTCTCTTAGATCCTCTTCTGTGTCACCAGCCCTCTCTATGTCCTCCTTCACTAAATCCACGAACCTCCTCTATGGTCTTCTGCCTGGTAGCTTCACCATCCTTTGTCTGTCCATCCTCTGCACATGCCCAAACCATCTCAGCCTTGCCTCTCTAACTTTGTCTCCAAAATGCATATAAATTATGCATATGGAAATTATTTTCTTTGGCTAAAGTGGTGCTGGCTTCAGAGGAAAAAAATGGGCTTTTGTGCTAGAGTGGTGCCACTAAGCTGATTATTGTTTTTGTCAACCATTTGACCAATTTTGTTGTCTTTGCCTCATAAGAAACAGCCATAAAATGAGCATCGATTTACACGCTGAAATGTTTGGCTGAATGTTCATTGCTCTTATGACAGAGAAATAACAGGCCTCCATTTGGTTCGTTACATAACTCACACCCAAACAAAGCTTACTACAGCATCGCAGCTCGGCTGAATGTGCCAAGGAGAGGTCACAAATTGACTGATTTTGCTAAAACTTTGGCTAATTTTTTACACATAGTAAAATGTAGCAGCTGCTAGTCGATTCCACGCACCTCTCCTGCAGCGATATCACAAAGTTTTGAAGCTCAAGGCAGTGTTAGGCAAACAATATTTGGGACCTTAATCATCTGTCCTAAAGCTATAAATGAGTGAGTCATACCCAAAAATTAGAAGTCCAGCCTGCAGCTGCATAGCTGATGATATGTGAGATTGAGAACTGAAAGATCGAATTTGTTAACATCTTAATGTGTTTTATGTTGGGGGTGGGGGTGGGGGGGGGGGGGGGGGGGGGGGTGGTGATTAGACCCAGCAGAGAACATTTAGCCTGCAGACAGTACTGTCACTATCTTCTTTTCAGTCAAATCCACCTTTTTAACAACTGGCTGTAAGAAAGTTTGTTGCAGAAACTTCAGTGGAGCTATATTAAGATTTATGGGCCCACTTTTACGCAAAGTGTGACCCCTGAAATGAACACGCAGCACCCAGCACATTGAAAATATTAAGGGTGAGTGAATGAACACATTAAAGAGCTACTGTACCAGCGCTGATGCACAGTTTGCCGTGTATGTGTGTGTCAGTGTGTGTTTTCAGCCTTCAAAAATAAGATCCTGCAGAGATAATGATGATGTTTGTATTCCTAGCTGTCTTTAAATCACCATGCTGAATGCCTGGAAGACTCTTATTAAGCTATAATGTGATTATTGCAAATTATAATACACTCTTATCAGCATATGAGCACATTTTGAAAGTGAGCACAAAGAAGGCAATAATGAAAGCGTCAGGCGATAGAGCAGCTGCAGTGCAATGAGAATGAAGGCTGCATAAGGAGAAAAAAAAACAAGATTAAGGCATTTCCTCCTGAGATGCCTTGTGGGCAGTGACTGCAAGAGGCTCTTTATGTGTTTGTGTGAGACATTAGGGGTCATAATTGAGTTGGGCTGAACAAGGCCAATGACCAGGCCCAATGACCAGAGCAAAAAGGTCAGTGGCTCGAGTTTATTGGGTTGGCGTTTGGAAATGCTACCAAACCCTGCAGGCTTTGACCATTGCAACAAATCACTTCCGACAGATAAACCGATCAGCTGCTATTTGTGGATGCATAACATTTACTTAGATGCTCTGAGGTTGTGGGATCAAGCATCAGTGCATCATGAGTTAAGAGACTGTAGCTTATTGCTTAGCGAACCCAGACTCAACACTTCTGCCATGTAATACTTTCAGGTTTTGCCAAACTGTCTCACTGAGACATAGCCTCACCTTTGTGAACTGTTTAACATGATGTAAAATATTCACTTTGAATGACTTTATTTCAATCCAGCGTACAGCAAGGCAAGGTCAGTTAAGCTAAAAGTCAACACATTTCAGTGTCTTTTGTGCTCTGCCAGATAAAAGCTGATGAAAATATGTGCTACAGAAACTAGGAATTGATTTAAACAAGAAGAAAGAAGTGAATAACTGTATCATGTAGTCAGATTAATGTATTGAGTTAGCTGGAAATCGTTTGGATGCTTACGAAACATTGGTTACACACTGTAACCCTAGTTCTTTGACAGATACAGACTGAGCTGTGGGGGCTCAAAACTTATAGCTAAATTCCTCTGAGGTTACAGTTTGAAACCAATGTTTTATTTTACAACAATACTGTCTATGAGCTACTGGGATAAGGGCATAGCTGGAGGTGGTTCTCCCATATAGTGGTAGCCCTCTAAGGAGCCTTGTTTTTCCTTTGCTTAGTTATCCAACTTTTCTCATTGCCTGCGGTATGGTGGTCTTTGTTAGGTGACATGGATGGTAGATTAGGCCAAGAGGAGGCTGGTGCTGGGCCTTGCTATGATGGTGTGGAGTAGTGTTGGGCTGCCAGATGACGGTGCTGTAACAGGCAAATAGTAATAAGATACACCAGGACAGGATATTGGAGGGTTTCTTCTTAAAATGACCACCTTTGGGTTTTTCATGCTGAGATATAACTGTCTTTGAGAGAGCCGAGCTCCTCAAGCCTTCTGTGCTTCATCAACACTGGTGGGGTGATAAAAGCATATCATCAGTGAAAACAGGATTTTTAATCCTTATATTATTTTTTCAAAACTGATTTTATTTGTTATTTTCTGCTGCTCCACTTCTTAATCCATCCACTTATGCAAAGTCAAGTCATGGTGGCTTCAGGCTATGCAGGGTATTCCAGACATCCTTTTCCCGCAGCAAAGCTTTTCTCTTCCTCCTGTGGGATCCCGAGGCGCTCCCAGGCCAGACAAGATCATGTCTTTAGCTAGAGATCTGTAGAGATACTGTAAGTTTTTAACCATCGTTTCCTCCCAGTTGGACAGACTTTCCTGCCAGAGGGAAGCATCCTAATCAGATGTCTGAAACACATTAACTTTCTCCAAGCTCTCACCACATGTCTACACTCTTCACTTCTATCTATTCCTCCACTGCTAAATATTCCATTTTGTTCACCAGAAATATATTAACCTTGTCTGTCAACCTTGACAATGATTTTGACAAAGAAAGGAGAAACTCCAGTGAGGTTCATCACTAAGAACACCAGCTTTTCACACATAGTCATTTGATTCGTGCTTATGAGAAAAATATTGATCAACGCAGCTTCAAGTTACACAGTTCTGCTACAGATTCATTAAGGTGTTGCATTGGGGCTTTTTTTTACCCCTATGATGTAGAAAACTTCCTAATCAATGTTTGCAATAATCCACCGACTTTTCCAGCCACATTAGCCACTGCAGACAGCGGACTCTTTAAGGCTTTATGTTCCTGAAGAATCATCATTGCACAATAATTTGTTGTTTGGCCTTTAAGTGCTGTCATATGAACATGATAGCTTCGCATGGTTTCTGCGTGATTTATTACATTTAGGTTTTATGTGTCCTATGAAAACAGCATCCTATGAAAAATGACCTTACATTAATAAATAAACAGACAGAGTTGTTTGAATTTGTTTTCTGACAAGTATAAGAATAGCGACGCAAGTTAGACTAATTACTTATTCAGTAGATGTAATTTAGTTAGAGACGGAGAACCAGATTTCAGATAAATGAACAGGCACAAGGAACACAGCTGAATGATCCTGGATTTTAATACATAGCCTTTGTTTGCTTTTAACACACTGTAGCCCATGTAAATCTGAAAACAGTGGCGTTTACAGTTATTGCAAATATGTTGGAGTGAAGACCACATTAATTTACCTCCTGGGCACAGACATCGGTCCTAGTAAAAAGAAAGTAAACCCTCTTTCAGTTCTAAAGCTTTAAGTAACAAAACATAATAAAAAATATGTGGTCCTCTGATGCTTCATAGGGATTAAGAGCTTAAGTGCAAGTCAGGTGCTATCAAATAGACTTGATCATCAGTATGAGCACTTCTATAGTTCTACTCCATTCCATTTTCTGTTTAGTTTTAATGATATAGCCTTTTTATCCTCCTTAAAACAAACAGGGTTTTTTTGCTTGCTAGGCAAATGTGTAAACCACTACACTACAGAGCCACTACATTTTAAACTGGCTGTATGTGTAAAAATGGATGCTTTAGGCCAGACCTGCCTTCTGACTAATGGTTTTGAGTCAGTGAACTGTAGTGAACTACAGGGTATTGAAATATTTCCTGACGTTTTGAAGTTGAAAAGTAAATTTGATGAATTCCTGTGTCAAGTTTTCAGTCTAGTCTTAAGTGCCACTCAAGATTTGACAGCAAGTCCTAAGTTGAGTCTCAAGTCTAGCATAAAAGATGACTTTCAGGGCATGTCAAACAAGTCTAAAGATCTAAAAGTCTAAAATACGCATTCTTTTAACACCAGAATGTCATTTGGGCATTTTGCTCTTTTTTTTTTTTTTTAAACAGACATTTTGAAACCTTTTGGCTTGACGAAGGGTTTAAATTGTGGAATAAATGAGGGATACAGATTCTCAGGACAAAGAACTTTATTCTTGCTTCATTTTATTCTAGATGGCTCCAACTTCTGTAATTCCAAAACTACTTCACTGTTCACCTGGCCTCTGTACAACAACACATAAAAGAGCACTAAAGCCTTGCAGCCTACTTATTCACCTTTTATATGATTTGTAAGTAAGACTATTTCATGTTTTGAACTATGTTTTTGTTCTTTACTTGCTCCCAGGAACATTTAACACCATCATGGTGTTAAATGTTCCCGGGAGGCCATAGGAATAGTTGCTTAGAACAGTATCTAAGCAACGCATTAAGTTAATGGGAAAACAATTCTATTTAGATCTACCCGTGGCTTAATGTTGAAGCAGTGATATAGATACGCCCAGCTGAACATTTTCTTCCAGCTTTCCTTCCAGGTTTTGGCTGCTGCAAATGTGTTGCTTTTAGCCCGTTTTAAATGTCTGCTTCCTAACTTGCCCACGTGTGTGATTAAGCATCCAGTGCCAGCACAGCCCTTTTTTATATGAACTCATTGCTAGACTCAGAAAATCAGGGTGGAGTTACCAAGGTTTAAACCACTGTGGTGTGAAAGTCAAGAGTTTAAAAGCACATGAAGTCATGTAAGGCATTCATGGCCTCATGTGGTGTAAATACTAGTTTTGATTTTCCTCAGGTCAAGACCTACACATAATATTGCAAGGGAAATCTTTAGGTAGATGAGTCTCAAGTAATTTAATCCCCACAAATCCTCCTTTTTTATGACTTAAGTGAGTCCCAGGTCTCTAGCTCTTGCAGACAGATGGTAGTCCTGAATTAGGCCTGTGGTGTATGTCGCTGTTGGTAGGCACAGTGGGAGAGATTAAAACTGCTTTTCCTTCTTTGAAAGCAGGCCCTGCAATTACAAGCTGTCTGTGGATTTGCATAGTTCATTAAACTGCTGCCAGTAGTTTCTCAATGGCATTAACATTAATGTATTTATATCAATATTTGTCCACAGAGGCAGTCCATTATGCTTTATGAATTTAACAGCTCTCTCCATTTAAATTTATTAAGGTAAATGAGTTTTCATGAAACACTTCACTGCACCATATGGTTCCGTTCCAGTTCAGTGACATTAATGTCCAGGGTGCAAGCAAGTCTGTGACAAGTGGCTGTTAATCATTTTTCACTAAGAGTTGGTGGATACGATACGACTACCTTAAAAATACGTGGAGCGGGAACAATCTCCATTGATAATCTCTCTGTACGGGAGCTTTTAATTTGAAATTTGTAAAGGCTGTTGTCAGTTTAGATTGAGAATAATGGGCAACTTTCTCTCCCAGAGCTCCTGCAATGCCAAGCAGCTCACAGATCCTTTCCTGGATAGATGTTTTGACTGGAGACAATGAGTGTATGCTCCCGCACTGGACCTGTGGCTCAGTCCATGCATACACTGCATTTCAGGCACAAATGAAGTGAGAAAATTTGGCATCCATCACAGAGTTTTAGAGCGTTGCCACTTTCAAACTCAAATTAATCAATATCTGGTCTTGGTAAGACAGTTTCTTAAAATTAAACTTTTAATAACCTTACCTTTGCTGACTACATTACATCCTGTCAATTTGTTTGACACACCAGAGAAGAACGGACAGACAGCTTTGAGCTGATAGGAAAAGATCCGTAACTCAAAAAACCACTTGTTAAATTTTCTGACCATAGCCATCTGATTGTGACCACAGTGTACCCATCTACTGCTAGCTACTTCCAGCAGGATAACACACCATGTCACAAAGCTCAAATCATCTCAAACTGGTTCTTGAACATGACAATGAGTTCCCTTTGGAAATGTGATAGAATGGGAAAGTCACATCATGGATGTGCAGCTGACAAATCTGCAGCAACTGTGTGATGCTATCATGTCAACATGGACAAAAATCTCTGAGGAATGTTTCCAGCACCTTGTTGAATCTGTGCAATGAAGAATGAAGGCAGTTCTGACAGCAAACATGAGGTCAACAGTACTGGCAATGTGTGACTGTATATTACTTATGTTACATTAGATTACTGTGTTATGCTAGCTTTCAGGACAATAACTTACCTAACTATCATTAGTTAAAAAAAATCAACCTTTGGAACAGCTTACTGGATCCCGTGTTTAAATGTGAACACCACATCAGATATTATGTAAACCAACACAACCACCTTCACTATGGATTTCTCACAGGTGTTCTTTATATGCCGATATCCTCTGTGCAACAAAGGGACAAATATCTGCTGCAAGCAAAGGATTTTCATGGTATAGCTACCTCGCACAGTAGAAAGTGGAAATACACTCACACACACCAAGAAATATATGATGTTCTGAGCACCTCTGCTACACCCAGCAGAACGTGCAGCACCATATTAAATCATATGATGCAACTAACATGATGAGGTCACACGGGCAGTCTCCATTATCGTCCATGATGTTGGTCTTTGGCTGATACTCCTGCATCAGATCAATAAAGGCACCTTTTCAGTATTTTTTTTTTTCAATTTTTTAATGACTGACTTCAAATCTGGGCAAAGACTACTAAGGGTTTTTATTTGGAGAAGCTTTTTTTAAGTCAAATTTGCACATTGAGGAGCGTTTCGTAATCACCTCACATTACTGAAACTGTCCATCAATGCAGTGTATATTAATTTGTACACATGCATGTTCACTTTTTCTGCACATAAAGCTGGACATTTATGCTCTATGTATTATCAATGAAATACTTCTCTGTTTACTTATGTTTTACTTTTCCCGTTTGCCCAGCAATTATCAAAACATCTCGTCTTTCTTGCTGTAATAAATGAGTAAAAATTAGAGCTACAGAGTGTCTGCAAGCTGCACCCTTAGTGTTACTGACTTAGCTTTCAAGCCTAAGTCTTCAGTGTTAACAGAAAAAAAACATTTCCAGCATGATAATAAAAAAGTTAGATATGTATAGCTAGTTTGTAATAACATGTTAATACAACTGAATGAAGCAAACACTTCAATGGTATATTTTTATATAATATGGTACCCAACAGGTTTACAGCTGTACATGGACGGAGAGCCATGAGATCTACTGTTGTTCTAGAAAAAGAAAAAACACATCAAAGCAGTGTTAACACAAATAATTTACAAGAAAAATAGTATCACATGAAAAAAAGTAGTTCCTTAGGAAGCAGATGCCGTCCTTGAACCCTTTCCGTAAATGTTTACTGTACAGAAACACCTTCACATTTTATGATAGTCCACCCAAATAGAAAGAAAATATATTTACAGCTAATCAAAACAGTGGTATGTGAATAGCACATGAAACAAAAAACAATACTGGCTCTACCAAGATGAGTAGCGCTACAAATACAAGCCATTTTCAATACTGCAGTAAAATGCCAATATCCACACACAGACACACAGTATGGAATAACAAAAATGCTAATAGCTTCAGGGATGTGATTAGAAAAAAAAATGTAGAATATAATTTTGACAAAAACAGCCACTGATTTAAAAAAAAACAGTTCTTCTTAGCTTTGCATTATTTATGAAGACCTTCCCAAATTAAATCCAATTCTATATGAACTGGGAAGCAGGAGGGAAAATGTATGGCAGCAACTGATCTTTTTCCCATTAGTTAGAGCCAGGCTAACAAGAGTCACCACGGATAGAGTGGAAGTGTTATGCAGAACCATTACTTGTGCTACTTTTACACAAAAACTCTTTTTTTTTTACACATCAAGCTACTCTGAATTTTGCATCACCGAGTAAGACTGGATGGAAAGTTTCCCTAAATTTGAAATGCAGAAAGAGTTATGTGCAACTACATATGGAATTACAGATTACTGAGGAATAAATGAGTGTGAACTTGTGAGAATAAACACCGTTTCCGCTTCCTTTCCTGCCAACACCCTACCTTTTTTTACCCACACAAGGACAAAAACAGCACACAATTAGTGGTGGCTCGAGTGAGCTGTGAAGTGCCTTTGCTCTGGGGTATTACTGAGGCCTCTGACTCAGCCCAGGGTTTGCTCATCCTCCTTCTAGACAGCCTGAAGCTCGAGGAGCAACGTAATGCCATTTAACGAGAAATTGTTGTGAAATCTCATGACAAAGAGCCAAACCTTTCTAAAGCCAGCTCCATATTCCAGCTCCTTTGTGATTACAGTCTCGATCTAACAAAGTAGACATTGGACAGAATACATTTTTCTGGGATTCTGGGTTTTGTAAACTGGCTGAGGTTGCTTTCAAAAGATGGAACAGAATAGAGAAGGAATCCCACAGTAAGGCCCTCAGAGCCATGTTTCTTGCTAACTTTATAGTCTGATGTTGTAGTTCTGCTGTTGTGAAAAAAAATCCTGCTGAGATCAACGTTTCAGTGAAGGAAAAGTCAATGTGGCGTCCCCTTTCTTCTCAGCTCCAGAGTGTGCAGGCCCTCCTGCCGACCCAGAGCGTGCAACGTGCCGACTTTGTGGGCCATCTCTGTGGCAGTGATGTCAATCTGGGCGTACTTGGTGGAGCTCTTTCCTGTCAAGACACAAAAGTGGGACTTCTTTTAACTTGATCAGTCTACCATTTAATTATTCATCAGTGTTGGGCTGCACACAAAACTAGCTGCATGTGGTTACAGACAGAGCAGAAACTATTAGATGATTAATCTGACAATGGAAATTTTGAAATGTAGGTAACAGCTTGTCATTTTAGAAATATTCCAACGAGTGTATCAGTATCATGTTTACCTCACTCACAGAAGCTTTTCAGGTGCTTCTGCTAACTTTCTGTCCTCTTCTGCTATTTTATCTTGTGGTGTGCCCCAAGGTTCAGTTTTGGGGCCTGTCTTCTTTGAAGACATCTCATATCATTGTTATGCGATGATACTCAGTTGTACATGTCATTCAATGTTATCAAATTATTTGTATTATAAATAACAAGATGGCAGACAATTGTGTATTTTGTCTCACTTTATTGTTATTATTGTAATTTGTTATTACTTTCACTGCCCAAAATATCTCTGGATTGCATCCTTGGATAGCCCAGAATGCTGCCCTAAGGTTTCTCACCAGTTCCTCTGAAAGGTCCCATGTTACACTGATTCTGCCCTCTTTAAACTGACTCACCACAAAGTTTAAAGTTCAACTTCAGATTCTGATTGTCACTTTCCGAGCTCTTTGTGGTGCCTCCCTTCCCTATATATGTGAACTTCTACATCCATACGCAGCTGCTAGGTCTCTGATGTCAGTTGATGCTTTCTGGTTGTACCTCAGTCCAAGTCAAGAACAAAAGGAGGTTTTCGCTGCCATGTTGTGGAACTCACTTCCACTAGACTAAAGATCTGTTGACACTGCTGATACCTTTAAAAGGAAGGTGAAGACCCACCTGTGCAAACGTGCTTTTATTTGGTTTTATCCTTTTATAATTCTCTCATGTATGACACTGTGAAGCACTTCATACTATTCTTGAAAAGCACAATATAAAAAAACTTTACTTTCTTATATCAGTGCTGTGAAAAAAACATTTCCCACCTTCTTTATTTATTAGCTTTTTTGCCTTTTTCTCTCACTTAAATGTTACAAATCATCAATCAAATTTTAATATTAGACAAAAAACTTGAGTAAATATAAAATGTAGTTTTAAATGATGATTTCATTTATAATATTATGATTCTTTCACTCCTACCAGTAGCAACTGATTAGCCTAGCTAAGTTGGAGATAAGGAGCTAGCCTAAGGCTGTGGTTCTCCTTCATGAGCCATCAATCATATCCAAGTATACAAGTTCACTTTCCTGAAATAAATGGCTGCAAGGTGGCATCAGCAAAGTTGTTTATGCATTTTACTCTATATTCTTTCTTTTGTTTCCCTTTGGTTCACACATTTGCAGATGTCTCTGGGCATTTTTCATTAAATCCCGACATTCTTTTGTCAACAAGATTATGGAAATGAATTGTTAGGGGATTTAATCATTTGTTGAACTTGAATCATTAATTGTGGAAGTGACAAAAAACACTCATGAATCATCTTAAAACATTAATATATATATACAGACTTTGACAGTTTCACAAACGTCCAAAGAAAACATGACATCAGAGTTCAGAGTCAAGTGGATCTCTGCCCTCGCTGCCAGTCTGCCTGCTTCAAGAATGAGACAGAGCATCACAACACAAACCATATGCAAATGATTTAGCTGAAGCTTTTAACATTCTCCTCATGCACTGTCTTCCATATGCACATTACCATAATTTGTACCTTTCCTTGTATGAAAATCATATAAGCAAAATGTCAGGGTTTAAACCCACAAAATCAGTCCTCGTGTGCACTAATATGTGTCTCCTGTTAGAGTCCTGTCGCCTTACAGTGTCAGAATTGAGGACGTCAAAACCGGCTCCTCGCGACACATAAATAGTCCCTGGAGGAGGGTCCCATTAGGGCCACTGAGTTTACAGCTGTGATCTGAATGCCCTGCGACCCCCTTTCAGCGGCGAAATAGGACACTCCTTCTCCCAGGTGACAGATTAATGAGGCTGCATGCCGGGGTATAAACTGTATTGCTGACATTAGACATTAACCTCACTCATGTCAGAGCTCGAGCCGCGCGGTTTGTACTCCCAAGGGCAGTGACACTAACGGCCAACTTGTCTGTCAATTACGGCTCCAATGACAAGGACTCAGCTGTCTTTTACCAAGATGAGAGGAAATCATCTCAATTGTTTGCGAGCTATTCCAGTAACTCTGAGCAGGTCGAATAGAATTACACATAAACATGTAACTACAATGGCTTTCATCCTTGCGTAACGCTGATACACCAGCTTACTGTAAGTTGGCTCTTTTGCATCTGTCGGCTGCGCAGAACACTTTTGCACAGTGAGCACAAATAAAAACGCCTCATACACTATGAGTATCAGGGCATTACTGAGGTCATTTTGTTGCTTAAATCAAGAAGCAGGCGGTTTTGAAATTCAACATTTTGCATTTTGGACAGTCCCTGGAAAATCTCACAAATATACAAAGACAATCTGAATCTGAATAAAAACAAACAACGATTTTACAGCTTCCTCTCTAAAAACGGAGAACATGGTTCATCAGACCTTGATAACTTTAAAAGTTTGTCCACAGCTTCTTTTACTTCCCCTCATGCCAACATGTGCTCGTTCATAGAGGGTCTTTGGATTGTTGGATTTCTGTCTATAATGACATTTGATGAGCTTTAAATGAACATGGTTTTGAATTTGCTCTGCATAAATAAAATGGATACAGACTGCAGGACGTTCTGGCCATCAGTATGGGCACTCTGACCACCCGGTCTGTGGCTACACAGCAATGTGTCCTATGACAAGCTTTATCACAGCCAGCTTTCACACTGTCAGCAATCCATGGTGCTAACAGGCACTAAAGACAAACTATAGCTTAGGTTAGTAAGGAAGTTTTACAGGAAATTGGTGCTAAATGAAAACACTGGAAAAATGTTCTGGTGCTATAACATGTAGCCAGTAAAAGAAGTGCATTCATCCTGAGGTGGACATAAAAATCCAGGATTAGCAGAGTCATTAGGATTCATCTTTTGTGGGTCATGAATGTGATTACAACATTTCTTGGCAGTTTGTTCAAAGTTTAATGGAAGACGTGCACTGCAGACCGACTGAAAATAACTACACAAGCCTGAGAATTTGTTTCAGTTTGTAATATTTGACAGTTTAACAGCTGGTCTTGAAGACATTTCCTTGTGCCAAGAAGGACAACAGCTCACTTCAATACCCAGCATATTAAAATTCAAAGATTTATTAATCAGACAAACCTTTTTTGTTCTATACTTAAGCTTATCACGATGAAGCAGACGCTCACAGCATCATGTGGTGGTTGCAGTGAATTGCAACCGTCTCTTCTTAGATCAGTTCTCTTTAAACCTGCTTTCAATAAGCAATTCTGCACCACCAATCAAAAAGCTCTCTATAGATTAATGCTCGTATTGAACAAATAAAACGCAGTCTTGGTGACATCCTTTAAACTATCATCTTGTAACATGACAATTTTCCAAGTGTCCACCCTGACTGTTCCTCACAGTTGCCGTTTGCAGTTATATGTATAAATCGAAAGCAGAACATTCATTCCTCAGACACCAACTATCTGGCATTTACCTCCTTTACTAACCAGAAGATATTCATGCCTCCTTACTCTGAGCTGGCAGATGTGTGGCAGCCGCTTTAGTGCCATGCACAGGATCCTGCAGCTCCAGCTCCATGTAGTTGAGCTGCTTCTTGGACGTGGGGCTAACAGGAATATTCACATACGTCACACCTTCGCCGCGAGGTCTTTCAGCCAGCGGAGCCTCTGGGGGGAACACAAACACGGCCCCTGAAAATGCGAGAGTAAATTAAGCTCGGACGGTGTTAGGTTCGTTTCTGTCATGCTTTTTCTTTTTTTAACGTGTGAACACTTGTTTTTAACAAAAATCCCCCACAGAAACTAAAAATAACAAGCAATTTGTCCTGTTGATAATATGCTATGTTTTTTTGCACCTCCAAGCCTTCACTGTCAACCAAACTCTATTAAAAACATAAAAGAACAATAACACCTGGGTTCAGCACAATAAACACACACTACACATATGTCTAGATTCACTTGTGTTTTCTAGGCAATTTCTGTTTCTTATTATGAAAAATGCTGCTCGAGTGCAACAGCTCATTTTTAGGAGATTTCCCGTCGTGAGGATTCCCGTGGCATAGAGAGACAAGACAAGTACCAATCAAGTCTTTCTCAGAACTGATAATAATTAAAAGATTAAATTGAACCAGACTTACACTTTGACACTTCTTTGAAACTGGATTTGTTTTTGTCATTATAACCTTAATCAAAAGCTAAACTTACCCTCCAGTCTGAGCAGCTCTCCAGGCTGCAGCCCAGTGTTAATTAGATTTATTCAAATACAGACGTCCACAACACAAGTATCAATACTGTTTCCAGCAGTAAAAACAACGGTAGCTTTAATGGGATCGACAGTCGCACAGGAACACAGTGTTTCACAATGAATTGCTTCTCTCCCCGCCCCAGAGACTAATTATGTGAAATTAGCTGATATGCCCCAGAGATAATTTATGGCATACACATTACGTCCTCGAAGCACAAAATGCTTTGAGGAAGTAAAACTCAATTGTTCTTTTAATTCCATCATCAAGCTGTTTTGTCATGCGGCTGTATAGTGCATGAACGTGTCCAGATCAAATATCTGAGGGTTTATGGAGCAAAATCTCATTTTTCTATTAGCAAAAGTTCATTAAAACTTGAATAGGAACACCCAAACCTCTTTGATTTGCCTGTCAAACACACATTATTGCCAGATTTTTTGCCTACAGTGCATTGCACATCTAATTAATTGTGCCTGAAAAATGGTTTCAAATCACAAGAAACAGCTCACAGCTTTATCTTCATAAACCTTAAAGCTGAGAAAGACAGAGATTTGCAGTCAAGTTTTCTGCTGGCTGCAGAAATGATTAGTTCAGTATCTCAGTGATGCAGCTTCAGAACAACCACTACATAAAATATGTGCATATTTCAGCTCTGTGACACGCATCACACCATAATTCTTTTATTTATTTATTTTTGTGGTGCCTGGGTATGCATTACTGCAGTGATAGCTGCAACCTTCAAAACCAGAGTACAGTACGCTCAAGGATATCTTGAAATTAGCATAACTTGAATACTGCTCTGTGAATAGAGACCAGTGAAAATCACTTCTCCTGAACGGTGATATAAACGTTTGCTGTCACTTTACTTTTGTGCAAATGAAAGTCAAGAAAGCCAAATGAACCTACATGCTTTGTGGTTTTACTACAACAAGTACTGCAGTACTGTTCATGGGAATCATCTAACCCGGTTGATGGGCTTACATCGACAGGTACAAAAAGTTGGCTACTAATACAAAGTGGATGAGCCATGGCGGACACACACGATCAGAGTTTCAATGTATAAATGCCTGTTTTTCTTCTTTTTAACATATTTGCCCATTTGAATTTGTTGGGACAGGGGCATGATTATCAGCATGGTGTCTGGATACTAAGGGAAAGAATTACTGTAATGTTGAAATAGAAACGTTTTCACAGGCTCACCTAAAATAGGATCTCATCTATGCTTTCTTTGTCAAATTCATAATGCACCAAATCCGATCTACAGGTGAAAGGTCTGGACTTTGGATACGTCCAATTTTCAGACACCTTTGCTTTTTCCAAGATGTTTTCTTGTAAACATGCAGAATGTTGTTCTGCATCGCAGGCAAGACTTTTCCCCGATAATCAAATCATCTGGATGGCAGCATATGTTGCTCCAAAAGCTCTGTATATTTTTCAACATATTGTTAGTGGTGCCTCCAAACATGTTACTCATGCTATGTGCACTAATGACCCTTTATACCATCACAGATGCTGGCTTTTTAACTGTGTGCTGACAGCAAGCCAGATGTTGCCTCTCCTCTTTAGCGGTCCATAACTTAAAAAAAGAAAAGGAAAAAAAAAAATCGCATTTTGAGACCCGAGGACTGTTTTCCAGCTGAACTCAGAGCGTGGAAGGAAGAACTCTGATCTATCCTCAATCACAGAGCACGAGGGGTCACTGAATGTTTGATGAGCATGCAAGTGATGCAAGTCGTACACTATGGCAATGCAGTGACCACATTACAAGAGTGCCAACTCACATGTTTGCACTCAATGATTATCATAAACACATCATAAACTCCAGTCCTTGTAGCTGTAGCTGCAATTCAAGTCCTTAAGAAACCCAACATAGTGCTGACACAGGACCTGAGAGATGCATCTGGTCCTTCAGGTTATCCATCGACTGTTCACTGAAGCTTCATCAGAAATGGTTTAACTGGAAGTGCTGCTGTCAAGAAGCCACTCTTAAGGAAGGGAAACAGGGAGAAAAGGCTGAAGTATCCCAATTATGCAACAACAGTGAGTATCTGTTGTGTGTGAGTAAAAGAAGTGACCGCTCAAGACTTTTGCAGAGTATGGTATCTTTTAGAAGAGTAACATTCACCTTGCCACTGGAGTTCCAGAAAGCTGCATAATCAATGCCAAGCTCCTTTGGTGATTCAAGATCTTACTATGACAAACAACTACATTTGCTTTAACCATTAATTTATTACTTTTGTGTATTGTCAGACAGTTGGAGTTGGACTGACAAATAAAATTTTGCATGTATGTATAAAAATATTATATAAACCATAGATATACACAAAGTTGTTTGTTCATTAGGGATGGGAATTGATTGATTTAGCGATTCTAATTCCATGACCAATTTTTATTGGGTTCTCAAGCCCCCCCCCCCCAAGTTGTGGAGGCCTGTCTCAAACCAACACACTGTCTTCCGGTGGCTGATGCCCTCAGCCATTGGTGTATTGGTGGATGTTCGGGGCTGGGCACTCAGGTATGTACCCGGCTCACTCCCGGCTACTTGAGGTGGGGTCCCAGAGGCCTTTGGACCTTGGGCCTCTGGGACCGGGGCTCAGTATGCTCTGGCGCGACTTGCTGCCAGCAAGGCATGCAGTCTCATTACTGCTTTCAAAAAAAAAAAAAGTCAGCAGCATAATGCTGTTGTTTCTGTCCTGGATGCAGTTTTCTACTTTGCACACGAAGACCATTTATTTCATCTTTGTTCATAGACTGTGTCGCCATTTCCCTCGTCTAACACGAGAACTGAAATCAGCTGATCGTTGCAAGAGTGCAAGAAACGATAAGTGGGATCGATGGGCAGCCAGACTAACAATCCCAAGGAATTGGATTACTGGGAACAGGAACCGGTTCACGATTCCCATCCCTATTGTTCATGAATATCTTCTTTATCTGCTGATTTTTGATTGATCAAATGATTAACTAATTATTTTAAACTATAGTTTTATAGTGTCACTATATTTTCAGCACTATTAAAAAATATGAAAAAACACACCAAGTCTCGTATTCATTGTGTACAAAGTGAAGTCCAAACAGTAAATCATTTATAATTTCTTTGAAATTATTTTGTGGAAAAACAATATCTGCTTTTATATTAATATCTGACCCCCAAAAAAGAGTGAATTGTTGAAAAATGCACCAATGCAAACGCATTTTTCCCTGATTTACCCTCAAGGATCATAGTTGAGCTACAATACACAAACAGAGCCTGTGTTATCTTTTTCAAGGATAATGTCAACAAAAAATGTTTCATCATTAACTAAAAAGAAAAAAAAAAAGAATTCAAAAAGCCCAGACCCTTACAGACGTAGCAAAACAACAACGCACTATGTTCCTAACAATGCAAACACTGCTGATCTGAGCCTGTGAACATTTATTTACCTTTCTTTGAGTCAGTTGATGTGTGTGCATTGATGTTTAAAGATTAAAGAGTAGATCTGGATCACAGAAAAGATTTTTTTTTATCTTCTGTCATTATTAGTCAATCAAAGCAACACAAAGCAGCTTGGTTGAGGGCATTTCACAACTACAAACAGAAACACTAATCACAGTGCGGACTCTGTAGTAGAATGTCTATGTAACCATCTTATAGTAAATAAAACAATGGATTCCTACAGTATTATATATGCGCCACCGTGGATTCATATTTCTCTTGTTGCAATTACCCTGTCACAGATAGTGCTTTAACTTTAGCATACGGATAGTATAGAAGGCAACATTTGGGAAAGAAAAGATTTCACCTGCTATTGACTCTTCCTAAATGGCAGTAGGCAGTGGCCATTACCCGCAGCTCAGAAGCATCAACCCCAGGAGACACTCTTACAATCAGTGAGAAGCCATTAGACGCCAGCAAAGTCTCAGTGGGTACAGCCTTTGGCAAAGTCTAACCTAATTGATCAGACACCAACCAGCCCTTGCAGAAGAGTGTGGTGCTTTATAATGGCTTCCATTACAACAGTGGATTTGCCCACAGCTCTAAGCCCGGGGGACGTCTCGATAATACACTTTGCAAAACCTCCAGGGGAGATGTTAGAGGCAATACCTGACAGAGTTTAGTGACCCCCAGCTTAAAAAGTCAAGTGCTTTTGGATGGAAAACACAGTTCAGATAATAACTGTGTATTCAGGGTGAGTGGGTTTTGCACCTTTCCCACATTATTGTTGCAGAAGGACACTAAGCTGTGGTATGTACATGAAAAGGATTACAAAGACCTGTAAACCTCCCACAATGTACAATTTATGGCAACGTATGCATGTGGAAACCTTTGGGAATGGGAAAGCAAAATGCCCTAGTGTAGGTGTTTGTTTTTCTTTGATTATAACACCTTACCATTTCTCTCCCTCTCCAGTTTCAGCTTTAAATGAGACCTTCACCAGGACAACAACATCCACTTTTTGATGTGATAAACTTATATAAAAATTTGAAGAGGCGGGTGTGTGAAATTAAAATAGAGTTTTTGAGAGCAAGACTACATCACAGATGTGCACGAGCCACAAAGACGGTCCTACCGAAATCCTATTTATCATAGTGGAGTCTATGTGGTCTTTAGTAAAGGCTGATTTTTAGAAATCAAAACTTATATTCAGCCCCTTGGAGGGCACCAAAGCAAAGATGGCGTCTTTTTCCAATCCTAAAGAAATTATTTAGATCTTCACCAAAAATTATAGTTTCATGAAACTTGAAGTTTTTGCGTAATCTTGAAAACATGTCAAAGAATATTATTTGAATAATACACAGTTTCATAGATGACATACGGTTTAGATCTTGCAAAGGTTCAGTTGGAAAACCATCATCTTTCGATAATGTCTGCGCTGTATCAAGCGTAAAGCACGGAGGTGGAGGGATGATGATTTTTGCTTGTTTGATAGTCATGGGACCTGATTATGAACTCCTCTGTGTAATAAAGTATTCCAGTGAAGCAATTTGTCTGACAGCCAAAGCGTGTCTCGAACTGACTCAAACAACTGGGCAATGAGCCCGAGGACAGCAACAAACCTACAACAGCACGGCTGAAAAGGAAAAGAATCAAGGTGTAGCAATGGGTCCAAGTCCAGACCTGAACCCAACTGAAATACTGTGATAGGTACATAAGAAGCTGTGCTTAAACAAATGCCCGGAAACCTCAATGAATTGAAGCAACGTTATAAAGAAGAGAGGGCCAAAATTCCTCCACAATGATGTGAGAGACTGATGAAGTCACACATGAAATGTTTAATTCAAGTAATTCAAGGGTTCAAACTAACTGCTTACTTTGGTGTCACGCCGTTGGCAGGTTTTTGATTACGATGCCTCTTCCACTGAACTTGGAAAGAAGCTCCTGCCTGTGAGCTTAAAGCTTTAGCATAAAATGGTGCATTTGTATTAATTCCCACCTGAGACTTGGTGGTAGTCATTTTAATAGCAATGGGATACTCTCTTCATGTCAGCACCAGTGTGAGTATTTCGGTGGAAAACAAAGAGTAGGAGATCAGTTCAATAAACAGTGAAATTTAAGTAATTAAAGACAACATAATAGGTATGGGCTGGTTCTACAAATATCATTTCAGAAATGGATTAGCAGTGTTTAGCCTAAACTGTCCTTAGGTGCCTTTCAACAATGTGAGAAAATTCTTCATTTTAGGCACACTGGCCTCTTAAAGCCTCCTGCACACTGCACAATTTCATCACGCCCCATATAAAAGTTAATACTTAAAGAAACTGTTGAAAATCTTTGGTCATCAATCTGAAACATTGGTCCACGTTTATACTGTGAGACTAAATGAACCTCCTCGTGCAGCTGTGCCACGCTTCTCCAAGCGAACCATTTAGTGTGTCACATGTACTGACCAACACAGCAGCATCTAAAGTGCCACGGGCAAAGCCAGTGTTTGTTTAGCTGCAATCTGATACAGTGATGCACTCATGATGCAAGCATGTGTGTGTCCACTTGCATTTTTCATCACATAGTGCTATGATTTATTGCAAAGTCTGGAATGCCTCAAACCTGATATTTTATTTATTTGACCTGGGTGCATTGCTTTAATATGAAAAGTTCTTAAATCATATGACAGCTTTTCTGTAGCTTATCTTCCACTGAGCCCACATACCTTAGCCGCTGGACTTAGCCACATCCTGTCTCCCCCCCATCATCCATTAAGTGTCTGCTGAAGCGGGATGATGGGAAAGATGACGAGGGAGTCGTGAGTCGTTGTGTGTAGGTACGTGAAAATGACTGATGGGTTTGGTGCCACACTGCGACAGCTGCTGGGACTTTGTAGAGCAGGTGTGTGTTTGACTGAGGGCATGTTTCTGGGTGTGGGATGCTTAAGTGGCCAAACGTCCCCTGACAACTGTCCTCTCGCCTCATATCAGGGGAGGCAGCCCGTCACACATCACTGCACTCTCTCGTTACACATCTGTGAGTTTTCTCAGCACACAAAGGGCCTTTACATAAGTTTATGGCTTTGTATAAAATGCCAATGAAGAAATAATTTAAAAAAAATAGCAAAGACTGTGACTCATGCCGTTGTCTGTTTTACATGCGATTTATCTGTCTAACCATAGACGGGGTAAATTAATGCCATTTTAAATTATACCTCTGTTTAGCCCTAATTTGTCCCTTTGTGTATTTATTCCCACATTGGAAAGAAACAAAAGGACACAATGATGTGCAAAAAAAAGGAAAAAAAAAAAAACAGCCAAACGCTGAAATTAATCTCGGGTAAACATTAATTTAATATTAATTTGTTGTTTGGACCTCGAGCTTTCCGGTTCCTTTTAAACGAATAAAAAGTGTAGCACTTGCACAGCATTTCTTTAATTAGTATCAACTTAACAGAAAGGAAACTGCTTTTGAAAGTTTTACAAATTTCTTAGAACTTTTTCTTTTAAAAGCAGTTCATTAGTAAAATGTGTGCTAAAAACTCAGCAGTTTAACTCTTAAAAGTTCAAAGAGTGAATACTCTCTCAAATCCTTCTACTACTTTACATTATCTACAAGAGAAGTGTGTCTAAAGTTTTGCCACACAGTAGCCATCTTATTTATTTGTGCAGTTATTTTTACACCCCTATCTGAATAAATAGGAGGTTCTGCTTTAATTTGAGCGGTAATCAGGTCAGGATCAGGACCAGAACCAACTAGTCAAGGAGTCAGTCACTTCCTTTAAGTCCTGTTTTAAAACATATGTATATACTATAGCCACATCTCTCTCTTTTATTTCCTCAATATTCAAATTTCTAACATTTTCGGTTTATTGGTCTCCAGTGTTTCTTTTATCATTACCAATTGTTTGTTTTTGTACACATTTTGTAAAGTCTTATATAAATAAAATACATTCATGTTTTAAAAAGTTTAAATTATCAGTATATATAGAGGAGGTCAGTTGAGTGGAACCCTGTAAAATACAGTGGAGGCTCTGTCCTGGTTTGGAGTTATATTCAGCCAGTGGTGTAGGGATCTTGTCAAAATTGATGAAACTATGAACACAAAAAGTAACATCAGACTTTTATCATTCATGCAATAGCATCTGGAAAGGCTTCATTTTTCAGCATAACAATGATCTCAAGCACACTGCCAATGCAGTAAAAGTTTACCTGGATAGAAACACTCATAATCAGACACCATCAGTCATCGATTGGCCTCCCCAGAGTCCAGGGCTCAACATTATTAAAGCAGTGTGGCATCATCATAACAGAGAACAGAACAAAAGGCAGAAAGAGCCAAAGAAGAGCTCTGAATGTCCTTCAAGAAGCCTGGAGAACTATTCCTGAAGACTACTTAAAGAAATTACAAGAAAGGTGTTCATTCCAAACACTGACATTGATTTTTACACATTTCAAAAAAAATTGCTGCACCTATTCCCTATTTTACTTGCAAAACATAAAGAAGTGCAGGCAGTTTTGCACCATACTGTAAAATAGTATTCCTATAAGTTTATTATATTAGTATTCATGTAAAATATTATTTAGTAAACGAATTCTAATAAGTTCATTGTTTAGGTGAATGACTGTTTCTAATGTAATACTTTCTCCAGGGGTGTTTCTTATTATGCAGAACTGCATTTCCCAGAATCCTCTCTCCTTGAGTGACCAGGAGCTCCACTTTAGTTTTTAGCAATTTTGGCTATTGATGCTACACTTAAGCAGCTTTTTTCCATACAGTGACTTTTACTACAGTTCGAATTTGCAATGAAAAGGTTTAAAAATTTAGCAGCAACAAATTTCTGCTAAACTAGTTTGCATGGCACAGCTAATATACATGTAATAAAGTGCTAATTACCCCTCTGTTTAAACTAATCTGACAGCTGGTGCTTGCAGAGAGTCTCCGTAATGTGCTTTATGTGCTATGTAGTAATAGCCACTTCATGAAGGCAATTCCCCATCAGCATTACAGTTCACTGCCCTGACTGAAGTCAAGCATGTGTATGGCGAGCGCGGCGAGGTATAACATGTTCCTATGTTCAGCCTTGTGGATGTTATGCTTAGTGCCAGTCTGCTTTTCAGACTCTGAATGAGACTCGTTTTATTTATTCATTTCAGTTCAAGCACACCAAGCAACAGGTGATGGTTTACAGCGATGTTGATTCAGGCGCATGACTCATCAATTTAATTCACTTTCCGTAAGTGGGCCCCGGTTATTGTAAGAAGCCTGGGTAATGCACAGCTGAAAAGTGTTCAGAGCACTTTAAAAAACTAAAATGGTCCATTCAGAAAAAAGAAAAATCCATTTGTGCCGCTACGGACTTGAAAATGTGCATATGTTTGAATAGCTTGGCTGAAAAAAAATAATGAACCAAATCGCTGAAACAGCCTGGTTATGTTGATCGCGTCAGTCTCACTCACCTTCAGTCTCTTGAAGGAACCTCTGCTGGCTGTAGCTGCCCATTAGTTCATACTTGTGTTTTTCCTGTGCCTGCAACACACACCAAAGTAAACACTGCTGATTATAACTTGCACTGAGTGACATAAGTTTATTACATAAGTGTGACGATGACTGTTCAGTGGGCACATGAGGAGTATTTATAGACATTTGGAATTTACTCAGAACTCAGGGCTGTTTTACATGTGCGAACACTGTGCAGCATCGCTACAGAAAGATAACCGTGAACTTCAGGCCCACTGCAGTGCAGAGCATTAAATAAGATTGTGCTCCAGTTTTGGTGAGTTTACCATGTCTGTACGATGAACTAGTAGCATTTACATTCTGTAAATGCTAACATTACCTGATATTTAGCACTTTATCCTCTGCGCTACATATGCTAATATTAAAGTCCAGACAACAGTATATGACATAATGGTAGCCATCTTTTACAGTCATATGAAAAAGAACGACTGCACAGGACAAACATGAACACCCCATGATTCAGTAGCTTGCAATAAGTTAAAGTAACTGTTCCCTGTGTGACTTTATCAGTGTCTCACACTGCTGTGGAGGAATTCTGGCCCACGCTTCTTTACAATGCCACTTCAGCTTGTTGAGTTGGCATTCATTTCTGCACAGCCCTCTTGAGGTCCCACCACACCCTTTCATTAAGGGTGGAGTCTGGACTTTGACTGGATGATTGCAGCACCTTGATTCTTTTGTTTTTCAGTCATACTGTTGTAGAATTGCTGCTGTGCTTGGGATCATTGCCCTGTTGCATGTTTTTAACTTGAACATTTAAAATCTAACTGAGGCCGTTAAGGTCTAAGGTATATCTCTTGGGTTTTTTGCAGTTTCTCTGAACATTGCGCAATCTGACCTTGGGGTGAGTTTGCTGGGAAGCCCACTCCGGGGAAGATTCCCAGCCATCCTGAGTATTTTCTGGTTGTCAATAGTCTGTCTCGCTGCAGAATGACAGACTATTGACAAAATGTTTTGAAATAGCCCAGAACTCTTCTCCGACTGATGGGCAACAACAACTGCTTGTTTAAGATCACTGCTGATGTATTTTCCTGTGTGTTATGCCTCAGACCAAGAAACTGCCAAAACGTCTGTTTTTTGTTCACGCTTGCTGATGATCACTTAATCAAGTGTATTTGCGGCTGCTGCTTACCCTCTTAGCTCCTGTGTATGTTTTTCACAGGACTGTGAAAAACTCTTTTGTACATGACTGTATATAAAATCTATATCCTGGAGAGAATTTGTAAACATAATAGTGATGTAATCATGCAAGATACTGTCACAAAACAGAGGAAGCACACATGAACGAGTGCATTAAATACACTGTTTTTATGCTAAAACTTCAGTTCATTATAGAGAAAATACAAACCCTTAAACTTGCTTATTCTAATCCAAATGCTTAATAATATCAGGACAATAGGCTCAAAACTACAAAATGCTTATTGGACATATTTTTCCATGTCTAATTTCAGATTTACTACTGAAGCCTCTTAATAACAAACCTCTATGGGTTGCCCTTTATTCTGTGTATTCAGTTAGTATTCTCATGATATCAGACATTTCCCCCAAATGCTTAGCTGAATTAAGAGCACAATGAGTTGCAAAGTAAAAATGTGTGAGTTGTTGATAGTGTAAAGCGGATTATAGAGTTTTGGATGTGTCTACCTCTGGGTTCCTCTCCAGCATCCGACTCTCCATGATCTCATAAGCAGGATCGGCTCTGCGTCTTTCCTCTTTACTACTAAGCCTTTTGTCTGGTGAAAGAGAAGATATTGTGCATTTTAAATATAAGAAACAAAAACACGTTTTGTTATTGGAACTCACCGAAAAAAATTATACCACATTGTGTTGCTTGCTTTTCTGTTTTTTCTTTTTTTTAAATGCACTTTGTGGACCAAAGCAGACACGATTTTCTCCACATGCAAATGGATGAATTCGTGCAGATCGAGTGGTGAGAACAAACAACAAAAGGCTTGATTCATCATCACACAATAATAAGAGGTTTTTTTCTTTTTTCTTTTAAAGAACAAATGCTTAAATAGGATCCTTTTGTTGCCCAGTATGAATCATGGATAATGTGCAAAGGACAGAAATTGCACCCTGAATTTTGTTAAAATGTTTAAGATCTGTCATTTTGGCTTCATTTACTGTCAATATTTATAGATAAAAATATCTAAAAAAAAATTGAAAATGATCATGTTGTCATCATTTGATTTGTGGAACAAATAATAACAGGCCCCATCCTAAAGTTTGCCTATAACACATGAATAAATCTGGCAATAGATTAATAAATGGTTACTCCTTTCCTAAAAAGTACTCACAAAACAACTTTTTAAAATTTACAGATGACATTTCATTTAAAAAGTTTTAGTTAATCTTTCTGTAAACAGGATTAAATTCATGAGAGACAACTTACACCCACTGGCCACTTTATTAGGTATAATGCTCCACTGATCGTTGATGCAAATGTCTAATCAGCCAATAAAACGACAGCTCAGTGCATTTAGACATGGTCAAGATGACCTGCTGAAGTTAAAACTGAGCATCAGAATAAGAAAGAAAGATGATTTAAGAGACTTTAACATGGCACTGTTGATGTAGCTGAAGCTAGACTTATCACAAGCTTGTTAAAACTGGACACTAAAATATTAGAAAAACGTTGTCTGCGCTGATGACTTTTGAATCTTGCTGCGACATTCAGATGGTAGAGTCTGAATTTGGTGTAAATAACATGAAAGCATGGATCCATCCTCCCTTGTATCATCAGTTCAGGCTGCTGGTGGTGTAATGGCATGGAGGACATGTTTTTGGCACATTTTGAGCCCCTTAGTACAAACTGAGCATCATCTAAACACCACAGCCTACCTGACCGTTGATGCTGAACATATCCATCCCTTTATGACCAGTGTACACTGATGGGAGGATAACACACCATGTCACAAAGCTCAAATCATCTCAAACATTCCCATTAAAATCATTTCATTGTACTCAAATGAGCTCCACAGTCGCCAGATCTTAATCCAATAGAGCACCTTCAGGATGTGGAGGAACAGGAGTTTCACATCATGGATGTGCAGCCAACAAATCTGCTACTGTGTAATACTATCATTTCAACATGAACAAAAATCTCTGAGGAATGTTTCCAGCACCTTGTTGAATCTGTGCCACGAAGAATTAAGACAGCACTGAAGGCAAACGAGGGGCTCCAACCCAGTATTACCAAGGTGTACCTAATAAAGTGGCCAGTGAGTGTATAAACCCTCTAAAAGTTGTGCCATTTTTTATTATACTTCTGCCAGACTACATGCAGTGCACGATAAACATCCAGGCAATGTAATGTAATGGTCAAAGTGTTCAGTGTTAGTATCTGTGCACTTCTCAACCTTTGCCATCTCAGCTACAGAGGTAGAGGCAGTGAAGAGACCACCATGAGAAGAAGATGTATTACTAATGCTAAAGCTGAAGCTAAAATTATGGAAGTTGTTGACAGCAGTAGTTGCTATCCAACCATAGCATTGCTCATAAGGCTTTTTGTGGCTTTGTTCAGTCTTGTATGTAAACATCTTCAATGCAAAAGTACCACAACCACAGTTAACAATCACAGTTAACTACTGCAAACTTCCAAAACGGACACAATCTGCTGTGTTTGATTTGAGACATGACTCTCACTGAAATTTTGGCACTGCTCTAGCAGGTAAAAGACTGACTGTAAATGACTGAGTTGGTACACAGTGACAGTCTTCAGGATAAACTATCATTCCTGATTTTGCAACTTTGCAGCAGCTCACCTCAAAGCTCAGCTCTACAAAGCAACACAAGTGACTGATTAGAGAAAATAAGCCAGGAGGAAAGAGTGGTTTCACGGAGAGAAACACAAGGAACGGGACAGGAAAAGAAAAAGATCCTCAAAAGGAACAGAATGGGGGAAAAAAGGAAGCCAGCCAAGGATCTGAAGTTTGCGATCAGCTGAAGAGGAAACTGTCGAAGGTGGCCTCTTACCTTCACTGGTCACTGTCGATCCATTTATCTCTTCATACTGACACTGCCCATCCGCTCTCTGTGATGAATCGTTTAGGGCTTGGTACAGTAACTCCTCATTAGCTGGATGTTCTTGGCTCTTCTTCAGGTGCAACCAAGTCGGAAAGCTTTTTAAAGGGGAAATGTTCCTGTTGCACCACTTTTGAGCGGGCACGGCCCGCGGTGGAGGCTGGCAGTGCTCTCCTTGACACTTCAAACAGTTTTCATAAATGACAGCTCTTTTGTCTTGCTGTGAGTCTTGTAATGGTACTGCTGGTGCCAAATTAAGCTCATTACCAAAAGCAGGGCTCATTGACTCATACAGGTTCAATCTGTGTGTCTTTGCCTCTGGCTGGCTATCTGTGCCTGGAAAGCCGAGCAGATCAGCTAAAAGACAGGCTAATTTCTCTCTTCCTTTTTTTGGCAGCCGTGACTCCTCACTCATCTTCACAGTTGGCATCCCCGCACTGTGGACGATTTCAGAGCCAGGAGAGGTCTCCTGAATTTTCATCTCCGCAACAGTGCATTCACTGGTACTGGGTCTGCATGGTGATTTGTCACCACTTTGATCTGCTGGATTGAAAATATGATGTTCTGGAGGCAAAATTTTTTTTAAAAAACCCTACAACAACTTTGATTTCTGTCCCAAATCAGAACAGCAAGCTGTGGCTGCTACATCAATGTTTTTTGCCCAGCGTGGTTTAAAACCGTTTATGCATGCAAGAGAAACCACACACAGCATGCATGAAAGACTGCAGAGGAGTATCCTTACCTGGTACGGTAGGTATCGCTGAAGAACTACAAGGGCTGTATGGAGTCCCCTGTGAAATATTGACGAAAAAAAATGACTTTTATTTTAACAGCCCACTCTATTATTGAAATATGAGGGAAAGGCTCGCAATGACCTACATTTTAGTTTATTTTTTGTCAACAAAGCTGATGAAAAGAACAAAAGTGACTCAGGGATTTCACGCTTCAGCAGCCTGGCTACGGCTCACAAGCCCACTGCTTCCTCTGAGAACCAAAGTCTTTAAAATGACTCAAAATTATATATTTTTATTTATGCATTTAGTTTAGAAAGGCCCAGTCATTTCATTAAACATCTGCACTGTCCACTTTGAGCAAATGCGGTAAAATTATGTTGATTTGACTGATTATGATTTCCAAATTATTACGATTCGCCTGATTTTGAGTGTAAATCAGGTGTCACGGCTGTGAATGCTCTGAGTGTTATATCAGGGGCTGTCTGACTTCAGCATCACATGATCACAGGCCAGCGCTGCTTTGTTTTATCTTATAAAACGATTACACACACTCCCCTAGTGAGAAACCAACCAGGTTCCTTAAATCTTATTACATCCGTGTGATTGTAATTATAATAGTCACGGTTTGATGCGTCCTGTGAACGAGCCCTTTTCCACTGAGCCAGTGAACACTACAGGGGTGGATTGTGTTGTTCAGGCTGAAGGAGTTGGATTCCCTCCCGTGGCACTCATGTCTGATCCATCTGGCCAATAACTAGTGTTCATCTACTTCACTGTAGACAAACAGAAAATACAGAGCTGATTTTTTTTTATCTAGCCAATCAAACAAATGCAGTTTGCACTCTTAAATAAATGCACTGCCAGCAGGTGGAGCTCTCTGTATTGAGTAAAAGTGACTAATAAGGAACAGAAAAAACCTTCAGCTACTTTCGTACCTGAAAGCAGCAAGACATCAGATAATGCACTGTATGTGTGTATAACTCCCAGTTACTCCAAAAGGCAACAAATGATTAATCCTCAAGCCATCGCTGGCCAATCAGAACATGTATCATGTATCATGCAATTCTGAGAAAAGCAAAAAAGGCCAAACTGTCTCCAATTCTAGCTCTGAATGAATAATAATAAGTATTTTATCCACATAATATGCACAAATTTTTTGTGAAAATAGTCCCCATATTCATTAATAAGATAAATAATTATCAGCTGTATCCCTTACAAAGACTACACTGTGAAAAAGAAAAAAAAAAAAATCACACCAACTCTGACACCACAGAAGAAGTCAGCCAAAGCCATAGCTCAAACAAAGAACCACCAAAGTCCATTCTGCACTTGAGAATTTTAAAAAAACAACAAAATAGTTTGGCGCTCACAGGCGAGTGAAGCACACACGGAGTTAAACAGCTTGAAGTGAGCCTAAAGGGCGTTAAAGGCATTAAATAAAGATTGTGTGTTTTGACCTAGATATGCATATACAGATATACAGATGCAGAGGTGTAATAAGGATAGAAAATTGCAAGTCACTCATAACTTACAAGGTGTGAATCTGCCATATTCAGTGACAGTGTAAAACTGCAGAAACACTAACGTGTTGGACAGATGGGCCGTGGGACTGTTAGTTGTTCTGACACCAAACGCAGCGCGGCATCACCGTCAGCCCGCACGATACCACAAAGGTCACACTGACAAGCGGGCTACAGAACAGATGATACACTGATGATAAAGCCTGTGCACACAAGCTGCTACTGCGTGACAGCGGGTTATACAATGGAGCGTGTTCACGAGACCATTTGAACAGGACTGATGACTTTTTTTCCTTCTTTTTTTGAAGTTCGATGGAAAAACAGATGGTTCAGGAGAACGCAGCTACGCTTGTTTAACCCAGATCTGATCAACATTCCCTTTTGCCAGAAAACAAACAGAATACTTGTGTTTCCACTTACCTTAACTCCACCGCATACAGAGCAGATGGTCACGATGGTTTTGTTGACAGAAGTGAGGGAGGCGCAGGTATTACAAGAGTCACTAGAGGGTGCCACCTTGGTTTTCTTATTCGTCACTGAAAGGCCCTGCAAGAGTTCACTGACTGACTGACTTTCAGTAGCTTCTGAGTGAGCCTCAGGGGTTGTGGCACTGCTCTTGTCCTGTTTTGCTGCCTCTGCTGTGAACCCTGAAAGGGCTGGAGGGTCTTTAGTTGAGGTGGAGGCTTCATTGTCTTTGGCACCTCCACCTGCCTCCTGTAAAACACTCCTGGGAGTGTCATAGACATACCTAAGTGAAGTTGGCACCTGGTAGTCATGTCCAGGAACAGCAGGGCAAGTGCAAGGGCTCAGATCTTGAGCCAAATGTGGAGGCAGGCTTAAAAAAGAACCAAAGTCCTCTCCGGGGGTCATATCCAGACTGCCTGTGTAGGAGGAGAAACTACCAGTGTACGAGGAATGGCTGCCAGTAGCGATGCCACTGTCTGATGAGCTCTGACGACCGATTTCCTGAAGCTGCCGGGGCGGCTTGGCCGCAGGCCGGTGTCCACCTCCCTGGTTGGTGGAAAGCTTCTCGCTGATCTGCAGTGGCACTTTAGCGCCCGCGTGGCTGACGTTTTCAGGTGGGTTGGAAGCCGGTTCAGTCCAAATTCCCAGCCGGCTGCCAATGCTGCAGTCTGAATGGCTGGTGTCTGAAGTGTCAGAAGAACCAGAAATGCTGCGGTCGTCGCCCCCAGCAGACGGGCAGTAAGTGGAAGAGACTGCCAAGACGAGCAGAACATAATTAAACCTTTAATGAATTTAATCAACAAAAACACTGCTTTCATCAACAAAGCACATTAAGGAATCATGACGCACTCGTTTTGCCTCAGTCTTTTTTTCTTCCACTTAATGGAACAATAAATCAAAGCACCTGAAAGCGCACCCAAAAACTTTGGTCGCGTTTTCTACCTGTGCCACTCCCATGAGAGAGCATGCTCAGTCGTTTCTCTAGCTCCTGGGCCTCGAGGTTCAGCTTTTCCTCTGAAGTGGTTTGGCTGGCACTGGGATCTGTAAAAAACAAAGGGCTCTATTATAAATAGCAGCCAGCATGATCTCAATCATGAAAAGTCGGGCAGAGAAAAATGAAGTGTAAGTGCTAAGTGTGATGAATCTCGACACTGTCAATGAGATATGGGATCAAATGTGACGCAGCTGAGCCGCGGCGGTGACACGGGCACAGCTGCGAAAACACATCCAGCTACTCTAAAGACATGAGAGGGGACACTCTAAACTGCAACGGTCTCACTCAACTGTCTGTGAACGAGCAAACAGTGTCAGCCACAAGGTGTAAGTGAAAAGGAGTAAACAACTTTGTGGACGTGTGCTATTATTTGATCTCTGAGTGTAGCGTGCTGTTGGACAGGCAGAGAAAAGGGTCACACAGGGGAACACCTAGCAGTATTTGTGCAACACCGAGGGGTGTATTAATAGTGCTGCCACGTGGCTCTGCTGGTACGCGTTCTGCTGCTGTGGGCCGTGCATGAATCTAATGTGCCTTGGACCATCAAGGTCAGTTCTAACATTGGGCTGATATATTTTTTTATATCCATCTAAATCCTGCATCAGTAAAGTGGTAAATATACCATAAGTCTGAAATCCCAGGTGATGAGTACTGACCTCCAGTGTACAGGAGTGTCTAAAAAGGTGTTTGAAAAAGGTCACACTGGGAAAAAATTAAAAAAATATGTTTTTTTCCCCACATGTTGACCACACACTCCTTTAATGGTGTCGCTTGAGAAAGCAGGCTTCCTCATATACATATATTTACATTTATACATATAGGCTGAGGTTCCTCCATTATTTTTCCTTTAAGTATTTTGTAGATTTTTGTGGAGTTTTCCTGTTTCTGACTGAACTCCATGCTTACATTACTGGACTACAACATGCATGAGTCAAAGTTAGGCCCTTGATGTAACGCCTTAGATCATCCTCTGCCTGAAACAAGCAGTTATAGCCTCTCCCTTTAAGCCAACTTTCTTCTGATTGCCTGCCACTCAGAAACAGGAGGTCTGGACAGCAGGTGGGTGGAGTTTCTGTGCTCATACAACCATACAGTATTAGAGACATCCTCTGACATCACAGTGTTTAGAGCAGTCTGAAGCCTGAGCTTTTGACTCACAGAGATTACTGGTACATACACTAACCTCATTACTTGAAATTTTGGCCATGTTTAATATGAGCATCCCCTATTGTGACAGTATAACATAATACTGAAGCAATACTGTAGAAACTGCAAAAATCCCAGGAGCTACATCTTAGACTCTACAGGCCTCAGTTAGTATGTTAAATGTCAAAGTTCATAACAGTACATTTAGAAAAGGACTCAACAAGTGTGATGTGTTTGGAAGGATTGCAGGAAATGGCAGCGAGGTTTGGTTTGCAAAGCTCTATGTGAACAAGACTTCTGGAACAATTTCTTTTGCACAGATGAGACCAAAGTGGAGATGTTTGGCTGTGCACGTCTGCCAAAAGCCAAACAGAGCACATCAGCACAAACACCTCATACCAGCTGTCAATGACAGTGGTGTAGGGGTGATGATTTGGGCTTGTTTTGCAGGATCAGGATCTTGGCACCATGAACTCCTCTGTGTAGCAAAGTTTTCTAGAGCCCATCTGTCCAAGAGCTCAAGCCTGGCTGAAAATGAATCATGCAACAGGACAATGATCCCAAGCACAGCAGCAAATCTACAACAGAATGTCTGAAAAGGAAAAGAATTTGTTTGTCCAGACCTTAACCCGACTGAAATGCTGTGGTAGGACGGACCTCAAGACAGCTGTGCATAAACAAATGCCTGCAAACTGAAAAAGAGTCTGCCTAACCATAACAACGTGCGAGACTGATAAAGACACACAGAAAATGATCACTTTAAGTTAATGCTGTAAAGTTTTTGCTACTGAATCAGCTGCACTTAGCATTTCATAGTGTAAAATGAGGAGTTTGTATTTTTATCACTTTATTCTCAAATATAAGTTGTTGATTCAGTTCAGGCATAGTTTTGCTTTTTGGTGTGCTAAATTTAAACTAAGTGAAAATCATTTGCTCTTCTAACAAGCACTAAGCCAGCCTCAGGTGATGCTTGCTTGACTGACAGGTATCCAATCTATCAAGGTCAGCAATATTTTTGAGGTTTGCACAGCCCGGCTGAGCTCTGTTCAGGCCTTCAGGGTTACTCCCCTTTGGCCACATTTGGATTTTATGGCTCCAGAAGTTGGCAAAGATGGCAGTGAGCTGTAAACAGGCTTCATAAACGTCCTCACTACATTTTTCTAATGTCTGTGGTTGTGGAATAAAGAATCTACATGAAATAAATCTACAGTGATAAGTACAAATGATCAAATGTCAATCTTAGTTTAGCCCTATATGAAGGCCAATCTAACCAGCCATCAGCGTTTTACATAATCTTTCATCAATTGAGGTGTTTTTTTCTTGTCTGACAGCTTAAAATGCATGTAGGTTACATTTCCAGCTGCTTTTTATGTTTCATCTTTACAGACAAACGTACTTATGACCAAATGCAAAAAGGAGCACTGCGGGAACAGTTTGTATGCAGGGAACTAAACACAAAGCAGGAAAACTAGAGGTGGACACACTGGAGCATCCAAGGGCGAGAGACAGATAAATAAGCCAAGAACATTAACTGTAATTAATCAAAATAGAGATTTAATCATGCAATACAGACAGACGCGGACATGGACTGTGAGGTGAAAGGTAAGTGAGAACGAGAGACGCGGTTAAGGACTGCAAAGGGGGAGAAGACAAAGTGAAAGATGAGGAAAAAGGGGAGGGGAGAGCCAAGAGCACTGTGACCAAGAATGATGGGGGGGAGGCAGCAGTGGAATGCTGTGGATGAGGTTACACACATGCCCGAAGCGATTAGGAGGCTTTGGCTGCTCTGCTACCATGACTTTGACCCCCCACCCCCACCCCAACCCACATCCTCCCTACTATTTATTCTACTATGCATCACAATAATAGGAATATGAGCTCAACATGCGATTGGGCGGCAAGATGTGTGAAAACCAAAATATCCACAAGGCCCTGCAGCTACTCTCTCAACATTTCCTGTTAAGTTGGAGGCTGGGTGAGAAGTGTTTTGTTTTTTTTGTAACTGCTAGAGTGGAAAATCAAAAGTGTTGCAGGAAACAGCGGGGAACCAAATAATGTTTAACCACTTCAGTAACACGTCATCTAACATTTGAAAGTGTTTAAAAGAAGTGACCAAATATGGGGAAATGTAAAATACAAAATATATCCAAGAATGGCTACAGCTTTTTCTGTTTTGTATCTAATGTTTGAGCAAATATAACATGGATCATGACGCTGTACCAAATTACAACTTATATTTTATTTTTCATCTTACTGGACCTGGTGTGCATGTTTATTGAGATAATATTACACAGCCATTCCCAACGTGAAGAATGTTTCAGCCCACTTAAAACCCAGAAAATTCCCATGAGGCCCACCCAGTCTTAAATCTTCACTCTAATCAAATTTCAAGAAAAAGCAGTAAATGTAGATCAAAGTAATGAGTTTGTATCACAAGTGAATCTCCTCCTATTACCAGTTTTTGTTTACATAAATATGTATATAAATATGTAACTGTAACAGGCCTGTGACAGACTGTACCCCACCTCTCGCCCTATGACAGCTGGGATAGGCTTGTGCCCCCTCGCGAGCCTGATAACAGGAGGAGACTGGATGGATGGAACTGTAACCATGAGTAATTTCAAACTAAGTTTCTGTTCTTGCTGCAAACCACCTCTAGTACCTTTGTGGGCACCAGGAGGCCCTGGGCCACACTTTGGACAAACAAATAATATACACTGCTGTACAGTAACTGTACCAAAGACAAGAGATCTGTGCTTCATTTTGTACAGTCAGTCAAAATGTGTTAGCAGGTATTGGTGTTTATATGATACACACATGCAATTCATGGATGCCCTTTCTACAACAAGCTAGCAAGCATTAGCACATAACCCTCCCACTCAAAAATGATCACTCCTCAACAGAGATGGGCAGTAACGCGTAATCCGATTACTTTTTTCAAGTAACTAATAAAGTAAGGGATTACTATTGCAAAAAAGTAATTAGATTACTGTTACTTTCCCATAAGCACTCTGCGTTTCTGCGTTACTGTGTTACTAAACCGTGATTTTGTTTGTGAGAGTGTCTCATGACAACAACGTACGAGCGTGCGACATTCGTGGTAGCAACAGACGTGTTTAGATCAACAGTGGATAATATGGAGTGCAGGAGAGAGTACGACCAAGCAGCGTTTAAAGCTCAGAAGTACTGACATTACTTTGAGTTTGATTTCGTAAAAAGTGACAAAAACATTAGCGTCTGCTGTTCACTCTGCATGGGAAGAAAACTTCTTTCTACAGCGAAAAATTAAACTTCAAATCTGAGCAAGCGCCGAGCACGCTGCCATGGGAATGTGAAATTCACAGAGAAACCCCCGGATCCCCCCACTGACATGAACGCTGCAGTACTGGGCAAACCTTCATGGGCCCCACTCCTGCTAAACAGGTGAAAATAGATTTAAGGGCGACAGGACTTAGTGCTGCTGAATCTATGATTTTATTTATTTGCATCTATTTGAAAGAGTGAGTGTAGACAAAAAAATATTTTATTTTATATGCTGGAATATGCAGAAAATAGGTTTAAATGTTAAACAAATTTCTTCAAGTCAAAGACTGTTGCACATAATTTAATTCTTGCTTGATTCAATGTGCATAATGTTAAAAGATTAAAAGTAATAAAACAAGTTTTCTAAAGAGATTTTTCCATTTGATTCAATTTTATATGATGGATTATGCAGAAAAAATAAAATTGGGCTGAAAGGTCTATTGCTTTATAACATATAAAAGGTTGTGTATCATGTTTTTTAAAAGTAATAAAGTAACTAATTACTTTTGAAAATAAGTCATCAGTAAAGTAATGGGATTACTTTCTTGGAGAAGTAATCAGTAATTAGTAATTACTATTTTCAAGTAACTTGACCAACACTGCTCCTCACACCATAAAATCAAAACATTTCTGGCTATAACACCAAACTCAAACTTAAAAATTCATTTTTTCTGTTTCTCTTTGTCATATTTCTGATAAATAATGTATCGATTCTTCAGTCTTCAGAGTTACTGGTTAGTATCTTAAAAAAGTAGAACATAATACTCTAACACTGGCACCTTAAAATTACCTCAATTGCCTGATTTCTGATTAAGAAATTATTCACAGTATTCACAGGGCACGGTACTTTTTTCAATTCACATTTTTGATGAATTCCTTTCATCTACTTTCACTACTGTATTTTAAATAAATAGTGATATTATATCACAAAAGGCAGACCTGCCATTAGTGAAGACAACTGACACGTGTCAGATTTTCACAGCAGATTGCAAAGGAACAGAAGAACCTTGTTTACCATTTACACTTTGGTGCTTGACATCTTCCACAAACTGAAACCTGACAGCAATCTGGAACTAGATCCATCCTCTAACGTGCCCACCAGTAGCACTTCACCCTGGACTATACATAGAATACAATTGAATTTGTTACCTAATCAGAGTGAGTACAATAGTCATCCTCCTACTGAAGTTTAAGGTGACCTAAAGCTTTACATTCATCACTTAAGTCAGGGGTTAGGACGTTTGACTAAAATGATAAATTGGTTCATGGGGATTTATGTAATTGCATTTACAAAAAAAAAAATAAAAACAGCTGCCAGACATAATTTAGGCAGATCAAAGCATATCCATCATCAAAGAAATCCTCTGGCTTTATTCTGCCAAAAATGGGTGGATTTCAGGAAGCTAGAGCATGTCAGCCATGATGAATCTCTATAAGCAACACAAGCAGAGTTAGCTAAAATTATAACGGTAAATGTTGACTTTAGTATTTATACTTAGAAGTCCACTTCTTTTCTTTAAGGCAGGAATTCTCAGAAGTCACTCCCCCCAGCCTCGTTCGCTAAAAGGCTAAAAGTTAAATGTTATTGAAATAAGTCAGCGAGTCGCTTGCTTTCCCCAAGAACCACAGCTTTAAAACAATTACTCCTCCATCTTAACATTCTCCCTCCGTATAACTTCTCCGTCCTTTTTCAGCCAAGCAATATGAAACACCTCTGATACTGACCTGGCAAAATGGGCCGCAGTCCAAAAGGGCCTCGGGTGGGGGAGATGCCTCTGACGATGCAGTCGAATAGAAAGCTGATCTGCTCGCTCTCAGCAGATGCGAGCAGAAAAACACCAGCCCCTGAAAATAGACTTCATTAGTTTTAAGCTAATTTATGGAAGTATATTTTACAGTAAATAATGAACAAGAAAGATCGTGCAACATTGGTGATGCCAATATAATTACAAGGTCAGGCTGTTTCTTGCTATAAATCAGTAAAATGAGGCAAACTTTCCAATTTTAGAAAAAACATTTCTACTTTTCAACTACCATCAAAATGTCCTAAACTGAGAAATATTTGGTTACTATTTAAAATTAAAAACTATTTCTCTTTTACTTTTAAACAAGGACAGTCATTCTAACAGCTTCATAATGGTTACTTAGGCAAAGTGCTTTGAGGTAAGTGCTAACATCAACACGCTAACATGCGCTCAATGTCATAAGCTGATGTTTTTGACCCTTTCTGTTTTCATAGCTTACTATATGAGCAAATTAATATTACAGCAACACAATTTTCACCCGGGACCAGTGAGAACAGCTTTAATTCTGATGTAAAAAAAAAAAAATGGCAGCCATAATCTTTACGTAAGTGGGACATAAAGTTTTTACTCCAAGCCACGACTTTCCTCGATGGTTCTACAAGGAAAGTCAACAGCTCGCCAAAATCATGGACCACTCAGATATTTTACAAAACACAGCTGCTAATAATAACAACAATTAATCAAAGACCATCTGTCAATTTTTTTTTTATTGAAATCAAATGATTTATTTTTCATATCAATATAAAAATAATTTCATGAAGAAAATACCGCCTAAAAGTAGAAGAGAATTTGTTACAATAGATACATATAGATGTAGATAGATATAGAGATATATAGGGAGATACAGATGGATAGGGATAGATAAAGATAGAGAGAGAGAGACAGAGATATAGAGATAGAGATAGAGATATATACAGATGGATATACAGATAGACATAGAGATATAGATAGATAGGGATAGATAAAGACAGACAGAGGGCAATAAAGAGACAGAGATATAGAGATAGATACAGATAGATATAGACAGATCATTTATAGTGTGTAGTGTGTGTAAACGAGCACTACATGAACCTTTTCAGGAAGTAACCGAGGTATGATGATGATGATGATGCGTTTCACAAGTCAAAGCTGTAGTTATAAAGTATTACATAATAAAAAAGTTCCTTCTTTATGGCTCCCAGTTTGTCTATTTCAACAATTTAAAGTCTAATAAAGGAGGATTTAATATAAGGGAGAGGTCAGAGGGGTCACGTTCTCCTGAGGTCTCTTGACCTCCCTCTGACAGCACAACGGCCTGCGCATTACAAAGTGTTGTTGTGTCATTCTGCAGCTGAAGCCACCCATGTCAAAGCTGCCCTTACACTGCTGTGGCTGTGAGCAGGGGTCAAAGGTCAGCACCAAAGTCTGCTCAAGTGTTTTAACCTGTTCAAACTAAAGATTTATTGCCTCCTTTGTGCTTTTACGATGGAGCTGATTAAGGGGTGTCTCACCTCATACACGTTCATCTTGCAACGTTACAAATTTATATACATGTTGCTTTTCATAGGTGACTGCATTTTAGTTACACTAATAAATGCACGATTACCCAAAAAATAAAAAATCCAAAAACAAAAACAAACATTCAAAACAAAACAAAGAACAGGTGGCAAAGCTTGTTAGTTCACATTAATCTCTGCAGGAATGAAAACAACTCAAATGGACCCTTCTGGTCTCTGCTCCAAGAGGTGATAAAAAACACAGCATCCATACAAAGTAACACAGCTTATAAAATCCAACTTTGTTAAGTGGGAAGTGTAAATGAGCAAGCGCCGACAGCCAAGGTTGGCTTTTTTATTTCGAAAGCAGCAGAGTCATCCAAACGGCTCAACATGAAAGTCTAGCAAACTTTAATTACTTTAATGTGAAATTCAGATTTCCTTCACTACCATGTTCGCAACCTTCATAAACGCATGTAAACATTATCCAGTTTAACTATTCCAGGACGATAAAATTCAGGAACAAACAAAGCAAGTAAATAAAGTAACAAAACTATAAGAGCACTAATTACTGAGAGGTCATTTTGACTGCGTTTAGAGAAAATCGTTTTTCTGAACACTTTGGTACAGCAAAGTTACAAAATAATTATTATACTGACGACTTGTTACTGCTGGCTGCTTACACACCCAGAAGACGGGGTTAAAAACGAGCAATTATGTGCAGTCGTATGTTTTGGACATTATATATATTTATGAACTATAATACTTTCTACTTTATCTAGCAACTAAACTGAAACCAAAGTGTGATTTTGGTTGATAATTTCTTTGTTGTAACAATGCTTCTTGGAAATAAATCTTATACAGCTGGAAAGCCTGATTATTTCCCCTTAAATGGTGTAAGGAAAATGCATTTATTATTATATAATTTTAAGTATAAATCTAATTGCTAGTTAAAGTTTTAGAATTCAGTTCTCTCATGTACCTCTTTGAGTGATCCTGTGTTATTCTGTGATTTAATAAAGTATCATATCCAACAGATTTCTCATCTTGATTAATTGTCCATTATTTTCCATCTGTCACTTTAGCGCTAAGCATTTCGCACGCACACCTACACATTATTTAAATGACCATTCGCCCGTGGTGCGGACAAAAGGCAGGACAAATGCAGCTTGCAGTTCTACAGCTGCTCTAACCAAAAGTGAGACACCCAGCACAGTTAAATCACTTCTCGCCGTGCTGTGGATAAACTGTGCCGAGGGATTACATGTCACAGGAATGCTCGGCGTTCACCGCACACAAACACTGAGATGCAGGCTTTTTTTCCCCCTTTTCTGTACAATGTTTAACCTTATTTATGATAAGCTAGGGTAGACTACTGAAGGCTTATTGGTTCTTAAATTAAAACAAAAAAAAGTGTCATGTTTCCAGGAGGGTCATCATGTATCTTTAATGCTCCAATGTCTCTGTCTGTCCCCTCCAGGTGTTCACATACGGTCCTCTTCACTTTAATAGTTTCACATCTGTTGAATTTTTCAAACTTTATCTTATCACAGGGACGCACGCGGCCCGACGTGTTCAAACAGACCTTAAGGAAAACTCTGACAGCTTCTCCAGAGTGATGCATGCTGCTGAGTTTGGGGCACAGCAGGGGTGATTATGCACAGACTGAATCGTTTCCTTTCTTGTTGTTCTGAACAGATGTTTTTCTAATGCTTCATCTGCCGAGTCAATAAAACGCAACGAACAAACAAGAACGACTGAAACATAGTTTGCTAACTGTCACGCTGTGTGCTCTCCATTACACTTCTAAGCAATTCAAAGCAGCCACAGCAAGCCCACTCTTTGAATTTTGACTGATATCACACATGATCGAAAGTGTGTGGACAGGAAAAAAGGCACAGAGCAAAAATCAAAGCTCAGAAATCAGATTAATGAAGCAGTAAAGGCCACCGGAACACTTCTGAAAGAGCGCCATGACATGGTTTTTAAAAAAATGAGTCGAGTCGAGTTGAAGCTTTTGAATGTGAGTCATTCAGAGAGTACTTCGGTTACCTGGGGTCTTTGGTATTACATGTCTGTGGAAGCACGAGCAATCAAAAGCAGGATTTCAACAATCTTGCATCTCAAAGGAAAAAGCAAGTACATGAAGAACATCTGAGCAAAGTACAAAATATTACACACGAGTCACAGCCGTCTTCATTCTTGTGATCACTGCGTTGTAATCATACACTGTAGTATTCAGAGCCCGACCTAAACATAGGCTATACAATATTATTAGCCGATGTGGCCTTATTGGAGTGTATGCCACTGGATATGAATTTTAGACGACATGGAAAAACTTACAACCTCTGGCAAAAAACATGAAGTCGTCACACTTGGAAGATGTTCACTGAACTCTTTTACTTTGCAGCAATAAACAAACCACAGATGTGATAAAGTGTTGTTGTTTTTTCCTTTTGTTGTTTACTATCTGAACAACTCTGACTTCATGAAACAAACTTCAAACTAATTAAATAATTTTATGTAATGGCACATTTTTTCCAGACATTGTAAATTTTGTGTTTGGGTTAAGACCTAGACCGTGTGCTGACCATGTCAACGAGTCTGTCTGCATTTCCTTTCTTCTGTGACAAGATGCATCGACATCATCGTGATGTTGAAAACTAATCCTAATCATAACCAAAACCACGCCCTCAGTGCAATAAGAAAAGCGTAAAGCAGTCTACACCTGTGCATTTACTGTTGAGGTAATGACTTTCATCTCTCCTGCTCCATTTTTGCTTGATTTCTCAAGGCCTTCATCTTTTTTATGGCACCAAATAAAAGTCGCTGCATCATCCCCCTTTGGCAAATGCAGATTCATCACTGAACGGGACTCTTAGCAAATCATCCACAGTGCACAATTGTGTTCGCGCACTCTAACCTTGTTTTCTTCCCATTAGGCGTTAATGCTGGTGATCCCATTTTTTACAGTTTTATCACAAAACCACTGATTCTTCTTTCTGCCTATTTATGGGTTTTTTTGAGCATTTTCAATTTTCTTCTGACTCTTTGACATCTTCCATCTACCCTTAAGTTTTCCTTTTTTACTCTTAACACTTTGCACTTTTCTTAGACACAGCTGACTGGGGAAAAACAAGGAGTTGTATAATCCTTTTGACTGACAGCTCTCTTCTTGGAGATCAGCCAGGTATAACAGCTTGCTGAGGTCTGCAAACACTCTTTTAAATGCTGACTATTTTTAATATTAAAAAGTGTCTGTTTTACACATCCAAATCACAAAGTGATTCCATATTTTCCCTCCTCTGTGCTTAATCTGGGAAAAACAGATCAATAATTAAATTAACTTGTTTGAGGCATGTTTCATGAAGCCAGAATGTTCGGCTTTTAAACAAAAGTGCATTTGCGTCACATCTGTGGTGGTTTGTTTATTTGGTACAAAGTCAAAGAGTTGAATGAACATCCTCCAAGTGGGGTGATTACATAATGCTTCAAAGAAGGGGGTCATTTAAAAAAAGAAGAACCACAAGGCCAAAATACATGTATGACATGTCATCTCTAAGGTGACATGTTGAAGATTCTGAAAATATGCTCTTCTAGCATGTGACTAAAACATCCATCCATCCATTCTCTTCCACTTATCCTTTTCAGGGTTGCAGGGTTGTGGGGGGCTATCCTTGCTGTCTTAGGGCAAAAGGCAGGTACAGCCCTGCGACAGGTCGCCAGTCTGTCACAGGGCTTGACTAAAACATAATAAAGTCAAACCTAATTTCACTCAATAAAACTGCAATTTTAAGAACAAAACCCTTTTAAAAACTTTAAATCAACAGACTAAATGGACAGACTCAAAGGTAAGGAGCTGCCTGTGTATCATATGTACGACACGGAGCATAATGAGAACAACAGACATCTTAGAACATGTCATCCTATAGTTTGTCCAGCAGAGCAACTCCAACTCAGTTTCTTACCATTTTCACAGCTGAGCAGTGTTTTCTTTATGGTAAGCTGATACCTAGCATGTGAAATACATTGCTGTCACATCGTTACTCCAGATGCTTTTTACTGTGTAGTGTTAAAATGGGTTATGTGGCAAAAAAACAAAACAAAAGGTTGTGGGGTTTGGAAACAATCTAAATCCAATTTCCTCTCAGACGGAACCAAACACGCGTGATCAGATGATTGTGTACGTATCTTGTTACGTCACTATAAAGCCAGACGCTTCGACAAAACTCAAAATATCTGCATCGTATTGTCGCTCTGATTATACTCTGGAAATTTTGATCAGAAGTAACGATTCACATCTGCTCATCCGCTCCTTTAATGCTCCTATGAGCACAGTTTGGAAAAGCAAAGTGTGGACAGCTCTGTGATTTACTTAATGACACAACTGTGTGATTCATAGCTTTCGATCACGTGCTCAGCGTGAAGTCCTGGAGGGTGAAGCACCGTTCCAAGAAACTGGATACTCCATACAAATGCAGCACAAGCCTTTCAATATATCATCTGTTTTAATCCATGAACATTCAAAGCACCCTGCAAAAAATTGAAAAAAAAAATAAATAACAAACTGACAGTTTTGGGTGGTTGAGATCCACACAGATGATCTGCTGGAGCACTTTAACTAGTAAAAAACAGAAAAGATCCGCCACTGAAGCATTTTAGCAATGTTTTTACACACATCCCTTCTACTGCCGTCAAGATTAAAGTGCATAACAAGAACGCCAGTGCTAAATGTGCTAAATATATAACGTTCTGTGTAATGCTGGGCCAAACTGGCCAGTAACGCTCCCATTGGGGAGAAAAAGGGGCAAACAATTTGTTAAAGCAATAGTGGCTGCTTTTTAGCTAATGATATCTAATAGCTAATATTGATTCATCAGTAATGAACCAGACAACAATATTTCTGGTAGGTTATATGGACAAATCAAAACATATTTCCAGTGTCAGTTTAGAGCCACTGAGCCAGGATGTTAAATTCATTTTACATCATGTGAAACATACAGCACACTATGATTTTAATTTGGCCAAAATAGAAAAACCTCTCTTTTGTGTCAGTGTAAAGGCTTTTAACTACAAATTTATTACAACTGATCCAAAAACAGGGTGGAATTTTAACAGTAGGACTTGGTGTTTTTTTACATGATAATGACAAGCTGCTAATAACATAATGAAAAGAAAGAAATCTGCCAGAATGAATAAATAAATGTGTAAAATTACAGAAAAGGTTCTGGTAGCTCACTGCTCAGACTCTCCTGTAATTACAAAACTGAATTATTTAATTAATTCACAGAAACTTTTCATTTCTATTTTTTTTTGTTTGTTTGTTTTACTGTGGGTCTATTGTAAAGAACTGGGTTTATCTGTTAATTACTTTGGTGTGGTGCCCGTCTTCATCAGTAGGAAAGGCTGTAAAACCTTTGAAAACACAGCTTCCAAAATCTATGTACTCCTTTGTGTTTCCCAGGCCGTTTCTGGCCCCTGGGCCTTATGTTTGACAACGCCTGGTTTAGAGACTGATGGATTGGTGGGATTTGCCATTGGTGGCAGGGTTTGTAGAACTGTTTCATTTGCATTGCTATAGTAACAGTGTTATTATACTTAATGCTTTGCTTGCAGTTTCTGCAATGACATGATGTCATTTGAAAACAGTCACTATAGGATCTTCCTACATTGGGAAATCAGGGAAATCATGGCAAGAATCATCATAGTCAGAAAAACACTTCCTAAATCTAAATATATACTAAAGAAAACCAAAATTCTGTATTCCAATAAAACATCTAAAGAAGAACTCACGCCATCAGCTGCCTGATAAAAGTTTCTATATGAAGCCTTTCAAAAAGGAAGCAGAAAAACAAGGACCAAACAGTCTTTCATGACGATAACAGCACATGTAGTTGTTGAGGGCTCTCTCTTTTTTTGGTTCATGAAACTCCACTGAGCATCTTCCTCAACGTGCCCGCCCGAGGGAGGCCAGATGTACAACCAGAGAGCAAAAAACACACCCAGTGACTGAGCTCAACCCACTAATCCTAATGTTTACAGCGATCTTCTCCATGCAAAGATGCAAATTCAAAGTTCGAGCATCACACAGGAATCCAAATCAGGTCCGTGCATGCTTAACAGATGACCACGGGGTTTTAAAAGCGCTAAACCAAAGTACTAAAAGTCAAATTTGTTTGCAGGACGCAGCAGAGGATACTGTTTGTTGCTCTCTTCATATGCCCACATTTGATAAATTATTCATCAGCCCAATCGTACGGACAGCAGCATGGTCAACATTAAAAACTGTTGAGTTATTATTTCACTGCAGGATGAGTTTTCATCCAAGAAGTTCTACACTTAAGAACGGAGCCTGAAAGAACACAGCCAAAAAGATTAATTTTCTCTGGACTGCTGGACCAAAATATTATTCCTGCAGACTATTTACTGTTCCTGTCACAGGAAAAAGGTTTTAGGTCCACTCTATTTTGCACAAGGCACATTTGCAAAAGTAAGGCAAGGACAAACTAATCATCAATAACAAAGACTCAAACTTCCTTTCCTCTTCTAGCTGTATTTCCTCAGGCTATAAAGCATATTTTTTTTAGTCAGATTTATTGTACTGAGAAAGAGCTTCTCTTTCACGGGCAGAAAGATAAGCATGAATCACCGCAAATCACAGCCGGTGATTATTTTGTGTTTTTGAGAGGGAGAGAGACACAAACCACAGCACGTATCATGATTTAATGAGCCATTAGCCTCTAATGATGGAACCCGGTTTTACACAGGAGATATTAATGTTATGAAAGGATGGAGATGTTTAACGCAGTCATACTTGAGTCTCTCTGTCTTTTCTTAAAAGCACATTTTCTTTGATATTCACTGTCGGGGTTTAACATTCATGCTCTTTTTCTTCCAATTTTGTTATTTTAACATTGTTACATTTTTGTTTAAGGTCTTTTACTGTTTATGTGTTTCAGATGCCTCACATTACAATCCGTGATTAAATTTTGCATTACATTTTCTTTGTCGCTGTGCAGCCTAATAGCCAATTATCCCCTAAACCCTCTGCCAAGCACAAAATATTATTTTAATAGCCAATTTACATAAACTTAACACACTCAAATGTAGCATAAAACAGACAATAATTAAGCAGCTATAAACTTACAGTAGCCACATCTTGTTCCTCCTTCAAACACAAATCCATTTGGTACAGGTCCATATCTACGCAGGTCTGGAAGGTTCCAGTGGCCAATAATAACAGGAGGGACATCCCGAGCAAGAGCCAACAAATTGTTGCACAAATGGAGAGTTGCAGGCCCGCTCTCCAACTTGGTCCCTGGTAAGACTCCAACACTGAATCTGTGAACTGAGAAACACACAAAAGAGTGAAGACAGACCAAATTCTCAAATTTAACGCATATTTCAATAACTGTAAATGAGTTTTACAGTAAGTAGAAAGAGTGGAAAGAGTAAAGAGGAACACATAAACGAGGTAAACAACCCTGAATACATTTTTTCATAAGCTGCCAAATGACTGCATCTTATTTTGTCACTCTCAAATACCCAAATGTCCGTTCTGGGTGAATATATTTTTGTAAGTAAATCTGAAGCATCAGCTTTCGACTTGCATTGCAGTGAAATATGTGCCATTTAGAAAGCTATGAGTAATTATGTTTGCAAGTACCTTACCTAAATATAGTAGCTTGCTAACATTAGCATCTAGCAGCTAATTAGCAAGAGGGAGCTGGAAAAAAGGTCCTCTGGTATAGTGAAGTGTAGGTATTTTGTAAGAGTTTTAGCCTCACTTTGGTATGAGGCTGAAAAATAAAGCAAACACAGAAACACTGCAATACCTTAAGTGTCCATTGGGGCTGGTCCAAAACAGCCACACAGTCCACCATGTTAAAATATTCAAGTTTAAAGTAGAACTGTTCAGACCAGGTATGTTGCATAAACAGTTTTATTCTGTAGAGATAATTGTTTTTATAAATTGATATACCCTGAATATATTTTTCCATTTCTATTTTCCATTGTTTAAAGTGTGGCCACTTTAAGTGGCAGGCATAGACGGTATAAAACGTAGCTTCTATAACATCATTGACAGGTTTTCTAGAGTCCTGTTTTGAAGGCTAGGGATTAGCATTTTCACGATATCTATCTTGGGATTTTTAAAAAAGCAACAAGCAAACAAACAAACAAACAAAAAAAACAGGTGTGACAAAACATGGAAATGAAAAATTAACTAGGCGATAGCTGTGATTACAACATGGCTTCTGGTACTATAGAAGTCTACGGGAAAATAGCTTTCTGACATGACCTCTTTAAAAGCTTTCTGATGGGTTTATGGGCTCAGTCATTCATTTTGTGTCATAATGAATAAAACATTTAAATTTCATGAAGGTTTTCCATGAAACTGCACACCGATTGGGTAACAAACTATGACTAACATGTTTTTAGCCAATGAGTAAGAGTTTCACAGTCAGATCTGGATGGGGTTTTTTTTTGCAATTATCTAACAAATAACACACACTGTTGTGATGGTTAATTGTACTTAAAAGTCAAGAAGATGGTACTCCTGTTTTTGTGAGTGAAATATCATTTTATTAATCTGTTACTTATGACTAATGAGCACATGTATCCGTATGTACCATTTATGGATGTAGTTTGCTAACCTTGCATTAAATGATAACTTCAGTTTCAAATTCCTTATCAAAATATTTACTTCTGTTAAAAAACAACAACAAAAAAAACAAGATGGCTGGCTAACTGAATCTTCAGTTTGCAAGCTTACAAACAAGGTGCAACATTGGCTGCATCCATCTTTTACATACAGTCAATGGCTGCACTTAATGTCTATAGGGATTTTTTGAGGGCTCTACAACTCTGTCCTAATGAACCATCAAAGAAACCATCAAACAGCCTACTGGGGTTCACTGTGATTAAAGTGAGCAGGATTGCAGAACTAATGAGTAATGGAAAGACAACGGTCAAGTAATTTTGCATACTGACAAAAACAGGAGAAACGCTTCACAAGGGGCAGAAAACACAGTGTCCTCACACGATGATTACTTCTGCATGGATTTGATTTCATTCACAAATAAAAAGGAGAAACAGCTGCAGACAGAATGAAATCAGCAAGCCGAGCACCGAACACAACGGGCTCAGATCTAAAGCCCAGCGCACTCAATCAAAGCCTGTCACAGACATCTGTGTGTTATGAGTCTGAGTCTCGACAATAAGAAAAAGAGGAAAGCCGGCTATAAAATTAGAGCGAATCACAACACTTCACTGGCGTTTCTGCCTTTGACTTTGCTAAATTTCGCACACAGCAAGTGCGGATCTTCCTTAACAACACTAAACCAAAAACTTTGGCGGATTTGAACAAACTTGGCCAGGTGAGATTGATTAATGGAGGCGGCGACGAGGGCATGTTGGCCAGGTGCGGCACATCATCGCTCAGGTTAAAAAGGATTCATGCAGTCTCACATAAGACAACAAAAGCTCTGTGCATGGTGGCCCTCAGCCCAGCGGCTGGCAGGTGACATTTCTGCCAGCTTGGATGCACTCCACTCAGTGGCATTAGGACACACACACACTTATCTAACTCTCAATGCAAGCCTGAACAGACACAAGTGCATCTGTCCAAGCATGCACACGTATACTTTAACACAAAACAAACGACAAACTTGAAGGAACAACTGCAATGCAATTTGTCTTAAGCCTCTTCCACACAATCAGGTCCCCCAGCACCGTCATTAATGACTGATTTAAAATTCAGCTGCCACCTGCTGAACAGTTCGTTGCTATTAATAGCTCCTATTGCTTCATGATGCATGTAACTTATATAACAAGTCCACACAGTAAACAATATGCACACTAAAGAGAGTCAGTGCTTGACTAAATTACATTCTTAAGAGTAATCAGACATGAAAAAACAGCTTTAGAGTTAAAATATCACTTTAGACAACAAACGTAGTATGATAGTAGATAAGAGATATTCATCAAAGACAAAAATCATTTGTTTATCTAGGAAATTGATTCAGAAGCATGTGGATGATTGCACGGGTGTAATTTTGAACAGCTGGATAGGAACATCAAATGTCATCATTTAAATTCCTTGAAAGGTTTTGAGGGGAAAGAAAAAGAAACTCTGGATGTTAAACACAAGTAAAACAAACACACTCATGGTTCTTCTCACCTTCTCCTAGGCTATATCGCAGGCGGGCGTCCCATGCCTGCAGGGCGTCCCTGCTGTCAAAGCCCAGCAAAACAGCCTGATTCAGGCAGAGGATGGTCAGAGTAAAAGCCACACCCTCATACCACTGTCCAGCTTCCAAGCCGCAGATCTCTTCCAAGGTGACGCTCGCCCTCTCCTTGTTGCCGTGAACTTTCTCTGATTTGTCTTTAAAAACCAGCAACACGAGGCAGTCTGCAGGACAGACAATGAGCAGGAGACGAAACAAAGACAGAAGAACACAGTCTGCATTAAAACATTATTAAAATTCGACTCTTTTCTTTTTCTGTTTATTAAAAAAAAAAGTAAAATCAATACTGGAATCCCCAAATGACACTGACCGTTACTAACAGGATGTATTTTGACCCCCAGTAGCTACTGTAGTGTCCTCTGTTTGTTGCCACCTTTGAAACAATCAGTGTCAACTGACAAAACAACACCGTGTGTGTCCGTGTATCATCCTTCTCCTTCACACACACTCGCATAACTGAGGCATGAGCACAGACAGCTGGGATAACATGACATCAAAGATTTGAAGAGGAGCAGCACTCAGCCTCACTCCAACCAGTGGAGCATGTTAAGCTGTGCAGCGCAACATACCCAAGAAACCTTTCTGTGGTAAAACCGAATGCAGTACAAATACAAGTTCATTCTAAATCTACTCACTTTTCCATAAAATATTTGAAAATGTGTGCAAATTTAATGACTACTAGATTTTATTTCCGCAGAGCCGAAGCCTCACAGGTAAGCGTGACCATTCACATTCATGGTACATCTAAAAATACAGCGAGTCTCTGGCTCAGACTTTAGCACATTAGCTTTGAAGATGCGATCAAATAAGAGCCACGGGTTTGAAGCTTGTGTGATGTTGTTTTAGAAATAATCTGAAAGCCTGCTGTTGTACAGCAGAAGCAGTACACGTGGTAAAAATATAAATAATTTATAAATGTAATTGTGTAAAAAGAAAAAGTAAACTGTGCAGAAATGCTATGAAGAGTGAGTTTACAGCATGGGGAAAAAAGACAATTTTGTGTTTGGCAGTGTGTGGATTAAAAGCACCTTTGGCATCAGTTTTCCCGTTTTTTAAAACACAATCCCACCGTTAAACGTTTGCAAAGAGTCGCTAAAAGGCTTTTAATGAAATTCTTTTAGCTTGTGCTAATGTTTCAGCTCTTTTTCAGAACCATTGTGTAATACAGGTTTTACTAGAGGTGGGCGAATTGATCCAAGAGTCGATATTATCAATATCATCTCTGGTATTGGTGTCAGATTGATACTAGATCAATAATAGGCTCGATACTTTGTTTCTATCCACTAAGTTCAGTACGTAGCCCACTGAACTTTGTTAAATAAATTATTATTATTATTTTGGAAACGTCAATGTATATATGTCAAAAATGCACTATTAAAAATGTCTGAACTATTTGGTGTTGATAGTCACGTCTATTTTATTTATATCCCATAACACATTTAAACAACTGAAGTTCCCCCAAAGTGGCACATTTACATTACAGGAAAAATCGAAGAAAAAAAATGTTTTTCTGCACGAAACTGCACGAAAACCTACTAAATGTGTTTTGCTCTGGTAATTACTTATTGGGAAAAGTTAAAATCAGTGATTTAGTGTTTAGAATTTACAAAGTAACAACAATTCGCCAAATTTCCCCTAGATAAACTGCCTTTATAGGTTTCAAAGTATCGGCAACACTGGCCTCGTATTTACTTGGTATCGGATCTTTAACACAATTTGCATTATCACCACACACGTCTTTTAATACCAACTATGGTTTGCACACATGTTGATTTTGATTTGTATTGAATTTCTCATGCAAAACTGTGTCACACCGCAGCCCCAGGTTTCAACCTTGCTAGTAAGCATTATTTTAAAAGGTTTTAGGTCTTTTTGTCCCTCCTTGGACGCCATAGCCTCCTGGGTCAAAGCTGTGTATTTGAACACAAACGCAGGCCCTTTGAAGCCGAGGCTTGTTGAGCTTTCATGCAGCAGAAAACACAAGCAGTGCAACACCAGCTCACTGTCCTCCTCCAGCTTGTCGCGGCAGATTTGTGTAGCTGCTGTCAGACTTCATTCTAAACAACAATGTGACAAAATGCTAAAAACAAAATTAGCTAGTTTTTAAGTTTTTTTTTACCTGCTACAGGCGACGGTTTGCGGAACACGAGCCACCTAGTTTTCCACTGTGAAACAAAGAAAAGTTGTGTTTTTTAAAAGCACAGGTCAAAGTGTGCGTAGGAGATATCCGCATATTAAGACAAAGTAAAAGCAACCTTTTTCCCGTCTCTGAGTCTGGCGTATCCCTCCACGACAACAGAATCCGTCATCTTCAGTCATGGTTCCTGACAGCTGCAGAGTCGCTGCCTGAATGAGGGGTCACTTTCAAAATAGCTGCGCTCTCCTCTAGCGGGGCGCAAACTCGCCCCCCAGCAAGGAAGGCACATGGAAAATGGCATGACCAGTGTCTGTCTGTCTGCCTGCCTGTGTGTCTGTCTGCCGGCCATGCTGCTGCTGCCACCTGGGCTGGTATAGTGAGACTCTACCGCGTGTTTAACATGCCACACACCACTCTAACAGTAAAACCGAGCACGTTAATACATCAAACTAGACATATACACTCGCCGGACACTTTATTAGGTACACCTTTTCAACAGCTCGTTAATCAAGCAAGGGCACAGGGCAGCAACCATCTTTAGGATGCAGAGAATAGAATGAAACGGAGGAAATGTACAGTGAGCGTCAGTTCTCAGCGAGATTGCCTTGTTGATGAGATTAGAGGAAGGAAACAGTAACTTGAATAGCATAAAAGAGCATGTTGATCCTTGGAGCAAATGGGCTACAGCAGCAGAAGACCACACTGGGTCAGATAACAACAGGAAACTGAGGCTATAATTGCCATGGGCTCACCAACACTGGACAACAGAAGACTGAAAAAATGGTCCAGCAGGAAAACGTCACCATGTCAATGAGCCGGCTCACTGTACTCGCATGGCCTCCACCGTCACCTGATCTCAATCCAGCAGTGCACCTTTGTGGAATGGGAGATGCATGTGGAGTAAATGTGTAATGCTATCATGTCAGTATGGATCAATATGTGTACTAATCTTCTAATAAAGTGGCCGTTGAATGTAGCACCACCCTTTCCCGTTCATGTGAGGTCAAAACGTTAACGAGTTAAACTAAGCAGTTGCCAGGATTTGTGGGTTGTTTTTTTGTTCGTTTGTTTGTCTGTTTTTGTCTCTCTGTGCTCTGTTTTTGTCTTTTTCTTTATTCCACCCAGGCGGTTGTAGCAGAATGCTGCCCGTCCCTGAGCCTGCCTTTGCTGGAGGTTTCTTCCCGTTGAATGAGTTCCTTCTTCCCACCATCACAAAGTGGTTGCTTTGTGAGTTATGCGATTGTTGGAGTTTTCTTCAAAATACTGTAGGGCCTTTACAGTATAAAGCACTTTGAGGTGTTGCTGTGTTTTGGCACTATATAAATAAATCTGAGTCTGAATTGCATCGAATGGAAGTACACTGAACTGAAGGTTAAGTCATTGGAAAGCAACCATATATAAACACAAAACCGCTGGAAAAAGGTTTGACAATTAAGCAAGGATTTTAAGTGTGGACATATCAGCAGCCTGTGTAAATGTACATTAGTAGATGTGGCCAAAAAATGGAGAAAACCTTTGCAAAGTAAAAGAGGCAGGAGGCATTGGTCCACTGTGAAGTATACGAAGTGGAGCCCATTCATACACCTATACTTCATTTACTCTGGTCCACTTATCAGCTGATAAGTTTGCAAACCTCTAGCTTTTCCTCATAGCGTAGTTTCATTTCACACAGAGAAAAAAAGCCGAGCAATCTCAAAGTTTCATTTTGATTACCTGCCACACATCTGCAGTGGGTGCAGCAGGAGCAAAAACAGGAAGATAGCTGTGTATTCTGGACGAGTGGTAACATGGAGACTTCAGTCCGAACATTCATATTTTTCTGTTAATTATACTTTCAGACAGTACTGTTCAGTCTACTTCTGTGGCACTCTGCTGCTTACTGTACACCTGGTAACTGGGTTGCATCGAGGTGAGATCGCATTCTCACCAGTGAACTGCTCTGCAGTTTGTTTGGACCGCCACAGTTGTTTTAGTCTGCACACCTGTGCAAAAGAACCACACCAAGAGGGGAAAGCAATGTGAAGTTCAATTTAAACGGAATAAACAACTAAACACCATGAAGGTGTATTTAGATTTTCTAGAAAAAAGGTCACCCGCATCCCGAGGTAATTTGTATCCGTGCACTTCATTGATTTGAGAACCAAAGCAGGGCAGTCTAACTTCAGGGGTGTGTTTGGTGCCACCCAAGGTCTCCCAGACCCTGGAGCTAATCACATACACTCAGTGTCTCTGGAACTACTAAGGTAATTTTAAGCTTTTAATACCCCTTTATTATCTTTACATTAGGTTGTTCTTGGAGCTACTTTATGTATTTGGCTTCATGGTTTTAAGTATTTGGAAAGTTCATCCACAAAACAACCTTAAAACTGAACTACGCACATTGAAAGTACCACATCATGTCTGTACAGTCTATTTAATTGTACATATATCAGCTATAAATATATTCTTTTTACCCAGTTTCTGTTATTTTCTTATAGATGTTTCATTGAAAAACGACAGCTTTCTTAACTAGTACAGTAAAAGGACTCAAGACCTTGAGATGAGCTATTTTTAATCCATCTATTATTTCTAAAGCCCATTTATATACTTAATTTTTTTTTTAAAAACTAAAGAGAGAAATGTCTGATGAATGATTTCAAAGAATGAACTGAACAGCAATACATTTCAAATCTCAGAAAATCCAGCCTCGTGATAACAGAGAAAAGTCCACTTGGAGAAAAACATCATGGTATTCAGCTTGTAAGTGAACCTTAAGACTGGCTTGTTTTAATTACATTCACAACAAATCACAGCTCTTTAACAAAGACACTCAAAGTTTGATGTCATTGAAAGTCATTGAAGGTTTATTCAGTCTCAAAATATTTCACAGTTAAACAAATAACCTGTTAACTTCCAGAAGCTTTACAATAATAAAAAAAAGTTCAAATATAATATCTTTAAACATCTTTAAACATCTCACGCACGCAAGGTTATTTCCAGGTAATGTCGTTTGGTGAAGGCTTGGGTTTGCGTTTGATCACTGAATTGATCCAGTCAATGTAATTCACTACTTTTGTGTAAACTCCGGGTTTATTGGAGCGGCCGCAGCCCTCCCCCCAGCTGACGATCCCGTACAAGAAGCTGACGTCATTCCTCCCACAAGCCAGCGGGCCCCCGGAGTCACCCTGAGGAAACGCACAAGTGGATGTACACATGAACATACACGCAGATCACAGTGAAGGCACACAATCGGCTGAGTCACACACTCAAGAATGAATATATTCCTCAGAATTGCTCTCTACCTATGAGCTAAACAGTCACTTGTGGCATTTCATTTAACAGGAAGGAGTTCAAATATTTTACACAGCAGGATGAGCGGGTAGTCTCACACCGCAGACATCTCTGAATATCACTGAGACCCTCGTTACCTTCCCCCAACATTTCACTCAGGGGAATCCCTCCTGCCATCTTAAGTGCTGTTCCATTACTGTGAAACCTCAAGCCTGGCCTCTGATGTCATCCCCAACAGAGCCAAGGGAGGAGGTTAAGTACTGTACCGTCCCAGACACAGTGAAATACAGACATTTGTTTCCTATTCTTCTTTCTTAAATTCATGTGTATTAAAGTTTGTATAGTCATGCATTAAATGACATTTGTTAAAAAGGTAACATTGATTTTTTTTTACTCTAAAATCTGTCACCATTAAAAAGATATTTGGTTAAAATCTTCATGAAGCAAAGTAATTAATATCTCCAACATCCACCAGCTTCACATAATTGCAATGACCTGCAGTGGGATCACATGACTGTGCATCAACGTTTGTTTGATGCAGCGTGTAAGAGTGTAGTTGAGAGCAGGAACATTAACACTGTGGGTTAGAACTAGTATGGACGCAGAGATCCAAGAGGCACGTACGGTACTGGTCTTTATGTCAAATTATTTTTACACTGGCAAAGAGAAACTACCTGTTTAAAATAAGGAGTTAAATATAAAACACCAATAATTAACACAATCTAACTCTGAATTAAAATACTGTTAAATAATGAAAGAAAAAACTAACAAAAATATACCATAAAATAAAAAGTTTTAAAAGTATGCTCAGCTTTTTGGTTCTGGCTGAGAGTAAAATAAATGAAGCAGAATCTGAAATAAAAAAAATATGTAATTACAGAAAAGAGATTAAATCGCAAAAAAGTTCCTGAAGTAACTTTTTGATATTCTTTATAAATAATTTCATAATAAGCCATAACATTGTCACTGTTGCGCTCAATCGTCCACTTTCCCAGGTGAATTTCCCACCCTGATAAGGATAATCGGAAGAGAATGGATGGATGGATCTACTCCACTGATGTTTCCAAAAATCCTTGTATAGAGTTTTAAGCTTTTAACCAAGCCAACCAGCTATGAGGTGAATCATGACTATAAAGGAAAAGATTCAGATAAAAAATTAAAGTGAAATAAAAAAGAAAAAAATGATAAGTTAAAACAGTGAAGGAACTACTCATGCCATAATGTTTTGCAATTCATCGAATTTACAGCAAACGATTTCTAACCTTCTTAACCTTCTTCTAACCTTCCTTTAGATATTTCCATGGTAACCTTAATATCCAACCACGAGAGAAACCGTTGTTTAAATTCTGGATTTTTTTTCACGACATTGTAAATAAAACTTGTTTCCCTAAAAACAAAGTTGTTATCATACAGAATTGTGGTTTCTTGTGACACATATCATCATTTCACAATGTCGTAGCAGCTCTACTATGTATAGTTATAGTATTATGGCTCATAATCAGAACGTGACTATGATTTTTATTTCCAGAACCTGAGCTCTATAGTGCTGGTGAATCTGGTGTCTTAACTGCAAATATGACATCGAGCCAGCAGCTAATTTAAAATTAAAAAAGATGTTTCTATCATGGGACTCTGTTTTAGGACAGCAGCGCTTCCTTGGCAGAATTACATCAAATCATGACAGTCCTCAAAATGCTTTCCTACCTGGCACGCATCAACGCAGCCGTTAATCCCCGCACAAATCATGTCACTGGTGACATGGTTGCCATACACTTCTGGCTTCTTGCAATTATCATGAGGAGTCAGTCTCACTCCAGCCTCCTGCAGAGTGGAGTACCCCATTCCCTCTGTCAAATAAAACACAAATGAGTCATCGTGTTAGATAAAAGCCCAGTAACACCGAGCTGTCACCCCGTATTTTTTTCCCAGTCCTTAAGCTAAGCTAAGCTAACCGTCTCCCAGCTGTGACAGATTTAGACCTCAAGATGAAAGCAAATGACTATTTTCCAAAGTGACAAAATGTTTCTTTTTATGTGCGTTAAAAATCTGAAACTTTTCTCAAAGAGACATAGCAGCGCAAACAAATTTGGCCCCACTGTCACGATTTAAGCGTGTAAACAAATAAATCATTCACTGGAGGTGCACGACAAATGTGCTCCCTGTGATCAATGCACGAATGTAAATAGTTGTCATCGTGATAAAACGGAAATGACACAGCTCTGCCATGACCTCCTCATTACTCACTCTCTTGTGTATGTCCCCAGCCACTAATGGTGCAGCAGTAGTAATCGGGGAACGTCATGCTTTTGTCTGGGAGACAGATGGGCCTGATGAACGGGGTTTTCCTCACACATCGCCCGTCCTGCTTCTTCAGTTTGATTAGAACTGCCAAACAGAAATGAAATGTTATGAAACGGGGAAAGAAATGAAGCAAAGGTATGAAGGAAGTGGCAGACTTCGCCTCGGGAAAATGCCACACCCAACTGTCAATGTACATATATGTGTGCATCTGTGTTTGTGCGTGTTTTTATTGCGGGGGTGCAGACGGACACAGCTGTTCAGTGACGCACAGCTGTGCATACAGACTGGGGCCTTAAGTGGGTTTGTGTGTTTCTGAACAGGGACAAGAGGTCTTCCAGTTTATGTGAGTCACTGGCATATGTGTGTTCTTGTGTGTGTGCGTTAAATAATTACCAATGTCATGCAGAGTTGGGTTAAACACTGAGAAGTGCCTTGGAAAGATGTAGTCCTCCACTCCAAATGTCCTCGTGTTGGGATTGGTGGTATTAAACCTATGCTGGCCCAGGACCACACGGATTTGAGATTTCAGGGGGCTGAAGAAAGACATTCTTAATTAATTCATTAGTATACCAAAGTCCACACTCACAAAGCTCATCAAGTCAAAATAAACTTGAGGTAACTGGAGTACTTCACCTTGTTTTTCGTGTAATCTGGTGGGAAAATTAGAGAACCCAAAATACCTCCACAGAACATTTGTTTTAGCTTTTAGCAGCACAGTCAATCACATTTGGGCTTTAAGGGGGCTGAAAAATGAAGCCAATGCAGAACTCCCAAACACTGAGGTTAAACAGGTGTTTTTCCTGCCATTTGGAAAGTAGTTGATGAGTATTTGCATACGAGTTCGAGTATTAAGTGCAAACTATGGACGAACGCATGAATCTGCTAGCAAACAAAACAATACCGAAAGTTAAAGTTATGCATTATTAAAGAGAATATAGCTTCCAGGTCTAAAGGTGAAGCAAATGCAGACGTGCCTTAAACCAGCCCTTGCTTGGCATCATGCTTAGATTGCTGAGAGTTGCCTGTCACTCAGGAAAACTGTGCATTTTGCGACCACTTGGTGAGTGGTTGCTGGAGACTGCTAGCCCTCATTAGGTAAACTCAGTTGCAAAGACGATGCTGTATCAAAAAACGTGTTGGCTGCAAGCAGATTCTTTGCAGTTTGCATGAAAGACAGCATTTTGTATAATCGCTAACTGCTAGCAAAGCGGTACTTAAACTTGGAGAAAGTGCAAAGCAAACCAGAAACAGTCTCCGTTTCTGGAATCGCACTTCGTAAAATCTTACTGCTGTTTGTAAAGTAGTTGGCAAGCGTTTGCAGACAAGCTGAAAATATGACCAAAGTAATAACAAAGAGGTTTTCCCTAATTAATTCACATTTTATGCTGGTGACTGGCAGTTGCTAAGGATTCACCGACTGGTCTCTAGCCCTGTGTGTCTGGGGCTTTAGCCATTACTTTTCCAGCAGTGGTATATAGCTACAGGATGCTAACCAAGCTTACCAACCAATCATTAGCTGATAATTTAGCATCCAAATGTGGTCACTCAAGATGGCAAAAAGACCATTCTTATCATGATTGATACACCTGTAGGAACCATAGTAGTTACAATAGACAGGAAGAGAGCAATGACACACAAAGGGAGTCAGACTGGTTGACCAGTCTTTCATCCATGTGGTATGCATTCTTACCACTTCGTCACTTAGACTAAAAATCAGTCTAAATTTTTTTTACACTACTTTAAAGTCTAATAATTAAAATCTAATGATTTTAATGTCACTTGTGCTGTAAAAAATCCACTTAATTCTGTAATTTCCCTTCCTAAAGCACCATGCTGGCTATAAGATAGTTAAACCCCTGGGATGTTGATAATGCTATTTTACATTGTGAATTTTAATTAATACTTTCTAATAAAAAATCCAATCAAGCCCCAACTGTACTAAAACACAGTTGTAGCAGTAGACATGGTGCTTAAAAAGAAAGCCTTGCAGATACCAAATATTGTATTTGACTATATGCACTCTGCTGTGTAGGTCCAATGCAACATTCACTTGCTTTAACTAAAGATTTGAACTTGTGGATGTCAGTAAACAGACATCTGTTTTACTGACATCACAGGAAGGTGCTTGCATTTGCATGTAAACATATTTAGACATGTTTGATATATAATATAGAGAAAATATATTAGCGTTTAAAATTCAAGAAATGTGGGTTTTTTGAGTCAGGATTCCTTCAGTCTTTCATAGACTGACTCAAAAGGGCATACAATTTCTTAAAAGACTCACACTTTCCAAGGTTAAGAGATAACACTGTTTAGAAGGGTCAAAATGGCTGGAAAAACTCGTAGCGTTGCCTTTTTTCCACTAATATGTGTAACATCCTCTGCAGCGGTAGAACTCAATACATACTTGCTGAAGAAGCAGTGGGCCGCAGACACGACCCAGCAAGAGGCGATGAGAGTGCCGCCACAGAAGTCTGACTGTCCGATGTAAATGGCTGCCATCCATGGATGACTACCTTCCAGAGCCGAGCTTCCGCCCATTATCCTCCCTCTGGCTATCGATAACCTCTTCTTGTGCTTTGTCCCGCATACGGGTTTTTTGGCCGGCATGGAGGGTTTGGGTTTTTCAATGGTGGGCAGGACGTTGAATGGAGTAAGCCTCAGAGAAGAAGCTGAAAAAAGTTCAAACAGAGGATTATTTTCAGCTTAACTTGGACACAGCAAAATGCCACTTTCTAAAAAGTGCTAAAAGATGCTAACAGATAAGAAACTACAAATTAATCTAAGAGCTTAGATTTAGACTTTTTTTTTACTAGCTACCTAAATACCTCTTCTGAATAATTTTGAATCAGCTGCTGGTTGATTTCCCCCTGCAAGAAGCAAAAAAACCCAAAAATAGGCATTTCTATAAGGTGATGATGCTCAGTGTGGCAAAGCTTCCTCTTGCTGCAAATCATGTGTTGAGGATGATCAGGAAGAGGATTATGAATTCGGTGCATACCCCTGGCATCATGACAGACAGACAGCTGTGCCAAACCCCACTCACCACATAAACATTTGGCTCCACCTGACGTGACATGTTGATTCAGGGTGAGTAATGTCTTATTATTTCTCCCATATCTAATCTAGCCAATGTTTTTCCTTTAAAAAAAAAAAAAGCTCTTTCACTAAACCAGTCAGCTTGGCTGAATTTAACTTTTGAGAGCAGCATGACTCAGCGGCACAGATTATCTGCCTTCTCTGCACTTTTTTTTGTGTTTTTAAATCTAAAACTGGATTTTTAATTAAATGTGGAGGCATTTATTAAGCCTCCATATTCGAGAAATGTTTCTCGAATGAGGAGCATCAGTGTCAATGTCATATGAACGAGGCCGAGAGAGAGAAGACGCTGCTGCACTGCGTGACCTTTGTGAAAGATCATTACTTCTTGCATGTTGTAATGATGGAATGAATGTTCAGAGAGTGGCAGCTAAATAAATCTGCTACCCTTAATAAGGAAAAAAAATGAAGCCAAGAGTTGGATATGAACAGTATTACAAATGAGGGGGATTAGAATATGTGCATATACATATTTAAACAGCAGAACAGCTCAGGTGTCTGGTCAAGCTAACAGATGTATGCCTTAATCTTATGCTAAAGCATATCCACACTCCAATATACCACCTCAATTACAAAATAATTACATTCTGCACACAAACTCCTTCCCTGCGTCCTGCTTACTCACACGCAGCCATCACACAGGAGGGGACGTCACAGTACTCCCAGGAGATGGCGCTGTCTTTTATTGTGTAACACCAAGGCTTCTTGTCCTCGTCTGGGTTTCTACACACAGAGATACACAACGGACAGAGTGTGTGCGTGCTTGTGTGCGTGTAGCCTTGCTGCTTCCTATCTTTATATATTGCTTCATTAGCTGAATGTCTCACAGGGGCTCCATTGCCATTCAAATCCACACACTCACACACGGATAATTCACTTTCTTTCTACATTCGTTTCACGTTTTAACAACTAGGATTCAGGTTTTAGTTTTAAAGCTGCAATATACAATCTTACCAATAATTAATGATCTATCCGAGCCTGGGTGTAAGTCTAAATCCCATTGTTTGCTTTGGCCTGGGACAATTTGGGAAACATGCCATTTGCTGTCAGTATGTTTTCCTGCTCATGAGAAGTCATAGTAAGAAATCAGCTGAAGGAAGAAGGCAGGAAGGAAAGGACTAAGAGTGAATGTGCCAGAGATAAGCCATTTGGCATGATGGCTTCAGGGTTTCCCTCAGTAGCTATGTGCTCATAAGTCACACGAATGACAAGAGTTGACACATGGAGTTGACAGATAAGGAGCATACAGCTTTTGCTAGCTCAGGGTAAAAAAAAGTTGGACACTGCAGCTTTAAAACAGAAATTCTGTGCAAACTATATAGAAATGTGGCCTTCCAGATAAGACTGTTTGCAGCACAGCAACCGCCAGAGGCTTTAATATCTCATTTTGATTGACTGTTGGAGAAACAACTACTAGAAAATCTACCATAGCTGCTATTAAGGCAGGATGATTTAGCACACACACCTGCAGTAGGCGTGCTCCCCGAGGCCTTTAACAGGTGATGCAACCACTGTGCCCACATGGAGCTCATCAAACAGCAGGTCTGAGTTCCACGGCAGACACCGGGCGCCGGACACGGTGGTGCCCACCAGGCCTCTGTAACCCGTGCCCCTGCTGCTATAGCACTCTGTCTCTGGCTCTGCTCACACAAGCCACAGAGAGAGAGAGAAAGAGAGAGGGAGACAGTGAGAGAGAGAGACGGAAATAATCCCAGCCGTAACCACAGTAAAACACAGGTATGTAAACAATATGAAAGCGATCACACAAACTCCGGATGCAGCAGATATGTGTGTGCGATGACAGCTCTCTTCTCTTCAGAATGAGTCAGAACGCATTTTAAAACCTCTCTCTGAACGCGTTAATGACAGCTGGGTACAAGCTCACCAGCACGCCCTCACCTGTGACCATTAATCAAACTATTGTCATCCACACATGCACGAGCATGCGCCTGTGCATACGTGACACAATGAGGATTCCATACATCTGCTCTCGCATATGACAAAGACTCTGGGCTCTATGCAGACTGCAGTGCCTAGAAAATCTGCCCTCTGCTATTTTTACCCCAATACAAACATCATTTCATGTCAACTGTGCTTTCTGCTCAGAGCAAATTTTGCATTTCCATTCAAATGAGGAAAACGGGAACGTAGCCCCTACTGTATTACTTACCGAGACTACAGTGAGGTCCACTGTAGCCATGCCTGCAGTTACACACTTCCTTTCCAGTGGATATGATCAGTCGACACGTTCCATCATTCTGACACGGGTTTGTACGGCACACTGGACACATCAAGACACACACTGTCACATCCTAATGCCATTCTCTTTAAAATGCTTGTTTTTCAGCAAAACTTTTCTTAACATTTAGCTTGTTTAAGGTGACCCATTATGATACTTCCATTATGATAGCCGCTATGCATAGTTTAAAAGAGCATTGGTGTGGCCCCTCAGTTTATCATTTATCTCCCTTATGACTCAGTCGCGTTAGAATAAAAATACAATGGCAACCTCCTTCCTGAGAGTTTGCATTGAATTTGTTCCACATATGACAAACAATTGCAAGTAACTGTAGCAACCAACAGGTCAATTGAAGGTAATTCCTTAGTAGGTGGCAACCTGTCTCCAATCAATCGCAGTATGACTCAGACCATAATCACTTTCAGACAGAATGGTGTAGGTCTCCAAATGATTGCTGTCTAATTCATAAATGCAGAGAGACTGTCAACATGTTGCAATCAATCTGAGTCAGTCTGTGTCAATGAACCCAACTCGTCTGCCACGTGTATCTTTGCATTACGCGACAAGACTCAATTGGTTGCCAGGTTGTTGTGTTCTGGTTATATTTCTATAAAATAAAAAGGTTGCCGAGCACCTAGGTCATTTTGCTGGGAAATTGCCACTATTGAAATTGCCATCACTACATTACTATCTTTGGAGGAATTTCTGTTACAAATCTACGAGGTTCACGCTGAATCCTAACTGTAAGCAGTTAATGTAGAGTGCTGAAGTAGAATTCCTATAGATGCCAACAAAATTGTAGCAAATGGTGACACATTTGCAACTTTTGCAAATTTCTTATAGTTCATTGTTATGTTGTCATAGATTGCACATATGACCGACGTAATCTTGACACATCAAAGATCAAAGAAATTGACTGCATGTGGTTGCGGGTTTAGCCATTAATTTCAAAGCAACAATTCCAAAGTCAACAAGACTGCAAGTTCACTTTGGAACAACTGGTTGGTACCAAACCAAGGAAACCACCGGTTGCTAAGGTAAAAAGTGTATTGCCTGACTGACCTGTTGCTTGCTGTTGATGCATTAAAACTTCCTTGTGATTCTTGTTGGACACTAGCAAATTGCTGTTGTCGACTGTAATTTGTGTGGAAGGCACGGACTCATCTGCAAACACTCACCAGCTAGTTGCGAAGTGTTAGTTAAACAGAGAACGTCCACATTCAAAGTAAAAGTTGTAGCTTGGTACAACTTTTGCTTTGAAGACGTGTGTGACTGGGGAACTTTACGCTGATTGGCTGCCCCTCATAAAGCTTAAACAGCTGTTAGGTGGTTGCTGCTGTGCTGTGTCTGAGGTATGTATTATATATGTATTATGTATGTACTATATGTATTAAATCATGCATGGCCACGTACGAAAAGAAAAACTGTGTGAAGCTGAGCATTTAGAGCAGTATGAAGCCTGAGCTTTTGGCTTACAGGGATTAGTCCGACATACACTGACCTCACTATTTGAAACTTCTGTATTTTGGCATCAATCATTGTAAATCACTGTAATAGTACATTTATAAAAGACAATAAGACAATAATAACAATTGTTAGACTTTAATGTTATTTCTATGAATATATCATCAGTTTAATATTATTATTGCTACTGTTTGAGTTAAACATTAACCTAAATAAATGTTTTAGATTGGCATAGCATTGCTACACCATGATGGTTTTTCCTACGCAGGTTTTAAATGTAATTATCAATATTTTTAGACTACCAAAAGAAAACTGCAAAAGAAACCTCTGAATATTTTAACCTGACTCTACAATTCTGCTCAGGTGGACTTACTAACATCTTCCGGTCTCATTTTTTTGGTTTTGGTTCACTCTCACCCACGCCTCTGTGCTCTAATGTACATGTAATACATCTGGGTCTAAGCAGCCTCTTGTGAAATAATATAACATACAGAAAATATGCTGGAGAACAGAGATGCCATAAGTTTATTGGGTTTTACTGAAAGAGAGCAGTCCTGATGTGCTTTAAAGAAAGAAAAATGTTGTTTCATTTTAAAACAATGTAAAGCACATTAAGGGTCAGGTTCACATAGATAGAAGCGAGACTTTTTTGTTTTGTTTTTAAGTTCTGCGACTCCTGTAAGCTGAGCCCCTATCATCATGACAAAAGCAGTTTCAGCTGAAGAAGCATGAAAATACCTCCCTGATTGTATCTCCTTTATGCCAGGGGAATCTGCTAAACGCCCGTGAACATCCCCCCATTGAGATGAAAGCACCCTATGGACCCATGGGGTGTGTCCTAAAACACCATTCCTGAGTCACAGTGAGTCATATAATCTGCCTTTTCTTCCATGCAAAGTTACTCTTGTAACTATGGAGCTGTGATCAAAGAAAGGGTAGGGCATGTCTTTCAAACCTTCTCTTATGAGCTGATTTTTAAGAGAGTGAAAAAAAAACATTTCTTCAGGCTAGGAGGAGATCTGATACTTTTTTTGTGTGTCTTGAGATCAAGTTGAATAATTTTTTTTTTAAAAAGTATATGAGTTGCTAAGGTTGCTAGGTTTTTATCTTTATGTTTATTTAATGCAAAAAATAACCCCAAAACATTCCAATATGTAGCAATATTTTGTTTTTGTCATAGTTCACTGATTTGAACATCAATTCAAGTGGCTGTCAAAGCAAATAGCGCTGAAGTCATTGCAGCCTATTGTATTGAGTTTCGCTCTCATCACCCCAACAATAGCAAAAAATGGCAAAGAAAAAAAAACTGGACACATTCAGAGCGGAACAACAAAAGCAGAAAGCATGTCTTACTCGTGTAGTGGACTCTCTCACACTTGATTTCCCCTGCCACACATGTGCACTGTTCCACATTACGGAGGTGAATTCGTCCCCAAGACTCTCCGATGTCATAATAGCGCAGGTGTACGGTTTCGTAGCACTTCTCTGAAAAAGCCGACACAACACATGAAAGGCGTCGGGGCTGAAATGGGAGAGCAGATTGAAGAGCTCAATGGAGCGTACGGAGCAAATCTCCGATGGCTGAGCTGCTGCGATGGATCCATTTTTCTGTGTTGTTCCATCTTCTTTCACTGCTTTGCTTTCAACTGAAAAGTGAAACCTGTTTACAGGTGACACATAACTGATTTTCCATTATCTCGGCCTGGAGGCAAGCACGTGAAATTTCAGCAGTATTTTAACGGAAAACACAGATTAAATGAAACTGGCATGTCATTTCAGTGTTATACATGTCACTTAGTTATTTTGAAGTGTATGCCGCGTTTATAGGGCCATGGCGAACGTAAGACTGTGACTCAAATCTTTCAATCACATCTCAGTGTCTGTATCAGCAAATAGAGATTGCTCAGTTGTCATCTTGATAGCATCAGGTCACGTCTGTCGGTGGCGTGGGAGGATATAGCTAAATGCAGCTAAACCAATGTAAAGTCAATTAAACAAACTACATTTGCTGCTAAAAAAGAGAGAAATCACTGTGTCACTGCTGGTGTGTAACCAGTTCTGCCTTAATTCCTTCAGGTTATGAAGCTCCAGCCGAGATAAGTTTTGGGAACCAATAATTACAAAAATTGATAATCACAGCTTTCCAGTCATTGGGGAATTTATTGCGTCAGACATCAGTGATTCCACCTTTGGGCACGGCAACTTTGTGGTGCTTTGCTAGTGGCAGCTTTTTGGCATCGGCCACAATCTTTTTAATTGTAAATGTGTAAATCTCTGGAAATAACAGATGGGGTGGTGCTACTGGCAGCGGCAGAACAGAGTTACATGAGGTGGGGTTGAAAGCCAAGGAAAACTGGTACACAGACTCTTAACTACTGTGATAATTGAAGAGTGAACTTAGACTGTTATGCTTTTGTTTTTTATCACGGTTTGTTTCTTTTTTTTTATCAACCTTTTTATGCAGGAAATTAAGATAAAAAATCTCCTTTGCAAGTGTATTCTGGGACCATACAGGCAGCCTTATAACCTAGCATGTTCTTTGACTCCCATAGAAAACTAGTGCAAGCGCAGCGAGTCTGGATTATAATGTAAATTTTCTATCTATGTAAAATCTCCAAATTTAGTTGTTAACAGCTGGAAAACTGTAAGCTCTCAAAGAACAGTGTTGGGCCCTGTGGATAAAAGTGTCCTTATTCTTGTCACCAGTGAAATTTCAAACCTCCAACAATTACTGACAGCAATTTTCCTCCTAATCAAAGCTGTAAATCAGTCTAAATAACAGCACTCACCAGTGAGCCAGTAAACTACTATGTTATTGAGCCCATTCTAAAAATTTAAATGTAGCAGATGTAACAGAAATGAAGCACGTCAAATGCCACACCAATTTAGTCATTGTATGATGAGTGGCCTCTTTGCATAATGAGCCACAATCTGCAACCTTTCTGAAAAGTCAGCAGTTGAGCAGTTTTAACAAATATAGCCTCTCTATGTGGCTCACTGGTCTCCAGAGAAGAATGAGTTAACTCTTCATACTCAACTGCCTTTACTGAGCATGAATTTGATTACAGAGTTTTTTAGCTGGCATGCCTTTGATTTTGGTTTACATCTGTGGACAACAGATGAATGACAATGGGCAGCCTAACATGCACTTTGATGTAAATCTGTTCAGTGAACAGACATAAAAGGCTGTCTGACAAAACCAAATATGAATGGATGACAAGCACTATACCTTTAATTCATAGAATACTAATAAAGGTACCTACTTTGCTCACATATTCTCCCAGAGAAGCCCTCAGGACAGGAGCATTCGAATGTGCGTCTGTGTGGGATCGCTGTGCAGACGCCTCCATTCTGACACGGCTTCGCCTGACACGGATCTGTGATTCTGCGTGAAGTGTGGACAGAAACTGAAATCAAAACATCAAAACATAATCAGCAGGAGAACAACCGCAACACTGCAGTTTCTCATTAAACAGCACAGGAAATTCAATCTGCAGCTAGTTTGGTGAACTAACCATTTGGGTGCCTTCTCTCTGGTGCGCAGAAGCCCCACTTCCTGTCCCGATCAAAATTGTGTGTAAGAGAGCACCTGGGACAAAAGAAACAGGAAGAGAGTCACCTGCAAGTCAGCAAATGCAAATATAGTAAATATGCCAAAAACAGAGTCTGCACAATTCTAACAAGCTTGAAAGTTAATATTTGATCACCTTTATTCTTCAACATAACCTGAACTCTCTTAAGCAAGCTTCTGTAATTTCTTTACGTAGTCTACAGAAATTGTTCTCCGGGCTTCTTGGCAAGTCAAGTGTTACATCTTGAAACACTCTATAGTGCAAACAATGATGAAAAATCAGAAAATCACTTTCACTTTCAGCACTTACAACAGTACAGATGACACTACGTAGGGAGAATGAGTGGGATTCTGTTTTATTTGAAAGTTTCATTAAACTACAAAGCATATGTTTCCTTCTAGTTCCATAGTGAAAACTACCAGTAACTAAATAAAGGAAAAAATTCTGAACTTCAAATTTTACAGAAGACTCACAAAAAATCCTAAAAATATTTCTACTGAGCATTAAACAAATGTCTGAATTGTAATTATGGACTGGGGCTGCTGTCTTTGACGTCCTGCCGATAGAAAGCCTTGCAATGACGGTGTTATTGAAAAAATGTTCCATGCACAACAACTGATGTAGCAGCCACACTCCTGTATGAAAAGATCAGCCATAACCTGTCCGTCATTCACTGCATGCACTCATTGACTTTAGACACAGGCCACCATTTTCACATATTTATTGACTCTTAAACAGCATAAATCTACTCTTCATCTTGGAAAATGGACAGGATGGTGCTTTGCTACTCCAGAGTGAGGGGCAATGCACTGCAAAGAATTCTCTGGTGAAACAGAAAAAGTCTGTCTTCAAAACAACCGTTTTCTTGGTCTGATATGTAGAAATCTACTTTTTACTATTTTAAATTGAGAGCATTTAGTGGTGTTGCAGTTTGAGAGTATTTCATATTAAAAATGTAAGTCAAATGGCGCAGCTGGAAAGAGCTGTTATTTTAAACCATCACATTTGAATAACCTGTGTCTGAAGAGGAAAACATGACAGTGAGAATGTTGCACTTATTAATGTCATTTTTAAAAAGTGTTATATTATTCTTGTAAACACAACGGTTAGATGTTTTTGTTCTGAATTTGTATAAAGGGGTATATAGGACCACTCTTATTCTGAATTATTTTCATGTAAAAATAATGATAAATAAATAAATCATCAAATGTCTCTGATTTTTTCACAAATCGCACCCTGATTACAACCTTAGTAAGCATATCCTGACTAAGCGTGTAAGTTAGCGTGCCCGCTGACTGTTAGTCGTGCTATACTGTCGGATTTGGACATATAGATATTGTGACATAAAATTGCTTAAACCATGTGCAGAGGATTTTACCCAACCCTTACTCAAACCCACAAGTACTGACACCCTGCTCCAGAATGCTGCATCTTCTGCCAACACACACTAACTAACTCTGTCAATCATCCACTAATCTAACCTGCGTAACATTAACATACCTCTTCTCCACTCACTGTAACTACAACACTTAATGACAAACCCATTCTGACGGTGAGCTGATGAGCACATCACAAAAACATGCAGGGTCAAACCGCCGCAACTTTACATGTAGGTGGACCAGAAAATATTGGCCCATGTATAATTGCATATACGTTGCTCCACCTTGCTGGCATCCACCCTTTCTGCCTCATTTCCAAGTAGTGAAGACTGAAACCCCTCCAGCGTGTCTCCTGTTGTTTTTTTGTTTTTTTTCCAAAATCATAAAAATATGATTTTGTTGCTGTGTCACAATCTGAAGCGATTAAAAAAAAAAAAAATTGCACCATGATGGTTTTACTGTGGCAGCTGTTTATGCACCCTCGGGATAAACGCTGTGAAACGGCAAAACTTCAGCTATAGTTGCAGTTTCACAGAGTATCTCCGCATTTTATCTTCACAGTTATTAATGATAACACTGTATTATGATAAAATCATCACAGGCCCCAGCAGCGATTGAGCAATAAGCATTTTATTAAAGCCTTTTCGCTCATTACCTCATTAAAATTTGTGATCAGATGGCACTGTCGCACAAATCCCTCATCTCTGCGAGCTGTAATTAGGTGTGACTACACACCCCAAATACACTGCATCAGTGTACAAATCACTGCTATTACAGCAGTGATGGAAAACACCAGTGTGTTTGTTCTTTTAAGGGCATGCAAAAAGCCAGGAACTATCCACCAATTAGAAATAAGAACACTAACTTTACATTTCTCCCTTGAGAAGAAAGCTGCACTTTGTATCTTCCAACCCCACAAAGGTTGACTGTTTCCGGTGCTTTCTTTTAAAGTTATAGAATTTAAAAGTCTGATATAAATATATTGACTTGTATTTTTTATACAGACATATTCTGTATATATATACTCCAATAATACTGTAATCCACTGCAAGACAGTCATCTATGACACAGTATCTGTGTGACTTAACAAGAAAAACTATACTTAAAGAGGCAAAGGGTTTGTTCTTCTTTAATGTCAGCTCACTTAAGCTCATTTTAAGCTCTTCAGCTAATAACTGTCAAAAGACTGAAGTAGTGTCTGGTATAAGGAATTGATGTCTGGAAATATTGATGTCTGGAAATATTGATGTATATTATGTATGTATGTATGTATATTATGTATGTATATAGAAATATTGATGTCTGGAACCAGCGCATCAATAATTGTACTACAAGAAAATGGTATATGATATATGAAAATATCGATATTTTGGCCCACCTCACATGGTAGCAGCTCAATGCATTTAGACATGCAGACAAGATCAAGACAACCTGCTGAAGTTCAAACCAAGCATCAGGAGGAAAGGTGATTTAAGTGACTTTGAGTGTGGCATGGTATTGATGCCAGACGGGCTGGTCTGACTATTTCAGAAACTGCTGATCTACTGGGATTTCCCAACACAACAATCTCTGGGGATTACAGAGAATGGCCTGAAAAACAGAAAATATCCACCGAGTGGCAGTTCTCTGGGTGAAAATGTGTAGTTGATAACAGAGATCAGAGGAGAATGGCCAGACTGCTTTGAATGCATAACACGTCAAACCTTGAAGCAGATGGAAAATAACAACAGAAAAAAACCACATGATCCTGTCAGCTAAAAACAGGAAACTTAGGCTATAATTCACAAACGCCTGCCAACAGAAGATAAATGCTGTCTGGTCTGATGAGTAGGCTCAGAATTTGGTGTAGAAAACATGAAAGCATGAATGCCTCGAGTCCATGATTCAGGCTGATGGTGGTGGAGGTGTAATGTTGTGACCGGATATTTTCTTTGGGCCCTTTAGTACCAAATGAGCATCATTTAAGAACCACAGGAGATTTGCATCATGGATGTGTAGCTAACTGTCTGACCTGTGTGCATACAGTAAGTTTGAGATTGAAAAGGAAAGATTATGGCTCATTGTTTCTTAACTATCAAGCAATCAAAAATAAACAGCCTGAGTCCACTCCATCAGTCACGATGCTATTCTGCTACATGTGCCTTGACCGTGCTAAGGGTACTGTCAAGTCAAAGCTAGTCGCTTTTATTTAATTAGCACATTTAAAAGCAGCAGGAGCTGCTTTCAAGTCGCTGTGGTAGAATAAAATATACAGTGACAACACTAAGTGGGAAGTGCCAAAGGCAATGATAAACACACATCATCAAGACAGCAAATAAATAGAAGATGTATTCAAAAAATAAGTTCAATACAAACCATGCAATCAAATAATCTGTAAATTATCCAAAGCATTTTTTACTTTACATTCTGTGAAATAAATGTTTCAAATCATGCACAAGAAACAACGTGTGTGTGTGTGTGTGTGTGTGTGTGTGTGTGTGTGTGTGTGTGTGTGTGTGTGTGTGTGTGTGTGTGTGTCAGTGTGTGTCAGTGTGTGTCAGAGGACTGGCACTTCTACCAGAAGTGTGTTTTGACTTGATTACACACACATTACAGACTGTTTGTGCAACCAAAACAGTAGATCCAGACAGACAGGCTGGCTAATAAGGACTCACCATGGTCTTGAGGACAGGACAGTGATGCAGTGATGATGAATCCTTCCACCCTGACGAAAAGGGAATTTACATTCGTTGCCCGTGGTGGTAACAACTGCAGAGGACGCAAAGGGGAAAACACAAAACATCAGCAGCAGAAACTGTCTCGGAAACCCCGACCCACCCACTCTCTCGCTGGTTTTCACACACAAAGACCCCTTTCACTTCAAATGAATGGACAAAAATCCATAAGCAAGCTACACCCCCTCCCCTATAGGTAACAGCTATGCAAACACCAGCTCACTCACGACTTAGTGCAGCAGCAACAACTAAGCGAAATAACAATAATAATAATAATAATAATAATAATAATAATAATAATAATAATAATAATAATAATAACATAGAAAATTCTTTTTAGAAAATATGACATTCAGTTCACCTCCCCTCCCTCACTTCACCGTTTCCTGGGTTTAATGTAGAACTAAACCCAAAACCTGAGGGGGAAAAAACTCACCTGTATGGCTCTCCCTCACCGCCTCTGCTTCATATGTAGGTGCCAATGTGTGCTGAAATCAAGGGAGAGACATTATTTCACTCCTTTCACGCTTTCAAAAACACGCATAAACAATAAGCACAGACTCACTTGAGTGGAGAAGTGTGGCTAAAACTTACCGCTCCTGCGAAAACGCACAAGAGAAAAAGCATCACGGCGTGTGCCATCGCGAAAGTTTGCATCTGATGTTTCCCTGGTGTCCCGAGAAGCTTATTTCCCGTGTGCCTGTCACGTAATATCTGTCAGTGTCAGAGTCCTCAGCCCGTTTTTGGTCATAGGAAACGTGGGAAATCCTGCAAGTATTATCCTGTCCCTCACAAGCTGAAGCTGTATTGAGTAAACCCGTTGCGTCATTAGGCTTGTCTGACGCTGAGGCATCCTGTATCCCGGCCGGTGTTCCCTCAACTCCCCCTCTGCGGGCGCCCACGGTTTATCATTACGACTTATCGACTCACGAAAGAAACAAGAAGTTTCTTGGGGCAGAGGCAGGCAGTGTGGTAATACCGCTCAATCCTTACCTCTTTTAGGTTTAACACTGCTTTCTCTTAAAGTCACCCAATTTTAGCCTTTCTTTCACCTGTGGTGTAGGTGTGCGTCGTTTCTGTACTTACAGGTATGATTTTGGAACAAACCTTAATAGGTACACCTTGCTCTTCATCTTGCTTCGACTCCTTTTACCTTAAGAGCTGCCTTAATTCTTCATGGCACAGCTTCAACATGGTGCTGCAAACATTCCTTAGAGATTTTGCTTCATATCGACGCGGGATATGATAGCATCACACAGTTGCTGCAGATTTGTCGGCTGCACATCCGCGATGCCAATCTTCCGTGCTACCACAATAGAGAACAAAGATGCACTATTGGATTGAGATCTGATGACTGTGGAGGTCATTTGAGTATAGTGAACTCATCGTCATGTTTAAAAAAACAGTTTGAGATGATCTGAACTTTGTGACACGACACATTATCAGCCAACAGAAGATGGGCATACTGTGGTCATAGAGAGCAACAATACTCAGGTAGGCTGTGGTGTCTAAATGATGCTCACTAAGTGGTGCAGTCTGTACTGCTGATACAATTCGTGATTGATTTCATGTTTACGCCAGATACAGATCCTACCAACTGAATGTCACAGCAGAAACGAAGACTCATCAGACCAGACAACATTTTTCCAATCTTCTGTTGTCCCAATATACCCACAAAAGTTGTGGTGAGATATTGTTTGTGGTATTAGTTTCCTGTTTTTAGTTGAGAGGAGTGGCATCCAGCGTGGTCTTCTGCTGCTGTAGGCCATCTGCTTCAAGGCTGGAAGTGTTGTTGAAGATGCTCTTCTGCATACCTTGGTTGTAATGAGTGGTTAGTATCAGCCTGGACCAGTCTGGCTATTCTCCAGACATTTCCACCCAGAGACCCGTCGCTTACAAATATTTTCTCTTTTCAGACCATTCTCTATGAACCATAGAGATGGATGTGCAGGAACAGATCAGCCCTTTCTGAAATACTCAGGTCAGCCCATCTGACATCAACAACCATCAAATCTGGAATTGAAGGTTGCAAAATACAAGTGAAATAAGTGTGTGTGACTATGAAAAGTAGTGTCTGCTGTAAAATATTCACAGGTGTTATGCTCAATAATATCTCAAGATAAGGAAATGTCTGATCGGGAAGTTAATTCGGGACCTCAAAGGAATTGTTGTTCCTAAGAAAAACTCATTAAAGAAAATACCTCTGAAATGGGGTAAAGCATGGAAGTCAACTATCCAAGAGTTTCATATCTTGTCAGCATTCCAGCAGTGACATGCTGTATCAAGTCAAAGTCCCCAGTCATGCAATCTAACCTCTAATTTTCACCAGCTGTAATAATCTTCCTCCAGATGTTGGGCTAAAAATACAAAGAGGAGGCTGGGCCTCTAAATACCACATAAGTAGCAAGTGAAGGTGGACTTTCCAGATGGGAAATCGTTCAGCCTTGAAGACTACGTTGTTAATTATTGATAGTTCTAACTAACTTAGCAAACACATTGAGCTGGTCAAATACACCAAGTATGAAATGAAGACTTTGGATTAGATACAACAACAAAGAAACATTTGAAGTCCCCCCCCCCTCGTTTACCCGATGAAAGCAAAAAAGCGAAGACACAGTTGGTTGAAAGTAGAGCCATCGAAGCCTTTTAATTGTTCAACAATTTGGACAACCTCACAACCACAGAAGCAGAAAGTACAGACAATAGAGGTACTGTTATGTGTCATCTGTACAACACAGGAAGACAATATGAACAAGAAATAGTCAAATATCCAAGAGTCCTCTCCTAGCATGTGGTCCTACTTTCTAATCAGGACACGTAAAACAAAAGTCAAGCTTTACTTTCTAGATTTTTAAATTATCATTGCTATTTCAGTTGCATCTCACAACTTTTCTTAGCGCAAGACTAGCAGAAAAAGGTAATGGGTAGACAGTTAATCGGGACTTTAATGTAAAACTCAATATACCCAAACAGCTTAACAGCTCATTAAATCATTTGGTGATGGTTTCGAAATTGTTATCAAGAACCTGAACAAGTGTTTTCCTGAGCTTTCACTTTTTGGTTTCCAACACCAGAAGGCTGCCAGTGTTTTTTTGTTAGGAAGTTGTTAAGCAGCTTCTTATCAAGCAGTGTCCTATTTCTCAGTCATTTCACATAAATTGTGTACAACTATTAGCAACTGGTACCCCAAAGTGAGTTTCAGGCTTCTTCTGTGGTATTATTATTTGGGCTCAATGTATTTAATTATCAAAGCATACCAATAACAAAACATATCACTGTCCCAAAATTACAACCGGTACTAGAAGTCAACAAGAAGATGCCTGAACTTTTTTTAAACAAATATACAATATCCATCACCGTAACATTGATGCTTTAGTAAAGAAAACTGACAACTTGTACATGCAGCACATTGTTCGACTACATCTCCTCAAACAACAGTCGCTCAGGCTTTAAAAGTGCAGCAGTGGGGGTGTTGCGGAGGGGGGGTCCCTTTAGACGATGGTGGCCTTGTAAAGATCTGTGTTGCAGTCCTGGCCCTCCGGTGGGTTGCGGCCGTTCTGGGGCATCTGGGCGTTTCTCATTTTGCTCTGGCACTGCCGCAGCTCGGCGACATAGCCCTGAAAACTCAAGCTCAGCTCAGAGTCCTCACCCTGGGATGTCTCCGCTGTTCCTTCTTCTAGATGTACTCCCTCCACATCCATCACCTCCTGAATGGTATGTGCAGCGTTGGCTTTTTCAGGAGGTGACTTTGCATTAGGGGTCATTTCTGTTGCCTCTGTGCAAGGGAGAGAAAAACAAAACAAAACATGGAAGATATAAGATAAATTGATTTATGATGGACATCCAAGAGATACTTGGATATTGCAGACGATGGGTGGGATGGCCCATTCTGCATTCGGTGTTTATTTTATTTTTTTTGTTTTTATGACCACTTGGGGGCAGCAGAGGTTAAATGCAGACATAAGCAACTCGTATAAGAAATTATATGACATCATAAGGAACCATTCACTGTACTCTAAAGGGCTGTCCACCCAGGAAGTGACTAGCACCAACATGGCAACCATAGACCACCAAAAGTGACATTCAGTAACTCTAAGCGACAGAGAGCGAAATTTCTGCTGGTGAGTGCAAAAAATAGGCAGGTGCCAAGTTAAACTTTTCTCAACTTTGAGGTGTGAGATTACCAATAAGAATGAAGGACAAGCAATCAAAGCCTGGATTGTCTACCAGTGATCACCTGTCAACTAAAAAGCAGCCAATAGGCAAATTGCTTCTAGTGTGAGCACCCATGTCCACCAAGTGCGCCAACAAAAGATCCTGGGGAATAGTTTTCTAATGTTATATGCAGGATGATGTTGGGAAATAAATAAGCAGTTTTCTTTTATTTATTTATTTAGCAAAGGTTTTGCAGTTGACAAAAAAAAAATAAGCTGACATGAAAGACTGATTATGAGACTTGATTATACTGGGACAGCTGGAGACCCGACAGCCAAGTAATCATACTTCTTTGAAGTCCACTGCCTGAGGCGCGTGTGTAGTTAGTAGTAGATGGATGAGCCACAAAACAAAGGGAGACACATGGATGTCCACACGGACCATCACTCTGTCTGACCCAAGCAGAAGGTATAATCAGGGCTTTAGAAATCCTAATACTCTGTAAGCTACACCCTCTTTCTGAAGTCAACTCCGGAAGTGCAAAAAAAACTGCAGTTCCATTAATGGCCACTTGGAGCTGACTCCAATCACCAGAGACTGCCATGTTAAACAATTTGGTCTCAGCTAATTTCCACTTCGTGATAGCATTTCAATTTGTTTTTTTGGACAAATAACATCGAAAAAACCTGCCTGAAAACACTGTGCTCCATTTTCGGTGGATAAATGTCAAGTATTAACTTATATGCTAGCACTAATTAGCAGCTATCTAATTAGCACAATGTGCAGCCACACAATGTGCAGCTGCGCAGCTTGACAACCATGCTTGCCAGTGTTAACCAATATTCAACAACTTGATAATTTGTTTTGTCTGGGTAGCTACTTCCATCTTTTTGTTACAGTCCGTTTACACCGGGCTCAGTGCAGCTCCTCTTACCTTATACTTTATATGTTGATCTGCTGTTTAACAGAAACACTGAGTGCAGCTTTAGATAATCAAATCACAACAACACTTTGCTCGTGTGGTTTCCAAAAATGTTCTTTTACACAGGAGTGACTGCACAGATGTGCAAAACTATTCATTCTTGGCCTTCACATCTCTTTTACCTCTCATTACACTGACTGACAGCCAGATGTTTAGCAAGGCAATACCAGATTTCAAAAGCACTCAAGCAAAATCTGTCACACCGTGCGAGTGCACATTTTAACTCCACTTTGCTTGATTTTAAGTTGAATAGTGGGGTTGTTTTTTATATTTCAAGCATTCTATAGTTGTGTAATCATCGCAGCTGTTGTCAAGACTGACTTGATGACATAACCACTTCTGCCTAAACTTGCTCAACTTTATAGCTGGTTCGTCATAAAGATCGGACTAAAAACTGACAGGATTAAATATGCTGTACAGTAATTCAGTGCAATAAAATCCAATGTGACACATCTGAACATTACTGTCTTTATTTCCTATAACCCCAGAGAGGCATGACTTCATCGCAAGACCCCTACAGGATAATAAATAAAACATGCTCAAACTTCCCCCTCTCTTCGCTAATGCAAGTGCACTCAAGAAGCCGCAAAGCCAGCGTTTCTTTTTGATGCTGGTGTTACAGCTATGGGTGATAAACGTTCCACATCTCATGTGAACCATGTGGCCCCCAGAGACTGTAAACACACGGACATTAGCACTACACTTCAACACATATGCTCTGAACTCGACTGACTGTTATTCGCTGCTGTCCGATACATATGTAAACACCGTCCGTGAGCTCCAACAGCTGACCTTATACAGACCCTCAGCAAACCTATCTATTCTGCAACAGCCTGAACAACCATACTTGGGGGGTGAGGGGTGGGGGAAAGGACCTACAAGTACTTCTCCGGTTGTGTAATAGTTTCCAGCAGTTGCGTTTGTTGGTTTTACCTCATTTTGCTTACAAAGCGTTTCTAGTGTTACTTGAATTTTGCTTGAGGTGCTAATAGGGGAATACAAGCTGATTATTTCAGGCCAATGATTAAATAATACTTAATGGCTATTTTACGGAATCTATAGAATGTGAAAGAAAATAGTGAAGACATACGTTTTCACAAACCCTAGATTTAATTAAAAGTCTTATTCTGTTGGTACAAAATAATTCGGGGGTAATTCAGTCCACAATCACAGAAGAGGAACGCAGCAAATCCTCACACCTACAGATAAAGTTTAGCCTGGCTGGAACAATTAATCAACTATAAAAATTCATTTATGTCAAAAGAATAATGAAGTCACAGTTTGTTTTAGCTCTAGTCACAAACTAGAAATGTTGGGAAAGGCTTCTCTGTTCTCAGCCCCCACAGTGAGGTTGTTAATATCGCAGTTTGTTAAAGACCACTAACTGAGCCACCTGGCTTTGTACTGATATGTTAAACCTTTTAATATTACTCACAATAAACCTACAAGATAGGGTTTAAATTTGGTTTTTGCTTGTAACATAAGCTTTACTTTGCTTAGTCATGGGAGATCAAAGTCATGTAGCTATTACTCAAATGTAATTTCTGGACCTGGTGTGAGCACTTCTACCATTTACACATACACACTTCTCATGCATGTATTCAGCAGTGTGCTTGCTGATTGGTCTGCACCAATGTGATAATGAGGCACAACCGTTTAACATGGCCATTCCTCCTGTGGCAACTCCTGTCAGCAGCCATGGCGGCAGCAGGGCGCTGAGCTCGAGCAGCCAGAATGGAACGGTACCAGCTCCAGTCCTCACTCAGTCTCCCTGCCAAAGATCCACATCAAGCCCTCCTCTGACCGCCAGATGGATGATAAGGCAGGCCCGGGGATCAGCTGCTGTCGGCTTCGAGAACAGAAGAGGAAGAAACGGGTGAAGCGGGCTTGAAGGACAGCTCAGTGGCATGGTGCCTCAGGTGCAGGCAGCTGAAATCGAGTCATTACAAAGCACTTTGTAATGCCCTGAGATAGAGTCTCAATTACCCCAAGGAATCCTTTAATCTTCCCTCAGTATGAGTGTATAAAAAGAAAAAGAAAACTCAGGACAAACAAGCTCTTGTCGTGAACTTGCTGAATTAATCACTTCTGTAATTTATTGCTTAGTATTCAGACAAAGACCGCAGCCTGTTCTTGTTTATGAAGAGGGCAGCATTATTGTTGACTTAACTAAACACACTTTAAATTGAGCCTGAATCGGTGCTGTGTAGAGATACACTGTGTAATGTCGCCCCCTAGTGGGCATCCTATTCCCCACAGAGCCGTGGAGTAAGAGGGAGCATCAAGTTCAGCCATGGTTCTCCTTTCTGGTTTTGTCTTTTATAGTTTAATTAGGTCTTTAATTTAGACCGATGTGCCCATTAAAGGTTCTAAAAGCAAAAAAATACTCACATCACTGAAGAACTTTAGCCTTCTTTTGGATTCAAACCATATCCAGTTCAAGATACTCATGTAACTGTCATGTGTGCACACTGGTGACTTTCCAGTAGAATTAGAGGAAATGTGAAAAATGGTACCGCGTGATGCACTTCTGCTGCTGTAGAAAGGATGTCTTTGACTTTCTGCATGACATTAAAATGAGGTCCATGTCGAGCTACCAAAGCAGCAATTACTGTAATCTTATTCTCTCGGAACAGCAGAGGGCGTCAGTCTAACAGTAATACAGAAAGCGAGGAGACATCGCTGCAGTGCCTGAAGTCAGCAGGATGACAGATAAAAGAAGAGGAACGCTGCTACTGCACAACATTGGCTTCGCTGCACTTGGAATTAAAGATGTAACTGTACTCCGTGGGTGGTTTACTTTGTCTTAAACTTATAAAGAAAGCCAACGAGCTTAACTTTCCACCCAAACTCAAATGTAGCAACTTCATAAAGTCTAAAAAGTGAGAAAGTGGAGGCGTGTTAGCTCGCTGCGCGCTGTACAGATCCCAGCACAGCCTCGGTGAAGGTGGCAAACGGCGCTAAAAGCGTGGCCATACCGAATCACTGCTCTGCTCCTGTTTTAGCAAGCGAGAGAAGAGAGACGGAGAGAAAGAGGCAGGGAGATAGATGAAAACCAGTAGTGACAGTTTCTATCTGTAGCTCAGACAACTCGTGGATAAGGTTACCATGGCGCCCGGTGGTGGGAAGAATCAGCCTGATGTGCTTAGCAACCAGAAAAGAGGAATGAGGCTGTATGAAAGCTGAAAAAGCTTCGATTTATCCTTGTCGTCTTGTGTGTGTAAGCCCTGCTTTGCATTAAAAGCGCAGATATGAAGACAAGGCAATAAGGTCATGTTTGTGCCCTTTTAACAAAGTGCTTTGAAGTGCATCAAAAAGAGCAGTCGGAGCTGCTCTGTAGCTGGAACACAGGAGTGTGGTTATCTTCTTCTTTTCTGACGACTTCACAGCGTGTCAGGAAAGGCTTCAACTCGAAGCCGCGATCATCACATGTATGATATCAAAGACTGACACATCCACTGGAGAGTAAAGCAACACTGTCACAGATCAAATCACTACTTCACTTAACATCACAGAAAACACACACACATGCACGGAGAAGCGGGGGAAAAAAAAAAAAACACATAAAGGCGGGAAACGTGTGGGGGAGATGGCCATGCACTCAGTGCACGATAAACCAATGCCGAGGCAAAGCTTTGCAAACCCAGTGCGAAACCCACACACACACACACAAACAGCAGTGGCCCAATTTAAAAAAAAATAAAGCAATATGTGGTATATCATCAACAACAGCAACAACAAGAAGCAGGTCGGCTGAGCGACGACACCGAATAAACACACACCACACCGAGAGATCCTAGGAGTAAAAAAATAAAGACACACAGCGAGCAGTGACACTGTGAAATGAGCGCGCACGAGAAAGGACACGGAGGAGTGGGAGCTGATGAGAGAAGCCACAAGACAAGAACAACAACAAAAAACAGGAAAAGAAAAAACAAAATAAACAAAAAAAGCTAAGAGAGAACGGGAGGAGGCATGTGGAGGCGGAGAGGACAAGCGGTGGGTGCGGGTGGCGGGGAGAGAGGGGAGGAGTGGGGGAGGGACTGATCTCACAAACGTGTAAAAAGACAGACGAGAGTGATTTCCAATTCTAACATTTATTAGATCTATTCAATCACAGGTACAGAGATTATTGGCAGTGATTATCTACAAACAGGCACCTAGAGATGGGGAGCGAATGAGCCTGGTAAAGAATGACAGGCACTTCAACAATGTCACCAGCGCCAAGGAGCACTTGTCCTCCAATGACTAATTATTTTTCACCGTTGCTCAAACTGCTACAGCGTGAGCCGACAATGTTTAATGGCTCACCGGATTTGTAGCATTGCGTAAAAAGAGAAGAAAAAAAAAAAATCTAGCTTTTTGACACTGACATTGTTGAATTGCTCTTAACTGGAGGAGGTGGGATGGAGAAGGATACTGCATTTATATGTATTGAATGTTAGGTATTTGAAGGTCCAACACTGTGCAGCAGTCTGGCTCAATTTTCTTTTTTTTTGTACATGAAAGCTGATCTTTTTTTTCTCCTCTGATTTCTAACCTTCGGTACAACATCTGGCGTCCACAGAACTGTCAAATATTGATCATTAATCTCTACGCATTGTGTATATTTCATTGATAATCAACAGAACTGCAATCAGTCACATTTTGCATGCACCCAAAAGGACAAAATATATCACTGGAAATCCGCTAATGTCAGTCACATGTTCAACTCAACAATTTGTGGCGAGGGAGGTGACGTCCAAGTAAACGTTACTCACGGAACAAAATACATAGGTCGTTATTTACAGATCAATCTTGAGTAGTGTAATCATCATGATCAATCACACACATGCTTTGTGAGCTTGATAAAGACGAATCAGGCAAACTGAGAAAGAGTCGATATCAATTTGTCATTAAAGTGCATCAGAGTCAGTGTAGAGGGAGTTTTATTGTCAAAGTGGTCCTGTTCCTGACCACACACATGCATGTACAACACACACACACACACACACACACACACGCGCACAAACACACACACAAACACACCAAGTGTTAGGTTGTTACACTGTAGAAATACCTGAACTGGACTTTCCCTCTTCGCCCGCGTCTTTAGCCTGGGAGCAGGGCGGTGGCGGGGTGAAGTTGGCTGCCGGCAGGCTGCTATTGAAGGACGACACGGGGGATGGTGAAGGAGGCAGCAGGGTGGGGCTGCTGATGTCGCCTTCACCGACGAGAGTCAGGTCGGCGTTGGCGTCCTCCTCCACGGTGCGGAGGGTTGGACGGGTGTCTGAGGGCCGGAGGATGGGGGACATGTGAGTGCCGAAGGTTGGGTGGCGCGGAGGGGGCATGAGGCACCGCCTGGAGTGTCCGTTCGCACTGGAGCTGAGGGAGGAGTCCAGGCTCTCCGAGCGTAGGCTGGAAGTGAGGGGGCTCCGGGAGGGGATGCCATTCTCTCGAACCGGCTTCAGGGAGTTGGGGGTGGAGCAGGCCAGGTCGGAGGACACGGAGAGAGAGGAAGTGGGCGGAGTCAGTCGCAGGAAGTCGGGAAGCACCAGGTCGTCTTTGTTTAGGAGTCCACGCTGGTCGTTGGCTCGGGTGCTCTGCGCCCGGCTCAGCAGCTCAAAGAATTCTGGAAAACAGTTCAAGCACATTTCCTCACTTGAAAGTTTCCAAACACACGAAAGAAAGGGATTAGCTGGGTGTGACATGCAGCAGAGCGGCTTCGCTCCTCTTAAGAGAAAAGAACCCTCAGAGAGCTCACAAAGACACGAGTTAGTCCTAAAGGCAAAGCAAAGCTAAGAAATCCACCACAAGTTAAAAAAAAGAAAAGAAATAAAGACAAATAAGGAGAAAAAGGGGGATTTACCTTCAGCTTCATCTATATTAATCTTTTTCTGTTTTCTCTTATCCCTTGGGAGTGCTGAGTCTGGTCCACTTGGCCTCACAGAAAAGTCCTTTGGTGCTGACCTCTCATCTCCCTGCAGATTCAACAATAACAAGGCACTCTATTAAGGGGATGGAGGGACGATGTGGTGTGTGGGGAGGTCGTAAGGGGTGGGGTGGGGGCGAAGCTAAGCACGAGCTGCTAAGCACCCTACTGAGCAGTGTGTCCAGATTTACTGAGACCTTCAGGTAAAGATGAGCTTGGTCCATCTGTCGGCTGTGTGTCTTTAAGGACCCTGATAGAATCCAGACTAAGCAGGATCTGCCTTCATATGGTGCAATAACTCAAGCGGAGAAAACAGGAGCGAGTGAGTCAGCCATAGGCAGTGTTAGGGAGAGGAAGACCCCAAAATAATAATAATGATTAAAAAAAAAAAACAGGAAGTAAACACCAACTGATAGCTTAGCATTGGCTCAGTGTTAATGATGTTATTAAATGATGTTGCAGAAGCAGCAGCAGAAAAAGACAAAAACACCACTCTGGGACTTTTTTATTATCGTGTGAGAATAAAGATGTGACGAGTACTCACTGTCGCAGAAAAACTCCGGGTTGGGTGACTTTTTAAGGAGGAAGACTTGGATTTGTCTATTTGAGAGAGAGAGAGAAAGAAAGAGATGTGTACATGAAAAATTCATCGGGTTGAGAAACTGATGAGGAAGAGCGTGAGACAGAGAGGGGAGGAGAGGGTGCTTGAGGCGTAATGAGAGAGACGTCTTGCAAAAACTCGTACACGTTAATCAGCGGGATGACAGAGGTGGGCGTGATTTACATTTTTCTGGTGCCTTGATGAGAAAGGACAAACAAGTTTTTCTTTTTGTTCCATTCTACCTTTGACTGAACAGGGATCTGCTCGCTCCAGCACAACTCGCAGGCCGTCCAGACTCGATATGGGAGCACCCAGATCCAGAGGCTCAGTCTCGCCGCTCTATTATAAAATAAAATTTGAAGGTCAACATGTTAGTATCCTCACCTGTTGTGCGGAAATCTAAATACTGCTGCCGCGTGTGTTCCTTTGCTTAATTTATAAACCGTCTTTTAGCTCTGGTCTACTGTATAATACAGTTATAATGCCTGGAAACCCACAGGACTAAAATAAATCTGACAGGGGTTTAGGGGGAGGAGTAGAGAGTCGGCATGTTTGAGGAGTGTCGTCATTCTTAATTATAGCCCCGGTGCTTCGTCTTAGCAGGCTGGGCTGAGTCAGAGTGCTAACCACTGTGTAGAGATGGAAAAGGATGCGGTCGTTTCCCCCCCCCAACCATGATACTCCACCCTGTGGCACAGTCACACACTACACAGGCCGCTGTCTGGACACACGGGAGCTTCAAAAGGATTAAGGCACTGGGGACAACTTACTATTTTGGCCACAAGATCAGCAAGGTGGAGACCATATTTGGCCACCACGGGCCGCAGGACCTCAGTAACTGGCTTGGTTGGCTTGGCTTTCAGCCCCACGGAGCGGTTAATGGGCACCAGATCCAACCTACCAGTGAGCCGAGAGCATCAAAGTAAATGTGACAGCAATGAAAGCAGAAACGGAAAATGAGAAACTGAAGGCGATTAACAGACTCAAGGGAACACTGATTGGTTATTCATACCTAAACAATGTACGCTTCTCCAGTCTCAGGTCTCTGGAGCTTAGTGTCATACAGTCTTGGTCCAACACTAAAGGCTAAGAGGGGAAAAAAAGCATGAAACTGCACATTAGCAGCACATAAAGAGCCAGGATCAAACACAGTACTGACCGCTATAAACAGCAATGAAAAAGCAAATCCAAAAAAATCTAAGTTTTTTTTGTAAATGTGAAAAATATCTGCCATCTTAGCTTGAGTACAAGGCTTCCGTTTCACACTACCGCTGATCATCAGACTTCACTTCACCTCACTCTCGCCATTATTAGAATGAGTGACTTTTCATGCTCCTCTAACGAGCTGCTGTTAGAATTAAATGCCTAGTGAAAAATCTTCTTCTGCTTCTTTCTCTCTCCGTCATCTTTTTACGAGGCCACACGGCCCAGACGGCGGCACATCCATCATCTTTAAACTGTGTACACTAATTTTGTCAAGATGACATAAAAATTATTATTATTAAAGTCACAAGGCACACCCCGGCCTACTAAAGTTCCTTGTTCAAGGTAATTATGTGCATTCTTGGTTTGTTTTGGGTTTTCTTTAATTGTGGAAAATGTCCGCTTGACACTCTCCTCATTCACAGCAATGATTATCATGTTCACTGTTTCAAACGTCATCAGCTTTTACTGAATAATTATGGGTGCCCCAGCTTATCTTAGACACACCTCCCTGTACTATTCAGAGCCCGACAGATATATCAACAGGGCCGATATCATATCTTTGCTAATACTTGTTTTGTTTTGTTTTTTTTGGTTCCTGGAAGCACACCTGCTTCATTATATTATTAAGCATGAAACAAGCAATCCTTTATCCTAAAATTAGATTTTTGAAAACTGGGGTTTGGCATAGATGAGCTTAGAGCCCCACTGTTTTCTCATAAGGCTGATCATTTTCTGATCAATCGGTATCAGTATTTCTAAAAGCCAATAAAAGACAATTTTAAGAAGTTGCATACTTTGACCACCAGAGGACACATTCGAGCATCTGTAGTGGCAACAGTTTTAGAACACCACAAACAACGATCAGCTGATCCCAGCAAAACCGGGCAGAGTGTAAACGAGTAATCCATGAGTCATTGTGACAAGATTACGTTTAAACTGCGTTGTCATATTATGTCAGTAAGGAATCACAAATATTTGCACATAACAAATTTTAGGGAAATACATTTGTTTCATGTATCTGAAATTAAAAAGAAATATTGGCCAACATATTGGCTTTTCAAGTAACCGAATATTGGTATTGGTATCAGTCTTAAAAATCCTATTTCAGTCAGAGTAAGCAGTAAACAGACTGTGAGATACTGTGTTTCTTCTACCCTTTGTTTGATGACTCTCAGATCATTTTTTTGTAGCCAAAGCTTTGTCTTTTTCCTTCTGATAAGTTCTACAGAACTCAAAAGTCTGTATTTGGGAGAGCCTCACCCCTCATGAAACAAAACAATTCCTAAAGGCTACATTTTATTTTCTTAACGTAAGCACAGCTGAATAACTCTGCTCAAATTGTTTCTGTAGCAGTGTTTAGCTTACTGGGACAGCAGCAGCAGATGTATGCAGCGTTTGTCAGCAGTTTGTTCTCACCTTGTCTCCTCCCACCAGGAAAAGGTCAACGGCGGCAACATTGACACTAATGTTCTGGCAGAGTTCTTGGAGGACTTCCCTGATGGAGGCACCTGGCCGAAGGCTGACAGAAGAGCAGGAGCCGTCGGGTAGCAGCACGCTGCACTGTTTGGGAGCACGTTCCCACGCTCCAACCGAGTGGCGATTATCAGACTGAGGTCAAAGCATTAAAAATAAATTCAAACATAAATAAATGCTTTTTAATATTCTAAATATATATATATGTTATTTTTTTCTTTCATGTGACCCATAAACAAAAAACCTCCATGGTCTGAGAAGTATATAAAAAACTGCTGCGGCCCTATTATGATAGCTTCACCAGACACTGAGCTCTGTGTTGCCATGGTGACCCGTCCATAGGAGTCTTACCTCAATCTTGCCAGCGGAGCAGGAAATGGGCATCTCCAGACTGGTACCGGATGACAAGGAGCCCTGGGACTCCCTCCTCCCATTACTGCCCCAGTAATCTGCACAGCGCAGCGCAGAGTACGACAGATTAGTGCACGTCAGAGAGACATGAGCGCACTGCTCATTTTACATGACACTTACAATATGTAACACCAGGTGTAATATGACTAATAACAGTGTTTCAGTATCGAAGTTGGTCACTGGAAGATTTTGGCAAACAGAAAGGCGCGTTTTATCAAAGAGAATAAATAAAGGATATGAGTGGGAGTTGGAGTTTCATTTCAGGACAAATGCATTTAGAGAGAGTGTAAAATGTATATTTAGTTACATTTAGTAAGAACAGAATAGAGTTTTTTGCACACAACTGGCCTGAGAAACAAACTACAAGTAATCAATACTGATGTATTTCGCTAAGACTAAAACTCAGAAAACTGAATTGTAGTTGATTTTAAAACCTCACAAAAGATTAAAATTTATGGCCATTGAAGTTTATGGCCAACCCAAAACAGAATAACAACTTAAAAACAAAATAATAAAAAACACTAAGACTATCTTTTAAACCCTTCCTTGGGCTTCCTCAGTGTGTCAGGACGCAACAAGTATGTTTTTGCCAGGGTACCAGTGGTATGTCTGTGTGTTTCTCAGCGTGTGTGAGACTTCCAGCTGTGTTTCTTCACTTGTCCCCCTGCGTGAATCTCACTGCAGCCCTGGAGCTGGCACTGATTTGGTGTCTTATTCAAGGACAATCGAGCGCTGCAGTCGTTTTTGTCGGGGACGTTCAAAACATTCACTGTTGTCAGTTCATTCCTTACCGAGGTTAATGTCTCCGATGTCCTTCTTCTTTGGACCCTTCCCAAAGCTCCTGTTGCGTGACCACGAGAAGAAGCCACGTTTCTTGTCGGCGCTCTCGTCTCTGCCGTCATCATTCAGCGACCTCCCTGAGCGCTGCTTTCTGACGTCCTGTGGATTGGGAAACAAATACACCCGTTACACGTCAGCCTGCACAGACATGTGCAATGCCAACAACCGCACAACTCTGTGAGCGGTGCATTTAATAAATGCTATACCTTTTTGGGGGTCGACAGGGTGGAGCGGTCAGAGCTGGCACTATGCTTTGAGGGGGCGGGGCTGCAGGGGATTTGGTAGGGGTCCGGCAAGGGCTGACCGTCCATCTCAGCACGCATGCACTCCTGGTAGAGGGAGGACTTGAGGAACCGCGAATAGCTGTCAAACTTCATCAAGTTGAAGATCTGCAAACGTGGCGAGAGGGGGCGATGAGTAAGACATCGGAAGTGAGGATTTGAGAAATTTGGACCAAACAATAAATAAATAAATAAAAAGAGAAGAGAAGATGTGCAATAGACAAAAAGCTGCTAGTGTTAACATATGGTTACAGCTCATGTTTTGACAGTGGTCTTAACGGTTAAAATTTAATCGTACTCATGTGCACACTGAAAATATACAGATCTCTGACTGTGTGTCTATGGGGCTGTGTGTACAGTATGTGCTAGGTTCTCTGTGGGTGTATGCCAGTTTGTGTTTATCTCTCTGGTAAAGCCTCAGAGCCCTTTTGTAAACAAACGCAGATGGCCACCAAAAAAAAGCCAATATGCTTGTGCTAAGTGACTAAAGGCTAGATGAGAACAGAACCCCTACTGCACGCAGAATCCCTCCTCCATTAATACTGTCTAGAAAAAGCTTGATCCTCAGCTTGATACCGAACAACTGAAGAATTCAAATGAGGTTCTCACAAAGAGCCTGTCGCTAAAAGTCAAACTGTTTGTTGAATGTTTTGATTACTGCGGGAGCACCACATTATTTATCCACTGCCTCATTTGGAACACTAATAAATAAACTCAACAGCTGTCTCGTTGCTACCTGTAGCTGCTGGGTCTTGAACATGTCAGGCCTTGGGGAGGTGAGGACGTCATCGGCCAGCTGGGCTTGGCTGTCGATGTTGACCGGCATGGTGGCCTTGCTGGACAGGAAGCTGTTGTAGATCTCCCCTGCTCTCTGGGACAGCTGCAGGAAAGAGACTTGTTGAGAATTTCAAGAGAAACCACAGAACATTTTGCTGGCAAATGCACAGCATCAGAGATGAGTGTCTGTATTATGCTATGCTACACGGACACAAACACCATCATGATTGTTTTATGGTTTGTTTAGCTATTTCCCCACCCAAAAGGGTATGCATCTAATGGAAACATGCTTGCATGAGGTCCTTAAAGGACCCAGAACCATGCAGCTCTACATAGCGTGAAGGTGACTGGTTGAAAAAAGTGGACCGAAACAGGAACAGGGGAGTCAATTGGAAAAAGCACAAAAAAAATCCCATGAAAGACCAAAATAAAGCATGAGAAGCACAGATGGTGGCTGTAGCACTTTTTTTTTTACTGTTTTTAACACTTAGTTTCACTTCTGCTCTTTGCATGTCATAAGTTTGCCCTTTTCTATGGCTAGCTGAAGGACCAAAAAAGTAAACTTAGCCCACATACTGGCTGTTTGTGACACTGCCCCCTAGTTACAGTAAACAGCTACAACATGTAAGCGATATCTGTTACAGTTAGACTTCTGCACAATTCTTTGCCTTTGTTGTTGTAACCTGGGTAAGTGGCTTATGTCTTTGGCAGCATTCATTTATACTTTTGCGTGCTCTTAATGACCTTGTGCTCATGTCCAAGTGTTGTATATGCAGCACCAGCCACAATAAAAATAAATTAAAATCCCGGGATACTGTTCTTTCTGGGGTCCTCACTATTTCTTGTGCTTTTTTTTCCCCGTGAGCCTTCATAATGAGGGTATGACTTTTGTTCCTTATACTAAAGTCATTGTTGCTAATATCTCAGTAATAAAAGTGCAATAGTTGCGGGTTGCTTAGATGCGTTGATGTAGTTACATTTCCAGGTACGTGCACATCAGGTCATGGCATAGGTTACTTTGTAGGGTCTCAGGGGGGCTACCTAGCTATGGTGTAGATTCAACTGTAAAGCCGTCTGTAGGCAGTGCATACGACCACCCCATGTTGGAGCCTTCCCCCTCTTTTTGGTTTCCCTTTCAAAATAAAAGTCCACTTTTAAGAGTCTACATCAACTAAGTGAGCGGCTTGGGTTTAGTCTGGACCTTTTAGAGAGAAGTAGGTAGATTAGCTAGAGTAGCTGAATCTTCAAAATAAAAGCTCCACATAAGTTATAGGAAATTAGCAGTGTGCTTTAAAGTATGCTAGACTGTCAAGCTAAAAGAGAATATAAGAGAATATATAAATAATACTTATTTAATTGTGTGACAAATGATTTATGGAATAAAAGAAAACTCAGATCTTAAACACTTCATATTATTTTAGTACGACCTGTATCTTTGGTTAAAGGGGATAATCCACCAATTCACAGTGGGCCCCCCAAACAAAACTGTGCCTGGATCTGCAGCTGCACACTGTAGCTTACCTGCTTTTTATCTGTTGCAGGGACATGACTGAAGTATTCACAGGCCTGCCAGAACAAGATATTCTCCTCGCTGAATTCTTTCTTGAGAAATTCCTGTGGAAACACACAGTAAAAGAGGCTTTTTTTTCCCTCTGTCTATGTAATCTCAAACTGGTGATCACATTCTCATCTTTCCAGTTCTGCTGCTGTTGAGACCAGTCGAGCGGGCAGATATTACTGGGTGTAATGTAACAAGATTGGTGTAAGTGTAGGCGCAGGATGGTGTAGGCGAGCGCAGCTCTGATCAGTGGTGAGGGAAGGTGAGGAGGGAGGTGGTTCTGGGATGGAAGAACTTAATGTTGAGCTTTCTGAAGGTGTTGTGGGCTAAATTCAAAAGCACATCTTTTATGTGGGAGGAAATGGTACATGACAATAAACTCACTCACTCACTCACTCACCAGGATTTAGTATTGGTAAATAGCTCTTCCTTTTAACCAGACGCAAAAGAATTCATTTATATCACACTACAGTTTTTTGCACTATATATCTACTCTTAAATAATAATATTAATAGTACATCTGGATGTAAATACTTCCCTCTGAAGACAGTGGAGCTCAGAACTGAGCTAAAATGGATGAATATTAGTCATCAGTTGGACAAGTACAGAACTAAAATGAACTGGCAGAGAGATAATTTGGAAGTGTTTGCTAACACGTCTGTCTGTGTTGCATTTGGAGCTTGTTTCTTGTTTCTTATTACTCTCAGAAATATTAAATAATGCCTCAAGTTTTCAAAATGTTCTTTCCTTTTTTGCTCATTAGTCTCCAAAAGTAACATCTGGGGTTACAGGACTTTGATCTACATCAGTGACTCAAATCTAAAGCACAGAGAAGCTTTCAGCAAACCCCTTAATAACACTCTTGATAACCTCCGAAAGGATTCGGCCTTTCTCCCAGCTTACCGAGAAGTAGCGCACACCCACGGGATCCTGGAGGAGACGCTCAAAGCAGGAGGACCAGCTGGCCACACGCTGCTCAGGAGCGCCTCGGTTGCTGCCTGCTCCTGGAAGACTGCCATTACTGTTCAGGCTGCTCTGGCTGCAGCAGCTCTGCAGCTGGATCCCACTATAGTCTGTGAGACAGGAGAGCGCAGTGCAAAGGTTAGAGAGCACTGATGCTAAAGGGTAATTCCAGCCAGAGGGGGGGTACCAGAGCTAGATTCTCCACTGTGGCCTCTCACCCTTTCTAAATATAACAATGGTGTTTTGTATGTTTTACTTCCTTTGAGCAGTTTTAACTTCACTGAATGTTTTTGAGAACGAAAGCTGCAGTTGGACTGTAATTAAATCCATGGCAAATGGAAATGAGATCCTCGTTAATCAGAAATTTCCAAAGGTAGGTACATCAATCACATCTGGCGCTTGTGCTAATGCTATTCATGCAATTCACCCAAAATTCTCACAACCTGTTCAATAATTTCCTTCTTTCAGAAAGTTTAACTGAAGCAAATCCGAAATAAAGGAAAGAACACACAATTTGTCAGAAAATTAATGATCCTGTTAGAGAGGGGAAAATTTACCCTAAAGCTTTTTAGACTAGAAAGGCAAGAAGTGCACAAAGACACAGCAGAGGTTGCTCACATTGCATGAGGGAGCAGCAGAAAGAGAGCGCAGAGGATAAAAAGGAGGGAAGAAAGAGGCGACACAGCTGATTACAGGGAAGGCCACAGGGAAGTGTGGGTGACAATACAGGAGCTGGTACCAAGCTAAAGTGGTGGCCTCGGCCTACACAGTACCTGCTATCATGGCAGCAGATGGCCACTTTAGAGCTGTGAGCAGATCGAGTGAGGAGCGCACAGTAAAAACAAAAAAAACAAAAAGGGTCTCAGCAGAATTGGTTACACATACACGGCTGTCATTCTGTGGAAAGTCAATTCGCTGGCGCAGGCGACCGAAATTAAGCGGTTGCCTTTACATTTCACAAAGGAATGGTAGCAGTGGCAAGTAAGGAGTAGTACTGCATATCTTTATCTTGCCAATCCACCTGCATGAGTGGGCTAGATCTGCAAAAAAAATAAAAGAACTCTAAATAGCAGATGACATCACTGTGAGTAAGGCTGCATTCTATTTACCTCGGGTAGTGACATCACTCCCTAGTTGAGTACATTCCAGTAGCCGGAATGTGTCGGAAAACCAAGGATTGATTTTGCTCCCTGGTGAGGTGGAACACTTCAAGCATTACTATGAAAACTATGCAGTACTTTTTTTTTGTTGCACTTAAAAACTGTGCTTTCACAGGGGGAGCACGGTCAGTCTGCATGTAGCTTATTTATCGAGTCACAAATACACAACAGTGGCTGTACTGACTGCAAACGTACAAATAGTACAGCAGCACAAACTGCTTTACCAATGTTTAAAAGCACAGCCGCCATCTTGGATTGTTAAGTCGGGCTCAATGTTGCTGCTCTGATGGGTCGTTCCAGGATAAGCTGGAGGTTCTCACTTGGAATCTGTGAAACACTGCCTGAATTTGTAAAGTCAGGGCAGCACCACCAACAGCTAGCTAACAATCTAAGACAGTCAATCACTCATCTCTATCCAAGGACGTGCTGTTTTTAAGCACACAAAAACAAGTACTATGCTGTATTGTTAGCGATACCAGGCTCTGTGGTGCTAAGAACCAAAACAAATATTTTTTTCCTTTTTCTTTTTTTTAACATTACATTACAACTGGAACAAGCTAACTGGGGAGTGATGTCACTGACAGGTTCCTAGGTCTCTGGGACGGAGGTATGACTTTCTGAGTTGGAAGTCCCACTTGAGGTGGTTGCTAATATTGAAAATTCTGACTGGGAACTCGGAAATTCCAATTTTAAATGAAAGAAACATAAGGTGGCCTCTGTATGACCTTCCAAGCCTACACCACATCCTAGGTAAATTAGATGTCCAATTAAAATGAGACTAGTTTTACATAAATTATGAGGATACATATTTCTTTAAACAGTACGGTCAAATGAGTCCTGGTCTAAGGTTTTCTGACAAGCTATTTGTTTGGACTTGGCTTATTGTATTAGGACTGAGGCCCTATGTTTACTACATTGTTGGCTGCTCAGTTAATGAGACAGCTTTAGAAAGCAAACAGCCGTGCATGTCTGATCCACATCAACAGTGAAAGAAGCGGAGCTGCACTCCTCAGCGCAGCCTCGGTCAGCCTGTTAGCAAAACTGCTATGAAAGGGAAGACCAGACAGCATCCAAGCTTAGCCACGAATGCAACCCAACCACGCTCGGTAAACAGCATTTGTTAACAAGGCATGCTGCCTACAGCGAATACATCATGCTCGCTAAAAGACTTTTTATTAGGTCACTTTATTGAGCAGCAACAAAGTTCTGTGTTGAGGGCGGAATATAAAATGAGAAATAAAAACAACAAAAATGAACCAAACAATGAATGCTGAAAAGAGTTCTGTTATAAGATTGTAAATATTCATAAGCACACAGATTGAATTCCTCTCCACACTCTCATAAAAAAAAAAAAAAAGGAGTTGCACTTACCACCATCGGATGAAGCAGCAGACTGGAAGAGAACAAAGAGAGACATGAGTGAGAAGTTGCCCTCGTGACCTCCTGCGTAGACACAAGAGGCTGAATGCTGTGCTGGTAGCACTGTCCATTCAGGCATCCCTGTGAGCTGTGTGTCCTCCTGGTTTGTAAGTAAAACTGAGTGCTTGGAAAGGGTTGGACCTTGGGGGGCTTACACAAGAACATTACTCTATGTGGGTGGATCTCTACCCCCGTACCACGCACAGCTGTTCACACCTCCACACCGGTACCCCACCCACAGCTCTGAATGTGCGCATTCCTGCTAACTGCAGTCACAGGATCAGGAGTCATCAAGGCAGACTGCTTAATGATGAGCTTTTCACTTGCTAATTCAGAGAGTGGCAGTTTTATGCATGTGTAGATGTCCCTAAGAAAGGCAAATGACACGAACTCCCCTACTGGGGATGGACATCTTTTTAGAAGTTCATGTAGAGCTGCAGCAATTAACCCATAAACTGAAAGCAGATTGAGAGAAATTATCATTAGGAATCCCCAGCTGATTATTGGTTTGACTGACTATCTTCACATTTTCAGCTGAGACAAAACAAGATGAATTGATTGGGATAAATAATACGTGGATGAATTCACAATGGAAATCATTTGTACTCTGAGCCCTAATTGGAGTGTAATTACAGCCAGAGAATAAGGCTCAATAAAAACACCACCCATGTCTGATCTTAACATGGATCAGCGAATATTAACTTGGAAATACTTCAATTTAAAATCACTGCCTCACCGTTAGGCTCGTGTAAACCACACTAATAAAGAGAGATTTAACGTGCAAACTGGAGAGCCGCAGCATAAATATATATTTACACGCAGGGGAGGATATGAGAGGCAGAATCTTAGGGCTTTGTCCAAGAAAACTCCAAAAAAAGAAGGGAAAAAAAAGTGTGCGTTGGAGGATTCATCTGAAAAGGAGGCACTATTTCCAGAGGAGTGTTTTCTGAGCTGCCACTTCAAAGTGTGAATACTCAGAGCTGATAAATACGACTACACAAGGCTCTCATTGCCACGCTCCAGCTTTGGTTTGAACAGCAAATACACTTTGTGCTTTGGTACACTCACGTAATTCTGTATTGTGGAGCTGTAATATCATAACAGGAGTGACATAAACAACGAAAACAATGAACGTCGACTGTTTTTGTCCCCCCGCTCTGATTTTACTTACTGTATAAACTCTTATTTTTCAATTAGGAGCTTTAAATCAGTCAGCTTTCAGCACAACCTCAGATAGCAACCTATTTGCTTTATGCACAAAGACTAGGGGGATTGGTCATGCTCACCAATGTGACGGCTTGTTTCCATTTTGGGAATGACCACATGTAAAAGCTCTATCAGACATAGACCGCTAAACCACTAATTGTCCATCACAACCTTCTTTACAACTCTGCCGCTGCTGAGTCCAACCCCTATATCGTCAACACCCAAAAAAGCCACCCCCTTCTGTGGTGGCTCGCATGTGTACAGTAATCATGGGTGGGTAGGATGAGGACCAACGTGAAGCCAAAACAGAAGAAAGAGAGAAAAGAGAACACCCACTCCATCTATCTATCCCTATGGGTCTAAAAACAGCTAAACCTCAAACCTTAAATATATAGTGCACCACAGCTGGAGTCCAGTTTAAGAAAAAAGGAAAAAAAAGTGTGACGTGAATTTTGGTTTTGACCAAACAAAAGGTTAAATACTGAAAACACAATTAGCATTATTACTATTCTCAGTGCTTCAATACTCACATCTATATGGATGACAAATTAGATAACTATCCATGTTGTGCAAGAGCAGAAATTACACAAAAAGTGGGAGAGCAGCAATAAATCATTCGCTTGTGACATACGCATTTGTTGCAATCTCCTGGTTCCAACCACAATCATGACAGATTTATCCCGGTAACAGAAACATCTTAAATGTCTTAAAGCACCCAAATAAACTCAAATGTTGCAAAACCCTAATTATTTGATCTTATCTGACCAACAGCCACATTATAAATTATTATCCAATTTAATTAAAATTCGACTCATATTTTGAAATGGAACAGCGAGTTATCAAAATAAAGACGTTTCCAAGGCCCAAGGCAGTGGGTTCAAATGTCTTGTTTTGTCTATGCAATTGTCCCAAAAATACACAGACTGCATCACTGTGCCATAACCACCTTCAGCCTCCATCAGCAAAGCTGAATGTTTTGGCCACATTTTGATGGTCTGAAGGTCTGATGGTCTGAAAACCGGATGTGACGAGCGAGGAGGAGAGTAGTCGAAGTCGAAGTCGAAGGACTCTGTTCTTTACGCAGTTCTTACATCGGTGATTTGGGGGTTGGTTGTGGCTCACGAGGTCGAAAGGTCCGTGGTTCGATTCCCAGACAGCAAACTTTAAACCGAGATAGCGGCATTGCATGCAAAAAATAATTGCTATGTTAAGCCTTGATTATACGCTGTTGCTGGCACGAACAGCTGGAGACACCACAACCTGATTAGTCATACTTATTATACGTCTTTGAGGTCGAAACATTGTAATGTAAAGTCCGCATGGTCAAACGGACATCCACAGGAACCTTTGGTTCACAGTGTGATGACGAAGTTTATGTCACTCGGACCAAAGCAGACCAAATCAGATTTGTGGTCAGTTAAAGTATAACAAAGACCTAAATGGGTCCCTGTCAATTTACTTTCCTACTCCTTTTAATCACACAGCAGTCCCACCCTATAGCATACTCTGCTTTACGCTCAGTTTTTTGTAAATAGGACTCGATTCAATACAGCTTAGCTTTAATGTGCTACGGGTGGAAACTAATTATTGACAACATAAACTGTTCAGGAAAGTGCTTACTGATGTTACACATATGCAAGCATGGGTGTCATTTTTCCACACATGCATTTCCCATTTTTATACAACTGTACTTCTTATTGCAAGTTGAAGAGTCACCCCCTGCTGGCCTTTAGAACTTACAAAGGTTTGCACTGGTCTCATTTTACGGACTTGGAAGCTCTGCCCACCTTTTCATATCATCTAGAGCCTGACTGATACAGAATTCTTAAGAGGGACACAGATATTTGGTGGTTTAAAACTGCAACATACTGGCTGATATTTGTTTTTCTTTCAAATACTTGAAACAACAGATTTTCCCAAAATTTGGATGTGTAGTTATTTAATTACTTATATACACTCTCTGCTCAACTCTTCTCAGATCAGCTGGTTTTTGCGGCATTCTTTTAACAGGGAAGGTGCAGAGTGTTCTCTGGTGGATAACTATGCACCAGAGAACATAGTTATTCTGGTAGTTATTCTATAATCGTGTTATTGAACATCCTTCAATAAGGATGTTTTCTCCTGATGTGGTTCCATACATGAATACTTAATAAGTTATAAGTAAAAAGTAATATCTAAAAGCTTTTTGTCAAATACAAAGACACATGTACAAATCTGTACTCCTAAAAGTTGGCAAGATAAGAAGCCAAACTGATATCTGCTGCTGGAGTTAGACCACACACAAGCACACATGTCAGTGTGTTGTGTTTTTCCAACTCATTATTGCTTCCTTGCCCACAAGTCTCTAACAATGAGGCCAAAGTGATGACCCTGGTACCTCTAGTCAGTACATCTCCTTCCTCTGTTGACACCTCTGGTGACAAACAAGAGCACTGTGGGTGGCGCAGCAGCACTGCAGGCCCTCTTTGATCCCTTTTATAGAGTCAAAAGTGAAAATACCCCATTTCCCAAATGGAATTCCCCTAAAAAGCTGCCTGCTCAAGTCTGTCAACCAAATGGCCAATATCACAACTGAAGTCATGGCGAGCTTCCTGGCTCTAAAGAAAGCACGATTTGGCTCTCCAGCTGGAAACCACTCTTTCAGCTTTACTCGGGTACAGCCCCCCCACGCCATACAGTCTGGCATCTCAAGACACCACATGGTGAAGGAACGTAGAAGATCACACCGACAGATTTTTGTTTGTGATCTACCACAACTGAAACTTTTATCAGTGTGAAATGGTTGAAGGACCGACTCCATTCACACCTACTTAATCACACTCGTTATCACCTCTCACAGAGTGTTTCACGTTGAAAAAGTGACTTCTTTTATCTTCTGAGCTTGTTTAGGCACGTCTCTGCCCTCAAAAAGTTTGGTCAAGACGTTCCCTTTCCAGAAATTCCTCACACTTCTATACAAAAAGCCTAGGTCTAAACTTTAACACAAATAATGGCCGATTCCAGCACTCCACAAAACAAAACAGCCGACAAGTCCCTGCCGCTTCAAGCAGCTGTTCTGACTGAGAGAGTGAGAAGAGCGACAAAGAGGGAGATTAATGACAAAAACAGCTGAGTGAACAGAAGCAGTCTCCTCATTTCACACAGGAGAGGAAGAGGAGGTTCGGCCGGCAAGCCACTGTTTACTTACAGTGTTGAAGTTCCAAGTCCTCTTGAAGGAAAGTCTCTTTTTGAGACTCATTGTTCCCTAGTCTGCAACACCAGCGGCACGCAGACAGAATATGTGTGTGTGTGTGTGTGTGTGTGTATGTGAACGCATACCTGAACATTCCCCACCCAAAACTTTGCAAAGCATGTTTGTACAAGTTGGGAAGAGGGAAAGAGGGAGGGAGGATGAAGAAGAAATCTGACAAGGTACTGGAGGGAGGGAGGGAGAGAGAGAGAGAAAGAAGGTGGGGGGGTGCAAAGAGAGGAAAGAAAGATTTCCTTACTCTGCAGCTGTTGCTACGGCAACCCGCTTGACAATACATACAGCCTCTGCCACAGTGGCATGAAGGAATCAGATGAATTAACCCCCTTTTATTCCCCTTGCAAAAACACACGCTCGCTATGTGAAAACCACACCGGCCTTCCCCCCTCTTTTGTTTCCAGCCGGGGCACTCGCTCCCTCTCGCTCTCTCTCTCAATTCACTCAAGAAAAAAAAAAGAAAAAACAGAGAGAGACAAGAATGACCCAGTCAGCTCAAATTGAGACCATATGAATTTTCTTTAATCAAAATAAAAGTTTGTGGTCCACAAGCCGAACCCTGAGCTTCATTATCCGCTGTCACAGGGCGCTATTCTTAAACTCCAAATGGCAGCCGTGTCAATTGGCGTTTTTCTGCTGGCTATTAAAGCTCATGTACCAGAAAAAGATTTTTTTTTTTTTCCTTCAAATCTGGCATCACTCCTCTCCGCTCTGCTGCAACACTGTGCCTCCACATATCTGGCAAATCTCTACAATCAACATGTCGACTGTTTTTAGACCCGCTATTATTCTTAAAGCAGGGGTTGCTCATTCGGAGGCTTTCCCGTGGCAAATGAGGTAGCATTTGTCGGACTTAATAGACACTGTATCTCATCCACTGTTTTCAGCAAAATTAACAGCTTGGTTTGCATGGTAGATTTCTCCTCTTTATTAAATTTCCGCATGCTCGATCGGTTTGGAAATTAAACATCTCATTTGAATGGCTGTGCTGATTATTTGGGGGTGGGGTTAGGGTTGGTAGTGTCATTCTTGTTGACATCCAGAGTGGGTGTGTGCTCATGTCTGTAAATGCATTTAAAAAGAAATAGAAATGAGGGAAAGAAATGGCCAGAGTATTGTTTCAAATGTACTAGAATGCACATCTTTGGACAGTTTCTCCTTGCAGGCTTTGACATATATACACATATATCACTTCCTACAGTATCAAAAACGGAGTTGTTCGATTTAACCTCCACACACCCGGCATGGTTTTTTAAAACGTTTCAGAAGTGGTCAAATTCAGGTTTGACATGCTGTCAGACAGGGAGCTTAAGGCCGTCTTAGTACATGTTCAGAATAAAGAAAACCTACTCAATGTGTTAATCTGCCATGAAAAAACAACAACATAGCAGTACCTGTTGCCCATAGCTGCTTTATGCTGTGCAAAAAGCTCCTTCTTCTGCATTTTAAATCTTTGCAGGCATCTTGAGGCAGGAGATAAAAAGCAGTACATGTTGATGAATCTGCTTTCAGATCATGCACATCTTCAGCTGCGTTTATTAACTCAAATGCAAATGAAACTACCCCATTTACCCCATTCAGTGCCACATGCACCAGGCTGGTATGTTATTATCAATCCTGTGTTTCAATGTGTTTAAAGTGCAAATCCCGGAAAATCTGTGTATCCATTTGTTGAGTTGTTGTTTCAAAGCAGTCACTGCCTTAACAGGCTTAGAGTGAATTTATTTAATCACAAACCCTACAATTTATATCCCGTTTCACCCAGGCTTTTAGCACCTGGTGCTGTGAACCGACGCAGCAGCAAAACACCCACGCAGTGCATGCCTCCAAGACCTACCAATTTGCTCCAAACTAATCCACAAGGAATTTGCACCTTCATTTATCTCTTCATTTATCTAAGAGAAACAGCCTCTCGCTGTAAGTTGTAGCAAAACAACTACATGTAATGTCACTTAGTTAGGTTTTTTGGAAATATGGTCCTTTTTTTTCCTGCCAGAGCTTACTACGCAAGTATGCCATCTGCATTAATGAAGTTGTCTTCCTGAAATGAATGTGGGAACTGCATTTACTGGCATGAACAAAGCCTTGCATCATCTGGTGTGCACTTCACCTGATTCACACCAAGAAACAAACAAACTGTGCGTTAAACTGGATCTTTTGAAAGGATTCTGCATAAAACTTCAACAGTGTCTGCCCGTAATTTAATAAATCTGTTTACTAGAGCTTGCTTTTATCCAGAAATTTAAAGAAAAAAGGGAGGTGTATAAGACAACCCACTCACAGGTGAAAATTGTTATGATTTTAGACTGGGCTGACACAGCTCCAGGAACGTCTCAAACAACTAAGATTTGGGCTGTAAGGTTTGAGCACAATATTCTCTCTGTATACTTTAGTGGCTTGATGGTGGAGACACAAAACCCAACCTCAGGATATCACAAGCTAGTGTAGTCCTTGTGTCCTTGTGCCGGTCCCAAGCCCGGATAAATGTAAGGCTTGCGTCAGGAAGGGCATCTGGTGTAAAAACTGAGCCAAATCAAATATGCGGATCCATCCGCTATGGTAACCCCACGGGAAATAACAGAGCAGATGAAAGTACCTTCTTGTACTTTACACTGTAGTGCAGAACTGAAAGGCTCAATGTCTATGCTTTCATGTAAAGCCACGCTGATATCTCAGCTGGACAGGGTTTGTCTATCTTACTGATGTCAGCATTTGTGCTTGCTCTTTAGTTTACAAAACATAATGTAAAGAATTATGTTGGGACAATGTAAAAATTGTGGGATCACACGGTTTATCCAGCAGAGCTGTTCAATGAATGGAGAAACCAACATAAAAGTGCCATCTGTATACCTTCAAAGTGTTCTGGTATTGTTTTTACAACTCTGTGTAAGTTCATCTTACTTAAAATTTACACTAATTTTTTGTTTGTTTTTGGAGGGATGGAACTAGAAACTGTATAATATGGACGTAGGCAGCGTGAAAATGGTTTATAGGACTCTTTTTCTTTTTAATGTCTTGAGTTTGGTATTCTGGCTGCTGTTTTAAACCAAGCAAGGGCTGGATTACATAAAATCACCCAAAATGATAAGTTTCATTCTGTATTCAGCAAATCTTAAAAGTAGCGATTGAAAGCATAAACTAAGTCAGTCACCCTTTGCTAGCCAGTATAAATAAGACTTATAGCGCCTCCCTGATTCATCGTTACTAGCGGTGGGACATTAGATTGCAGTGTCTCAAAGAAATTATGACATATGACATTTACATACATTTACAAACAAAAACAAATGAACATCAAACTGAACATTTTGAGTATCATCACCAGCTACTAGTATCTCTCCTCATCATGTGCCTTCATAGCCTGATTTGAGTCGACATTGTGTTTTTGACTCAGTTGGTGAAAAAATTTTGCTGTTTACTTTTTGCAGAGTACAGTATTTTGTTTAAGGTTTATTAAGCTGCCTTTTTTTTTTCGAGTCCTAAATCGTCGCCGAAGGCTGACTCAGGCCTCTCATTCTCAGACATGTCTGGGGTTGTCTCGTTGTGGGCAGTAGCAAACATAAATGCATGACATTGATTTATCATTGATGTCATGATATGAGATTTTTATATTACCTAAAAATTTATGGTATGACATGAGGCTGTCCTAGTTGTTACCTTATTTGACTGAAATGTATGAACTTCCATTCTTCTTAAATAAATGTACATCATTGAGCAAGTGAAACCCCAAATAACAAACTACTTAACAAATACAAAATCTGATTTAAACTTTTGTTATATGTAGCTAGTTAGGAATCCTTACTAAGATAATATGGTTTAAACATAATCTTGTTTTGTTATTACAACAAGTCATAAGAGTGTTCTCTGGTGTACAAATTGAATGTCAGTACTCATAATCTGGTTAAAGGCTGCATCTCCCATCTCTTTTTTTTTACAATTTTACAATTTGTCCATCATAAATACAGATACCCATCTATCGGCAAACAGTTTCAGGTTCCTTTTTTTGTACCCATAGGTAGATTTGTTCTGCAGTCATCATTTATCTATCCTGTCATGCACACTCTCAATACAACCACAACAGACAACAATTACACATATTACCAAACAGCTAATATGGCATTGTCATTGGCATCCGTCAGGTTCTAGAAGAGATCACTCCCATCAGGATAAAAATGTTTCAACATAGGATGAAGTTGATCACTCATTTTGCATTTTCCTCTAAGTGGACAAGAACTTAACAAGGACACCAGATTCTCTTGCTGTCCTGACAGCAAATACAGTATTTACAAGAATATTTGCACATAGAGATATCAGGAACTTTTTTGCTCCCTAGAAATCAGCAATGGCATGAAAAAAAACAAGTGGGACTCTATTTTAAAGCAAGGATAAAATCTGTCATCCAGTAATTAGAAGCTATTTTTGGTGCAGAGCTGAGTCATCCATAGCTCCTGTCACAAAGGACACAGAACAGCCCTCCTCAGCCCTTTAAGTCTACTCCTGCCCTTTGACCTCCCTCGGGCGGAAAACCTTCTGCGGCCAGGTGAGCACGTCTCAGCACACAACAAGAGCAAAGCATGTTGAAATGCCTTGAGAAAGAGCATTTTTCTGTTCTTTGCTTCAGCATTCACAGCTGAAGAAGCCGTCTGCTGCCACAAAGTGAAAAGGTTTTGTGTGAGCGCTGAGCCTCTACTTAATTCAATCAACACGCGAAAGATTTCTAGACAGGCTTTACAACAGCAATAAGTGTTGCTTGTCACAAGACTAATTGCATGGTAAGTTCTCAAACAACCAATCCTGACCCAAGACGGAAAATAATCTAGGCCTGCTATCTGTGGCTGCCGACAAACTATTCCCTGAAAATAACATCAGAAAGCGCCTTGCATGAAGGCAACTTCCTTTTGAGGGAGGGAGGTTGAGGGTGCGGCAGCTGATAAGAGGGAAGACACATCTCTTTTCCAAACATGCAAGGAGTGTAGGGAGACAAGGAAAGGGACTGATTTGGAAAATTATGAAACTCCTCTGACAGGCAACCCTGTGTTTGATTTTTAGAGGATCCAGTGTTTTTACTGTGATAATCTTATTTGTCACGACAAATCTGCAAGGCCGTCCTATCAAATTAGCGAGGATCTGATGAGGTCAGCATGGTTATGTGATGCAAAAGGGGCAGGAATGGGAAAAACACGAACACAATGACCGTCTCGTAAGATCTGTTATCGCTGTTATGTCTGTGGTTCAAGGATTGTGAAACCAAACTCAGACCCTTCAGAGAAGAAGAGATTTGATGACTTGTACAGAGCAAACAGTCATATTTGTGACTTAATGTCATGCACTGTTGAGTAATGCTGTTTGCCATAACAGCCCCAGAAATGAAGGCTGGACTTGTGATCCAACTGAGCTTCACGTGTTCTTGGTTAGTTTTGATTTTACAGTGACAGTTTTAAAACTTGTAGATTCTTGTATGATGTTAGAGGGCATGTGACATCGCTAAAAACACTGTTCAAACCATTCAATATTTGAATTTGACAAAAATAAAATGTTTTTTGGGTTTTTTTCCCCACTATTTCTGGATGTGAACTTGGCAAAACCATTACAGCAAAAGGTCTCTGTTAGTGTGTAATTATTCCATTATGCTACCTGACAAATACAGAGGAGTGGAAAAGAATAAAAGCATTGGGGGGTTTTTTTTATCAAGACTGTCATCTCATCTTGCCATCTACTTATTCCACGGAAATAATTTAGATTAAAACACAAAACAAAAACATACATGGAAAAAAAACATGCTGAAGATATTGTAGATGTCATTTACGAATTTAGATCTAAGCTTGTTGTGTTATTCATGCATACAAAGATCACATCAACCTCCAGCGTTAGTAGGAAGCCAACATTTCCATTGTGCTACTGACCTCTGGAAAGTTTAAGTGAAACGATTTCTTATTTAAACAGATAACGATCCATAACAGTATAATGCTGCTGGACGGTCACATGTCTGGCCTTTGGCTATTAGCCACATGAAGGGTCCACTTAGTTTCCATTTAGTAAACAAATTATCTCTTCAAAGACTTGTATGAGTGATTTACACGGAAGAGACCGTCAGTACGCTGCGTTTCATCTCTTAATCCCAATGATCAGCAGTAATCTATTCCCTGTTCCTCAATAATTAGAGGTTAGTCAGAGCAGATGGGTAAAGCTCTGCTTCTGTCTGGATTAAACTGGTATTTGTATGATTTGTGCGGTGCGACTCGTGTGCTTGTGCACTTGTTGCTATTTTTAAAAAAGCTGAAAGGTACTTCTAGCATTCCTCTAAATGGATGTGTTTACTCTACTGCTTTGCTTTTGCTCTACTCATTGGATGGTCAGAATTGTGTTGGTCAGATCAGTTCTCACTACTGAAAGTACTGTTTGATTTAGACACGAGGCCTTTAAACCAAACAGACACGCAACTGCAATGAAAGCAATGACCTGTTTTATTCTTAACCATTAGATCATCAACTGGCTTATACTCGAGATAAATACAGTTTCATGCATGATACTGCATTCTCATATTCAGAGCTACTGTGTAATGATAAAAATGTAATAAAATTAATTACACAGGTTGCCATCATGTGTGAAAATGGTCTGACCACCAAGCCTAAAAGCATGCATGAAAACATGACTTCAACTCCATTTGTTGTAAAGTAACACAGTGTTAAAGCAGGGCCGCATACAAAATAAGCAACAAATGAGAAGCCTTTCGATTTACAATGCACAGCTGAACTCCACAAAAACAGACCAACTTCAGAGAAGGCAACCAAAACCAGTGATCAGGACCTTTCCCACAGCAGTTTATTATCACAGTGAAAGGGCTGTGCACACATGAGCCTAGAGGGCTGGAGGTGAGTAAACCACATAAGATGCGACCACACCCTCCTGCTGCTCCCTTTCTTTTCCACAAAAAGAAAGAAAGAAAGAAAAACCACCAGAAATGGACTTTCCAACCTGAAACCAGACACCTATAATTAGCTCACAGTCCCTTCAGTTTTTTACCAAACTAAAAATTTTTTTCAAGTTTTCTGAAAAGTCTGGGTGTATGGCTACATTTGTTTTATGACCATAAGATTATACTAATACTATTTGCCATCTGGAAATGTAACAAGGCCATATGTTGCAGAATACAAAAAGTAGCATAATTCTTTACTTCCTCTTTAAGTCCTACTGACCTTAAACCCCTCTGTCTAATCCCTTTGGTCATGCTGGGAACCCAAAGCCACTTTAGTGAAATGGGAAAGAAGTGAAGGCAAGTTGGTCCAATGTTTATCACTCAGGCCTAGCAGCTATAAGATGTCCTTTAGATTGTAAGGATGTATGGTAAAGCTCACAAATGTAAAATTACAAATAGGTCAGACAGTTATTTCTGTTTTGAAAACAATCAGTCAGCTTCTGTTTAAAGGTGACCTATAAACACAATTACCATCACCATTTAACTGCAGCATCTACTGGAGCAGCTTTGCATGACTGCCAGTTCAAAATAATCCTTATTTATATTATACTGGGCCTTAATGCAGCCATCATTGGAAGACTTTCTTCTGATTGGCTGCCCCTCCTAACTAGTAAAGCTGTGCTCTTAAGATGACCATATTAGGGATTTTCCCCTCTCTGTGACATCAGTGAGAGCCAAGAGTTGAAAAACTTTCTCAAACTGGGAGTTTTATAGGGGCCTGAAGCCTGAGCTTTTGACTCACCGAGGTTACTTGTACGTACCCTGACCTAATTATTCAATGCTCTGGCCATATTTAACTTGGGCATTCACTACTGCAACAATATACACATTTTAAAAAGGGAAACAATGAGAAGGGGCACAGCAAGTCAACTTTACTTCACAATATGAGAATGATCTAGCACTACATAATTTGGCTAACCTTTTCTTGGAAACATCCTAACACATGAAGGTTGCAAACTGAGTAATAAGTGGTATTTTACACAACCAAAAATAACAAGATCAGGCAATAACCAGGCTTTGGAAATACCACATTTGATGTTGACCAGAGAAAGAGGATGTTAAAAAAAATGTTTAAGAGGTAAAGTCAGTGTTTAGGCTGCACCAGTGGGCCATGTTTATGACTCCCACAGTGTAATATCGACAAGACCTTGGCCTGGTTCTGCATCATCTTGCGCCAACACAAGGCCAAAAAGATACCAACAATATTAACTTTCCAAGCCTGTCTGCAGCGCGTTCTAGTTTGAGCTAGACCGGCTGCCTTGCTCAACGTCTCATACGTGAAGTAAACGTGCCCCGGCATTATCTGAGCTTCATGCGAGAGGTAAAAAGCTGAACACGACGAGCAGTCCACTGTACACCAGACATGTTTCAACTGTTACCAAGGAGGTTAAAAAAAAGTCTGGCAGCTCTAAAGTCGTTCCTCATTGAATAACCTCCACACCCTTGGCAGTAGGTTCCCTTTCAGTGAAGCAGAGAAGTATAATAATAGTAATAGTGAGCGAGGTAAACAGAGAGAGGGGAATGTATGAGCTTCAGAGCATTCTGATTCACGCACACAAAATCGACAGGCATTGAAGGGCTGTGTGGTTAACTAAAAAAAAATTTTTTTTTTAAATCCCATAATCCCAAATGTCGCTAAGTGATGTCATAGTGTTGGTGCGACAACAGCCAAGAGTGGAGCAGCAGTACGCCTGCATTCAGAGATGGTGAGGCAGCGGGTATTTTCCGTGGTTACAGTTGGGTCAAACAGCAAAGTCAGCAACCACAGCCACATCTGTTCAGCTGGTTAAAGGCCGCTGCATATTCCAACGCCGAGCAGCTGGACAGCAAAATAACTTTTGTTGTGTTAATGCACCATTTTTGTTTGCTGGCTTTTTGTTTTTTTGTGTTTTTTCTTTTTTTTTGGGGGGGGGGGGGGGGGGGGCAGTCAGAGCAAGCAATAAAAGATCTTGACTAAAAACAATAAAAAAAAACAATAAGAGGAATTATTGAGGAGACATTTACAAAATGCCAGACTGCTCAATGTTTGCATCCTATAATGCTAGCCTAACGACACGTATCGTGAGCACAGCTGTCCACCCACTCTAACAGAGCTGGCCATGTGATGTCAGAGACATAAAAGTGCGTCGTGTTCTCCTTACACTCCTGCTAATTCACAGAAAGACTCGATACCTGCTCATCTTCTCAAGTCCCGACATCCGCATTAAAAAAATAATAACCAAAATAAATTGGGCACAAATTTACATAATGAAATATGACATCTATGACAAAATCACTAGTCATTAAAGCTCAGTTTCATGTATGCTTCCACATTACCAAAGAAAGTAGTTGTGAAATGTGTTAGGAAAGATATGTTTTAGAGATGGCTGGTGAATCAGATGCGAAGACATGCCTGCACAAAGAAAATAAGGGCAAGGTAAAACCACACGCAACCATTTCAAGTTCAGACTAAACTGTGGCTGTTTGATGACTCCCTCAAAATAAAATGCTACAAAGAATTCACTGCCGATTTAATACCATCCGACAGCGACGGCGCCGGATCTCAACGTCACTTCAGCTGAATCGAACTTCTCCCGGTGCTGCCGACTCGCTGCGGAAAGGGTCATTTCTCGGGGCAAGTGCAACAGAGCGCGCTTCATTGAAAAGGCCCCACGCAGTTTACAATAACAAGCCCCCGGGTCACTTAACAAAACTCTTTCAGCACGACATCTAATTTAAAGTCGGCGTGCATCCTGATCTAGACGCAATGCCACATTTTTCTGCATACAGCAGTGCAGTGTGTGTCATACAGCACATGGGAGTCTCAGCTGGCACTGGTCAAAACATTCCTCTGACAGACCACACAAGCTAACCACTGTATGCTGCTCAGAAAGCTACAACAGGAGCTACAAAGAGCCCAAAGAAGAAGTAACAGTGTGGCAACCAAGATATCCCTAGTGTGAAAGATGAAGGTGCCATCACCAAATGGGCAAAAATAGCACGAGTGGCAGGATTTTTGTGACTTACAGAGTTGAGCGTTAAAGTTTGCTCCATGTATGGCGCTGTGTGCTTTGCCCGTCTTCAGCGCTGCTCCACACGCCTGGTGTGTGTAAGAGAGTCCATCCGCTGGATCTCGCGCGGTGCGTGTGCGAGTCTGTATTTGCAGTGCAGAGAGGCAGAGCTGAGCGAGGGAGGAGAGAGCGTGCAGAGGAGCGAAAATCCTGACAGCCACTGAGAGTTCAAAAGCTCCCTCTCTCTTCCTCTGCTGCCGGTTCCTCTCTCTTTTCTCTCTCTCTCTCTATCAATATCCCTCCCCTCTCTTTCTCTCTCTCGCTCTCTTTGCTGTGAATTCCTCCTCATTCCTTCTCTATTTACCTCCCTCTCCGTCTATGTGTCTTCATGCCCTGTCTGGGTTTCTGCTACGCCCACAGCATACATCTATTACCCACAATCATGTAAACAAGAGCCGCTAATGTTTCCACACCTAAAAGGAAAGGAGAGGGAGAAACTTCAGGCACGGAACAAAGAGGCAACAAATTTCCCCAGCAGGCAGATAGGGTATGCCCGAATCAAACGGCGCGCATTAACCATTAACGGCTCGCAGGAACAGATGTTCTCACATGCCGCAACACCTCCGAACATAGTCAGATTGAGCACAGTCGCAGCAGCCAGCTAATGGTGTCATCTTTGCAAAGTTGAACACACTGTCGTCTGCTGAGCATGGAGGGCGCAAAGCATCTGTTTGCAGCTGAAAACAAGGAGTGTGTGATGAGTGAGACACAGGCTTACAGCACCGGAGCAGTGGGATGTGGGGGCTGTGTGTGGGTGTGTGGGGTGGGTGGGTGTGTGTGGGGGGTGGTGGTGGGGGTTTGCAGTGGGGATCTGACAGAGAAATAATACAAGGATGTACAAAACAGGACGTTCTTCAGCACGAAGGAAAGCTTAGCGTGCATCGGCATAGTCTCTAAGGGAAAAGCAGCAGGGTGAAAAAAAAAAAAAAAGAATTAACACATACACAAGCACAGGGTTATATAGCAGTTTCTTCTTCTGGTGAAGAAGGAAGGCAAACACTGAAAAGCAACAATACTGCTACTACTATGACACGTCAGAGCCCTTTTACTGTGAGGAAAGATTCCAAAAGTATGCTCATTTCTGGCCACTGTGTCATCCACAGTTTCAGATTGTTATGGACACACCCACAAAATGCTACAAGACCGCATACAGAAGTTATCGCTGAGGGGGAACTCCTAAAGAGCCTCACAGTGTCCTTGTGAGTCCAGATGCACTGAATGAGAGCTTATCGTGCGTTTTCTGAAAAGGCTTGCTATGAGAACAGTCCTTCACAACTATACACAAGTCAGAAAATCCTGCAGAAACCAAACACTTGGACAGGAGTTTCTCCCTGTATTAAAGGGTCTTCTAAGGTGAAGAGTTTACTACAGTGCATCAGCTTGCTGTGTCCATCATTTGTCACTTGTTTTCGCTCTGAAGGGGATCACAACCTTCAAAGTAGGGGGGAAACAAGTCCTTAAATTTCACTTCATTCTTCAAAGATTTCCATGATAAAAATCATTCCGGAACAGGTCATTCTCCAAATCTGGTGCTTAAGAGGCATCACCCAATTCTGCATATGTGTAAGTCTATAAGAACCAAATTGGTGCCATTGGATGGCTTTAATTTGCTATGGAAGAACAGAGTTGCTTATAGAAAACCTGATATCTGACCATGACTCCAAGATGAAAGCTTGTGAAATTAAAATCCAGATCAGAGTCCAAGGTGCACACTGAAAAGTCTCTGAAAATCATAAATTCCCTAAACTGTTATTATTTGGAATGTATAGCAGTACCGTGACTTAAAACTGCAGATTTTATCAATGAAAATTTGAATTTGGGATTTTTGGAAATCACACACACCACATCCTACTGACTAAAGAGTAATGATATCATACGGCTCGATCTGTGGAAGTGCATTAGTGCATGTGGCATGGGTAAAATGCACATTTGTGAAGGCACCATTAACGCTGAACAATATATGCAGCAATACATCATCATATAGACATCTTATTCAAGGAGGGCCTATGCAAACCGCATTCTGCATGTAGAAGCACAGCTCTGTAAAACAGAGTCTGGGTCTTAAACTGGCACCTGCTGAAAACATTTGGCACATTATGAAACAAAAACAAACAAACCCACAATACAGCAACCTGCTATGAAGCTCAGCTCTAATTTAAGCAAGGATGAGCAATATTTTGCTTTAAGCTACAGGCGTTAATGTCGTCAGTTGGAAATACTCACACTGATGTTAAAAGAATCGTTAAACGGGCCCCTGTCCATTTTGTTTCATATTGTTGCATAGCACAAAAAATGAGCCCTACATTTTAAAACAAGCAAACTTACGTTTCTTCATTTCATTGTATTCCATTTTTCTGTCATTTTATAGTGTCCCTACATAGATTGTATATAAAACATGGACACAGCCACCATAAGATTACCCATTAATTACTGAAATCCCATTGTGATACTCACAACTCATTATTTTCACTGTTGCGCTGCTGATGTTTTGAAACCAGGAGTAATGAGCACAATGTAGATGTGAGTGCAAAACTGAGGAAAAGGGCTAACTACTTGAGACTGAAAAGCTGTTAGTCAATGAGCCTTTCTGACTCTTAATTTACAAAATGAAACCTTCTTTTATTTGACATCTCCTGAAACTAGCATTTAAGCAAACAGGCCCACTGTCTGTTTTGAATGCAAGTTTAAAAGCTCTTTTACAATGGCTTCATTTTTCAGACAATGAAGCTATAGCTATCTTTTAGATACAGTGTTTGCAGGAAATGCAGATAAGCACAATTACACTGCATGTGATTACTAACAGAAGTCTTGTAGTACTCTTGTCTGTAGATAATCAACAATTAGTATCAAAACATATGCTGTATTAATCTGAGCCAACTGAGACTAGCCTAAGCCTGCCTCTCTTTGTTTGTGCCACTGCAGGTCCCACCAGCGTAGAGATGGTAAAACAAAGATATCAAAGATCTACAAAACAATGTAACAGATCAAACTAACGCTGAGAGACAAGGGGAAGAGATTAGATAATTTCACAGACTGCTTCAAGCATGACAACACCTACCTTTCTATTCAGCCAATGTTATTTTGTACAAGCAGAGTATATGACAGCTCAAAACATCCCCTTTTAAATTTAACAGCAGGCAGGAATAGACACCTCATAACAGCACTAGAGAAGAGATGTCTTGGTTGCTAGGGGTGATGGCATACTCAGAGGCAATTTTACTCTTGATTGATGCAAAGTAATTAGCTATTTCTGGTAAGTCATAAAAAGTAAACAATGAAACACACCGTTAGACCCACGCATGGTGAGGAAATCTTTGCACACAAGCCAACAAGAAGCTACGAAACAAAATAAAAATACACTTTTTAATTTTTTCAATTTTTTTTTCACTGGTAAAAATTTGTAACCTTGCTTAAAAACAAAAGCTACTCAGATTCGTACATGTGAACATAAAGTGAGGATTAGGAGACGAAGTGGGAGGTGGGGTATTATAACCTATAGCTGATTAAGAAAGTAGCTTAACAGTAAAGAAGGAAGGCATCTTGGGGTAAACATTTTATTATTATTAACAGCGCTCTTTAGTGTGTGTTGAGACACTCCTGAGGAGCAGATTTGTGGTGTGATGTTTCGAATGCAATGTAGATCCTGCAAGTGTGCTCCTATGTGGACCCACAATACAGTCTGCCACTTTCTGGATCATTTTTGCGCCTGTTTGTGTGCATTTGGTGCAATTACAAGACGTAAGAGCACGTGTGTGTGTGTGTAGTTTTGTGAATATGAATCAGAATCAGTGTGCATAAGTAATGCGTGCACGCACAGACCCACTGCAGAAAGAGGGTTCCTCAGAAACATTAATATGAGAAAATGTGAGCATGATATTCCGTCGTGCAGCAGCGCTCATTAGTGACACCAAACAAACAGGAACATGCCTCTGGCTTACACAAAGGCCACTTTGTGAGCCACCCCTTGCCACAAGTGTAGGAGCAAACACAGAGTTCAAGGCAACGGAAATGAGAGGTTAAAAAAAAGAAGAGAAAAAAAAGCTGAAGTGTAAAAGGGAGGGGGGATGGTTCAAACGTCCACATGAGGTAATTTTTGTACATACAGGCCAACCAGAACGGAAAGGACAGAAGACTATGAAAAAAACATTTTCCATGTTTCAAATTCATAGCATAAAAGGTGAGAAAGGCAAAAGAACTTACGTCAAGGTCATCCAGTGATCGCGCCAGGCTGAGACGTTTAGCAGAACGACGTTTAGAGGCACGAATAGCGCCTATACCCCAAAACCTGGAACCCTGAAGGTAAGAGTATTTAAATCATCATTGCTGATATAACTTTTAAACAAGACACTGTATCTCCTAGAAAATCAAGTTACCAAACTACAACTTAGTAACTGTTAAACTACTGTCACTGACATCTATTTATCTACAGAGATTTTTTGCTTATTTCACTCTAAACACAACATTTGCTATGACTGTCGGAGATAATGTCATAATTTTCCCAGAACTGAACTGTTTGTGATAAGTTTTTGCCCGGAGAGTCAAAGTTAATGGAGTTACTCGCGGATAGGAGAAAATGAAAATGTAACAGTATAAGCAAAGTGAGAATTGAATCTGAGATGAGTCTGTTCAAACACATCTTTCTGGGAATCTAAAATGATCCGCGAGATCTGACAGATTTCTCTCCTGGTGCTTCTACATTCACATATAATTGCACACTAATGTCACAGTCTCTCAGATGGCAGATGGAAACACAATCGCTAATACCTTAAAGATACTGCACTCAAACCAGCCACTGCATACTCTTGTGACTGGAGATGTTTTGTGTCTAATGCTTGCAGATAATTACTGCTGCATGACATGGGCTCTACCCTGTAATTTGCCTGGCTTCCTGTTCAAGATTGTCTTTTTTTCTGATCTAATGCAAGCTGCTGGGAAAAGATGCAATCGAGCTCTGACTTGGAAACACAGGGCAATGCTTCTCTTAAAGAAATTAAACTTAAATAAAAACTTCAAAAAATACATCACATGAGATTTTTTTTAAATTATATATTCTGTAGCCAAACTTAATTTCAAGCCCGCTGCATGTGTCCCTGATTACAAAGTTATTTACAAACACAAGCTCGCCTACATGCTGACTAATTTGAGTCTGTTGCTTAGTGAAAAAGACGACTTCAGAGATACTTTAGATGCGTAATTGTGGCCCTCGGAGCTCATGGATAAACAGGGACATCTTGTGGACAAAGAGGAAACCAACAGTAAAAAAAAACCCAACCTCTTTATAGAGTTGCACATTAACTTTCAGCAGGTGTTTTCTGAGCTCAATTCACACACTGCACCAACTGAGCGTTAAGCAGTGGTATTTTATTTCATGTTAGGTGCCACCATAAAAAGACTTACTAACACCCCCTTGATGTCGGGAAACTCAATTCTTTCTGTGCATTTAATACTTCCAGAGCCACTACGTTCACACTGCAGGTCTTAATGCTCAATTCCGATTTTTTGATCAAATCCGATTTTTTTGTCTGCTTGTTCACACTACAAATAAAATGCGACAGCAAACGCGCTCTAGTGTGAACGCTCAAAGCGGCCCGCATGCACAAAAGAAGATGTCACACACAACGCGATCTGTTTAGACCCAGAGCAAACAATATTGTTTGACTGATGGCCCTTAATATAAAGACTTCGGACTTTACGTTTCCCAATTTTTGCTTTAAGTTTTTTGTTATTTACATAATAATGTAAATAACCTAATAATGATCCTTATTGGTGTTTTAGAGGAGCGGTGCTTCAAAGGATAGTTGCAGATTTCTGTCAGAATCTGCAGATTATACAGTACAAATAAAATGTTCACGTTGTCTTCCCAACAGTTTCACTGACATCTACACTGGATGGCCAGGAAGCGTTCGCGATGTCTTCTCGGGCGCTTCTCCGGCGCTGATAATTGGCGTCTGTCTTGTGTCAGTGACGTAAAAGACGGATTTAATGCGACATGACCGTTCAAACAGCAGTTGCTTTCTAAAACATCGGATATGTATCGGATTCAGTACCACATACGAAAGTGACTCAGATCGGATTTGAAAATATCGGATTTGTGCCGTTCACACTGTCATACCATGATCGGATATGGGTCGCATAGGGTCAAAAAAAATCGGATTTGATGCGCTTTCGCCTGCAGTGTGAACGTAAGCACAGAAACAGATGCTCTTGCCTCAAGATGACAGCTACTCTACGACCACTTTATAATAAACTTTACATTTTATCGAAACCTGCACAGCACTTAAGTAAAAGCATTTAATTCAACAAGAATACAAAAAAAAAAGTTTTAAAGAAGTTCTCAAAGACAGGACACCTCATCCATGTTGCTGATCATATCAAATGTCTCTGTGAGGACACCTACAAAGATCCTATAAACATCACCTGTTACTTAAAGGGGACATATTAAGGACCTACTGCAGGGACATCATTTCCGACTTGCATTCTAGCTTGCTAGAGCTTTGCATGACCCACACCTCAAAATAATCCTTATTAATTTGATGATGGGCCTCGGTGCAGTTCCTCAGTTCATTCTCAGTCTGAAATAAACTATTTTAGGTCCTCCCCTTTAAAACGACTTTCTTGGATTGGCTGCAGCATGCAAAGAGCAGGTAGTTGGGCTGCGGTGTGCCATTTTTAATTTGAGCATCTGCAATTTTAACAGTACATATGCGATAAAAACAGGGGAAAAAAGCATATAATGTCCCCTCACACGTGAAATTAAAAAAACATTTTCTAACATTTTTGCCCTTTTTAGTAAGAAATTTTAACCTTTTCGGTTCAAATACATGATCAATATATGATTTTTCATATTTGACTCTTGTGGAAGTTAAATGCCTGAAACCTGTATCACAGGTCATTTATACATACTCATAAACCTCATTAACTACTTCAATAGCAGCATAAGAAATGTTTATTTTTTAATTCTTTAGATTGCAGCTTTAAATTAAAAAGAAAGAAAGAAAGAAAACAAGAAAGAGTGTCTTACTTACATTTCTAGTGTTGCCATCCTTTTGCTGTTTCTGTCTCTGTTCTACAAACTTTCTGGTCCATTCCTCCCTGGGGGGCAGCATCATGACTTCAGCTGACTGGTATCTTTCTGAGGGTATCTGGCTCATTGGAGGTGGCAGGTTATTGGTGCTGGCACTAAGACTATTGTGTGAGGGCCAGTTGTTGTTGGATGTTTCACATGGTGCCGGATCACTACTCAGGACTTTTGGCCACTTTGGCTTTGAGAACCACCGTTGGCTCCCTCTGAGAGGATCTCCAGAGAAGTTTGTTTTTTTATCCAAACACATAAGAGGTGGTGGGGGCTTGAACTGGAACTGTAGCCTGGGTGGGGGTCCTCCATAAAAGCTAACTAGAGAATCTGGGCCAGGTAATGACTCTGAAAGGGAATCTGTGCTGGTAGTGTTCTCTGGATTAAGTTTTTGGCCATTCTTGGAGAGGGTTATTGGGGTGAGGCCTTCAGCCGGAGGATAATCCCATGGACAGCTGGGGAGGTGGGCCCCAGGATGGTTTTGGATCACAGAAGGGAAATCCCTGTCCGCTCTCTCCTCAGGGGGAGAAGCATTTCCAATACCACTGTCCCCATTGCTGCTGGCACTGCCACGTTTGGCAGTGCTGACGTTCTCCTTGGCATGCTCCTGGGCTTCTGCGTCCAGTTTGACTCTTAGTCTTTCCACAGCCTCCCCCATGTCACTGTAAAGTACTGTTACAAAGTTAAGAACATCTGGGGGAGTCTGTGGGAATTCCAGGCAGCCCGAGGTATCTGGATCTGGAGTGCAGTTGAAACCAAAACGGCCAGCAATCCCAGTGTGATCCTTGTGATTTCCCAGCTCTGGGTCAATGAAAAAAACATGGCAGGAGGCACACAGAGGACTATCTTCTGGCACACGGCCATTAATAATATGCCCTGTAGTGACCAGGCAAAAAAAACGTGGGTCTTCAGTACACACAGCCCCCAAGACCAGGTTCTCAGCTGGGAAAGCTGCCAAAACAGCTCCAGCGTCGTCACAAAGACGAATGCAATCAAACATGATCTTCATCATCACCAGGGTATGGGTGTCCTGCTCAGTGCCCAGCTGTCGAATTCTCTCCAGAATAGCCTTTGAACAGTCCTCTGATTCACTGGTGTTCAAAATCAGCTCTGTGGAGCTCAGGTAGCCCACCACCAAAGTCATGTTCAAAACACCCCAGTCTGGATTGGCTTCGTCTGTAATAACAGAGTCTGCATCCCCAGACGTGGAAGTCTCCTCCCTTGGCTGCTCAGCTAAAGCACTCCATTGCCGTGACCACTGTGACATATCCGGCTCTGAAACTGGCCTCTGTTTGGCGGCAACCGAACAACTTGCGTTAAAGGAGGAGTTGCTTGAGTCATCCGAGACAGTGCGGAAAACACTTGCCTTTTGGAAAGCGCCACTTTTCTGGGCAAACCCAAATTTCACATCATTAAGGATTGGGTTTCCCATCACTCTGCCTTCAGCCTGCACCACCAAGCACAGGGGTCCTTTGCAGCTGCCAATCAGCTGCACTACAGCCTCATGAGAAGCAGTGGACACATCACTTCCATTGATGACCATGATGCAATCTCCTTGCCTGAGCCCCACCAAGTATGCCGGGCTTCCTTCCAGGATGCCGCTCAACATGCACGGCCTCTGTCCAGAAATAGTAAAGCCATATCCAGCCCGACCACGGATGACCTCCACGCTCTTGAACTCACCGGATGCATTCATATCCAGACGCCTCCTCGCGCCCTCAGGCTGTCCCTGTATCCTCATCTTTGTTGCCGCATGTGGGAACTGAAACACTTGCCCGTTGCCAACACTATTGTGTTGTTGTCATCCTATGGTAACACAAAGCAAAACACAAGGACAAAAAGTAAAGAAGCCGGCATCCACCACATCAAATTGTTCAAAGACTTAATAAATTACAACTCATGCACTAAAATTTCAAAAATACTTGCCAATAAACGACAGCTCTAAAGTATTTTGTGGAAACTATTGAGAAGTTCTACAGCACATTTTTATTAATTACATTAACCTCCTAAGAGCCGAACTCTTCCATGGCATGCATTTTTAATTTCTCTTTGATATTTGGGCATATTGGGACGCGATGAATGTAAAAACAAAGAATCACCAGATTTTTTTTTTTTACCTGATTTTTGTTTCTAAGAGAAAAGTGAAAGCCACATATGAGGATATTTGTTTTAAATTTCGAAAAACAGAGGCAGTATAATGTCCTCGTAAGTGGATATCAGGCCATTGTAGAGCAAAATTTAGTATTTTGGTCTTGACAACCCAAAATGTGACGTCCACATATGTGGACGCCAAGTCCTAGGAGGTTAAATGGGTTTTTTATTGACGAATACTTCTAACAAATAATGTAAAGATCATATACTGAAAACAGAATAACACAGTTTTTTTAAGTAGACTTAGAAAAAGCATGGTGTTTTTCTAGGTCTATCTTTGCTCTCACCTAGTCAACAAGTTAATTTAATTTCATCAGTTTCATTTAATAACCAAGTAACGTAACCCACATCAATCTTATTTCTGCAATTATCTGTCAGAGCTAAAACAGAGGCAGCTTTTATGTCCAAACACGGCGCGCATATTACTCCCAGTCACCCCTCCACCCACTCCCCAAAACACACCGCCAGCTGGCTCCCTGCTTACCACCCCTTTAATGAAGGACTCTGGTGTCGGTAAGCCACAGTTTTTAAATGTTCCAATACTTAAGTCACCGCCCGAGTCATTTTATAGGGAAAAAAAAAACCGAAACAAAAATAGCGAAAGCTAGCTCCTGCTTTACTTTTTTCAGAGTTTTGGCAACTTTAAGGCGACAAACAATGTTCACGTAGCTCGAAACTTTGACAACAATTAAGGCCTTATCGGGGAAAAAAATTAACAGTACCTGCTTTTAAAGTTATGCCAGAAAAAAAGCCCACGGGTTTTACGTTTACGTTAACACGAGTCCACCACGTTTACATTTTCCGCTTCACGCGTCCATTTTTTTCTCTATTCTCTCCCTGCAGTGATTCGGTACTCCATATGGCAGAGCTCGAGGGCACCACCTCCATCCATTCACTCACCACGGAAATCACAAAGCGTCTTTCACTGTAACCATGACAGCGTAACGTCTCCGGAACATGTGACTCCTCCCACTGGCCAATCAGCATCTCCTTTGCGTTCAATATTCAAACAGGGGGAGTGACGCTATTGGCTGACAATGATGGCAGTTGACAAGCTTTATTTTTCCCTTAAGTAAAGTATGTATATATTTTTTTATTTATATATGATATTTTTAATAAATAACTCTGCTTAAGCATACAAGTGAGAGCACAGAAAGTTCTCTGGAGACTCTGTAATCACCCCTGACATATGTCTAAAAAGAGGAATATAATGAAATTTAAAAGGCACTGCCCATGCAATGGTGATAAGTTGACCACTTAAAAACCAAAAAGTAAAAATAAAAAAGGTCTTACCCTTATGACTCTGCGGTTACTGCAGTATGTCTCATCCACTTTGCCTGTGGTTAGCTCCTTCCCCTTCACTCGACTGCGGCTCTTTACGGCGGATGGTGTGTAAACAGTAACTCTGGTCAAAGGGCTGCAACGGTTGCCTCACCCCTGGCCTTACTACACATGTGCGGTGTAGCTTACTCATTTGCAAGAAGCTGACAGCCGTTTTGACAAACTACCATATAACAACAGGATTAGAAGTCTAATGCAAGACCGGTATGACGTTGCACTTTATGATTTATTTATTATGGCTGTGAGCATACTATCCAAACACAGGCCACACAGTTCAGTGAGTTATAAGGAAACAAACGATGTTGCATTCTCATTTTCATGAAGGAGTGACTTCCATTGAGCTGGTGTAATGTGTGATGGAACTAGCCTAATCCCCCCCTATTTCTCCAAATCCTCTTAAAATGGGCTGAAAGGCAAAGACCTTAATATTTCAGCTAACGTCAGCCTCCACCCTCTGTGTATTTTGCATCCCAATAATTGCACTGTAGAGTCACGGAGATGGGGGATGTTAGAGTGAAAGACAGCAGAAGGTTATCTTTGTCACTTCTCAAGAAACAAATCTCCGCGTTTCTGCCTTGAATGAAAGCTTCCATATATATCAAATCCTAAAACTAAATGCTGTAAAAATGCTATTATATGACTTTTATTAGCCACTATCAGTGTCTTTGTTATGATACAAATAGAAGAATCTGTCTGACTTGTCAGAGTCTTATTAAGGCTAATGACCCATACTCCTAGAAATTTTTATGTGGAACTAAATATGATATCAGTATAACACTATAAAAATCAAGGTTACTAATCACTCTGTCACGTTCTCATGCAAAAGAAAGTCAGGAATGTTTCATTAAAGCTACTATTTTGCACAAAAAGACATAGTCAAGGTTTCTTTTTCTGAGAAATCTCAAGCAGCTTGTGTTGCCATTTGCTGGCAGCTCTTTACCAAATGACTGCAGTAACAGTGGGGATTACCGCCTAAATTCCTGGTTCATGGTTGCTACAAATTGCCCTGTTTTGGCATCAGACCTCCCATGTAACATGTAATTATCCTGGCAAAAAAAAAAAAATGATGGCTGTTGTTCCCACAGTGATTTTTATTAGGGTACTTGGCAAATTATCAAGAAAAATCTTATACAACTATTCCTAAAATGAAAATGTACATTGGAGCCCGACTTAATGTTGATGCTAAAGTGCTAACAAATGCAATAACATGTTTACCTTCTACAAATGATGCTCCTCCAGAAATGGTAAAAGCCTGAATTCATGCCTGTCTCTACCATTTCTACACAGAGCTTTACTCACAACAGGATAAACCTGGAATGCCAAAATAAAATACATCTTTGTTTTTGTATTCAACAAGGCTATAGGTGAGGCAATGCTATGATGTCATCCCCCCCCCCCCAATAAAGAAACAAAACAAAACAAAACAAAAAACACTTTATGGTTTTCCCGGATCCTTCACCCCACTCTGACCCCATGTGGCTGATGCAGTGGCGGGAAGCTGGATCATCTTCTCCAGGAGGTTCATCATGCGCTCCTGCAGCTGCAGACACTGGACCTGGAGGAGGTTCTGTTGGTGCACGGCTCGACGCACCTCCCTGCACGTCTCCTCCATGGCCCGGCTCGACCTCTTCTGTTGCTGCAGCATAGCCTGCAAGACTCGCAGTTTCTTCCGCTTCAAGGACAGGTGCTTGCTGGCCTTCCTCTTCCTGGCTGAGATAGGATGTGAGCTGGGGGAGCAGAGAGGGGAACCTTTCAGAGCAGGCAGTGCCTGGTAAGAAGAGATCACACTGGGTTCGCATTTTCACAGGTTAGTGCCACGACCTTCAACATAACATTGGTTTGTGTGCATTGGCTCCTCGCGCCGAAGGCAGAAATCATAGAAGTAAACCATTGCAAGTGTTTTACAACCAACTACTCTGGACGGCATTTAAAGGGAGTGAAACATGGCTTATTGCTGGTAGCTACAATTTACAGATTTTTCTGACAATTGAGACAGACAATTGAGAGGCACAGTTTTAATAAGAAGACAGCCCTGAGGACACATCAGCTGGATGCATGTTTCTGATTTTGCCTAACCAGTACAGGCAGATTGTGGGCTGCAGCTTTCTGAAGAAGCTGCATGACTGAGCGTTTGCTGTGGTTTGCCACAGGAAACTAATGGCAACAACAACAATAATGACGATAAAACATGTCCAGATTGAATTTTAGTGCATCAGAGTGATGAGGGTTTTTTTAAAGCGAGAACTTTTTGACTCATTTTTTAGCCCATCAAAAGTTTATTTGAGGGCTTGGTTTTAGGGTTAAAGAATTAGAGTGAAGTTAAGATTTTAGCACTTAGCTGTTATCGCTAAACGTAGAGTTAAGAGGCTTGGGAATGCATGAATGTCCCCAGAAAGATAGTATGTGTGTCTGTCAGTGTGGAAACACAAGGAACTACATTTAGCCCCCAAAAAATGAGAACCGCTAATCTAAACAACCTCAAAATTGAGCACTCCCCTTGCCAGAGTCCCCTGCGACAGACTCACCAAGTCTGGAGTGGATCAGAGGAACAGACAAACAGACCTACACAGATTATTAGTAAGATATACTTTTTTTTTTTTAAACTAACGAAACTGTTAAAACGCAGAGAAAAAAAAAGCAATTGTGTATATAATTTTAGCATTCAAGGTTTAAATAAAGCATAGCAACAAGTAAACCCAGCTGAGGCAAGGGAGTTACTTTCAGTTATAGCTGGCAAGCTGAAAACTGCATAAAACTGTATATCTGGTGGGTTGCTTCTCTGAAACAATAACATACAAAGGTCAGTTCACCTATTATTATCTTTATCAGTGTTTCAAAGGTGCACATATTCACTACGACACACACATGCACTGTGTGTCTCCTCTATTTCCTGTTACCTGGAGCCTTGTGTGTGCTCACTATCAGAGCTCAGCGAGTCCAGCTCTTGTTTGATCTCCATCTCGTCCGAGGAGCCTGTGTACTCTGGCAGGAATCCCATCAGCCCCTCCTCTGACTGGGGCACCAGGTTGTCTGTGGACTGGGAGGAAGTGGAGGGACCCGCCGCAGAGGCCTGAAACTCCAAAGAGTTCACCCTGCCGTTCTCCAGCGGCTTGGAGAGGATCTTCTCTATGGCCTTGTAGTACGGCCAATCCGGCGCCTCGCCGCCTTCGCCAACTGTAGCTTTCAGTCGCCTGTTAAAGCAGAGAAAATGTAAAAGAAAAAAAAATTGGGGGGGTTGGTCATGCAGCAGCTGGAGTCATGACTTTGGACCGGGGTTTTGCACTTGCCTGTACTGAAAAGACATATTGGTGATTTTCATCTTGATCTCTTCCTTGAAGCGCTGCTCTCCTGTCAGCTGGAAGAACCTCTGGGACATCTTCTCGTAAACCTTAGCGTTCCTCTTGCTCATTTTCAGCTCGTTGTGGTGTTCCTCCCACACATATAGGAGGGCTTTCATTTCGCCATCGGTCCAGTTCGGGGCCCGTCTGTGTTTCTCACTGTGGCCTGGCATCAGGTAGCTGAAACCATCCTCTGATGCCATTTTTTTTTTTTTTTTTAATTTTTTAAATGACTCTCTTGACCTGAGCCGGCTCTGTTTGCAGAGCTTTAGAGGTTGGTTTTGAAAGCCTTTTACTGTGCTAAAGAGCGGTGTTGAGTCTCCGGCAATGGAGGGATAGAAGCAGGAAGGCACACACACACCACCACCCTGCCGGTGCCTTTCCCCCTAGTCTAGCTGAAAGAGGACTCAAAATGGGGCCTAAGGCAGGAGAGGAATCCGGTTAAAAGCTTTTAGTGGTGCGTGATGTCACCGTGACATCAAGTTGCCCTGGCAACGGTGAGGGAGGCCCTTTATTTTCCCTCCCCTCTCCTCTAACCACTCCCATCTGCTCTCTCTCCCCTCCATTCTGCTTCACTGGAAGCACAAAAAGCTTTTAGTTGAAAGGCAGCAGTGTGAGCGCACAAGACTGCTGATGGTTTTGAAATATGAGCCTCCGGGGAGGAGAGGAGGGGTGGGAGGGAAAAAAAGCGCTGAGAGGGAGGAGGAGGAGGAGTGGAGACCATGGGTATGTGTTTCCCTGGCAACAAGGCAGTGGATTTGGTAGTCAGCCAGCACTCTGCTCCATTTAAAAGCTTTTAATAATACACAAGTCATTTTGAGATGAGGAGAGGGAGGATTTGCCTTATCTGGCAGGATGCAGGAAAAAAGAGAGCAGAAACACTCGCAGCCTGCAATTCAGACCTGAGAAAGCAAGCTCAGGCGTTGCACCGCAAAGCTGTGAACCACTTTTTTTTTTAGGTGGGGATAACAAAAGGGAGACATCAGACAAAACGGCAACGTGTAGTGATCAACTGCAGGCAACCATCGAAGCAACACAACATGCTGTCTCCTGTAATCAGCTTTCTTTTCATAGTCGTGGTCAGCAGACAATGGACCCCTGCAGAAAGGGTTTTTCTGACCATTTGGGGACTCCCTCCCCCCACCCCCATTCCAGTCTCTGCAAAGGGCGGCTCTCCCCTGCCCCTCTGCGCATTAACCAGTTTATGTGCATATTTCTTTCCTTTCCTTTCCTTCTACCTCCCCTGGTCTCATGTTTCTCTCAGTAGCATTTACGCACTGAAGCCCCACCGTCGTTCACACACAGACAGCGACTTGGCAGCAATTCAGCCCCTGCTTTGTCTCCCCCATTTTTATTTGTATTTTTTTTTTACTTTTGCCACCTTAAAACTGGCAATGCAGCAATAACCATCATGTATTCTCACTTTAGGTGCATTAGTGCCATTAGCTGCATTGCGTCCAGCTTAACTCAGTTGCAGGCTGATTAGATCTTTAACCCATCTGCTCCTCACTAACCTGACAGGCGGGCGCTGCATGTTCATACTGCTAATTGGCAGCTTTGCCCGATCCATCACATCTGTCACTTAAGATAAATCTCTGCCATTGCAGAAATGGAAACGCAAACGAAAGTTGACGTGAAAGGTTCTCTGTGTGCATGAAGAAATGTGACTGACACTTAAAAAGATTTTTTTGAAAGGGTTGCAATCGTTGCCTTGTCGCGTTTTTGCTCCGGATTAAACAGTTGATCGTTTTTTGACTGAGTCTCAAAATGAGCCTCAAAATATTAAAAATACTCTGTCACTTCAGCTTATTTCAGCATCACGCCTGCCTCCCCCTCCCCTCTCTCTTTTCTCTGTGGTCCTTTATGATTGCGTTTTAGTTACCAGCGTACATTTTTTCATTCAATAAGGTGGAGGTAATCCAGACTAGTAATCCAGGAGCCAGACTAATCTGCGGATAAACTGTTTGATGCACTGCTCACGTCTGCAGGCAGAAGTCACTGTTTTGAGTGATCAGTAAAATAAAGCCACTTGGTAAAATAAATGTGTATATATGTAAACAAGGCATACTCAGAGATCTTGTTAAGGAACCTTTTATAGATTTCTAATTTCACCTCACTTACAGTGTAGTTTGTATTCACACACAAAACATTTCAGAAATGATCAAATGTTGGATTAAAATGTCTTATCAGCCGATTTAACAAAGGTTTTCAGGAGAAACTCAACTAATAAATCCAGTCTGCTTTATAAGCATGCTGCTTATTTTTCATGCACTCTGTACTCTATACAGTAACTACACTCACTGATCACTTTATTAATTCCTACTCGTATTAAATGCAAATATCTAATCAGCCGATCACATGGCAGCAAATCAGTGCATTTAGGCATGCAGACATATACAAGATGATCTGCTGAAGTTCAAACTGAGCATGAGAATGGAGGAGAATGGTGATTTGAGTGAGTCTGAATGTTGCGTCGTTGTTGGGCTGCCAAACGGACTGGTCTGAGTATTTTAAAAACTGCAGATCTGCTGGGATTTCCCCACTCAACCATCTCTAGGAAATGGTCTGAAGAAGAGAAAATATCCAGTGAGCAGCAGTTGTCTGGGAGAAAATCCCTTGTTGATGTCAGAGGAGAAAGGTTGCTTTGAGCTGCTAAGAACTCAAAAATCGTTACAGCCAGGGCAAGCAAAAAAAAAAAAAAAAAAATGCCCAGCACACCCAGCCTTAAAGCAGATGGTCTGAGACAGCAAAAGACCACATCAGATGAGCTAAGAACAGGAAACTGAGGAAAAATTGCCTGTTCTAATGAGTCTTGATTTCTGCTGCGGCATTCAGATGGTACAGTCATCTTGCCTTAATAGTTCAGGCTGCCAGTGGTTTAATGGTGCAGGGATTTAAACACCACAGCATACCTGAGTGTTGTTGCTTACCAAGTCCATTCCTTTATGACTGTAGTGTAACTATCTTCTGATATCTGCTTCCAGCAGGAACACAAAGCTCACATCAACCTTAACCGATTTCTTGAACATGACAATGAGTTCTCTATACTCAAATGTACTCACGGTCACCAGATCTCAATCCAACAGAGGAACTCAGGGATGTGGTGGAACAGGTGACTTCCTGAAGTGCTGAGATTACTTTTTGTCTTAAGTGATATCATGTGGCCTGCTATTGGTAGCATTGAAAAAAAGCATCATGTAAATTGTACCGGAGTGGCAAGTACCTGTTAGCTGCAAAGAGCAGACATACCTGCTAGCTAAACACAGCTCTACAACCTTCGTGACACATCAAGGAGGAGAATGGTGGTAATGCTAGGACAACTTTTAGTTCACTTACAGTTGTTTAACCCCAAACTTTGTGGGAAAGTTGATAAATACTTCCAATAGCAACTAACTGTAAAATTAGCTAAAGTCAACACATCCCGAAGCAGACTTAGAGTAAGCTAAATTCCTCTGAGCAATATAACAAATGTTAGAAATATGATGTTAATTTTTGTTATCACAAAAATAAATAAAGTAACTTGTTATTATAGTTAATAAGTAAAGCTGTAATATCTAGCTAACTTTTTAATAGCGTCAATGTTACAACAACACTGCTAATGTTAACAGACTCAACACAGACATTACTACTGTGGGTGCTCATACACTGGGACTGCTGTTTATGAAAAGCCACTAAAGTTTAACCCCCATATCCTTTGTTTTTGTTTTTGTTTTGTTTTTTAATATACCTGTTTTTAATAAGATTTTATCTAAGCAAAAAAAAGTTTAAAGAGCTACCTTCCAAGAAAGTCAAATAGTCAGACTTGATCATCACTTCTTAAAAATAAAAAAATAAACCAGTTGAGGCTTCAGGCTTTCTCTTTGAACCTTAGAAAAATGTTTAATGCAAATTTATGCACATAAAACATATACATAGAATACAGTGCATACATAAAATATCATAAAGTAAAAATGCTTTTGATGTTGGCCTACATTAGTATGTTGACACATACTGCTGCATTTCTCTTTAACATAACAACCTGGTCCACAGTGGACCACTTTGGCCCAAGCTGGACCCACATCAAGATAATCTTTTAGAACCGCTCATGGCAAAAAACAAAACATGACAAATACAACCAATGACCACATTCTGTAGTGTGATTAGAGCATTTGAGGCTGGTGTGTATCCTACACAAAAAAGGAAAAAAAAAATACAGTAGATACAAGCTGTTTCCTTTTGACACTAAGTAAAAAACACTGTGCAAATCTGAGCTCAGGCAGGAGGTCCAATCCTAGCTTTTGGGGAATTTACGCCTCCTAGGGGGGTAATGGATTAATCCACGATAGGGTTTCCTCTATCAGTCATTAACATTAATGCAGATACAAGAAGACATAGAAAGCTGTTAAATACACCCATGCTCTCAGGGCCAAAGGATTCAGGAATGTCAGCTTATTTCTTAAATAGAAAAATACTAAAAAAATGATTGTTTTTAAAGAAAGGGGCTGGTAAATGGCATATAAAGTATCAGGCAAACTCTGGTACACCAGCAGCTTATCTAAACTTCCCTCCCATGTCTTTGTCTGTCAAGCCAAACCCAAAAACAATACAATGGAACACAGCATATTAAACAAAATGTGAAATTATAGTATAAAAAAACATGGATGAATGGAACCGATATCATATAATATATGAAGTATTCATAATATACAAGAACACAAGTTAAAAATCAAACCTAAAAAGGAATGTAGTTCTGGAAAAGTACCACTAGAGGTCAGCAAATATCCATGCTCAGATATCCAGTTAAACATTTGAAGGATTTATCTGCTTCTGCTTGTGGACTAACACTTTAAAAACAAACCCACATTAATTTCTTAAATTTCACTTCCATTCGGTTCAGCAGCAGCAGGAGTGGTAAACACTTCATCACTTAAGAAAAACAAAATCAATTAGTTACATTCTTGATATGAAGTCTGACAGTATAAATGACAGTTTTTGTTCCCCCCACAAACTAACAATGACTCGTATGTGCACAGTGGTCTCAAATGTCTCACTGAGTAACATCGGCAACCTTGACACCGTTACTGCATCAGGAAAGAAAATGATTCCCCACGTACATATCAAAACTGACTCATGCAGTCGTAAGAGAAAAAAAAAAAATCAAGTCGCAGCAAATTCTGCTGACGCCATTTCTGTTGGGGGTTTTGTTTTCTAGTCCTTCTCCATCATCTGGTGTAAAAGTTTCTTCTGTTCGTTTCATCACATTTTGAAAATAACTGGTCCGTCTAGCTGCGGATCCCCGTCCCAGGATTGTGTTTAAAGACTCACGCCTGGTATCTTCTTGTGTCTTCAGTGCTGTGAATGTCTCTGCTCAGTCTCTGGGTAGACACTCCTCCTCGGTGATGCCCTGAGCTTTGAGCTCTTCGAGGACATTGTCCAGGTGGCCGGGGTCGGGGTACCCGTGGCCCGTCAGGTTGGAGCCGAACTCGGTCTTGTGATGCACCTCGTTCCAGATGACTGTGTCGCTCTCACCTGTAGTGCTCGACGTACCCACAGAGAAAATGAGCCTACGATCCCACGCTACCAGAAGCAGCCTCAGAACCTGGAAAGGGTTAATAAAGAACACGTGTTAATATATGACCATCTTACCCATCTGAAATTCAAAAGAAGAGACATTTCTATCTACCTTGCGTCCCTTCTCGCTGTCAGGAAGGTAGCAGTGTCTGGGGAACCCACGTGCGGTGAAGGGTTTGCCTGGATTTGGGTGCTCTGGGCCCTGAAGACCAGAAGAAGAACAGTTTGTCACTTCATTCAAAAAGAGACTTATTTATGCTTCTTTTGCTGCTAGCACCACATAAACACCGATATACTGAATCTACCTGGATGCCAGGAGGGATGTTGTATATGATCCGGATGGTTTTGCAGTCTGGGTGGCCAGGCAGGGAGTGTGGGATGACATGGTACTCCATCTTGCCGGGTGGCTGGTTGCCAGTCTTTACTCCGTAAATGGTCTTGCAGGTGGGACACTGCAGGCTGCCGTCCTTGTTGCCGTTATTGTACATAGCAACAAGGCACTGCAGGTGGTACTGGTGACCGCATTGTGCCAGACGACCCACCGACTCGGCCCTGGAGATGCCACCCACACCAGGACCTTTGTAGCCCGATGGTCCAGCCAAGGCCTCCATGCAGATGGTGCAATCCTGACATAGAAAGATAAAGGACAGTTTGAGTCCAATGCAGAAAGATTTTCAAATTATCAGCATGTGCCACATCATACTGTTTGAGAAAATACCAGTTTAAATTTTTATGTTATCAGATATCTGTGATACAGCGACTCCAGGCATTGGAGTGCTTACATTTGACTTGCGCTGTGTCACTACTACTGCACTATAATAAATGCTGCTCCCTGCAAGCTGCAATTAAAGGTAAAATGTTATTCAGGTATCATCAGAAATATCGTTGTCACAAATTTCCCTGAAACATCATGACACAATGTTGAGGCTACACTGCGCAGCTCTTTTTAAATGTTTGATCACCTCCCAACAACTTTCAGCACGTGTCATGGCTTTGAGCAACAACTCTACTATGTAATTTGCTCCTGAAACTGAGAATAGTGCAGATGTGGTTATTTTCCCTCCCACTTTTTTTCAGTTATATAATCAGGAGTATAAGTCCTGAGCCCCAAAGGGAGCAATTTGGCCCAATATTTTAAGTTTTTGCTGTATTTTGCTCTGAAAGTATTTTAAAAGTTATTAAGAATGGATCCCATCAAAGTCCAAAATCATTTTACTGGTCATGATTGTCCCCAACACGGTCCTGTTCTATATGTTAGATTTCTAAGAGATGTTGCTGGAAGCTATGATGTGATCATCATAAATAGACTTGCTAGATAAATGCCCTCCATATGGAGAGAACTCACCTCCTCTGGGGGATTTCGCACTTTCTGGAGGTAGCGCTTCACCACTTCCTCTGGAGTTTTGCCTACAGACGGAAACACAAAATTCTGTGAGAATTTCCTTATAGCCACAAAGCACATTTGCTCTTCTTCAAATCACAACTAGCTCACCTTTCCGGGCCTGTTTCTTTGTGGTCTTGCGACAGCAGTGGCCCAACCCCGGGACAGGTTTGAGGTCGCTCTTGCTGACAGGTGGAGGATGAAGCACCAGCTTGGGAGGGCGGGTCAGGCAGACAGGAAGCCCTGCTGCGCTCATCAAGATGCCTGTTATACCTGAATATAGCCAGCAGAGGGGGCATGAGACATACTACTCATACATTCCTATTGCATACACAAAGCTGGATGAGCTCTTGTGTTATGAGAATGATCCAGTCTAAGTCATTTGGATTGGTTCAGGTAGTTAGCATAGGTTACCTGCCAGTGCAGGATGTACAGGACTGGATCCATTCAGGTTCTTCACTGGAACTGTTGGCACTCTGCAACAAGGAAAACAAAGCTGTATGAATCTACTGATCGCTGACACAGGCCAGGTCACCTCCACCCAGACTGAAGAAATCTGATGAGTCACCTGTGAACAGGTGCAGTTAGATACAGCAGATGCTCGCCTCCACTTTGCTTAGTGTCAGCAGGTTAAGGAGCTTTTGCCGAGTCAAGTGGAGAAACAAACACGGATTGACATGCTGCCCTATAATTGCCACATATGTTTGGGATTAAATGGCAGCACCGGAGCCTTGGCTGCTGTGAAATACCATTATGAGGTAGTGAACGTTTTTATTTTCTTAGTTACAATACTTGTAAAATCCCAGGGTCGGTGATCACAAAATTAAAAACACTTTCAGCTAAAAACCATCAACTCCAACAAAAGCAGCTTTGATTTTTATACAAGGAGGTGACATTATTGCTCATTTTAACCTCCAGTTTTTATTCAAGATATTTAAAAATGCTGTTTAGTATGTCAAATTTGTTATGAACATATTGAAATGCTACAGTAACTTTAAGCACAGCTGCAATGTGTATAGCACGCAGGGAGAGTCTGCAGTGAGCGCAGTAACATCACGGCTGTGTCTGACCCATCAGAGGAGCGTACTTACGGTCTGCCACTTTTGATAACAGTCATCGCTCTTGCTCGAAAGTGCCAAAAACCACAGAGACGAGTCAAAAATATTCCAGCAGCGATATCCAGATGATACGTTTTTTTAAGCTTCCTTTCCACTCGTTTCTCGCTCTTCTGTTCTTTAGTGTGTCAGTGTGTCTGCCCCCGTCTCCCTCTTCCTCTGCCTGTGTCAGATCGCTCTCCTCTTTTATAGGCCTAATCCACCTGTTTCCATCTGGTGGCTAAACTCTGGTTGTAGGCCAGAGATTCGTTACAGCAGGGATTACCTGTCAGATGCTACATCACACTGCCAGGCTGCCATAAGGCAGCACCAGGTCGATGACTGTACGAGTTACAATATGGCGATACAAAAGAATTCCTCTGACTTTAAAAAGCTGATTTTAGTACTCTGCTGTCGTTAGTGAATCAACATGTACTAAATCTGAAAAGCACAAACAGAACTCAGACCAGCCTGTCCGGCACCAACAAGCACACCATGATCAAAGTCACTTAAATTACCTTTCCTCCTGATTCTGACGCTCAGTTTGAACTTCAGGGGGTCGTTTTGACGACAGAAAAATAGACACACATGTTAGGGTGACTGGTTTACATGTGGGGTAAACACAGCAGATATAGACTGTAAAATAAAGGACTCTATGTATGACTGAAAATGTGGTTTCTAGTCTAGTCTAAAGTGTTTCGAGTAAGACTACAAAAGCAAACATAAGGCCCTGGTTCTAGAATTGGCCTAGTAAAGACTCCAATCCGGCCCGCTGGATATATGAAGGAGGGCATACATTCTTGGATTTTTAACTGTATTTTTAAGTTTTAAAGCTTTTCCTGCTGATAAAAAAAACCCTCCCCCACAGCCATTCATACTACACCACAGTAGTTAAGTGAGTGTAAACAATAAGGTGACAGACAAGTTCCTGTTTCTCAACATCTATTTATAGGAATTTCAAAGATTTTTTTCAATCAACAAAAACTTTGTTTTAAATATACAGGACAGTCAGGGCAGAACGTTTATGACGTAGAAAAAATGAGATGTGCTGTTGAAATTGCACTTGCACACTGACTGAAAGGAGGGTTTCACTCATCTGGCCCACTTACAGCAAGGTCGACTTACCCTGTATGTGACCCTGCACTATATAATTCAAGTACTTTTTTTCCTTTTTGTATAACTTTCTTGTGTTTTTGGTAGTCATCAAATTCAAAATGCATTTCTAGAGCTGAAGATAAATTACTGATACTTTCTTCACTTAATATAGTTTTATATAACGTCTTATTTGTGATCATAACACTGATCCCCTGCGTTTCTTTTTTTCTTACCTAAAACAAATCGTATATCCTTTTAGTGAAAAGTGACTTAGAAGAAAGTGAAATGCTTAAAGCTTCGGGCAGAGCTTTAAATAGATGTGATGACAAATCTGGGAGTCATTTTAACATATGCAGAATTGTACCTGCTTATCTTGAAGTCACTAAAGAAATATTGAGCTTTTGAGGAACAGTGACTCATGTGTGACTAGAAGAGATCAGATTATTATACAGTTAATAGAATACATAATAAAATTTTAAAAAAGAAAAAAAGAAAAGCAAAAAACCTGTAATTTCCCTCTCTAAGTAAATGATGTAACGATGGCATGGAAAACCTCACAGTTAGGAATTACTGGACTGTTCAGGTTCCTGTACTGGTCAATCTGATTACATGGTGCTGTGGCACTATATTTGTTTGTTTACCAACAAAGTGTCCTAGCTGTGGTATTAACTCCCTCTGAGCATGCTCCTTACGTGACTAAGAAAACGTTCAGCCGACCGACTCGATCCCTAACGGGTAAATGTTGACTGGCATTTTATTTGTGTGTCCGGCGGGAATAAGTGAGCAGTATGAGGTGGAAGAAAAGTGGCGAAAGGTTAAGAAAACAAGCGGGGGGCGTGTTGGCCAGTCACGTTTCTCTGATCTCGGTTAAGCTAGCGGCATTAGAGCAGAGTCCATCTGGAGCGCTGGATGATGGAAACGCACAAGCCACTGCATATGGCAACACAAGCTCACACCCTGAATCAAATCTAATAAACAAATTGGTTGATTAAAAGTTGAAGCAGAAGTAAATCCAGTCATCAGGCTCGAATGATGACGGATTACTTTTTATGGAGACAAGCATACGCAGTGCAGAAAAAGGAGAAAGGGCCCCCAGCAGGTGCGCCGACCAACGGAAACTCTCGTCACTGTGATGCATCTGTGACGCTGAAGACCCCCGACACACTATCGCCAAACCATCTGCTCAATTTCACTGCAGGCAAATTCTCAATAACAGCTCATCAATCCATCTACTAAAGGAAATTCTTTTACAAAACAAACTTACATAGTACTATTTTTTAACTAAACCGCATAAATGCTATAATATTTTTGTTTTTTCAGCAGACTGTTTAAATCCAGTATGAGAGTTCTTTAACATCGTCTAGTACCACACTTCCTCAATTTGTCATCATGTTTTCTTGCTACAGTTTGTATGTACATGTGTCTTGTGCTTTCTTTGCCACTGCAGCATGTGCTCATCTTTTGTGGTCTTAAAGAAATTCTACTTGATCCTCTTCAGAAAGTAAAAGCGAGCTGCTTGGTTAAATTCACTGCAGCTTGAATTCTTTTGTAGATTTGAATAATGAAAGCTCAACAGGTAAATATTTTGGACCCATCGGCAGCTCAAGAGGATATGTGCAAGGCAAAAAGTCATCAGTGTAGTGATAACCCACATACAGTTTTTGCCTCTTGAGAAGCCTTTTCACGCTGGCTCCAAAAGGGAGAACAGCCCAGAGACTTCCATGTTAATTTTACCAGCTTTAGAACAGGAATGTTTACTAGCTGGTACAAAAAAACTGTTTGGGCATCTCTATTTAATCTTTCTCTTCATAACACACTCTCAGAAGGCCCCAGTCATACCTGTCACTAGGGAAAATGTATATGCCAACCAACCCAGTTGCTCATTGTCACTCAGTAAAATTGGTTGAAGAGTGCAATGCAAGCCAGAAATGGAAAAACGGGATTTCAGCTGCAGTCAAGTCAATGAATTTGGTGTCTTAGATGCAAACTATAAGTGACCGCGGCAATCTGCTTGCAACCAATGCAACTGCAAGGATGGTTTTGGTGCAGCACACTCATTGCAACTGTTTCATGCAGCAAGCATTCAGTAACCAGTCACATTTTCAATACATATTTTTCCCTAGTGGCCAAAAGTTGCCAAGGCGCTCACTGACTGGTCGCTAGGCCTGTGTGACTAACCACTAAACTGTACAAGTGCAACAGATGGATGGTGACACTAGCGGCTTTTTGCTAGGTGCCATTTCAGCTAAACTGAGTCACTGAACTGGAATCTCAAGTACATTTGTAGAGAAATTTTAATGCAGTTATCTGGAAATGGTAGCTAATCGTACTAACAGAAATTCCAATAAGTCTGTAGTCAAGTCTTAATAAGTGAACTTCTATCTTATTACGGTCTAACTCATTACTATTTAGTAGGTTACCTGTTTCTGTGCATTACGCCTTTATAGTTTATGGATGCAGCTTGCTAACATCAGTGGATAATTTAGCTCACCATCCTTTGGGTCACCTCTGCCACAAAAAGAAAAATAAGAATAAAAGAAAACATTATTGATGGGGCCAACACGCTACAATTAAGACTTCAAAACTGGAAGTCCGACTATATACAAGTCTGCAAAATATCCTCTTACATGATTTTATTATCATTATCATTTTGTACATTGGCATGATTTAGGGTGTGGTTACTCTGTGACTGACAATTTGCTACCATATGCCCATGTTTCATATACAGCCTTGACAGTTTACTATATATAATGAAGGCAACCTTAAAATTAACTGAGGACAGTAGTGCCGAGTAGTGTCAAACAGTAACAGTGTAAGTTTTTAAATGATAAGAAAAATTACAATTTGAAGTAATTTCTGTTAAGACTTTACCCTAAATCACCCAGCAGAATTCATTTTTCTAAAAATAATTACATGTAATTTCCTTCTGTGAATAACATTATTTCACAGCAGGTGAAAGGTCCCACTGGAAGGTGAAGCAGCAATTCAATGACGTTAAATGCCTCACAGGGGCAATAACTCCTGATTGTTGTACTTTCTTAATTACTCACCTTTTAAAAAGGGTGAACTTAATTATCGACACATTTCAATGGATTTAAATAATGACTGGTTTCAGCGGATTTAAAACAGTTTGGATGCGACCGCGCTTGTGTTTCATGGATATGGGGATAAAGCAGTGAGCAGGCTGGCAGGATCAGAGCGATTCTGAATCGGTGACGTCGGTGGTTTTACCGCAGCAGCAGGTGTGACCATCTGCTGGACTCTCACCTGATATGTTTAAAGAATGGCTCTGTCATACAGCTCACCTGACACAAAATGCGGAGATTAACGAGGCAGAAATATTAATCCTGCTGTGATTGGTGTTAATCTGAGGCTTAGCTGGTGTAAAAACTGGTGTTTCACTGAGGTTGTTTCAGTTAATGCCAGGATTCAGACAGTTGGGTCACTGTGCTGGGGCACGAATGGATTAGGTCACACGGAAATTATTTTTCAGTGTATGGTTATGTGTCTAATGTTTGGAACTAGAAATCAGGTCTATGCAGAGCAGCATGCATGCATGCATTTTCTCTGCATGTCTACAGTTTTATATATGAAACAGCTACCTAAGTAATAAGAGACATTCACTCAGTCACAGCGAACGCCACAAACAACTCCAGCTGCAAACTAAACACAACAACGGTGTTTTAAAAAAAGTCTAGTTATACAGCAAGAACAGTGCACCTCCATCTGACCATGACCAGACATCCAACTAACCAGCGCCTTCTGGCTCCGACACGTGGATACTGCGACTTCCTTCATTAATCCTCATGCACTCAGTTCGTCAACACCGGAAGATCACGCAGTCATAAAGCGACACTCTGATAAAGAGTTTCAAAATTCTCTGTTACATCAATCCTTCTCCCTAATAAAAGGAGATCTCTTTGTAGGTTATAGCAGGTAAAAACATCTCGTATTCCAGCTCAAATCACAGCAATCACATGGCAGGAACTGCATGAACGCGATGAATGACTGCAAAATGAGGTATATAATGTTACACTTTATAGAGTTTTGTTGTATATGAATTACAGCATGTTACTGTTAATTGTATGTATACTCTTTGCTGAGTGGTGCCGCAGAATATGCAGTAAAGGCAACATGAATGCCTATTTTTAAACCCTAGTTTTTATGCCATTAATCCTCCTGATATATTGCATTCATTAGCAAATATTTAGATAAATTCCCACTGCATGGCATTTTTAGTTTAAGTTACAGCTAACACCATGCAAAAAGTTCCCGATGACATGTATAGAAATTGCTGTAGATTCATGGATTTCAGTATATTACAGGAAAACATTTGGTTGTATGTATATATCTATTTATTTTGTTTAATTTTAAACAGGAGTGCAATCAACAGTTGCGAGCTCCTTGTCTTCAGTCAAAATACAAGGGCCTTTATTTTAATGATAACTGTGGCTGCTAGCCACCATAATTATTTTGGTCACCATGATGCTATTTGATACACAGTTACACGCAGAGTGACTTGACAAAACGTTACTTTCAGTTTTTACTATAGAAATTTGTTTCTACAATAATTTAAAATCACGACTTTAGCAGCTACACAGATGATGTCTGTACACTAAAATGTTCCTTACTGAAATTTTCTAAATTCTTTTAAAGATTTTCACTGACATTTTTTGGACATCCCTGACTTCTTGATGTATATTTAAGTATCTTTACGTCACATTACACCACATCCACATTTTTTATATTTAATTGTACCAAAGGGTTTTTTTAACCACGTTATCCAGACAATTCAGTAAATCTGCTTCGTGAAACAAGCTTGAACACTCTTACCAACCCATCTCTTAGAGTTAAGTACTTGCAAACTAAGTTTTTATCCATCATGAGTACATCCAGGCAGGTTCCTGGTCCTATATTCATTCTGTGCTTTTACAACAAGTTCAGACATAAAGCCAGAGTCAACAACTGTCATCAGCAACAAAAATTTCAGTAAATTCTGGATATACTGATTTCTTACATTTTATGTTACAAAGTTATGAAAGCTGTTCAAGTTGAGCCTGATGTTTCTTTACACATAAAGAGGGATTCCCACTCCCCCAGTGAGGGTATCAGTATTGCACTGGAACCAGAAAAAGCTGGATCAGGTCATCATTAATTGAAAGACTAGAAACAAATACCAGAGTTCTTCTATTTAAATGATAGATACGAACTATTCATGACGCTATTTTGACAACATCCTCACTTTACTTTGATTTAAGACAACACTTGTGCAACTGTGTGTTTGTAGAGCTTTACCACCATTTACTGTTTGCGTGATTAATCTCTGGAATGTGCAAACACTTGAGAGAGCTCACTTTGTTCTCTGTGAATGCCCTTCATTGTATTTCTGTGAAAGTAATGGAGCCTGGTGGACTTTGTCACAAAGATTAAAGGCTCAGAAATACTAATGAGCATCGATGTCAGACATGGTGTAATGACAACCCCAAACAAATAGGAAATTGCTGTCTAAAAATATTTTCTTTTTACATGTCTTGATGCCTGATTGGGCTTTTTTTGTGTAAAGTGAACTGGCATGGGATCTGATGACCAGAAACATTTCATGTATTTAGTATTGCATAGCGTTAGTGCTTGGATCATGATTTGTAGGTACCTTTCATATCATATGAGCATTTTTATACTGCTGGTCTATCTGGAAACAATTCACATGATATACCAGGAGAGCATGCAAGGCAAAATACACCAAGGAACTGCAGGCTGTGTAAAAACGGATGTGAAATTGTTGTGACAAAAATACAAGTACCTTAGAAAGTTATTTGTTAAATTTCCATGTACTGAAAACATGGTTTACAGGAACTTTACAACCTTTGTTTTGCTGACAGAGCATATGACAGAGAAGCTCAGTAAAAACATAAGCCTGTCATTCAGAAGTGTGGAAGGCGTGTTTAATTTCACAGCTGACGTGTTGAAGTGTGGAGTGAGTGAGAGGGTTCTCATCATTGATAAGTTTTGCAGGATACGAGCAGGTTCTGCATACAGACACAGGTGCTGAAACATTACAGCGTATTTCTACTCACCCAGAGGCGATAAGGGCGCGCGACTGAGCCATGGCAATACGCTGCAGCGCCGGACGGCTCAGCCCTGCGAGGCTAGACCTTGGTGGCAGGGGCGCTGCGCAGGCAGCAGCAGCGGCAGCACCGGATGAAGACACTGGACCCAGGACACGGGCAGAAGGTGATGGGGTGCAGGTGGATGTAGCTGTGGAGATGAGAGGTGGCCCTGAGGCAGGTGCTGTGGGGGCAGAACAGGAAATGGAAAGAGAGGAGACAGAGGTGGAAGGGTGAGGGGTGGAGGTGGTGGAAGATGATAGCGTAGTGGAGGGTGGGGGAGGCGGTGGCAGCGGTGGTGGGAGAGGAGGAGGTGGGGGCCTTGTGGAGGAGATGGAGAGACCAGCTGTGGCTGACCCAAGAAGGGAAAGAGAATGGGTGAAGCCTCCTCCGTAGCCAAGGCTTGTAGTGCCAACGCTGCTAGCACCAACCATGCTCATACCTCCTGCACCTCCCATTCCACCTATGTTGAATCCACCTGTCGCCCCAACCATGGATGTCCTGTGGGGGGAAAGCGACCTCGACAGGGTTGGAGGCCGAGGGAGGGTTAGTGAATAAGAGCCTCCTGGGATGGGGAGGCTGCTTAGTTTGGGACTTGGTGGTTTAGTCTGTGGTGGTCTTCGACCGAGAGTGTGAGCGGTCGACATGGTGCCTGCTTTGACACTTAGCAACAGCATACACTGCTGACAGGCGCATGGCTGTCCCAAAGAAGTGATGGCCGAAGCCGGGAGTGCCCCGCTGGGGTACGCACTCCCGTTTCCAGTCCCACTGCTGCTCATCCGGATCCCCATGCCCACTCCAGATACATCAACACCTAGAAGTCCTCCGTGTCCAGGCATGGACGTTGGCCCCCAGGCATGGTGAGACTTGGGTAGTGGCCCAGATACCAGCGGGTAAGCCAGATCAGAACGGCGCTGGATGCGTCTGCAGCGCTGAGTTTGCCCATTGATTTGGGTCATACTTTCGAAGTCAATGAGGTAGCAGAAACCCAGCGGCGCCAGGTCCAGCCAGGGCTGCTGACGGTCGCGCGCTGCCTGGATTGCAATGCCCACCTCAGTGTCGTATGCCGTCCAGCTACCAGCGTCGTTCTCCCACTCCCACAACCAGCCCTGGCCTGGCGCTGATGTGGGGTCGTAGAAGCTGCGTCGCACCGGTCTTAGGGTACCTGAAGAACACGCCACAATGGACTGAATTACTGAACAGAAAAAAACATTAGTATACATTAAAAAGAAGACTTGTACTGTGAATATGAAGTTCTGTAGCGACTTTTCACTGAGTCTGCTCAACATGACGCCAGGCGATGAGAAGTAGACGTGAGACGAGTTATGCGACTGCACTACAATTTGCTGTGGACAAGTAGATTACAACCATAACAAATTCTACATGTCTGTGTTTGCTTGCTAAGAATTTGGGCAAACAGGTTGCCCCTGGTAACAGCACATGGTGTTCTGAATTCTGATTGGCTGGCAGCCTTGATCCGACCCAAAGCTCACTGTGTTTGCTTTCCCTGGGTGTCTAGAGAAACTCCACAGAGTCTCTATACTGTAAAAGCTCCCCACATCAAATCCCGGCTTCCGATAGCACTGCATACGTTGCGTTAAGAAGGATGCTTCACACTTGAGCCTCTTCACTGGCAACAATAACAGGGAAAAACAGAAAACTGTACAAATTCTGTGAAATAACACTTTTCGTAACTGTGACTCTGGAGCTTTAACATTGCACGCTACTAATGAACACACAAAAACATAAAGCACTGTAGAGCATGCGAAGCCTGCCACGCACAGACGCATAATAATATGGGCTCGTTCACGAATTCTGCTCCTGTCAACCCCATTTTTTCAGTGTCCTCGCACTCCTGAAATTCCTCTCCTCCTCTCTTCCTGCTACTGCTTTTCTTCCTCAGACCGGGGCACCCTGCCTGTCTCCCTCATTTCAGCCTGGTTTCGGGTTTAGAAAATAAACTGCACAAAAGCTTTTGTCAGCCAGCGCTGAGAAGGCCAATGTTGGGGTGTCTGCCAAAAAGAGGAAAAAAAAAAAGGGGGGGGGGGGGGGGTATCTGACAATCCCCTTCTTTGTCTTATACCACCCTGCCTGGCCCTTCTCGGTGAATTTGTGGCAGATCACCTCTTGTGTCTCCTGGAAGACAATACCGAGGGCCGGGTTTTGCAATGAAAACCTTCCCATGCATGGGCAAGCACACACTTCCTGCCGGGAATGACTCACTTCTGAGCTGACACCTTTCAAAATCCTACCTCTTCAATGCTGAAGTGCATAAATCTAGAGGCGGTGTGGAAGGGGGGGTGTCAGTGAACTGGTGAACCTGGCAATTTATTGATTTGGGATTTTAAGATGAAAATGATTCAATTTATGTCACTGAGTGAGATCTTTACACCACAGCAGCTCACTAAACCCATCAACTTCTGCAGGATGATTATCAATAACAACACGCCAGCATAAAAAAAAGAAAAAGAGGCCTCCACCTCAGGCTCAGCTTCAGCATTACACCCCCCCCCCCCCCCCCCCCCCCAATCTCTCTCTCTCAAACACACCCTCCCTCTCGCCCCTCTCCCCCTCTCCCGTTTCTCACCTGTGTCCTGTCGGAACTGGTGCATGGAATGCAAATCGATGATGTAGGGCGAGAGGCGAGAGTCCACCTGGCCGAGGACGACACTACCACAGCGCGGGTCGCTCCGGATGACTGCCTCGATGTGATGACAGACAGCCGGGCTGTAGGGCCGCCAGCGTCCGTGCTCGTTCAGCCATTCCCATACCACTACGGCGGATGCTAGTAACATCCTACTCCTGGAAAGACAGAAAAACAAAAACAAAAACAAAAAATGACAATACCGAGGCACAAATGAAGGAGAAGCCGGGGCGACGGGCATTTAAAGGTACCCCGCTGATGCCTCTCCGCCGCGCAGCCCTGCGCACAGCGGCGCTGCATCCATCTTGGACAGTTTGCAACCCAGATGTGTTTTCAGTGCTATCTGTGCTTCTAAGTGCATCTTTCGGGATGACAGCACATGCAATCCGTACCTTCCATGTTTGTAGTTTCGGAGGTGCAGCAATTATTAGGTCCTTTTATTGCGCGGGGGAGATACAGAGCGTTTCGTGGAAGCAAAGACAGAACAGAAGCCTTGCAGGATGGTTGCATTTTACTCCCTATGCAGATGAGTGACGTCTACCGAAATCAATTCTCAGCCACAGTCAAGTTTGGGTGAGAGGAGAAAATGCAACTTGGATGCTCACGGTGGTGCGGCGGCGGTGAACTAGGTTACTGTGATGAACCGACTTTCATAGTAAATTGTAAGATTATTTTTTTTAACAATATAATCAGACCAAAAACGGAGGATTCTTTTTTTTTTTTTAAAAATGGATTTTAATATTTACCCCGTTAAATCGTCTCCTCCTGTAAAAAACAAAACAAAACACTGCTTTGTAGAGTAGTTTGTTTTGAGGTAAAATCCCGTGTCCGTGTTACATAATCGCTCTAATAAATTTTCGGCACACTAAGTTTAGAGTTAGCTTTACTTATTGGCTCAACCAAAATGCCTTAATCGAGCAGCTCTCACTTAACTATCAGGTACTGGACCGGCGAAAATAAATGTTTGACACTCGCGTGTATGAACACCCCCACGCCTCCAAGGCATCCACCGTCCAATCACATTCGAGCACGGGCTGCTTTGGGCCAATCGCAAACGTACCTCACCTCGTGCACACATTGAGGTGACGGTGTTTGGGATATAGTTATGCCGTACTGCTTTAAATTGCTTAAAATTTTTTATTTCTTCTTCTGTGACTTCTGTGACAATATTGCACTTCACATCACATTTACAACTTATAGGGAAATAAAAGTTGAAAAAAAAGTCATTGGAGATGCCGGGGATTGAACCCGGGACCTCATACATGCGAAGCATGCGCTCTACCACTGAGCTACATCCCCATTGGCTGAATAACCAACAAGAAGAGGTTTTATCTGTGACTCTTGGCTGTGACGCCACTGTGGCTGATTTTGGTGTAACTACGACTACGAAAGTTATATTGTTATTTATATGCATTTGTTCCGGTTAATATTGAAAGTTATATTGTTATTTATATGTATTTGTTCCGGTTAATGCATACAACAGGAAACTTGTGGCTTATCGCTAGCATGTTTTTTCCTCTAAAACCCTACAAACATAAAACACGGAAGAATTTTAGCTTCGTCATGCTATGATCACGCTATGTACACATGCTTCCGCCGATAGCATTACTACATGTTTTATATATTTTTAAAGTATACAATTCATTCGTATTTTCAGTATGTGGTTTATTAAATTTTCGACCATTTACACAGCATATAAAATGTATGTTGACTGAAAGTTTGACGGGTTACATTCACTTGTTTTTCATTAAAACAAATAAAACATTATTTTGTTATCACTATATTTAATTACTACTCCTTTTTTTATTTCTACAAATGGCATAAAGAACAACAAAAAACAGAACAGAAAACACTAAAAAAAAGTTTCCAGTTTTCAATTTCTTATGTAGATTAAAATAAACATTTAAAACAAAAAAGTATAGGCAAGTATTGTTTTGTTTTTGTTTTTTTACACTTTACAGTTACAATCTAGAGCACCCCTGTATGTTTATATAACTGCTTTATTCATCAAAGACTTTTGAACTGGGACCAGAGGAAAACGAGGTCATGTGAGGTCATGAGAGTTTAAGGCTTTTGGGGTTTAATGGGTGGGTGCATGTATCTTTTATTTTATTTTATTTTTTTTAGACTAATAGAAGGAATTTGCAGTGGGGAGACATTTAGAGGATGAAGCTGGTGTTTGTGAAATCCTGATTTTGGCAGATTCCTCAGTCTTATTCATTATTTCTGATTCTCACAATGCAGTCACGTCACCTTTACCCTCACCACCTTCTTCAGACCAGATCGCGCTTCCAGAGAACTGCTTTAGATCTATCAGCAATCCCGGCCCTCCACTTGCCTCAGCTTTACTCTGCTCTTCTCCCACTTTCTCCTCCTTTTCTTCACTCGTCTCTCCCTTTGGCTCAGACTCATCGTTTAGTTTGGTTTGCTCTCCTGCCTCTGAACTCCCAATACTTGAGTTATCATTTGAAGTATTACTTTCTTTCTCCTTAGCATTACCAGACCGGTCCGTGTCGTTGTCCTCCTCCTCTTCATCTCCCTCTGTGTCACTCCCCTGACTATCACCACTATCCACCTGTTCTTCTTCATCTTGGACTTCCTGCATTTCCTCCCCTTCCTCTTCTTCATCACTTCCAGGCCACAGCTGGACCCCAAGACGTGCCCCCACAGCTAACGCTGCACTTCTCGCCTGGTCCCTGAGACCTCCTTCTTTGTAGACGATGCGTCGGACTGTATATTCCCCTTCGGCCTCCCTGTTCAGCTTCTTGTACAGTACAAAGAGCGCAAGAAGGAGGATTAATAGGGTGACAACAAGGGCCACCACCGTAGTTTTGCTGTCCATTCCTGAAGGAAGGACAGAGAAGAGGTTCAGAATTAGTATGAACACACATGGGGAATCAGTTCATTTTCATAAATGTTTTGGTGATGTAGGATTTCAGAAAATGTGTTTGTTTACATTCTTACCAAGTCAAATTAGAAAAATGATATTTTACATTATTCTCATTTTATTTAATTGAAGCCTGAAATCTGATAGACTAGCTAAGTACGAAAGGTGCAGTACAAGGAAATCAGTCACAGGTGGACACAAGGGGCAAAGCTGATGTATAAATTCCTATATGATTTTTTTTTCTTCATAAAAGCCATTAGGCATTTGAAAACTCAAGATGACTGCCGACATAGCCAAGTAAAATCTTTTTTAAACAAGCCTTGCCTCTTTAAATGATCTTAATATGAAATCATATGCATTCAATAAATAACTTGCCAACAGGGTGTGAGGTGTGATATATATTTATCTGGATTTGTATGTCAGCATTAAAAATGTGTCTGTGGGTGGAGCTTGCAGTGGAAAGACTGCTCGGCCTAGCAAGAGTAAACCATGGTCAAGTACTAACTAACCTTGTCCCTTTCATAGTCTAGCTTGATTCGTTAAATGAGACCCAATGTAACGGATAGCTGCGCATTAATCGCCTCACAGGAAGCAGGTTCTGGGTCTCAATGTGTGCAGAACTGCTTGTCAGGTTAGCTGGTGGTTTAAAGTTGGATGAACATGTGTCATTGCAATTATTTCATTTTACAAAGGCGCTCCAAAGACATTTTTTAACTCATAAATTTGACTCTCTTATAGTCAAAAAGAGTCAAACCTGTGAACTTTATCCACCAGTTGAAATTCTGCAGTGAAACGTCTGTTTCCTCATATGAAAATGACGATCAAATTGCATAAATTTGAAATTTTCAAAATTCTAGAGTGACAAACACGCAATTTTTGGCACTTATATCCACTTTTGAAAGTTTGTTTCAGTCGTCTGCTGCATTACAGTTTGCTTCGGTCCCAAGAACACCAGCTAAGAATCAGTCTGACACAACAAACTAATCTGACAGTTGCGTTGCGGTGCAAATTAAAAAAAGAAACAGCAAGCAAGCAAGATTTACAGCTGCTTTAGGTCTTTTTTCAAACACAAAAGCTGCGTGTTTTTTTCTAACACTGCTTAGCAAAGCTAACTGTCTGCATCATCTTCATATTTCTACATATGAGAGTAATATTAATTTTTTTTTTATCAAACTCTTGCCAAGAAGATCATTAACTCTGTTTAACACACCCAAAAAACCCAAGCACTTCTAAAAATAGGTACATTTTTAGCTTTAAGAGCAGTTTTCACTGTTTATTTTAGCAAGGGTGTGCCTTGTCACTTAAAACAATGCAGTGTATGCACTTGAGGGAACACAAAAGCAGAAAGCTGTTTCTCTCTTTGCACTTTTAAACAATGGAAACCGAGAGTCTGCCACAGACTCTGTGTATGGCTTCTGAACTCATTGTCAGTCCACTTTTAACTCGTTGCAACGACACAAATCTGACATTGCTACAATCAAATGTAATTAAAAATGTGCATTACCTCCTTAGGAAGAAGTTACAGTTGAATTAAAGAAAAAAAATCTTGGATGGTTTGGAGTCTCAGTTACAGGCTGAACTTTACAGTCACAAACTCCTGGTGCTTTCAAAGCAGCTGTGAACTTGTCATCAGGAGATCCATTGGTGAATTTTATACTCAGGATCTAAACATGAAATTAAAAAAGAGGTAAATTGACAAAGTTAAGGCATGCTTATGGCTAAAAGTTTACATCACTTAACACTGCACAAAAAGGCAGTGGTACTACTGAAATGCCCCATCATCTAAACAGCAAGTGCACAATATTGCACGATTTATGATGAAGCATCACTAATTGTAGCTTTCTAAATCAAGAGGAAACATTGATGCATTGCTCAGCGTTAACCTGAAACTTTTTCTCTATATACAAATGTGTTCCTTGCACATTAAAATTTAGAAAGTTTTTTTAATCAATTTTTACCAAAACATAACACAGGCTCACGGGTTATAGTTATATACATACTCACACTGGAGATGTAACAGGAAGTCTGCCCTTGTTAAACTCTACTGCGTTCACTGGGATGACAGGAAGCTTTGCAGACCGCTCAGCGCGTTTGCTGGTTTCCTGTCAAAATGATAATTGAACAGCATCAGTCAGCCCGCCATGGGTGGAAACTTTTTCACTCGGCGTTCATCAGACCGAGAGCCGACATCAACTATTGCAAAATTAATCAAGAACTAAAGCAGGTCCACTTACAAAGAGCAATTAAAGCCGAAATGGATCAGAGTAACTGATCTAAGTTGCAAATTATTGCCTGAAGTGCTGTAATTGTACCTCACATGTATCTTAGCATAGATTAAATAAATGCTTCAAGTACTTCAAAATCCAAAGCATTAAAAATCACAACAGGGGAAAAACAGACAAAGCAGTTTCAGTGTAAAAGATGTGCGTAGCAAAAATGAGCTTAAGAGAAAAACAGGAAGGAAATTTTAAAAAAAACCCCGAAAAACTTACCAAAGTTGTGAGTGAGAGATACTGTTTGTGTTGCTGGAGAGCGAAGAATGGCAAAGAGGCTGACTTGTGTCATTTAGGGTGTGTTAGAACGAGTGCGACAGCGTTCGCGCTGAGAAGAAAAAGAAGAAGAAGAAAAAAAGTGAGAAAGAGAGACAGCAGGGGGGTGATGCATGACATGTGATGCACAAAGTGCTCGCTGAAGCCCTCTGAGGAGGCGGTGAGAGCAGAGATTAAAGAGAGACTTTGACGGGGTGTGGTGAAGAGCACAGATAAGAAAACGCACAATTATTTATGGAAAGAGGAAGGTGCAAATTTGAATTTGTTCCTTGCAGGGTTGACAAGTCACTTGAAAACTGCAGGTGTGAAGTCTGTGAAGTACACATCGAGAACATGCATGTCTGATTACTTGTTACACAGGCCTGTGAATGAACTTATATATAGTTTAAATTTTTTTTTTTCAATCGGAACTTTGTTATTTTGGTTTGGTTTTGCTTTATTGGACATATAAACCAACAAAACAAATCTGGTTGTGTACATGAACCCGAAGGCAGCCTAAGAGCTAAACCCTGATCTGTATTTCTTTTTAATCAACCCCCAAACAAAGGCCTTAATTACATATTACAACAGTGATATCTGAACCTATCAAAAGAGTGCATCATGCTCAAAAGCTGTGCTGAATATGAAACCAGTCTGCCACATCCTGTTTTTGCACCACCGACCTGCCTTCCACAGCCCCTACACCCAACAAAGACAGCTAAACCAAATCTGTACAGTAATACTGCACTGTACTACTCTCTAAAGCCAGCCTACATCTGTTTCCTATTTTGCTTTTCTATTATCTTTCTATCTTATTATGCACCTGATATTTTTTGGCCGTTAACCCTAAAAATCCATATCTATACGACTCTAATTAACTAATCATAACTCTGTTGTTTTGGTTTTTTTGAGGGGGGGGGGGGTTAAGCACTCTTGTGTTGTTTACATAATTTAGTGATCTACTGTTCTAACCTTACGTTACTAACACTTTGAGCTGTTGCGTTTCAGCTCCACATTGTTACTTTCACGCTGACATGAGAGGAGGAACTGGGTGGCCTCTTTTTAGGCTTTTGCATGGTTGATTGGGTTTGATTTTCATTCTAAAAAGATCACAGATTGTTCTGTTATTCTTTTTATTGTTGTTATAAGCCTTTCTAACAAGCCTCCAGCTGCTTTCTAGTACAAATCAGATAAAATGGCCTTTGCTGGGTGTGAGGAATTTTAATTGACCTGACGAGCAGTCAAGTACAACATGTTAAAGTGTTTTGTGTTTTGTGCATCGGCTTAAATGCACAAAGCAGCAGGTGATGGCACGGTTACCGAACCTAAATACCATAGTCTCTTTGCCATTTATTAGGTACACCTTGCTAGTACTGGGTTGGACCCCCTTTTGCATCGAGAACTGCTTTAATTCTTCATGGCACATATTCATCAAGGTGCTGGAAACATTTCTCACAGATTTCGCTCCTTGATGTTCACCTTGTGTCAGGGGCGGATCTAGAGAAACTTTCTTAGGGTGGCAAAATCAAAGCCTTTAAAAAACCACACACATATGCAGGTGTTACATATGGTTACAATGATTCAAATGGATTAAGTATACACACCATGGGGCGGCTCATTTACAAACACAAGTCCAACTTAAGTTTCACACTGTTTCTTGTGTGTAAAATCTGAAATGCCCATGGTGTTGATTTAAAATGTGCTCTGGCACAATCATAGGCATCACTTGCTACTGACAACAAGAAAAAAAGCCGGTCTGTGCTATGGGCTGAACCATTCGCAATAACGCTATATAATATATTCAGTTTTAGAATGTATATTCAGGGTTAACTGTAGCTAGGCTCAAAGTCTTATTTTAATAAACAACACTGTCATATGCAAAACTAGGGTGGCACTTAGGGTGGCAAGGGATCATTTTCGGGTGGCACATGCCACCTCATGCCACATCTCAAAGGTGTTCTGTTGAATTGCGATTTAAAGACTGTGGAAGCCATCTGAGTATATTGAACTCACTGTCATGTTCAAGAAACCAGTCTGAGGTCATTTGAGCTTTGTGAAATAGTGCGTTATCCCACCAGGGATAGTGTACTAGGCAGAAGATGGGTGCACTGTAACGATGCCTGGTTGGTGCTAAGGAACCCAAAGTGTGGCAAGAAAATATCCCACACAGAACTGTTGAAACAAGGGAGCTGTCACGCTGTTTATGCTAAAACACTAGCATCTGAATGCTGCAGTAGAAATCGAGACTTATAATATCTGGCAACATTTTTCCAGTCTTCTGTCCAACTTTGGTCTGTGTAAGCTGTAAGCCTCAGTTTCCTGTTCTTAGCTGACAGGAAGTGTCACTCAGTGTGGTCTTCTGCTACTATAACCCACCTGCTTCGAAGTTCAATGTGCTGTGCATTCAGAGGCGCTCTCCTGCATGCTTTGGTTGCAACGAGTGGTAATTTGAGCTACTGTTGCCTACAGCTCAAAGAAGTCTGGCTATTCTCCTCTGACATTTTCACCCACAGAACTGCTGCTCACTCAGTATTTTTTCATTTTCAGACCACTCTCTGTTAGTTTTGTGGGAAATTCCCAGTATATCTCAGGTGATCACACATACACACCTTGATCTGACTACTTCATATAAAAAAGGCCAATTCACATAAAGTAAGAATTAATGTTTATTGAACTTACACAATGTAGTCTCATTAAAACTGCTACTTTTTTTTTTTTTTACAGTCAATGTTACATCAGTGCATAAAGAAATAAAGTAATAAAGGGGTAGTCTTGATGTGGAATGTACCAATGTTATTCTACATTTGTAAGAAGAGCAGATTAATAACAGATTAATGCCTCTAAATGTAAATGTCAAATGTAATAGCAAAAAACACAAAACTACACAAAAACAAATCTAAAAGTGCTTTTTCATCAACACAAATACCATCGCAAAAACGTAGAAAAGTCTCCACACTTGAACCTTTTTCTTGCTGCTGCCAAATCTGATCTGCAATCCGGAATAGATTTGGAACGGTTTAGTCAGACTTAGCTGCACGGTCACTGTAGTGTAAGGTTGTATATTTAAAAGAAGAAAAAAAAAGGTTCCCGTCCCATGCCCACTCTGCAGGTCTTTCATATCATTGGAAGCAACAACTACAAAATGTGACATTTGCTGCTCAGATCCTGATTGGTTCTCGAGTGGGCGTGTGACACTGCGGCATTTCTGCGTGTTTAAAAAAGGAAAAAAAAAAAGGAAAGTAATTCTGTGTTGTGTTTATGACAGGTTACAGTGTAACATAGTGTTATCTTTACGCTGTTCTCACCTGACAACATGAGGTACAAAATCACAAGTGTCACCTTCTCACTGACTGCAAACACTACACACAGCTACGAATGCACATAAATATTCAGCTACGCTCTCATTGGCCATCATTCACACAGCTCTCGCTGCCGAGGACAGTTAACTTTACACGTGGTGTTCTATTATGAAGTAGTAAAACAAAGCACGAGTCACGCAGTGAGTTAACAACTGGGGGTTTGATATGACATCACAGTTTAGCAGCTTAATCTACCTGATTAAATAGCCCTAATGGTTACGTTTGTTAGTGCGTCAGAGAGAGAAAAATGTACTGGAGGTACTTAATAGCTTTGCTATAGACTGTCAGCCTTCATTAGCTCCAATATAATCCTTTTCAACACAACTTTGTGCGTCAAATTGAGGCAACTGTGCCGATGCAACACCTTCGGGGTGCTTCGAAATTAAAGCAAAGATCAAAACTGCATTATATGCACCGTCACACAGCGGCAACGATATCCCTCACCCAGTTGTCACCCACATATTGTGGTCTTGGAAACAATAACTGTAAGCTCCTATTTATTCACAATTAGTTGCTGCTCTACACTACATTCTTTAGCCCACACTGCTTAAGGTACTGTTGACTCTAGTAAGGCTATGGTCTATGGATTTAAGGGAAAAAAAAGCCATCTGAATGTAGTGAATCTTCCGCTTGCTCATACATCCCCATCTTCAATCCGTGCTAGCTGCCTCTCCAGCAACTCAATTCTCTGGTTCTGAGCCAGCACGACGGCCCGCAGAGCTTTCATTTCTGCTAACAGCTCGCTCAACACGTCATCCTGAAAGAAGAGAGAGAGAAAAAAAACAAGTCAAAAATAGCTTCAAAAAAATCTTAAATCAGCATCTCACTTGCTGCTGACCGACCTCTCTCTTTGGCCTCTCGCCGTTTCCATCCATCTCCCTCGTGGCCGCTCTCGGCTGTGGCGTCTCTTCTTCTGTCTCCTTGGTGGCAGAGGTAGGTGTGGATGTGGGAGCTGCTACGTTCCCTGCTGAAGGTGGGACGGCCCCGGTCCCAGAGTCCTGAGAGACGAGCTTGGGCTTGCTTCTGAGAGTGTCTCTGTGTTTGGATGGAGGAGCTGTGTAGCCACCACTCAGGGAGACCAGCAGCGGCGGCGCGTCCTGCCCCGCGATCCATTCATCAGCCAGGAGGGCTGGCTCCAGGCCGGCTGTGTCTGGGTAAAGGTCTCCCTGGAACAGATCTGACTGGAGAGGAAATATGGAAACAGGATCTTTATTAGCTATTTAAAAAGGCAGTTCATAAAGTCCACTTTAAAAGTGTGTGTGTGCCTTACCTTTCGTGGTACAGTCATAGAAATGGGTTCCACCTTCCTCTCATGAAGCTTATAAAACCTGCCGAAAAAGCAAGTAGAAAGTCCCGTCTGATGTTATTCTGCATTATTCTTTCCCACTTTTAGGAGACTGGTTAGTTCCTGAGGCAGCTGGGTATTGTAGTTTTTACTAGTCACGGGTATGCATACTATTCTTACCTGGCAATTTCACACTTATTGACATCCACACCTCTTTTACTCAGAAAGCCTGCACCCCTCTGAGGCTCTTTGCTGCTGTATAAGCTGAGGAAGTGAACGTACGGTGATTCATCAGTCACTTCAAAGTATCGAATGGTGCAGTCCCCCTGAAAGCCATGAGATTAAAAACCAAAAACACAAAACAATCACGATGATTGACGCTGCATACAACAAGCTAAATTTCTATTTGCCACACGACGCCAAGGCTTCACCTTCCCACACAGGTAGACCATGTTCGTGTCGGGGTCATAAAAGGGCAGAAGAACTCCATTACTCGTATCCATTTCCTGTATAACCATTGGCTCTGAGAGGTCTTTCTGTAAGATAAAAGCATTTTCACATCACTAGAATGCCTACTTTAACAATCACACATGTTTTTGTGTCTCAAACCTTTTCCATGTGTAAAATTCAGTTCACCTGCGTTAAAACCACACGTTTAACAAGAAACTTACAGTATCCCACAAAGCCAGCTGCCTCTCGCTCATACGGCTGAAGCCTGTGGTCAAGATCTTTCCATCAGAGAGGAACACGGCTCTCATGGGCCTGGTACCATCATGGACTTTCTCTCTGACCTAGGAAAGCAGTCACAAGCTGATCAAGAGCCATCACTGATGCACTATACCAGAAATGAGAGCTGAGCGGCGCTCCACGCCTTGCTCACATCTGCACGGACAGCATGAATGTGAAATAACCTTGAGGACGGCGCCTCTTCGCGGATCGATGACGCGCAGGGCTTTGTCCTTGCAGACGGTACATATCGCACTGCCGTCCTTGTTCCAGCTGACACTGTAGATCAAGTCTGGGTGGGCGTCATCAAGCTGGTACACTAGCTCCCCCGTGCCCACGTTCCACACGCAGATCACATTATCACAGCCTACAGAGAGGGAAAGACAACATCCAAGGAAGAGGACGTGAAGCCTGAATTTGGGAGAGTGTACAGGGCAGGGATGTGAGGATAAGCAGATGTTGCAGATGTTCATATAAAATTATTTGCTTTTCTTGTTTGTCTTGTAAAGGTGACAGGTTATCGGTGCAGGTGTGTTATGAATGTATAATGACATCAAATATCAATATAATAAAAGTAGGTTAGGGTGATTCTAAATTGAACAACGGTGTGAATGAGTGTCTGTCTCTGTGTCAGCCCCTACCTACACACACTACCTCAGTATGTCATTAACTTTGTCAAAGTAAATATTGGTAAAGTGAACTTGCAGTGAGAGAAGCAAAGAAGCCAAAGTATTAACTGATCTGACACGTTAAAACTGAATAATAATGACAATACACACACAATAACACAAAGCAGTGAACAAGCTATACAATCCGTTTTGCGTCTTTAAAGGAATTCCCGACAGTTTAAAGTCGCTTTATCGAAACACCATCTGTGCCGTTTTCAGCGTGTTGTATCACGGCTCGCTCTGTGATTCCAAACTGGGCTTTTCTGCCTTCTCAGTGATATGTTCTGTATCAAGTCTCAACTTCTAATTACGTGTGTCGTACACGGAGTGTGGCCTATAAATGGTTTCATCCGTCTTACTGGTGAAGTTACTTTTCTCTATCAGCAGCAATGTCACAAACAATCACATCATTTCCTGCCTAATTTTGAACAAGTCATTGTTGTTGATCTTTCACATAAAAGATTCATTTATTTGTGTCGTTAGTTTAAAGAAGATGTAGCTAGAGTGGAAAGACGAGTCGATTCCTTGCACTTCAGGTCAATATTTTAATTGAAATGGAGTGAGAGCAGCGGAGCTGTTAGCTGGGAGTCGATCTGTGACATGATGTCAGTACCTCAAGATTCTGTTTTTATCAATTCCCCTTTACAGTACAATTAATGATAGCCTGGTAGTAAATATTGATGTTTATTTAAACAAGCAGTTGCACTTAAACACATTCCCCCTATCAATGTTATTTAATTGATGAGTCCTTGCAGTGGATCCCAAAGGGAATATGATAAAGTGAACAATTAACAGAGCCACTTCACTGACACGATCAAGAATCAAATAGTTATGATAACTGTACACAGATAACATGATACACTGTATTTGATGCTATATCGCGATACCAGCAGTTAATGTGAGTGACCTGAAGGTGTTATATCATTAAATACAATTCTAATCTCACTCTATTATGGAAATTTAGTACCATAACTGTTGTGTTGCCTTGCTCGTCGCTAACTCCAACTTATACTGAAGAGCAACGACGCCTGCAGAGCTGCTTAAAAAAGCTGGTGGTGAAATAATGCAGCGTGAACAATATGCACTCTTCTCAGTATGCATTAACATAAGTGGGTAGCTCACATTCTTACACTGCCATGAGGATCCCGCAGGCCAAACATTACTTTACGTGCTTGTGCGTCTAGTAGTGCCTCCTTTGCGTAGGCTGCATTTCCAATGGAAACCAGCTCTGGCAGCTTTTCAGCAAAGTGTAATTATTTTTCAGGTTAATCACATGCTGTGAATTGCTGAGGAGGGAAATCCTACTCCGTACTTGTATTATGCAGCAGTATTTGAACTTGCTGTCACTGAACACCAACACAGTAAGACAGGAGCTGCTCCTCAACTCTCACTGTTTACAAATGGACGGGTGTATGTCACTTTTATCTGGATAACGAGGAATGTTTAGCACGGGGAAGCTACGCCTCAAGTTTCACTGTCACCATATTTGGGGTTTGTTAAAAGGTGAAATGATCCCTGGATGTTTATTACAAGGCAAAGGTTACCTTAATTCACCATATAAAACTCAAACACAATACTTTTCCAGTGTGCCAACACAAGCCCTTTGTTTTAGATCACTTTTTTATGGAAATATATGTAAAGCAACATACAAACTACACCAGCCTGCTTCCACAGTGGCACAGTTTAATGTTTAGACCATGTTCTCTACACAACACACTTAAAAAAACACCAGTCATAGCCAGTTATCACTGTTATTTTCCACAAATGTGAACCAAATTTGGTTATAGGAGAACAATGGGCGCACTACAATGGTCCTACCTGCAGTTAGGAGGATATTGAAGGCAGTTGGGTGCCAAGCCAGGAGTCCCACTCGTTTACTGTGTCCCTCAAGGGTCACAGTGGCATCAGTCACTGGACTTGTGAGCCCACCATCTGGGATCTGCCACACCTTCAACATAAAGCAGACATATGTATGTGTGTCGTATAATTTTTACAGTTTTCCTGACATATTCTTAGCCTTACTACTATCAGAGCCTTCCTTCCCCTCACCATCTCCCTCCCAAACAGTTGAACTGTCACACTGCTTCACACTGCTAGACAGCAACAGCAATTTATGCACACTCTGTGGTATTCATTTCCGTAATCCTGCATTTTCTATATATAAGATTTAGATTGGTTATTTTATTGCCGGTTTATACACCTTTGTATAAACCAACTAAATATGCATTTAGGTTCTCTTTCAACATTGCAAATTTTTATTAGTTAATATATATATGTATTTTTTAAAAACAGTATCTACATCCCAGTATAGCTTTTCGGTAGTATTAAGAGTGATTTACTTCCTGTTAAAAAATGGTAAGGTGTGCCTTCAGAAAAGACTATGGGTGCTCGTCAATCATTTATCTGGAGTCAGTGACATTCTTTTAACCCCCTCCTAGCCCAGCCGTATCTAACAGCTGAGGAATGCCAACTTGTTTTACAGAGACCTCGACGTAAGTTTACACAGCTGTGATCAGAGAAACAATATTACCTACACCTAAACACTGCTGCAAACCAAGCACACACCCCTGGCAGTCGTCTCCTTCAGCTGAACAATCACTGTTTAAAAAAAAAAAGCTCTGGAATTTCTTGGATGGCGCCTAAAGTGTTGATCCAGGCTCCAACCTAACCCTAACCTCAGAAATGACATGACCTCTGTCCCCATACCACACACTACAGGAAACCTTCATATGTTTTGTATTCACACCAGCACTGGCATTACGGACGGACCCAGGGGTCCAAAGACCGCTCAGCTGAATTCTACTGACATACTTTTACAATTATAAGTAAAATTAAGTAATACAATATGCTAAAGAAAGTGTTAAATACAAAAGTTATTGTAGTAACATCCATGTTAATTATTACAGTAGCTTGAAGCACACTCAAGGTCTGCACCCTGAAGTCGGATGTGTTTTCATTAGCAGCAGAAGAAGGACCAACACAGCTTTAGGTCAGTGGGTTAAGGCTGCGGCGGGTTTGATGCCTACAGACGTCAGATTACAGATAACTTGACCACAAACCACCAGCACAGAAGTTCTACAAGATTTGAAAATTTCACCTTCACCGTGCAATCTTCTGAGGCACTTGCAATGACATTGTCATCATGAGGACACCACTGGATGTCCAGCACTGGTGCTGCATGGCCACAGACTGTGGGACAGAACTGGTCGATTCTTCCACTCTGTAGAGAAAAACAGAAAGTTTCAACCATTAACGCATTATCCAGTCCTGCTAATGGTCTCGGAAGTGGAGAAAGTGCTGCACATACATTAGTCAGGCATGCAGCAGGCCGTTAAAAAGTTGGTGACATAATGCTTTTAGTAGGAAAGTGGAAGAAACATCGATCTACTGTTTATCTAATACTCTGTAATGTAGGAGATTAAACCTTGCTGATTGGAACCACAAGGAAGGCCCCTCCTCCACCCGCTTCGATGATAACGGCAATGAATTTGGGGTTGACTGCACAGAGTGGACTGTCCCACGTCACTCGGGACACTCTGACATCATCGATGCAGTGCTCGGCTTTCCACGCCTGGGCGAAAACATGGCGGAATTTGCTCTGCCTGACGACACCTCGCCGGAAAGACATACCTGAGGGGATTAAGATTACACAGAGGAAACAGTTATAATTCAGCAACCTTAAATGGACAGATGCTGTAAATGATTAACTCATCAGCTGAAAAGTAAAAAGCTAAGCTTCTGTCAGCAAACAATAATCAAATAAGCAGGATAATTATAAACCAAACAGCTAATAAACTTGAAAAAGAAATTCTGGTTTAATTATTTGGACTGTGAAAAAAATGATATTTTTCCCAGTTAAATATGGCTAAAATGAAATATTATAACCTTTTAAAATGGACTATATCTTATTTAAAATGCAGGTTAATTCAAACAAGCAACCATACATGTCTTCTTTGTCTACTCAGATCTCCATTTTTCAGTATATTTTATGATGGAAAATAGACCTTGACTTTTATAGGATTTTTAAGAACGATACACATACCGATATTATTATCGGTCCTTGATAAGATTACGATAGTTTAAAAATATTCTTTTGTATATTGTCAGTAAGTACTTTACCATTTTTGTGTTTTGGCTTCTAGTTAAGCTGTAGAGTGCCCACTGGTGGACAGACTAGGCAACATCAACACTCATAGCACGGTTGAAGGGTGTCTCTTCTTTACTTCTTAAATTTTCATTTATCTCCTGATATAAATGTTGATACTGATATATCAGCAAATATGTGATATTAGCTCTCAGCAATATATAACTCAGGCTCCAGTGAAAATAATAAGCATTTGCCATATTTAAGACAATTATATAGACAATTATAATACCTCACCGTATACTTTCAAAAATATAATGCTGTTATCTGCATATTGCATATTCAATTTTCTGCACATATCGTATATATTTTATTCTGCATACATGGTATTTATTTACTGTGATTTGCTTGGCTCTCTTCTAGCACCGAGTACTACAATTTTGTGTTATTATAAAACTTATGACTGTGCAATGACAATAAAGCGTTAAAAGTTAAAAATAAAGATCCTGGTTTTTCAAGATGATGGTCGCATAAGAAAACAGATTCTTTTGGTTTTTATGTGTTACCAAGAAACACCTAGTTACATTTTCCAACTTGGGATGGGGAAAATATTTGGCATTACATGGAAATAAAAACAGACTAAGTATGCATGCTTTATTAAAACTATAGATTTAGTCTTTTGAATCCCCAAACTCTGCACTAATGTCATTGTTGCTGTACAGCTGATATAGTAAATCCTCACCATCTTCATATGGTCAGTGAAAAAAAAACAACCAAACAAAAACGTGGCTGTCAGGGCAGCGGGCAAATTCTTTCATACTGGGGGCCTGCCCTGAAAAGTACAGTCAGGCTTCAATGGACAAAAGGGCATGATCCGCCTGAAACCAAAACATGCCGTGCAGAGAGGAGAAGGGGGTTGGGCAGTCATAGCTGCTGTGAGAGGATGCAGTAACTCTATATGCCATCTACCAATGGTCAAAGCAAACTGCATATCAGCAGGTATGAAGCCTACAGAGGGCTCCTGCGTGAGGATAAAACCGCCCCAAATCCTGTTTGCTTGAGTCCAGTCTGCTTTTAGACCTGTGTTATTAAACAGCGCGATCTTACTGCACGATAATGTTAATTTTTATATACCCATTTATTAAATATGCAGCATCCTTACACCATTTCTCTGTGTTCCCATTGTCTGCTCACAATAGGAGCCGAGGAGACAGCAATTTGTTGTTGTTTTGTTCTTTTTTGCAAAAGAACAAATGCAGGCATGAGCAACAAAGAACCCGTTTTAGGTAATCCCACAGTGACACATCTCGCGTTATTATTTTCCAGTCCAACAGCGCACATACCTGCGGTTTTTGAGAGACCTCTCTTAATTGGAAGAAGGATCACCAAAGACTCGGGCGTGACAAGAGGAGGCCAATGAAATAATCCGCCGCCAGCAGCAGTAACTTAATCCTCTCCTGTGTCCAGACAGGCGTTCACGTAGATTGCGCAGACCTATAACAAAAACGTGTTCATTAGAGGGGGGAAATCCGATTTTTTTTTTTTTTTTTAATCCAATTCTCAGCTGTCTTCTTGTTAGTTTGCTAGTAATTGCGCATGTCTGCTGTGGCACAGGTCTAACCTGACAGAGCATGTCCCGCGCTCATAAAGCCACGCTAAAAGGAGCCCGGCTGCCGGTGATCGTGGTGGGAGAGATGCGGACACGGCTCGTCCTCGTCTCTCTTTACAAACGACTGTTTTGGAGCGACGGCTCGAGCAGAATCCCAGACACTTCCGCTCATGGCAGGATGTGTCAAAGACACGCAGGAGTAAAGAGAGATATCCTCCGTCTACGTCCACATTCCCGTCGGCCAGACCGGATATGTACTGTTTATGTGCACCTTAAGAGCATACATAAAACACCAAGAGACTAGCGTATTAAACCTAAAAACGGAAAACAGACCGCTATTACGCTGTTAGCTCAAACTATCAGCAAACCTCAATTGAAGCCATTAGCATTTAAGCACTTAATTTTTAATTAGGGCTTTAAATGTGGAGTAATTTATCAGTTTTGGGGCGTCATTAAAACCCAATCGACTGTTTCTCGGAGGATTTATGCGTGTTCCCAAACTGATATCTGAACTGAGATTTAGATGAAGATGATTTGAAATGATAATGATGACGATTAACAATTTTAAACATTTTGCTGACATCCGGTCTTATAAAAATCGTTATACGCAGAGGGTTATTTTTTTTAATAGTCTTTGTGCTCACTACTCAGAGCTGTCTCATCTTGTGGTAGCACCTTATAATACATTGCAATTGTAATACAATATGGCGTAATTTCCAAATATTTGTCATTCTTCTAAATTTAAAGTGTAAGGGCGTATGTACAGTAAAAGCAGAGAGTAAGAATTTGAAGTTTTAAAGGAAATGTCAATTTATTTATTTATTCATTTAATGTAAGCTTCTTAATATTAGGAATAAGGTTTATCAGTCAATGTTTCTTTGTCTTGTGATTACACACTATTACAAAGGGGTCAGCTGTATTATAGAGTATCCTAACCACCCCTTTACACTGCAATTGCAAATTATACACATATATACTATACATACTGGAATACACTTATTGTATTCCACTTATTCTTGGCTTATTATTGTTATTTTATTGTATTTTTAGCTGAACATTATTCAGAAAGGCAAAGTCCTATATTTAAAAGATTATTAGCGTATAATTAAAGTATAATGTCTTAAGTCAATTAAAACAAATGTAAAGAGCACTAAGGTGTTGAATAAAATGTCAAAGAAATAAATTCATGATTTATTTATTCCATCAATTAAATACACATTTTCCCATTCATTCCCAGACAGGACTTTTAACACATTCTACTAATATCCCAGCTGCACATGAGACCTATCAAACCAAAGGTGCAAGCAAATAGCACTACATTGCAAACCCAGTTTAGAGATACTGCAATCATTTACCTATGGGCACGCACTGCAAACAATTTGGGTCTCTGCACAGCTGGGGATCAGCGCTATGCATGACCTGCAACCTGGGTTTGTAAAGGGAAGTGGCACAAACAAATAAATGAAAAAAACAAAAAAAGAGAGAAGTTAGTCTGTCCTTACAAGACTCACTCTCAGTGATTCATAACAGCCCTTACGACTGGACAGACTAACCAAAACAAACTTAAAAATCAACCAAAAGAACAAAAAAAGGACAGCAGAGGCATCACAACAACAGCTGCAAAACACAAACAACATTATCGATTAAAATGTTACACAATAAAAACATCAGTTTTATTAAACCATTCAAAATCACAGATCTAAAAAAAACCCCACCCAATATACCTACAATATTGACAATATTGATCGATTTTCCTGCATGCAGTCGATATAGAGCTTGATTGATTCCGCCATTAAAACTTGTGGTCACACTAAAAAGTCCAACAACACGCATTACATACAATAATAAATAATCCAAACAAAACAGCAAGAATCTCTTACCGAACGACATACCCACTCACATCAGAGTGAGTTAATCATCTCTGGAACTTCCCACAGAAGAGCGCTGACCTCACCTCAGACAGCCACTACCTTTTCAAAGTTCCTGTGCAAATCACAAGGCAGAAGGCAGCAAACTGCCAGATGACACTTGTTACAACCCTCTGCTTCAAAGGGCATCGGCGACCCGACGATGAGCTGAAAAGAGACACACTTGAAATTTTATTTATTTATAGTGGGTTGTGGTTTGAATGCTGTCCAGCAGTCTTCTTATCGACCTTCGAGGCCCTTGAGCCAAGTTGGCTACATCCTCCTCCCCATGTTCTTGGTCCACAGAACAATCCAAATGGGGCACACTCTCATCTGTGAGACTTGACATCCCTTCCTTTAACACCACAGAATCCTCACCATCTTCCTGTTCTGTAAACATCTGTTCCACTTCATCAGCCATACTGTAATTTGTGTCCAACATTTTAGTTGAGTCATCCTGTTTTAACATTTGTAGACCACTACCTCGAGCTCCGCGATGAATCCTCCCTTACTTACACTGCAATAGGTGTAGGCTGCTGGGGCTTCCCATCATGCACTGTTTCTTCTTCACTAACCTTTTTTCACTCACTATGTGTTTATGCACCAATTAATCACTGGCTTCATAGCGTGTCCTTGTCCGTTCTCCCTCCTTTGACCCCCAACCAGTCAGGCAGAGAGCGGCCCCTGTCTGAGCCTGGTTCTTCCAGAAGTTTCTTCCTGTTAGAAGGGAGTCTTTCCTTCTCCCTGTCAGGAAGTGTTTGCTCATAAGGGCTCATTTGACTCTTGGGGTTTTCTCTGTATTATCATAGGGTCTTTACCTTACAATGTAAAGCACCTTGAAGCGACTCTTGTTGTGATTTGGGACTATATAAATAAAGTTGAATTGAACAAAATCTCATTTCTCACTCTGGCTCTGTGGTGTGATGGTGTCTAAAAACCAAAATAAATCGCTTGGAGAACCATGAAGGGACAGAGACATCAGTTTTTGGACAGATACATTTCAGAAGCATTACCTCACAGCTTGAAGAGCATTTGAAGTGAGCCACAATGCTCACAAAAGCTGATAAAATGACTGCATTAAAACAAGCTGTATTTTAGTAGGACTGCAGATTGCATTTAACAGACCTTGTCATTATTTGCAAATAAAGTAAGATAAGATAAGATAAGATAAGATAAGACTTTATTGATCCCACAACGGGGAAACTTTTGCGTTACCTCAGCTCAGGTACAGATATCGGAAGGAAAATACAAAAAATACAAATAAAATACAAAGAAATAAAAAATAAGTAAGATAATACACTATATACAACAGTAGCATACACAGTATGTGATTATGGATATGGTTGTGGAAATATGCAAGACATAAACTATATAGCTTATACATATACATACATATATACCTGCATACGTCCATACACATAGAAGGTCCATTATGCATGAAGTGGTGACCGTGGATGTCCACAATGTCCAGTGACTTATGACATTGTGATTGAGGAGTTATAGAGTCTAACTGCTGTTGGGATGAATGAGCTGCGAAAGCGCTCCTTCCTGCAGCGAGGGTGTTTCAGTCTCTGACTAAAGGAGCTGCTCAGCACACTCACAGACTCATGGAGTGGGTGATGTGGGTTGCTCATGATGGATGTCAGCTTTACTAACATCCTCCTCTCGCCAACCACCTCCACAGACACCAGAGGACATCCCAGCACGGAGCTAGACCTCCGCACCAGTTTGTCAATCCCGCTCCTGTCCCTGTCCGTTCATCCACTCCCCCAGCAGGCCACTGCATAGAAAAGGGCAGATGCTACCACAGTGTCATAGAGTGTCCTTAACAGTCCTGCAGACTCCGAAGGACCTCAGTCTCCTCAGCAGGTGGAGTCGACTCTGGCCCTTCTTATACAGGATGTGTGTATTTGTAGTGTAGAGAGTAGTATAGAGAAAGTATAGAGAGTATGGGAATTGACACTAAGATTTTTATTTTTATGTGTTAAAGTACATTTAGTTAAAATCCAGTGGCTTCTCATTGTAACCAGAAATTGTGCGACTGTTGTGGTTTTTTGAGGGTTACGATTATTAAGGGTACTGTAGCATGGGACTTTAGCGCCATCCAGTGTTTGATAAAGCACATTGACGCACAGAGATAATTTTCTTTTTACCAATCCCATGGTGTCGTGTTTGATCACCAGGTTCAAACACGACATTCAGAGAAGGCATAAAATATCTAAAAACATAATAAAACATAAAAAAAGAAAGCCCTCTCTAAAACGATGGGGTTAAAACGAACGTTTATTGCTTGGTATTGTCTGAAAGGATGTTTAAAATTCTGAACTTAGTGAAGTAATGGCTTTGTTTCATATCATTCATACACAATGTAGGCTATACTACAATACTCACAACCCCGGAAACCACAATCTAAAACATGTAGCAATATCGCGCCTGAGTTCGACCCACTCACACTACAGATAGCAAAGTGTTCGATTTGTGCAACAGGTGGCTCCGTGGCGCAATGGATAGCGCATTGGACTTCTAGGCATAGACGTAGACATTCAAAGGTTGTGGGTTCGAGTCCCACCGGAGTCGCATTTTCTTTCCCCTTCTGGAAAACTTCGGGCATGGCTCTAGTTACCTGTATAATATACTACTCCATGTCACGATTGTCAATCGTTTTTTTTATTAGAAAAGAATTGTGATTATTAAAAACACCGCACTGTTTAATTGCCTCACGGAAAATGTCTAGCTTTTTTCCTCCCAGGTGCCTTCCACTAACATGTAAAGTCATTGTTGGTAGAATAAAGTATTAACCGTAGTTACTTAAACTGCAAACAGTGTAGCGATTGTTGCTGTATAAATGAATTAAATGTGTCAAGATACTTAATGCTAAACGTAGCTAGCCACAGCTGCGTGTTTCTACACGGAGACCCAGCAGTGTTGCACCGGGTGTAACCAGCGAGCTAACGTTAGGCTAGTTAGATGTAGCTAGCTAGCTTTAGATATTTGTGTGTGTACGCAGCTGTAGAATGAACCTTATACACGCAAATATTGAGGGGCAGCAATAAAACGTGTTGCTGTCACTTCGTTTTATAGTCGCACTATTGTTGCCGTCGACGTCTTCGGTCTGTTTGTTTGCCCCATTAGCTGCCTTGTGTTGGTCTGTTAGCCTCCTCAGCTAGCCACAGTGTCGTATGGGTATCAGAGTTAGCAGTGACTTCACCCGGCTGCTGGTTGCCTGATCTTTCATTTTGGACACGTCAAGGTAAACATTTAGCCATCGGCGAGTTTGAAAGCTAGCTAGGGATGAAGCCAGTGTTTAGCAGTCGCTCTTCTTTGCAGTGCTTTTCAAATATGCAGACACTAGCTAAATAACTTGGAACAATCGTGTCAGATTGAGTTTATTCACTTTAAGCTCCTATCAGCGATGAATTGTTGTTACTGAGACTGTCATTTATCTTAACTGGGGCTAATGTAGGCTAACCTCTGTTGTCAAGTTCGTCGGTATGTTGAGATTTATCCAGTTACTGTTGTTAAAACCTGTTGTTGTTATTTTTCTGTTTGTCCCTTTAATTATTAAACTACTGTCATTCTTCCCTAAAAGAGAATTGGACTGAATTAGACTCAAATCTGTTAACTCTTAATATTTAGACTATTTATCAGTAAGAAGACAAAATAACACTAAAATGTTTTTTTCACAAGTCAGTTCCATCTTTATTAATACCTTCATCAGGCGAAAATAATAATTATTTTTGGTAAAACGTGTCAGGAGTAGTCGGTATGTATTGATTTCTCGGCCGACCTTTGACCTGTCATTCCACACTCAAAGATCAGTGTTGACATTCATTAATGATCAATATTAAAGGACTTCAGCGTGGAAGTAGGGCTGAAGTCAATTCAAAGAAGTTTCCTGGTGAAATTGTTTGTGTTTAAGAATGTCAGAAAATGTGAATTTGACTTCACACAGTTCAAGCTAACATTAAATTTGGACCAGTGGTTTAAAATCCAGGGGGTATCCAGGTGTTTCATATATTAAGGTTATAGAATAACAGTTAAAATTTACTTTGTAGACACTCAGTGAAGTAAATTTTTGCAACTTTTATTTAAAAAAAAAGTGTTCTGTCCATTTTTGAAACAAGTCACAATACTAAGACTGTATTTATATTGCACCTTTGAAAGCAGAGGTTGACAAATGACATTGAGAGCTGGAAAAGAAATGGTAATCAGAAGATGAATGAAATGCAAACATGTTAACCAGAAGGCTTCACATCAGGGCCTAAAAAAACAGGATGAAAGCATGTGATTTAAAGCAAGACGCTGTTTTTGCAAACTTAGTCCTCAGCCAGGTTGTTCTAAACCCAGTGCACCAACACTGCGAAGGCAATGTCAGTTAAATTGAAGCCTCGCCTGGGGAACGTCGACAATGGCCACACCTGAGAATTCAAGGAACTGGCTCCTAATTCATTCACCAAATCACCCAATCAGCCAGTCTTGTTATGTAAATGATAAAACTTTCCATCTTCCCCTCAAGGTCCCTCCAGTCTGTAGCTTAAGTTTAGGGGGTGTGATGTCAGAAGCCAAGACCCCCACTCCCACCCCTCCTGGAGACACATACAAAGGATGGGTGTTCAAGTGGACAAATTACATCAAGGGTTATCAGCGGAGGTGGTTTGTGCTGAGCAATGGGCTGCTGTCATACTACAGGTACACCTTTCCGTTGAACACTGGTATAGTTTAAGGATATTTCTCTTTTCTTTTTAGTTACTTTTTATTCCCAAAGTCAAATGAGGCTCTTCTGATTATTAGGACCCAGGCAGAGATGGGTCACACGTGTCGGGGCACCATCAACTTGGCTACAGCTACTATCACTGTGGATGATGCCTGCAACTTTGTCATCTCCAATGGAGGGACACAGACATATCACCTGAAGGCCAGCTGTGAGGTGGAACGTCAGCGATGGATCACTGCCCTGGAGCTGGCCAAAGCCAAGGCTGTCCGCATGCAGGCGGAGTCAGGTAAAACAGACAAAGGGGAATTATTTAGTGCTTCTGTACATATTTACACGCATGGCCACTTTGTTAGGTACACCTTGTGTCTACTGGGTTGGACCCCCTTTTTTATTTGGATATGTTTTATTTCTTCATGGCACAGATTCAACAAGGTGCTGGAAACGTTCCTCAGAGAATTTAGTCCGTATTTACATTATAGCATCACATAGTTGCTGCAGATTTGTTGGCTGCATGTTCCATGATGTTTAACCGCATTCTAAAGGTGCTCTATTGGCTTGAGATCCGGTGATTGGAGTTCATTTGAGCACAGCAAACTCATTGTCATGTTCAATCAAAATGTTTGAGCTGTTTTGAGCTTTGTGACATGCTGAGTTATCCTGCCAGGCAGTGTACTAATCAGAAGATGGGTGCGCTGTGGTCATAAAGAGTTGGACATAGTCGGCAGCAGTACTCAGGTAGACTCTGGTGTTTGAATGATGCTCACTTGGTCCACTCTGGGACCCTTAGTAAAAACACCAGCATCAGCCTGAACTATTGAATGTTGCAGCAGAAAATCAAGTCTCATCAGGTCAATGTTTGTCCCAATCTTTGATTAGCCAGTGTGAATTGGAGCCTCAGTTTCCTGCTCTTAGCTGACAGAAGTTGCACTCGGCCTGATCTTGTGCTGCTGGAGTCCATCTGTATGTGATGTTGGACCTGTTGTTCTTTCAGAAAAGCTCTTCTGCACACCTTGGCTGTAAAGAGTAGTTATTTCAGTTACTGTTGCTTTCCTGTCAGCTTGATGCAGCTTGACACTTTCAGAGTCACTTAAATTGCCCTTCTTCCCCTTTCTGATGCACAGTTTGAACTTTAGGCAGGTCACGTTGACCAATCCTAAATGCACTCAGTTGCTGCCGTGTGATTGGCTGATTAGATATTTGCATTAACAAGCAGTTCAACAGTGTACCTAAGAAAGTGGCTAGCAAGTTTATTTATTGTAAATAATCCATGGCAGTAAGTATGAGAACTTCTTTTTTTAATCTGATTTTTTTCCTTTCCTTTTGTTTGATTTCCTAACAGATGACTCGGGTGACGACTTCCCTTCATCGTCACCACGCATCACACAAGGTGGTGGATCACAAAATTCAGAAGTCCAGTCTGCTCTTAGAACCCTGAGCAACAAAGTGGAGGATCTGAGCACCTGCAACGATCTGATCTCAAAGCATGGCTCTGCCCTACAGAGGTTAGACTTGAACCCATTTTGCCTTGCTCTTTGCTTTAATCCTCAGGCAACAGTCTCACACATGCCTCGTGTCTCTACTACTCTACTATTTGGGGGGGGCAGCTCTAAATTTGAACTTATAATTCTGTAGGTTTGGTAAATCAGTGCCATATTCAGATGTTTTGTACCATTTGCAGAAGAGCCCTGTTATATAATCATTGATGTGTAAATTGACTACATATTGTCCAAACATCCAAAGTTCATATTTTTTTCAGGTCATTAGCTGAACTGGATGGTTTACGTCTGACTGGAGAGGCTGGGGATAAGATTCGCCAGGTCACAGAAAGAGCCACTCTGTTCCGCATCACCTCTAACGCCATGATCAATGTAAGTCTGACATTCTTCTTTAGTATGTTGACCTCTGCGTTTTTAATATATAATGTATATACCCCAGAGAAGAGTTTGCAAAAAGTGTTTCAATGTTATGCTCCTCAGTCGTGCCGAGACTTCTTGACGTTGGCACAAACTCACAGCAAGCGATGGCAAAAGGCCCTGCAGGCTGAGCGGGACCAGAGAGTGAGGCTGGAGGAGACTTTAGAGCAACTGGCCAAACAGCACAATCACCTCGAGCGAGCATTCAGAGGGGCTGCACAGGCTAATGCTAGTCCAGACAATAAAGGTAAGTTGTGACCCTGACAAGATTACAATGAAGGATTGATGCACATGTCTATTGAGATTCTACAAGAGTGTAAGTCACTGCTTTCCAGTTTTTATTGTAATACCAGCACTGATTTTATAAATCTTACTTCCAACCTCCACACAATAATAAGTAAAAAGAGTAAACTAACCCTGAAATAATAAAAACTAAACTAAAACTAACTAATTTTTCAAACAACAAACCTAAACTGAAATATGAAAATCCACTCTGGGAACAAAATGAAACTAAACTGAATTAAAAACCAAAAGTCAAAATGAAATGAAAATAGAGCTAACTGGAAAATACTAAACTATAATGACTCTTATCAGGTACATGTGATGTCCAACTCTTTCAAAATCAAAGATGTGGGGCTACCAGCTGTTTGCATTCGACTTCCTGCTATTAGAATAATACATATCCAGAGTTATCAAATTAAAGTTTGTTGAGATTATTTCTGAACAAAACTCATTAACCTCATTTCCCACAGAGATATTTCTCAGTAGTAATCCAAGAGCCGGTGAAAAATTTCATTGGCTTTTTATCAGGGGAGCCAGGGAAATGCTTACTCCTGGGTGACCAAGATTTTCTGTGGCTGACATACGACAGGCCTTGTGATGAAGCACTTAGCAAGAAAAATAGAATCAAGCTGTGAAACTAAAAGAACATTATCAGTTTCAGATTCATTAAGTAACAGTAGCAGTAATTAAGTGATTCCATGTAATCAGATGTGAGGAATTGCAACTTTACTTCCTTTTTTTTTTTTTTTTTAAAGACATGTTATATGCTCTGTGTTACATGTTGTTATCATTGGTTTTGTGATACTTGGAGAATCATCTTTCAGTTTCTGTATACAGAAAACTTAAATGTTTGTTTGTGTTAAGGTGCTGCTGGGCCAGGAAAAGGTGAGGCCAGCGATGAGGATGACGACAATGAGTTCTTTGATGCCATGGAAGAAGCCCCCGAGTTTATCACTGTACCTGCGGACCCCCAGTTTCACAAGTTGGTATCTTTCCCTTTAGCTGCCTGTACAGAATAACCTCTCATGTCTCATGGAGTTATGTGGGGGATTTACCCAAGACTTTGTGTGTGGGTTGTCTTTGTTTTTATATATTTATACCACTTCCTTGTATCACATTCCAGTATGTAGTTTTCTTAAGTCATTCACATTGTGTAGTGACAGATTGATGTGTGTGTGTGTATTATTTATTTTTTTAAACCTCTCTTTCCTCTTATGTCAAAATACCTGATTATCCAATAACCTTTACGTCACTGACAGAATGTGTTTGCTTTTTGTGATCTCTTACAGAAGATCAAGCAGTAGTATCAGCGGCCTCAACAGTGAATTGTGTGCAGATGATCAGTCGGTAGGCCTCATTCTGTCTGAATCATTGAAATCTTATAATGCTGAATCCCATTGTTTAAAATAACACAGTCTGAGTGAAAAGCTGCAGTAGGACGGGTGTTGCGTGCATTCATTATACATGATTTTGTTGCTATGGTAAAAATCCAAAACATTTTAGCACCGACCTCTAGCGTGTTATATTGATAAACGTTTCTGCTTCTTAGCTTAACGAGGAGCCTCTTGCGATGAACCAGGAGTCCCCCTCCCAGGAGCTGGTACCCTTAAAGAAGAGGCGGACACGCATCCCAGACAAACCAAACTACTCCCTCAACCTTTGGAGCATCATGAAAAACTGCATCGGCAAAGAGCTGTCCAAGATCCCGATGCCTGTAAGGATTTCATGTTCTTACTGAATGTCCAGTCAGAGTTACTGAAAGCTTGTTGTTTTGTGTGCCTTTTAATGCCCCTCCTACCCCAAGCTAAAAACACATATGAAATATGCTTTGTGTGTGTTTACAGTAAAAATGTAAAATCTCTGAAAAGCTAATCGCATCATTAAATGCCACCGCAGTGCCTCCAAAAAGTCTGGCAGCTTGGGACAGTTCAGTGTGACTAAATTGGAGCTTAGATACTGATCCCTGTCCTTGTTCATGTATGGGGTTGGCAGCGTTCTGGGAGAGTTTTGAAGATCTTTATCGACAAATCTGCCCACATCAACTTTTATTTATTTGTGAAATACACTGTAGGTTACTCGTGAGATGTGGGTCAGCAGAGTTGTCTAAAATGAGCTACCATCACGGCTTTTTATAAGAGTCCAGACAAATGGATTTCTTTAGACTGATCACTGCTGAGATAAATGATCACACGCTTGATTTGGCTTTGTTCTGTCAACTTATCACTGTCGTCATGTTGCCCTGCCCCCACTCTTTATAACAATAAAGACTCTTGTCTCTGCCACATTACAGAGATACTTTGACATTGACACATGTTGACTTCCTGTAGCTTAGCAAAACTACCCGCCAGGTTGCTGCTGACCCATCTATGGTTGTGGTTTAGAAAAAGGCTTGGGTTTTGCTTTAGCCAAATGCTAAAATAGCAAATTTTCAGAAACTGTAAATATTAAATTTCAAATGAATACATTTGTGTTAATTTATTTATAAATGATGTGTAATAAATCTTGGCAATACAGGTTTTCTGTTAAAGCTTTTCTATTTGGTTGTTGCAAACCATACCAGTACCTAGCTAACAATCTACACATATATACATTTACTAAAGTGACACTGCGTGTTTTATACTTTTTTAATATCAGTTCAGTGTGAGAGTCTGTACTTTGCTTTGTGGTCATTAACCATTGTGCTGATTTCACTTCATTAACTGTGTGTGTGTGGTGGGCCTCGCTCACATTGAGTGTAGCAGAATGGAGACAGATGGATATGTTGACAACAACTCTTTAGGGCACTGAAAGCGTAATACAAACTTTCCAAGAAGTGAAGAGGGAACACAAACCTGACCACAGTTTGTGGTTAAGTCACAAACAACTGCAGCAAGTGTGAAATGGCTCAAAAACTGCTGACTCTTTGCTATTAGCTTCCTCTGTGCTATGAAAGCTCCCCCAGAAGGAAGCAGTGGCCTGCTGCCGATGCACACAGGACAGTATAGAACTGAATTGAACAGATCAGCCTTGTGTATATCAGCCTGTGGTCACTTCTACCCAGTCTAGCTTTTTGAATCAGGTTCAGCCCCACATCTCACCCATATATAACATTCGTCACTGGAATTAATACATAACACAAATATAAAAGTAAATTTCAATCATTTTGCTTTCTAGGTTAATTTCAATGAGCCCATCTCCATGCTGCAACGGTTGTCTGAGGACCTCGAGTACCACGAGTTGCTGGATAAGGCCGCAAAGTGTCAGAACTCTTTGGAGCAGATGTGCTATGTGGCTGCCTTCGCGGTGTCTGCCTACTCCACCACAGTCTACCGCACGGGAAAGCCTTTCAACCCTCTGCTGGGAGAAACATATGAGCTGGACCGCAAGAGAGAAAGCGGCTACCGCTCCCTGTGTGAGCAGGTGAGGGAGGAAAAAAGAAACAAGAGAATGGAAGGTTTTCAACCAGGAAGTGAAACTCAAGAGAGAGAGATTGAATGGCAGGAAGGAGAAATTAAAAAAAGAAAAAAAAAATCCCACTGACTCGGCATTAGGAGAGAATTTTGCTTCCTTTTTCTGTGCACTTGAGATTGCACATGCTACCAGGGAACCAGAATTGACGTATTCTAACAAATCACATCAGAAAATTTATATTATTATTTTTTTAATATAATTTTTTTTCATTAAAAAGTGTTACATTTGTGCCCCTTTTGTCGTAAAATACACCAACCTAAAACAATCTCAAGTCGTTGGTTGGTGTGTGTGTGTGTGTGTGTGTGTGTGTGTGTGTGTGTGTGTGTGTGTGTGTGTGTGTGTGTGTGTGTGTGTGTGTGTGTGTGTGTGTGTGTGTGTGTGTGTGTGTGTATGTATGTAAAGGCTTAAATTGTGTTGGTGATGAGTAGTGTAATTGGATTTAAGACTTACAGTGGGGGTTTTGATGCCTTGCTGCTGTATACCATGATTCTTCATGTCACATGTCAGATTTATGAGACTAAATGTGAGTCACATCTATTAGGGATGACTCAGGCCTACAAAGAATAGGACATGACCTTTTGTTATATCAGAAAATCATTTTCTCTTTCCAGGTGAGTCACCATCCACCTGCTGCTGCACATCATGCAATCTCTGATCGTGGCTGGACCTTGAGACAAGAAATCACAGTTGCGAGCAAGTTCAGGGGGAAATACCTCTCCATTATGCCTTTGGGTAAGAGGCAAGCTTGTTTAGAAAACAAAGCATACCATTCTTTCATAGTGTCAATGACAAAAGATGTACACACAACTATCGTCAGAATTTATACGTGACTAAAGAGTGTACCAGCCCACACCTTTATTTAGTAGAAACATGAAACAGTAATTACTGATGAACAAAGGTTTTGCTTTGCTTTTTTGTTGTTTTATTTTTCTTTTCTTCTTCACAGGCACAATTCATGCAGTCTTTGAGAAGAGCAATAATCACTACACATGGAAGAAAGTTACCACCACGGTGCACAACATCATTGTCGGAAAGCTTTGGATCGATCAGGTGAGACGCTCGGGCACATCGTTGCAGTGCCACAGGGCCTGATCTGCAGAGGAGGCAGGGATGAAGAGCAAGAAGATGATTTGTTATGACACTCGTAACAAAGAAAAATAAACATTGGTTTTTATAGTTAGACCAGTGATTAAATAACTGGCTGATGGTAAGTCCTTCATTATATTTAGAAAAAAAATCTTGTAAAACCAGCTTTGCCATGACATGATTGACATGATGTCCTTTATGGGACAATAACAAGTTCTCATGCTAGTAACATTAACAAAGAAGTGACCTTGAATAGAGTGACTAACGCCTTTTATCGCTTCAGTGATCCAGAATGACATTAATTTGCAGGGTGGATAGCAAAAACAACACACACAAAGAAAACTTATGAAAAGGTTTACTTCAGCACATCGGTACACTTGTCTGATCTCCTGCATGTACATTAGTGCACGTGTTAGTCATCAGAGATCTGCATAACTCATTCGGTAGACTCAGGATCTTACTCTGTGTGTTTGTATGTGTTACCTTGTATTTTATTTCTTTGTAAAGTCTGATTTGTTTTTTATTGGTTAATAGCACAGAGTTCACGTGTAATGAAATCTGCTCTATAAATGAACTTGTCATGGCCAGTTGCCGTCATGTAGCATTAAAAATCCCTATTTCTTTGTTTCCAGTTCTTATTTTTACTCTACAGATAAAAAGTAGACTTAGAGTGCAGCATTTTTACTTGAGTGTGAAGTAAAATTTTTATCTAGTCGATATCATCCCCACGTGATCCCCCTCCCCCCTCACTGTGTATCCCTGTGTTTCCCTTCCAGTCTGGTGAGATAGACGTAGTAAACCACACCACCGGAGACCGCTGCCACTTAAAGTTCGCTCCATACAGCTACTTCTCCAGAGATGTAGCCAGAAAGGTGAGAAAGATGGAGAAGACTTGAACAAATTTAGTCTTTTTTTCTCTGACTTGCCTCAAAAGAAAACCCACACACATTCGGTGCATCAAGTTTGAAACAATAGACAAATTTTAATATACAAGCTTTTCTTTGCCTTTTTATTACATTATTTGATTGTGTTAGCTCTTTTACAGTCTCCAGTTGCCTTATTTTGTATTTTTTTTAATGCTTTTTGCTTCCTTCTGACAAAAAGTACAAACCTTTAGCAAGAAAATAAAACATCTTATGGTGTGTTATGATTTTAACCAAACTGCTGTCGTAAAATTTGTCCTTGTGCTTGATGGATCATGATGCTCCACTCTTCTGTTGGCTCTCTGTGGTAACCTGCCCTCTCTTCTGTTTTCAGGTTACAGGTGTGGTAATGGATAAAGATGGAAAGGCACACTACGTGCTGTCGGGCACATGGGACGAGAAGATGGAGTTCTCCAAGGTGATGCAGAGCAGCCGAGGAGGCGAGAACGGCACTGAGGGCAAACAGAAGACAGTCTATCAGACCCTTAAAGCCAGAGAGTTGTGGAGAAGAAACCCTTTACCGTAAGTGCTGTTTTAAAAAGTAAAACTGGGCCGTGCTGCATCAGTTGCGATTTAGAGGCGCACACACACAGCTTTCTGAAGCAGAAATAAACATTAGACCTAAACATGGTTGGCATCAGTATCAGGGTGTAGTTTTGTGTGACTGAAAGCGTTGTTGTTCTCCGTCATCGTCCTCAGTGATGGAGCAGAAACCATGTACTACTTTACTGCCTTGGCCTTGACCCTGAACGAGCTGGAAGACGGAGTGGCTCCCACGGACAGCCGACGCCGGCCTGATCAGCGCTTAATGGAGGAAGGTCGCTGGGACGAGGCCAATGCCGAGAAGCAGAGGCTGGAGGAGAAGCAGCGCAGCGCCCGCCGTGAAAGAGAGAGGGAGGCCGCAAGCCAACGCACCTCGAGTCAATCAGAAGAAGGTTAGAATCTAACTTGTTTGTGCTTCACTTTTTCTTTACTCCTCTCTTCTCTGCATGGGGAAAATCATGGAACCAAGGGGTAAAAAAATTCTCTGTGATCCCCTTTTGTCTTCCAAAAGCTGTCGATGAGGACTCTCTTACTGATCCCTCCTTGAAAAGCAAGTATTCCTTTTTCTTTTTGTTTGTTTTTTTCTAAATCTCTTAAACTGTCAACACCTCATGTGTAGATTTTGTGTTGCTCTAGTGAGAAGCTCATTAACCTTCTGGGGGTCTCTTTTTTTTTTTTTTTTTTTCCCCTCCCCTCCTTCCCTCTCTTTCAGGCGCACCTCACGACAACTACCTGGCACTTTGGTTCGAGCGCTGCGAGGACCCAATCACAGGTGAGGAGATTCACATCTATAAGGGAGGCTACTGGGAAGCTAAGGAGCGCGGGAGCTGGGAGAACTGCCCCAACATCTTTTGATCTCGGCATTGACTGCAAAGTGCCGTGAAGAGACTGACCATCAAAGGCCTGCTGTTCCCCTTCTCTGACGGCTGCTCCCCTCCAGTCGCTCTCTGTTCTAAGAGATCTCCAGGATGGTCACTGCTGTCTGATCCACAGGGAGAGCAGGGTTTTCTCTCCCTCGTCCCATATTTGGTTTCCCCCTCGTTGCTGTCACATATCTGAGAGGACTGGAATGAAAATTTCTTTGCTGTATGGGTGCTTTTGTTTTTTTTCTTTTGTCCCGCTGAGCATGGGTGGGAGGATGTGAAACGAGCAGTGCTTCCAAATCAAGTTTGCTCAGTCTTTTCAGATCATGAGTGTTTGATTTGAGGTGATTCGGGTTTTGTTTTTTTGTTCTTTTTTCTGTTGTCACCCATAGCATTGTCTGCTTTGGTAATAACTCTAAAAAAAGGTGGGGCGGGGGGTAAAACCTGATTAATATATACATTTATAGACAGGTATGATTAAAAGTAATTTTCATGAAACTGTCAACTGGTGGCCTTCAAGACTTTAGCAAGTTTTCTTTTGTTAATCTCTGATTTAGTGTCTTAACGTAATGAAGTGAAGGTTGTAGCGTGTTCGTATGTATGACTGCTTATCTGCTCTTCCATCACTTTACAACAGGGCCGCTGTGCTGTGCAGTGTGCTTTAAAAAAGATGACCTTTCACACTATCATGTTTATAATTAGGTTATTTTTTTCTTTATCAAGGCCTTGTAGGAAATATGACAGTGAAAATTGTAGTGTGGCTACAGGGCCTAAAAAAAACTTTATTTGCCTTAGAAATGAAGAACCTGCACTTACTTGTATTTACGTCCCACCTGACTGGATACGATATTACATTTGCAGCGGGTTTCTTGTACAAAATATGAAGACGTAATTAAGAAATGGGGGGGAAAAAAATAAAATTGTTGCAGCATTGAGAAAATCTCACATTATAACTGTTTACTTTAATAATAAATAATAAAACTACCCCTTTTTTCACAATGCTGGAATAATATTTTGACATTTTGTTAATCAAGTGAACGGTAACCAAGTTTACTGTAATAAAAAAAAAAGCAAAACAAAACAAAAAAATGGTTTTAAATAGTGCAGGATACTTGCTGTACTCTTGTATTGACTGTAAAACAGACAAATGAGCGAAGAAAACAATTAAAAAAAAAATACATGTTCATACATATGCAACTACATTTTGACACCAAAAACACAGGATATATGTATGTGAGTGTGTGTGTGTGTGTATGCATTTCATCATTTTGTTTGTTTGTAAGTGTACTTAAAAAGTGAAGAATAAAGAATTGAAAATCATTGCAAATAACTGATTTTATAAATGTATAGAAATTCATATTGTAGTAGTAAGGTAGACTTTTTTTCCCCTTGTATTTTTGGTTCCTCATAATGTTAGTAGGCTGTCTTCATTTTCCAAAAGGGAGTTTCAGTACTTGACTCAGATGGGAGAGGGACATGGCATTGTTCAGTATTTTGTATTAACTGAAAAAACTGAAATAAATGCTCTAATGTCAAACAGTACCTTTATACTGTTTTTCTTAAATCTGCATTTCCAGGTTATCAATCTTAAGGTTCACTAAATCAGTTTTTAAAAACACATTGATACATTTTTTGGACTTTAAAATGTACATTATCACAGTGGATTTTAAATGAAAGGGGATGTGACTGAAGTGCACACTGTAAGCTTTAAGTCTGAAAGGCTTTAACAACATTATTATAGCCCAGCACTTTGGGAAAAAATCCTTTTGCAGTCTGCAGAGATTTCTTAGGCTGAGCTGCTCAATTAAGAATAAACCAGATCGTTGATTTGGCCGATCCTGAAAGTGTTTTTGTTTATTTGGGATTCTCAGCCCAATGATGCTGCTTCCACTTGCATCTCTTTGAACTTTGTATTGAAAGTTCCAGTGAACAGTGACCATACACTAGTTCCACACTTGGACTCAACTCCAGATCTTTTATGTGTTTAATTTGTAAAGAAATAATACAGAAACAGACCTCATTGGGCCATGAAATTGCTGGTCAGTCAGTTGACCAGGTTACTTTTTAAGTGTTTAAGTGTTTTTATGTGTAAGGCTGTAATTCCTAAACAAACCTTTGCTAAACCTTTTGAATTAAAGCTCAAAGTCTCAGTTCAGTCACAAAAAAGTGAACATTTATATAGTTTATCTCGATCTGTATACAGTATACTATATAATGGAAAAGCCAATTACACGTAAAGGTTCAAAATTAAAGTGTGAGTAGCAGATTAGTGTATTTCACAGGTCAGCACTGAGTACATTATCTGATAAATAACTTGTTTGAATGGAAAAATTGCGCTTTGCCACAGGGATGCCTTTATATAGTTTGTCCACTAGAGGGTGCTCATCACCACATAATGAGCCAGAGGATGCAGTTTCCTGCCTCAGAATGGGTGTGTGTTACCATGATTAAAACAAATGAATCTGGACTTTAAATGCCCTCTGAGAAAATGAACCAAATGGACCACTTATTAACAAAACTAGTATATTTTCATTGTAGTGCTGGTGGGAGGGGGTAAAAAAACAAACAAAAACAAGCCATATGTGGGGGTTTTCCTGCTTTTGGAGTTTTCATGTACACTTCTTACACTTTTCATCACCTTTCACCAACAAAAGGTCTTTTCTTTAAATTTGTCCAATATATTTGTAGCGTGACAATTATCTGTCCCTTACCATTTGATCAATCGAAATACTTTGAAGCGCAGTTCTGGTTGAGCTACTTTTACAATTAGTAAGAAATATTACAAAATTATTCATAAATTTGTATACTAACCACAAGGGGAGAAAGAAATACAGAAAATATGTATTTGAAAAGCCACCTGACAATAATAGAAAATGTATTTGACTTTCTTTTATGTACTTGTCTATAAATAGTCCACCTCCCTGTGTGTTCCCTTTAAATCTCCTGCTTGTTCCCAAAGGAGTTGCTCCTTCTATTGTACAGATCACAGGCGCCTCTCTTTGCTGTGTCATGCCAGCAGATTTATTTTTAGCCAGTTTTTTTTTTTTTTTTTTGAAAGGCAGACTGGAACCTACCATCCTATACACAGGGCAGAGAGAAACAGGGAATACGGGGAAAGCTGGGGAGGGGCTTTTCAGCTCATCTAACCTGACTGAAGCTGTGACTACAGGAAGCGACCGACACACTCCATCACACTCAGGACACACCCTTGCCTACCACGCAGTGTGGTACAGTGCAGTGCAGTGGACAGGAGGTGGTTGAGAAACGGTGAGAGTTTGTATAACAGGCAGCAACGGCCTGAACAGAGGGAGGGATGGGAATGCTGAATCAGTGAAAATGCATGAAAGCCTGGGAGAGGGTGGAAGAGGGTAAACGGCAGGGGGGAGAGGGAATAGAAAGGTAACAGCGAGTGGTAGACTGGGTAAGATGTACAGTGTGATTCCTTGTCGTTCATTCATCTATAATTTGTGAATGTTGAGCTGGCAGTTCACCCTGATTTACCTCAAGCTTCTCTTTAAGAGTCTTGGATCTCAGTGCTGATTGCCAGTACAGTGCCTTCACCGGGGTTTAAGCTGGAATTGTCCCTTTACAGTGTTCAATAAGTCAGGAAAGTCTTTCAGCTCTCAGTCACATGGAGGTAGACCAGGTGGTGCCTTTGCCAAGGTTGCCCCGGGTCGCCGTGTGTGGAGGTACCCATGGGAACGAGCTGTCCGGCGTGTATTTGGTGCGAGAGCTGCTGAAGCTGCAGAGAGAAGTTATGAAGAAAGAGCAAGAGGAGGACTTGAAGCCTGCGTCTGTGCTGCTGGTGCTGTCAAACCCGCGGGCAATGCAGCAGTGTCGCCGATACGTGGACACTGATCTGAACCGCTGCTTCACCCATGCCACCCTCAAGTAAGGCAACGATCAGAGATGGTAACACTCAAGGTGACAGTTCTAAAATCAAAGAGTGTACTGCTACTTTGTATTTTTTATCCCCCAGTGGTCCCCTCTCAGACATGGCCCCCTATGAGATCATCAGGTCCCGAGAGCTGAACGCCCTGCTGGGGCCCAAGGGCAGTCCGGCGGCAGTGGATCTGGTCTGCGACCTCCACAACACCACTGCCAACATGGGCCTATGCTTCATCGCATACTCTGACTGTGACTGGATCTGCCTGCACATATTTAGACACCTGCAGGTGAGTAACACAGCTTCTTACTTTAGTGAAATCTTTGCGCCCTCCAAGTTTGTGAGCTAAAATTTGAGTTTTGGGCCTTTTTTAGAGGGAGATGCCGGATACACCAATGAGATTCCTACATTTTGATGTGTCCAACAAAGAGTCCTATTCCCTTGATTCAGTGGGAAAACATGGCTTTGGTAAGTTTTTACTCCTTTTATAGATCTAGTCTAGTCAAAAGCAGTATTAGTGCGTGATAACTCTCAATTTAAATCCTCGATCTGCAGCCATGGAGATTGGCCCTCAGCCCCATGGTGTGGTGAGGTCTAACATCTATACAGCAATGAAAGTGGGTGTCCAGCACATGCTCGACTGGGTCCGCCTCTTTAACTCAGGTACATTTTTGCAGACAGATTACAAGCTGAGCTGAAACAATGCATCTTTGAGGCTCTCGGTTGGTTTCAACCACCTTCTCCGTTTATTACCAGGTAACGTGTTTGAGGGAGGATTTGTGGACGTGTTCACTATGGTTAAACACATCGACTACCCGAGAGACAGTGAGACCCGCAATATCACAGCAGCCATTCATCCTTGTCTCCAGGTACGGCCTGAGATGCCTTCACTTAAAAGCAAAAAATTCCTCGGAACAAAAGACTGAATTACCGCCAAGCAGTTGTGTAAGTTAGACATAACCATGGAGGCGGTAAAGTATTGACAGGAGTGCATAACATAAGAAACAAACTTTATAACAATAAAGTACGAGACATAAGACATGATTCATGCAGTATAAAGAGCTTTTGAGTTCAGGCTGATTATTTTTCCTGGGACGAAGGGCCTTTCTTCTTCTTCTTTGTTTGCGTCTTGTACATATTTAGCCTGTCGCCACACCTGCTTTCCAGAAGTGATTTATTAGTTTCCTAGTCAGTGCGCATTTTTTTTATTGTAAAGTATATACAATTACAACACAAGGTGAGGCCTCTTTTATTAAAGGAGCTTTGTCCCGGAGATGATACCTGTCAAGGTTTTGTGTTACACTGAAATCTTTGTTTCACCTATTTGGAATCCAAAAGGAAAAAGATGGCCAAAAGTGACTGGATTAAAAATTAACACCTTTAAGTTAATTCATGTGGCTAAAACGCAGGATAACTGGGTTCCTGGCAACCTTGAAAGTAAAACAAAAGTCTTTATTTATAACCACTATGTGGTCTTAAAGGGAAATGTGTAATGTGTACAACATAGATTAAACTGCTTTAAGTTTTAGTCAACTGAAGAAACTTTAGTGAAAACTGAAATAAGAATAAAAAAAATATGCACTAGCTGACTGCACGTACTAAAAAAGCTGAAGTAAAAATAAAAATGTGCTGGAAATTTCTGTCAGTTTGGTTAAATCTCTCAACACAACCAACCTGAGGAGGCTTTGGTACAGATGTTTACTGAGAATGGGATGCTTGCATAACTGTGAGTCAGGCATATTGTACTTTTATACTGCTACGGACTTCTTAAATTTAGCTCCTGACATATACCATCCATATTTTAATTGTATTGATTTCCTATTTGCATTTAGAATAAGCATCTAGCATCCCTTAATGATATTGCACTTTATACCACTGGAACTTTGGTATGGCACTTTTATGTAATTATGACTAAACCTGTTAAATCCAACGGGTGTTGCTCAGCACCTAACCCATCTGCTTGTCCTCACAGGACCGAGACTTCTGCCTGCTCCACCCTGAAGACCCGCTGTTCCAGACGTTCTCAGGGGAAACAGTGAGGTATAAAGGCACTGAACCTCTCTATCCTTTCTTCATCAATGAATGCGCTTACTACGAGAAGGGCATCGCTCTCTCTCTGGCGAGAAAGAGGCGCGTAACGATTCCTGCAATCCGGGTGCAGACGGAGCAGGAGCAACAACCTAATGAGCAGGGATTTGCATCAGAAGAAGAGGAGTGAAGACATTCACAACACGAGATCGATGACTGAATTAAATTTTTACAAAAACTTTTATTGAAATGACGGCATGCGTTATCTTTCACAGACATCATATGCCACTGTGCATTCAAGGATTGAGTTTCTAGTAACAACTGAATCTGTAAAAACAGATGGCATGAATTCATAGGTAATTTTTTATTTAATTATTTTAAATATTTACATAAAAAAATGGAAATTCACTACTGATTACTACAGCAATGGTCAGGATATGTTTAAAATGAATTTAAGTGCAAAGAAGCTTATCATAATATGGCCTTTCAAGTACAGTCACTGTGTACTGTTTCAGGTTCCTTGAAATTAATAAGTCAACTGAGGAACATATATAGATCAAATAAACAACACAAAACACCAAATTGTAAACCAATTCACAAGAAAATAACTTTTTTGAATGTAAGTGGTCAGCAAAACAAATTAGTGAATGAGCACTACTGTGCTTTCCCCCTGTTCTCCAAAATCAGTCACAACATGACAAATATGATCAAAAGCAAATAAAACAATACACTGGGTAAACAAATCATAACACAGCCTGAACCTAAGAAGCACCATAAATGAATAAATATAGATTGAGTAAAAGAATTACGGAAATGTATACAAGTAATCGGTGTCATTGCCACTGTTCTTCCTATGGCCACATTCTTTCAGTCTGTTTCAAAGAAGCTACAGTAAAAGGCCCATTACGAAACAGCCAACCCAGCTGACAAAAAGCATATGAGTTTTCGTTATACTCAGGGTGTGCCCGGTAAGTTACACTGAAAGTGGATGAACTAAATAAATAAGGATTAGTTTCAACCGTGTATCATGCCAAAATATTTTTTTTACAGATGACGACTACAAGCTGAAAATGGATGGTTCTGCTCTGTTCCCCGTCTATCGTGACATGCACTACAGCCACAAACTGTATATAAAAGATGGACACTGTGATCACGCTATATCATTATAGTTTTCAGGCCTTTTGACATTTTGTTTTAAAAAATAAAACAAACCAATAACAAAGAACGGACTGAACCATACTTTGTGGAGCTATGGACCTTTTAGCTTTCGCTATTGCTAGCTAACATGGTTAGCACGGTGAATCTATAATTCACTGTGATATAAAATAGGCTGGGTATTTTGTTTGCCCAAAAAACAGATATAAAGCAAATTATAATTATAATTTGCAAACTTATAATTACTGTCAAAGTATTTCTAAACTGACTAACCGACTTTCAGACGTACTAGGTCACATTCCTGAAGCCTTAGTAAACTGTTTACTTATACAGACATTTGAATATTGCTCTTACCAGGAAGCAGGTGAAGCATTTCTATTCTAAGACTTCAGAATCCAGTCAGACCTGCCCACACCACCAGAGCAAGAGACAACAGTGGCAGCAGAAACTGGCACCTCTACAGGTCTGCACATACAGAGAGAGGGAGATGTGAGATTTCAATTGAATGAGGCCTTTAAGTACCTTCCTCTGCATGACACAAACTTCTGCAAAGACTAATTAATCTATTAGTCAACATCACATGTAAACTTGTAGCTGAAGTTACACATGTGCACCATGTCCTCCCCGCTATCGTGATTCCTTGGTTCTTTGTACTTTGGAGTGATCTGCTGAGGTAGATTGAAACTTTGACACTCCAGCACCATCTTAGCACCTAGAAGAGATCAGCTTTCAGTGTTTAAACACATTAAACTCCATTTACTGTACATATGAATTCTATTTATTTCAAACATTACTGCTGTTTTTTAAAATCTTGGAGTATTTTGTATTTCCTGAGGAGAAACCAGCTGTACAACCAAAGTCAATATGCAAAGGAAAAACGGAAGCCATGCAAGAGACTGGCACCACGTCCAGGATGTACCCAGTGACTCGCTCTGCGACAGCTGGGCTACAGTGATGATTCCTGCAATCTGGGTGCAGATGGAGCAGGAGCAACAAGCTAATGAGCAGGAATTTGCATCAGAAGATGTTAACCACATGACACTGATGACTGAATTCAATTTTTTACAAAAACTTTTGTTGAAATGACAACATGTGTTATCTTTCACAGACATCATATGCCACTGTGCATTCAAGGATTGAGTTTCTAGTAACAACTGAATCTGTAAAAACAGATGGCATGAATTCATAGGTAATTTTTTATTTAATTATTTTAAATATTTACATAAAAAATGGAAATTCATTACTGATTACTACAGCAATGGTCAGGATATGTTTAAAATGAATTTAAGTGCAAAGAAGCTTATCATAATATGGCCTTTAAAGTACAGTCACTGTGTACTGTTTCAGGTTCCTTGAAATTAATAAGTCAACTGAGGAACATATATAGATCAAATAAACAACACAAAACACCAAATTGTAAACCAATTCACAAGAAAATAACTTTTTTGAATGTAAGTGGTCAGCAAAACAAATTAGTGAATGAGCACTACTGTGCTTTCCCCCTGTTCTCCAAAATCAGTCACAACATGACAAATATGATCAAAAAGCAAATAAAACAATACACTGGGTAAACAAATCATAACACAGCCTGAACCTAAGAAGCACCATAAATGAATAAATATAGATTGAGTAAAAGAATTACGGAAATGTATACAAAGTATGTTCCCATGAAATTTTTCATCATGGGAACATACTGTAAAGACAGTAATCGGTGTCATTGCCACTGTTCTTCCTATGGCCACATTCTTTCAGTCTGTTTCAAAGAAGCTACAGTAAAAGTCCCATTACGAAACAGCCAACCCAGCTGACAAAAAGCATATGAGTTTTCGTTATACTCAGGGTGTGCCCGGTAAGTTACACTGAAAGTGGATGAACTAAATAAATAAGGATTAGTTTCAACTGTGTATCATGCCAAAATATTTTTTTTTACAGATGACGACTACAAGCTGAAAATAGATGGTTCTGCTCTGTTCCCCGTCTATCGTGACATGCACTACAGCCACAAACTGTATATAAAAGATGGACACTGTGATCACGCTATATCATTATAGTTTTCAGGCCTTTTGACATTTTGTTTTAAAAAATAAAACAAACCAATAACAAAGAACGGACTGAACCATACTTTGTGGAGCTATGGACCTTTTAGCTTTCGCTATTGCTAGCTAACACGGTTAGCACGGTGAATCTATAATTCACTGTGATATAAAATAGGCTGGGTATTTTGTTTGCCCAAAAAACAGATATAAAGCAAATTATAATTATAATTTGCAAACTTATAATTACTGTCAAAGTATTTCTAAACTGACTAACCGACTTTCAGACGTACTAGGTCACATTCCTGAAGCCTTAGTAAACTGTTTACTTATACAGACATTTGAATATTGCTCTTACCAGGAAGCAGGTGAAGCATTTCTATTCTAAGACTTCAGAATCCAGTCAGACCTGCCCACACCACCAGAGCAAGAGACAACAGTGGCAGCAGAAACTGGCACCTCTACAGGTCTGCACATACAGAGAGAGGGAGATGTGAGATTTCAATTGAATGAGGCCTTTAAGTACCTTCCTCTGCATGACACAAACTTCTGCAAAGACTAATTAATCTATTAGTCAACATCACATGTAAACTTGTAGCTGAAGTTACACATGTGCACCATGTCCTCCCCGCTATCGTGATTCCTTGGTTCTTTGTACTTTGGAGTGATCTGCTGAGGTAGATTGAAACTTTGACACTCCAGCACCATCTTAGCACCTAGAAGAGATCAGCTTTCAGTGTTTAAACACATTAAACTCCATTTACTGTACATATGAATTCCATTTATTTCAAACATTACTGTTGTTTTTTAAAATCTTGGAGTATTTTGTATTTCCTGAGGAGAAACCAGCTGTACAACCAAAGTCAATATGCAAAGGAAAAACGGAAGCCGTGCAAGAGACTGGCACCACGTCCAGGATGTACCCAGTGACTCGCTCTGCGACAGCTGGGCTACAGTGATGATTCCTGCAATCTGGGTGCAGATGGAGCAGGAGCAACAAGCTAATGAGCAGGAATTTGCATCAGAAGATGTTAACCACATGACACTGATGACTGAATTCAACTTTTACAAAAGCTTTTATTGAAATGACAACATGTGTTACGCTTGCTCACACTCACACACAATATTTAAATATACAGCTATTAACCGTTGCAGCTCACAACTGGGGGATGAAGAACTCTTTCACAAACAACACATGGTGGTATGCATTCAGGGATTGAGTTTCTAGTATTTAAAGACTGAATGTGTAAAATACAGTCTGATTCATAATGAGACGAACGGTGCATCATTTCACAGATATTCATGAAGCTCATAAATCTTTATCAGCGGTGATATTCCACAAACACATATCATGAATTTGGGCAATAATGATATTTTTTTTTCTCCAAATGTATTTAATTATTTTCATATTTACATTTCAAAAATATAGGAATTCACTACTGATTACTACAGCAATGTTTGAAATGAATTTAGGTGCAAAGAAATGCTGTAGCTTATTATAATATGGCCTTTAAAGTACATTCATAGTGCCAACCAGGGAAATGAAACTGAAACAGTTTATGTTTGTTTTTCAAGACATTAATCAGTCAGCTGAGGGACATACATCGATTAAATAAACAATAAAAAACACCCAATTATAAACTAAGAAAATTATTTTCATGAATGTACGGGGTCGGTTAAACACATTAGTGAATGAGCACTACTGTGTTTTTCACTTTTTTCTACAAAAATCAGTCACAACATGACAAATGTGATCAAAAAGCAAACAAAGCAATGCACTACATACATCATGTGGTAAACAAATTATACACAGTCTGAACATAGTAACTACCATAAACAATAAATAAATAAATAAATACACTTAAGTAAAAAAACAACAACAATAAGAGAGGATTCGAAACAGAAATGTAAATTAAATTCTAGTCATGGGAACATTCTGTAAATACACTAATCATCATTGCAATCTAGTAGCCACATCCTTCGAGTGCAACGAATAGGAACGTCATCACATCCAGCTGCAATCACGTGTGCAGCAGACTAGAAAATTTCACCAGCAGAGGTCAGTAAATACACACTTTTCCCAAACTCTTCTTTTACTACTAAGTGTGCTTGCTTATCACTAAAGTGCCTTCGGTCAGCGCCATTTAAATGATAACATCACGCATATCAAGGAACAGTAATCAGTGTGCAGCTTTTTTCTTTGTTCATTAAAAAAAAAACAACTACAAATTTGACTTCCTACTGTGATTCTTTGTTAGCTTTGCGCAAAACATTGTCAACAAAATCAACAAAAATTGCACAAGTTTAAATATTTTCCATTATACGCCTGTTAACTTGATTGTATTTTTACAATGTAAGCTTTATTTTGGACTGAAGAAACCTATGACCACAACTGTGATTTTTTCAAAAGATAAAATTAAATCCTGTTGAATTTTCAACAGATCAAAGATGTTTAAAAATGTGCTGTATGCATGTGCCCTTGTGACTTAAACAAACAGGAAGAACAGCAATATCACAAAATCTCTGTAATCTGATAAGATGGGACGAGATGGAAAGACAACTGTGGTCAGTACATGTGAAACCTGTGTAAACAGTAATTTAAGAACTTGCTTTTACTTTCACTTCCAAACAAGATTTTTTTTTTTCATTTTTCAGGCTCACTGCTACTATGTATGCAGTTCATAGGGTCATGCTATTCTTATCCCTGCCTCCAAAAAACAAAACTATGAAAATAAATCAAAATTTAGTTACTTTTCCGATGTGACTGACCTGCGCTTTGAGAATTTTGATTAAATTTATATGTTGTATGAAAGTAGGGCACTGCTAATGCTTCTCTGCTTCGATTTAAGTTAATCTGAAGCACACGTGTACTACATTATACATATTGTTCTGGCTGATCTGATTTGCAAACCATTTCCATATCCCCCCCCGGAAGATCAAATCTGTTAATGCAGCAAGAAGGGTCACTACTGTACAGTACATGCAAAAATCCTTAATCCTTGAGGGAGAAAAACACATATGTAGAGAAACCCCCCCCCTACATCTCATTAAAAAATGCATTTTGATGTCAGATCCAGAGCTACATCTCAGTCTATGCCACCCGGTAGGCAGTCATGCGGTAGTAGTTCTGACTATGGCTGCGTGCCGCCCACACCAGCAGAGCGGCAGCCATCATGTGGAGAGGTGAAGAAATGAGGGCCAGGTACAGCGACCAGCCGAGAGAGCCGTCCACCGTGTCGGGTAGCATCGACACCCTGTGGAGCAGGTCCATCCCCGCCAGGAAGCAGCACACTGTGGCTAAGGTGCAGAGACCTGGACGGCGTACAGACACACTTAGTTATGGAAAAGTAATCGCTGTGAGCTAAAAGCTTGGGTTCCAGACTGCTTTAAACACTCTGCTTCCTAAATTTAATGCTAACAGTGTGTTTCAGACAGTGCTTGAACTGAAAAAATAAAGATTATTTTCAACTATTGATCAATTTTCTTTTAGTGACCAAGAATAAAAGCTGAAAATGTGTATGATAGGTCCACTTTGCCAACAGCTCTGCTCTGTTCCCAGTCGTGACAATGTGAGACTGACTCAACATGCACTATAACCGCAGACTGTACATAAAAGATGGACACTGTGACTACATTATATCTGATTTTCATGCCTTAAAACAGCATTAACAAACCATGGAGAGAACTATATTTACATAAGTTTGTAGAGCTACTTTCAGATGTAATAGGTAGGGATGGGTATCAAAAACCGGTTCTTGTTGAGAACCGGTTCCCACTGTTTCAATTCCTTGGAATCGTTTGCCATTTTTGCAAACGATTCCCTTATCGATTCCAGTCGCCCCGAATGACGTCACCACGTTGCGGAGCGTCGGAGCGTACCTGGCAGGAAACACGGCGCCTAAGCGGGTCAAACGCTCAAAAGTTTGGTTATACTTTACCAGAACGGATGACAACAGGGCAACTTGCAATACTTGCAAAGTAGGTATTTCATTTAAGGGAGGAAACACTACGAATATGCAAAAGCATTTGCTCACAAAACACGCGATTGAACTTAAATGAATGTCTTTAATTCCGCTCCGGACTCGTGAATCTCAACCCAGCAGCAGTGGTTTGCACGTCATCTCCCGTTAATGCGGCAGGTAAATAATCAACTAACAGTGCATATTATGTTAGCGCGATCTGCTTTATTACAAAACCTGCCATTACTGTGCATTTAGGTGACCGTGATGAGAGAGACAGACAGAGTCTGGCTGGCGCTCGCTGGCAGTTGTCGCTGCAGTCTACCGGTAGCGTCTCTTTTCAGGCCCGAATGTCACCGAGCAGTGACTAGTTTGTGGTAAAAGCCTTGCAGCCATTTGCCACAGCAGATGGTAAGTGAATGTGTTTAATTGTAGGCAGGGACATTACTGGATATTCTTGTGTAATTGCTACAGAATAATTTGTGTTATACTTTGTTATTGCTACAGAAGAATATTTATTTTATTATTTTACATTTACAATTTTCCCCGGGGACCCTGTGACACCCCATTGAAGAGCCATAGGCTGGATCTCTTAAGATCTCACTGTTGGGTTTATAAGGCCATGTTACTCCTAAATTTCTATCTTGTTCAAAGAGAAGATATAAAACAAAATTCTAAGCTAATCGACCTTAGTGTTCTCCTTTTTAAAAATAAGAATCGATAAAGAATCGAATCGTTAAACAGAATCAAAAATGGAATCGGAATCGTTAAAATCTTATCAATACCCATCCCTACTAATAGGTTACATTCCTGAAACCTTACTAAACTGTTTAATTGCACAGTCTGACGGCATGTATGGATTTCAACATTGCTCTTACCAGCCAGCAGGTGAAGCACTCCTATTCCAAGAGTTGGGGTGAGGCTTCGGCACAGGCAGGCACAGAATCCAGTCAGACCTGCCAACACCACTAGACCCAGAGACACCAGCGGCAACAGAAACTGGCACCTCCACAGGTCTGCACATACAGACAGAGTGAAGTGTGAGATAAGATTCTGCCCTGACTGATAATAATGTAGTACTCGACATCACATGTAATTAATGCACTACATAGACAAGAGGCTGAATCGAATATATAATATTCTAGCATCTCAGTGCGGTTTTTGCATATTTTAAAAAGCATACACCTGTGGCTGAACTTACATGTGCGCACCATGTCCTCCCCACTGTTGTGGTTCCCTGGTTCTTTGTACTTTGGAGTGAACTGTTGAGGTAGAGTGAAGCTTCGACACTCCAGCACCATCTTGGCACCTAGAAGAGATCAGCCTCCCATTTATACTCCATTTACTGTACATTTGAATTACATTTTTTATTTCCAACACTGAGTTTTGTACTTCCTGTGGAGAAACCGGTTGTACTAACGCACACAAAATGTAAAGGAAACGTGAAAGCCCTGAGAAAACTTTCTCACATTATGAGAAGAAATAGAGTTAACCACGGCAGGAAACACCTAGTGTACGGTTGGCTTGTCACCTACAAATGAAAGTGATAAATTGGTGATCAAAAAAACAGAGTGACCAAACTGATTGGAAACAGCGGTTAAAATTGAATGGCATGTTGGTGAGGTGGTTAGCACCAGGAAGCAAGCATCCACTCTGTGTGGAGTTTGCACGTTCTTCCACTCCAGCTCCCTCCCAGAAACCAAAGACATGCAGTTAGTGGTGTTGGGTTAACTGGTGATTTTAAACTGGCTGAAGCTATGAATTATTATTTATATGTGTCAGCCCTGCAGGAGACAGGCAGACCTGTTGGGTATGCACCCAGCCTCTTGCCCTGTGACAGCTGGCACAGGGTCAACCCTCCTCCCTCCAGTGACCCTATAATGAATAAGTGGAGGAAAAAGGTTGGAACTGATTTCCTGTCCAAGTCTGTGTAGTGGGAAACAAAATAAAATGCTCTCCATGGAGATGTGATGAAAACAGAGGAGAGGCCTGGGAATAAGCCACACCTGCCTGAGACAAGATGCTCAATTAGAGAGCAGCAAAAGCCATCTTTGTATAGCTTGAACCCTCTGAGATGTGAATTATCCAACTTTACCCAAAGCTACAAGGCCACTGGGCTGCTGACGTCGGCACATATACATACCTGGCTCTTTGTACCAGTGAGCGTTGGCAGGAACAAGCACACACCGCCACCAGAGGCCCACAGTCCCGTTAAGACGGAACAGCGTGTCGCTGTAGGTTTTCTCATCGAATTCTCCGTCCATGAACTCCTCGTACAGGGAGCGCAGCTCGGATATGTTGGCCTCTCCGCGCACCGTGGGGCTGCTGTACTGGTACCAGTGCTGCGTTCCGATGGCCACCGACAGATACACGGTGGCTATGATGCTCAACACGCAGGCGATGACCAGAGCTGTGGCGTAGCGATTGTCAACCATTGTTCACCGAGACAGAGACACGTCAGAAGGGATTAGGTTGATGCCAGCGGTCAAATCGTCGCCCGATCGTTGCGCATCAAGTTGGTCGACATACGATGCTTCCAGTCCCCCCACCCCTCTTCTATCTCAACCACACTGGCATTGGTAACAATGAAAAACGCACTGTGCTGTAGTCGGCACCAGTGCTTTATTTTAATGACTGATACTCATCTCCAGCGCTGCACGAACGCTCAGCGTCAGCAACCCTGCAGCCCGGCTTGGATGCGCCATCTGTTCCCTTGTCCCACTTCCACAGATGGTGGGTGGCCCGACGCTGCGACGGTTACAGAACAACTGGAGTCCACCACCACCACCACCTAAACAACAACCCAGGAAAGAAAGCAAAAATAGAAGCTGCTATACGATAGGCCAAGCCCACCAGCTTGCAAATGCAAATTGCATGTGTCTGATGGCAGGCTGATGCCGGGTGCACCCAGGATGCTAGGAGTTGTAAACACACTAATCCCTGCGTTTTCCTCTTCCGGTTCCGCCGGTCAGCAGAAATTAAAAATAGCATCGTGTAATATACGCGTACCTGGTGAGCAGCCACCCACACACAGACTCTCACAGGCTGACAAATTGCTTCCTCGTTAAACTTGGACTTTTGGGACTAGCTAGTCTGAAAGGCTGCCCAGTTATGCGTTATAAAAATGTCCACCAAACCCAGTGATGCCTTTAATATTAGTAGTGTTATGGTAGGGTCCTTACCTTACTATGTACCTTACTGTTATTACCGCCGACTTAAGCCGACTGCGCTATATTTTTTGCGCATTGAATGGGTACCCCCCCCCCCACACACACACACACACACTCACACACTGACATTGTTTCAGTCGTAGGATGACTGCATGTGCTTTGTAAAACTTTAAAACACGCTTAACTGTTTAAATAAATAAAATGCACTTGAAAAATAGATTTGATTCGATTTGATTATCAATAAAATTAAGTAGGCGAGAACCAGTAGGGCCATAATCAAAATCACATTATGTGGTATGCAGAAAACAAGACTGTGCCTACACTTTAACAACCTGTAATTATTATCTACAAATGTAGGCCTAGGGCCACAAGTGCTAAAATGAAGTAATGAATATATCATTAAATGGGTTGGTTCTTATGTAGTGCATTTCTACTCTATCTGAGCACTCAGAGAGCTTCACACAACTTGTCTCATTCACTACAAGCACTTTTTTTTCTTATGCTCTTTCTACCTAACATTCACACTCCAGTAGATGCATCGGAGAGCAACTTTGGGTTCGTATTGTACAAAGGATATTTGGCTCGCAGACTGGAGCAGACAGGGATTAAACCACAAACCTTCCAATTAGTAGGTGACCTGCTCTACCACATGAGCTACAGCTACCCCAAAAATGTGCTATCAAATAAATACAATTTCAAATAAATACAATGATATTTTAAATGAAATAAATAGACATGTATGTATGTTATTGATGTATGTATGTTAATAATGACACATTTAATGAATTATTTAATAATATATTTATTTAATTCATTTGCCACTCATGGCCCTCCATATTGGGCAGGGTCACTGGTGAGTTGTGAGTAATGAGTTTTAAATAGAAAGCACCCCTGACTATGTGGTTGACCTTTCGGTCGCCTGAATGTGCATTTAAAATCTCCAATGGTGATTTCATTCTTGCAAGGTAGTAAGTCAGTCGCCATAGACTCCAATGATAAAAATGTCTAACTTTACAGGTGAAATGAACATGTTAAATCCTGTTTAAAAAAAAAAAAAAAAAGACTGTTATTGCTTCAGTAGCCGATTTGTCGCTATAAAGGGGTTGGTTTTATATTTGTATTTTTTAATCAGATTAAAAGTTGTTATTCTTGTCATGTCTCACTTGAGTAGCTTTAAATGCAGACTATCCAAAAATACAGAAAATGGGTATTTAAAAGGCCATCTCACAATCAAAGAAAATGTATTTGACTTTATGATTTCTTTCCTTCAAGTAGTCCACCTTCCTATGTGTTCCCTTTAAATCTAGTGCTTGTTGCCTTTATTTTCCCGGCCAAAAAACCTGCTTCTTCCACTGTACACATGACAGACGCCTCTCTTGCTATGTCATGCAAACAGGTTTTATTTTTAGACACTCCCCTTTTTCTGTCTCCAGCCTGTCTGTCTATCTGTGCATCTAACTATCTATAACTTGTACAAGAAAATCACGGTGCGTTACTTTGAAACACACGCACATGCACAGTGATGTTTCTTGACTTTCTGTTTAAGGAAACAAAAAGTAAACTTTGCTACTACATACAGTTGGAAGGTGTCAATAACAGTAAGTTATTGGTGATTTTTGCATATGCAAATTAAATAATGAATAAAATGAGACTAACTTAACAAAAAGTCAAAGAGTCAGCATGTTTCAAAATACAACGACAGCAACAGTCACAGTGAGTGCTGGGAATTAGTTTATGCTTTTTCTTTCTGGTGTTGCCGGTTTTACTTGTCTCTCAAGCGCCAATAAACAAGACAACTATTGCAGTTGTTAGGATCTTGTATACAATATCAATAGCAGTTTACTTAATTAGTATATATATATATATTTTTTAACAAAAATAAAAGCAAAGCCATTTTAATAGTAACAGAAAAGTTACTATACAAAAAAGTCAGTTAACCTATTGCAACCAAGACTTAAAGCTGCTGTTTTTTAATAGTTGTTGTATGATCGGCATTTGAATTGATGAGTCAATCACATTTTAGCTTTGAGCATGTTCTCACTAAAATGTTATTCTCCTGAGTCTGACTAAAGTCTGTACCCTCAGTATCCATCTGTTGTCTTTTTGCTTTCTTTGCAAAATTTAAATGTTGTAAAAATTTACGAAAAAAAGCAAGCAAGGTTTTTTTCTTGGACATCATACAAGGAAAAAACAACAACAACTGCTGTCTATTATTGTACTATAAAAAGAAACTTACCCAGAATGAAAAGCATATGAGATGTAAAGTTATTCAGTCCCCTTCTATTATCTACATGTTTTCCAAAGTGTTACTGACTCACACCTTATGTGACAAACCCCATTTGTTAGATTTCTTAAAGTTGATGAGATGGCTCAACAGGTTTGTACTGAGGTGTTGAAACACCATACTGGTAGCCAAACAATAACAAGCATCGCTTGGAAGTCTTTCAGTTTGCTTGGTCTCTATTGTCTATCTGTCAGTGTTCAACGAAAAAACTCTGAAAGACATCCAGAAACCCTGGAACACTATTTATCAAGACTATTACATTTAAAAAAAAAATGCTACAAAGTCTGGCTCTATGAAGAAATAAAGGGTGGCTTGAGACTTTTGCACAGTGCTGTATGGGATTCTTTTGAGTGACTGCATATTAACATGAATAATATACGAGTGTAAAATCATTTATGTGCAGAGCTGGGGTCATGTGTCTTTAACTGTTGTGTTTCAGTAAGCTAATCTCAACACAGTATTGTGCTTAGTTATCCATTTTCTACTTCAGAGCTTCTAAACAAAGCCTGCCGGTTGTATAATATCTGAATCAGTTCAGATATTCTATTTCTCTTCACAGCCAGTGGAGCAGATTATACCATAATTTTGAGATCTTGTTTGTCTAACTTATCAGCAGTTCATTCTTAAGTATCTTAAACCACTGAAACCTTTCATGATGTAATTTGGCTGAATTTTACATTTGACATTAATTAACTAATAAATAATTAAACTTTATTCTTAGTATGCACAACTTTTATTTGAAGTGTTGAGTCAATGTCTGTGTTGTTTTTTGTTTTGTACTTCCCTACATATCAGCTGTCAGTCAAACAGGATTAGTGATCCTGTCGCTTCAGGGGAGATTAGGCTTGCTGCATACTTTTAAACCTGCATAACAACAATTCTGCTAAACCAAAAGAAAAGACAGATAAAAACAACTTAAAGAACAAAAGTGCAGCTTACGTGCTTCTTCAAATTATACTCAAGGCAGTTTTGAGCCTTCATCTCTTAAAGGTCATCATAATACATAGCACAAATAATTTTCATTCTTCACATGTGAAGCAGTCATTACCATTCTGAAATGTTGCCACATTTTGGAATATCAGATTAAAATATGCATTGCACACATTGCACATTGCACTAGCAATGTGGCGTTGTGTTTTTGTTTTTGTTTTTTTAATTTAAAGTGCTTTATTGTTTTTTTTGGATCTGAGGAACAATCTGTGTAGTAGTCTAATGAAAAAAAGCTGCTGCTTTGCCATTTTTTTCTTTGAAAAGAGTGGTTTTAGTTATGTTAAGACATAGATGCATATTAAAAAATATCATCAGCCTAATGGTTTTGCCTTTATCAGACTAACATTCCTTCTAATAGGCATAATGTGTAGGTAAATGTAGGTGTAATGGGGTAAATCCATGTCATGAAAACAGTATCATCTTCCATCCATTCGCTTCCGCTTATCCTTTCCAGGGTCGCGGGGGGCGCTGGAGCCTATCCCAGCTGTCATAGGGCGAGAGGCAGGGTACACCCTGGACAGGTCGCCAGTCTGTCGCAGGGCCAACACACTGGGACAGACAACCATTCACACTCACATTCACACCTAGTGGCAATTTGGATTATCCAATTAACCCATCTTGAGGTAAGTAACTGATAATTATATATAGTAGTGTGCTTAAGTCTTAAAGCTGTCATCACCAATTTCTTTCCTGTTTGATGGGGTGAGTTGCTGCCGACCACAGAATTTCATGCCAGTAGCACCTTTAGAAATATATTTAGGTATTCAGTACTTAGATGTACAACAAGGTTTCTCAGAGTTCATAAGTGGTTTCTCAATAGTTTTTTTCCCCTAAAGTATTGTCATTACAAAGGGCTCTCAAAGAATGCTGTTGAGTTGTGTTTCAGAAATGAGTACCCTGTAATCTTGTGCTGGGAGGTTTGTGGTGACTTGAAAGAAAGACAAAAAGCCGTCCACAGGGTTGCACAAATGTAGGCGAAATTCCCAGAGGTCTGTACTATTCAAGGGAATGCAACAGAGGACAAGAGTAAGATTGTTAAGATTATCCAAAGTAAATGGTAAATACTCATGAATTATTTATTTTACAGTGCTGGGGAAGCACTTTGAGCCACTTTCATTTCTTTCTATTTTTATTACAAGAAGCCAGACTTTGTAGTACTTTACTTTTAAATGGTCATGAGCAGTAGACTTCATGAAGATGTTTCAAAGTTTTTTTTTGAACATTGGTTGCTTTTTCTCTCATTCTCAGAGGAATGATTGCGGCCATATGTCCTGGACACTCGGGTAAAGAGAGGGGCTGAGCTGTCAACTGATCACCACCTGGTGGTGAGTTGGATCAGGTGGCGGGGGGAGGACGCTGGACAGATCCGGCGGCGGAGGGCTTTCACTTAAGTGGCCTCAGAATCTCATCTCTGCTTTTCGCGGATGATGTGGTTCTGTTGGCTTCATCGGGTGATGGCCTCCAGCTCGCACTGGAACAGGTCGCAGCTGAGTGTGAAGCGGTGGGAATGAGAATCAGCACCTCCAAATCTGAGGCCAGTTGAGAACGAGATCATGGATACAAGCAGCGGTGAGGAGTTCAGCTATCCTGGAGGGGCTCAGAGTAGAGCCGCTGCTCCTCCACATCAAAAGGAGCCAGTTGAGGTGGTTCGGGCACCTGACAAGGATGCCTCCTGGGTGAGGTGTTCCTGGCATTACCCACTGGGAGAAGGCCCCGGGGCAGACCCAGGACACGCTGGAGAGATTATATCTCTTGGCTGGCCTGGGAACGCCTTGGTGTTGTGTCTACACAAAGCAGGCAACTTAGCAAAGAATCAGGATTAAATGGTATCTTTAGGCACTTTGTTATTAGCAGCCTGTCACAAAAACACATCATTTATTCCCATGCTGTTTAGTTAAATCTAGGAAAAAATGTCAGAGATAAAAACAAGTAACAACAATAACAAGTAATTTGAGGGGTGACTCAATTTTAGCGTTTGTTCAAAAAGTGATTATACAGTTTCATTTTGTTTTCTTTTATTTTGTTCCAGCAAACTTTTACTTCACTAAATTTCTTTTCTGCATTTGCTTGCAAAGAAATAAAAATATAGTGAATAAATAAATAAAACAAATTCCACTTGACAAATGAGAGAGCTATATGACAAACCCAGACCCGGCAACTCGCCAGATTTAAAAACGACAATCGTTCATGGTTGACTTGGTTTTTCACTGGTAAGGAGTTTCAAGATCTCATTACAAACCCACTGAGTCATCTCGTCAACCTTTAGAGACATAAGAAATGTGGCTTGTCAAGTAAGGTGTGAGTCAGTAACACTTAAAACATTTAGAAAATAGAGGGGGACTTCCTAATTTTACATCTTACATACTTTCATTTGTGTCCTGAGGAACAGGAAAAAAAATCCAGCAAAAACCTGACACAGGACCTGAGAGATGCATGTGCCGTGATGTGTGTGATGATTTCACAAGGTCATTTGTACATCTTATTAAACCCCGATCCTTTTTCCCCATGACAGAACAGAGAAAACCGACTCATAGTGTGTTAAAACAGTTATATTTCTTTTTATTCAATCATCTTCCAGAAGAGAGAGACCCCTGCACAGCTCAAACGCCAGTTGCAAGAGCTCTAACATTAGAATCATAAGCTGTGTCTCATATAGGTGTTATTTTGGTACTTTACACGTCACACAGTCTCAAACATTGCTTATATGGAAAGTTCCTCTTTTCTGTCTTATCTATTAATAGGCCTGTGCACTAAAACTTCCTGTTTTTCAGTGTGTGAGTCAAAGGTGGCCTTGCTCTACAAGCCTTCATTATTAAAGTACATAAAACAATCTAATGAGCAGATACACATTAAAATATTTCTTTTGTCCCTAACAATCTTTTTTGAAAAAAATCTTATCAATATAATCACAACTGATGCAGGATTTAAAAAGACTGACATGATACATGTGGAGAAAAGTTAGCAACACAATGCAAAAAAGCATCTGTTAGTTGATCAGACAAGACTGGCGAGGTCACACAGACAACACAGGTCTGAATACACTGCTGGTGTGCTGAGAATGAACAAGGGTTAATAAAACAACAAAACAAGAAACCAGATATACATAAACTAAGATGAACGGTTTTGTTGTAAGAAAAAAAACTTAACCTTTGTTAAACAGCAGATTACTTTATGCGTGGGATCATGTCTAGTAGTTCTTAAAACATTTCAATTTGTTAAGCAGTCCCTTTGTGTGTCACTGTCAAAGGAGTTATGTAAACAAAACTGGGCGTAGCTGCTTCTTGTGAAAAGGTTTCATAACAGATTACCAATGAAGCCAAATGACAGTATGACAGTTCTTAACCTGTAATTAAAGAACTGGTAATCGACCTGTTCAATGTAAGCTGATAACTTCAAATCATTTACAGTGAACTGTTTGAGTTACATACATGTGTTTTTAAATTTCACTTATCACACTGTTCAAATAATACATTCAGCTTAACCTGGAAGATTCTCTTAGTCAAAGCATGGCAACAAGGTAAGCAATATGAAAAAAGAAGCAAACTATAAACCTGAATGGTAGGCAGTATATTTAAATTTATCTTCTTAATAATTATAGCCTTTGGTGTTTTCTTCTTCAACTCCTTTTTATATTCTTATGAGTCATTGCCTTAAAACTGAGTCATTGCCTTAAAACATTGCCTTAAAACATGCGAATACACCAGCAGCTGCGTGAGCTGTTGATACAAGGCGGGACGGATCCACACTTTCATATTGTTTATAGCAGATTCTGACTATGTGTAGCAATTTCAGATTCTGGTGTCCCTGGGAACAACACTGAATCCCACCTTAGTCCCGATGGTAGGCAAGCACCTGCATGGCATTTCTGTTGTCACTGGTGTGAGAGGTTGAATGTGTCAGTGAGAAAACCAAGTAAAACCAAGCTAAGATTTCTAAGGTGCTATTTAAGTGCAGAATAAAGTTATTTGACAATGCATCAAGCTGAACTGTTTTAGTGTTTATACATTTTATAATGACATGGCAAAATCAAAAGGGCTTGGAAAGTTCTTGAGAACAAAAATAAAACAATAAAAAATAAAGCTCCTTTGGTCTAACTTGATGTCAGGATAGACACTTTGGTGGTGAGCTGAGAAAATAAATGTCATGCTCTGAAAGCAACTCTTCCCCTCATTCCCTGAGACAGTGTGTTCATAGATATAAGCTTGAGTACAGTGCACTCAAATCCCTGTTGATATTGCTAGTGTTCTTTACACTGATTCTTCTCTTTCTATTTTGGAAGAAGGTGTGTTGCGCCATATGTTTGTCTGAACGCTCAGTAGTACAGTGTAAGTGGGCGTGTTCTTTTGTGTAGGTTGTGTATCGCATTCAAAGGATTTTATGTAAAATCTAACCACAGCCATTCTAAACAATATCTCATATAAACTTTATACATTTTGCTTGTCATATTTTCAATTGATTGATCAGGTAACATTTTAACACTGGTTGTTCTAAATAAAATCTCACCGCCCGCAAGTGTTTCTCTGGTAGAGGATACTGAAAATCCAGTCTTATCTATACAACAATTGCCTGCTTGGTTTGGCAGGCATTTCACAATCTTTTTATTTGATTGTGTGGTTACAACTTGTGTTTCCTTTACAAATCTTGTGGCAACCACAGCCTCCTACACTGTTGAAACCACTGATCCTCCTGTGAGAAACATTTCATCTACATGATTCTTTGAGATGATTTCATTTACATGATTCATTTGAGGTCATAATTGTGCTAACTTTAAATGTCCTGAAGAACCTGTATTGAGCTGTTTTTTTTTAAAGTTAGCACAGTCATGGAGGCTCATTGTTAATACAGCATGTGATTATTTTAAGTATTCATTTAGGCATTTGTCCATTTCACAACACAACCTGTTCTTGCACGCATGGATCTCTACACCCAAATTCTCAACCACTCCTTTAAAGTGCTGCTTTGTACTCTGCACGATCACTCAAGAAACTCTTAGCTTGTTATTATTATTATTGTTGTTGTTGTCATTTTAATTTTAAGCTAAGCGAAGATTGGCTTCATACCTGCAGGAAATAAATGTGTTATGATCCCTTTTACGAAAATCCAGTCTGGTTCAGAACACATTCAGCATGTTTGCTCATAAGTAATTATAGTAACGTGGTGTAGGATTAGAAAACACAAAGAGTCATATATCATTGTTTTATTCTAGAAAATTAATGGACAAAGCTGAAGGAATTAATTGGTTACAATTTATTACAGCAGTCATGATCAAGAAGCTCATGAATATTGAGCACTTTGCTCTAGGACTGCAGGCTGGCGAAACTCAAGTTTCTAAAAGTAGAACGTGACCCAGAGCCTTCAGCTGTCTGCCCTTTGTCCTGTGGAACCAGCTCCTAGTTTGGATTTGTGAGATTGACAGCCTTTCTAATTTTAAGATGAGATTCAAAACTTTCTTTTTTGATAAAGCTTATAGATTGAGGTGGATCAGGTGATCCCAAACCCTCCTTTAGTTCTTAGAACAGAAGACAGAAAAGGGTATTTTTGAATTTACACTACGAGCCCTAGATAATTTTTGCTGGCTTTGTAAAATAAATGTATAGTTTTCCATTCATCCAACATATAGTTGCTTTGCCTTGCAAAGGGAATCTGGAGCGTTTCCCATGTAGCATTGTGTGTGATGGATCACACACTCTGTAAAAAGACGGCTAACACAGAGAAACAGACAAACTCACATTCACATCTAAAGTCAATTTAGAACCAGTGTACTTCACAACATGAAGTTACTCCTTCAATAATTTGTTTTGGTAAACCAAAAGGAAAACATTTGCATTTCATTCACTCAACTGAAATGACATGAAAATATAAATATAGCCTACACATGACTGAACTGTAGATGGAAAGCCTTGATCAATATGGAAAGCATTTCCCTGAACATGTATGTGGTTTCTCAAAGCATATACAAGCCTGATTTACTGCATAGTTTCACTTTGCACCTTATCTAGCTGTCAAATACAGCTACACCCACATCAGGCAATGAGAACTGATGATGATCATGATCATGATAACAATTCTGTCTTCATAAATTCAGACCATATACATTTTTTTAAATTCTCAAAAAGAATAAATCATTTGGTCCTACATATTCGAAGTGTGCAGTTTATGCTAAATAGAGAAAAAGAACAAAAACTGGTTTAAATAGTTTTACTTTAAGTCATACAATACACACCCCTCGTCCAAAGGCAGCCTGTCACAACACGCTCCATCAGGAGATGGACCCCAGAAAAGGAGGATGCTCTGAGAGACTGCTATGACACCACAGACTGGGATGTGCTTCTGAGCCCACATGGTGAGGACATAGAGGGGGCGACACACTGTCTGACAGACTACCTCAACTTTTGTGTGGACGCGGTCGCCCCTGCTAAGACGGTACGGTGTTATCCTAATAACAAACCGTGGGTAACACAGGAAGTCAAAGCTGTCCTCAACATGAAGAAGAGGGCTTTCAGGAGCAAAGTGAAGGAGGAGATGAAAGCAGCACAGTGGGAGATGAAACGCTGCCTGAGGGAAGCAAAGGACACCTACAGGAGGAAGGTGGAGCAGAAGTTGGAGAGGAACAATATGAGGGAGGTCTGGAATGGTGTGAAAACCATCACAGGCCACAACACCAAAAACAGCACAGTGGGGGGGGGGGGGGACTGTGGAGAAGGCAAACGAACTCAACAACTTCTTCAGGTTTGACCAGCCCACAACCCCCCCACCCTCACCTTTACTACAGAGCCCTCTCCCCACTCTCCCACCTCCCTCGCTTCCCCCCCTTCTTGACCCTATGACACCCCCTCCTCCAACCCCTCTCTCAACAGCAGGACATCTCCCCCCACCTCCTTCCAATCATCTCCCAGTGTCACAGTGGATCAGGTCAGAAGACAACTGAGGAAGCTTCGCCCCAGAAAGGCAGCAGGCCCAGACAAGGTGTGTCCTAGGATGCTAAAGGCGTGTGCTGCTGAACTTGGGGAGCCGCTACAACGAGTCTTCAATCTCAGTCTGCAACTGGGGAGAGTGCCCGCCCTATGGAAGACACCCTGCATTGTCCCGGTCCCCAAAAGGAACCGGCCCAATGAGCTGAATGACTTCTGACCGATGGCACTGACGTCACATCTTATGAAGACTCTAGAGCGGCTCTTCCTCAACCTCTTCCGACCACAGGTACAACATGCCCAGGACCCACTACAGTTCGCATACAAGGCGGATGTCGGAGTGGAGGATGGCATCCTGTACCTCCTACATAGAGCCCACTCACACCTGGACGGGGGAAAAGGCACGGTCAGGATCCTGTGTCTTAACTTTTCCAGTGCCTTTAATACAATCCGGCCCTGTCTGCTCCAGGAAAAACTAAACAGGATGCAGGTGGACCCCTGCCTGGTCGCTTGGATCTCCGACTACTTCACTGACAGACCACAGTACGTCAGGCTGAAGGACATCATGCCTGACACTGTGGTCAGCAGCACAGGAGCACCACAGGGAACTGTGCTGTCCCCTTTTCTCTTCACCCTGTACACCTCTGACTGCTACAACTCTGAATTATGCCATATTCAGAAGTTTGCAGACGACACAGCCATCATGGGGTGTATCTGGGATGATCAGGAAGAGGAGTACAGAAGTCTGGTGAGGAACTTCGTCACATGGAGTCACACAAACCACCTGCAACTCAACACCTCAAAGACCAAGGAACAGGTTGTGGACTTCAGGAGGTCCAGTGAAGGTCCACTGCCGGTTCAGATAGAGGGGGAGGAGGTGGAGGTGGTCAACAAGTACAAGTACCTCGGGCTGTGGGTGGACAACAAACTGGACTGGTCATGCAACACAGAGCACCTGTATAAAAAAGCCCAAAGCTGACTGTACTTCCTCAGGAGGCTGAGGTCTTTTAACATCTGCAGGAAGCTCCTGAGGATGTTTTACCAGTCGGTGGTTGCTGGAGTACTTTTCTATGCTGTGGTGTGCTGGGGGAGCAGCACAGCAAAGAAGGACTCATCCAGGCTGGGAAAAACTGATCAGGAAGGCTGGCTCTGTGGTCGGCATGAAGCTGGACACTCTGGTGTCAGTGGCAGAGAAAAGGACACTAAAAAAATTGCTGGACATTATGGACAATGCTGGGCATCCTCTGCACACGGCCATAAACAACCAGAGGAGTCTGTTCAGTGACAGGTTGCTTCTCCCAAAGACAAGAACCAACAGACTTAAAAACTCCTTTGTCCCACACGCCATCAAACTGTTTAACTCCTCTCTGGAGGGGAGAGGGAGGGGAAACAGGAGGACAAAGGAGGGGGGAACAACTAAGCTGTAGTGCCTCTTCACTTTACTGTGCAATACTTTTTGTGCAATACTTTTTGTTAATAGTCAACGGTGCAATAGACTTCAATACTTGAAATGTGCAATTCCCTTGTATTCTTATTCCTATTTATTCTATTTATCCCTTTCGTATATTTTATTTATGTATGTCTCTGTATTTATATATGTGTATATATATATAATATTCTGCTCACGTTCTGTAACTCCTGTCGGTAGTGTGCTTTTGGAAACCGAATTTCCCAGAGGAACCCACCCGAGGGATTAATAAAGTTTTATCTTATCTTATCTTAGCGGTGTCTGAAAAGGGCTGGGAAAATCATCAGAGACCCCAGTCACCCATCACATGGACTCTTCACCCTCCTGCCCTCTGGGAGGCGCTACAGGAGCCTCCGGACTAAGACCACCAGGTACCGGAACAGCTTCTTCCCCACAGCTGTCAGACTCCTGAACTCTGCCTCCTGACATCTGACCCACGTTAAACTCGTAGACTGAACATACACACACCCACAACCACTAGCACTTTATCACTATCACAATTATCCTAACTGCACTACTGTATAGTTCTGTGTGAATATCATTCTGTACATATGATAATTTTTCAATCCTACAACTGTTTATAACTTGCATAGTTCACATTTCTGTATAACTGTATATCTCAGATTTCTGTATAGTTTTTATTTCATATTTATATCCTGTTCATAGCCTGTACATAGCTTGTACTCACTACAGCCTGTACATACTTATAGTTATAGAATATTCATAACATACTTCACACCGTGTACATTATAACATACCATAATAGACCCATTTCTGTAATATACTTACACATCTATATTATTGCTAATATATATTGTAATATATCTATATTGCGGCTAAAGCACTTCTGGATGGATGCAAACTGCATTTCGTTGCCCTGTACCTGTGACATGTGCAATGACAATAAAGTTGAATTCTATTCTATTCTATTCTTATCTTATGTATTGGTACAATAATGAAGTTCACAGGGGAAGATCGGTTCTCTCTTGTTTGATCTTTAGATTAGATTAGATGAAACTTTATTAATCCCTTGCGTGGGTTCCTCCAGGAAATTCAGTATAATTTCCCAGAGCTTTTTTTTAAGCTTCTATTGTAAATATCTGCTGTTTATCACCACCAGCATGCCCTTGCACATTCCTTCATCCAATCTGTTTCAAGTTATTGCTCTTTAAATATAATTCCTTCATTCATTAATCTCTTTTGTGATGCATTTGTTATTAAATAAGGTCACACGCGTGGTTTATAAGGTAACAAGAAAACTGAGCTTAATGACTGTGGATGGATCTTTATGCTCGAGATTTTGGTTTTAGATTGTGCCACTTGGAATGAGCGTAAAACCGGTTTGGTTGCAGTATCTGGATATGTTTTTCCAACATGTTCTCACTCCCAAAGCGTAACATTTTACGCTAGGTGACAAATCGTCAACATATTACGTTTTCGGGCACCCAACACGTTCCTAAATGACAAGATCAGGAAAAAAATGAGGAAATATGAAAATTGTTTGGACTCAATCCACACATGTTCGTTCATTTTCTTCAGATTGCTTGGGAAAACACTATTTAACATCATTAAAGTGCTGGTTAAGGTCAGGAATAAGGTTAGGGTTAGGGATAAGGTCAGGTTTAGGGCTGGAATACATGGCTGGAGGTTTATTACTGCAGGATTTCATCCATAACCATACCATAAGAATGCGGAAAGTCACCTCAGGAACGCTGCAGCACGTGACAAATTGTTGAGATATTATGCCTTGGGAGTGAGAACGGTCTGGTTTTTCAGGCCTGAAAATATCATGTGGCTGTCTCATGTACATAGGAAATGAAGAGAGCTCAAATATACTGGAGAGAATAAGCACACTTAAAATGCACAAAATTTCAATTCAACTGTGTAGTTTTAGGGGGTGTAGTTGTAAAAAAGTTCATAGTATGAAAATGATATTGATTAAATTAAATATATTATACTAATATATACATTTTTTTTTTACAAAAATATCAGCTGATTGTTAGCATGAATTTAACAATTTGTCTTTTAAAACATATATGTTACCATAACTGTGTTTCCTAGTGTCATTTCAAGGTTATTCAATCTTGTCTGCTAGTTGTCCATGTCGAGTGTAGCTTCTTGTTAGACTTGTTGGACAAGGTGAGGTTTGTGTATAAGAACTGTGTTATATAGCACCCTTTTTATTTATTTACATTTCATTTATTTATATTTGGCTGAAAGAGAACAAAATAGCACTGCCCTGTCAAGGATGCAGGGAGCTTGTTTGTTTTAGCATTGAAAACATTATTTTGACTAAAGACGTTGCATATATTGGTGGGTTAACTATTATAGAAACACAAAAAATGATTGTGTTAGTTACCAGTCCTGTTAATGTAGGGCACATTAACAGGATGACATAAAACCTTTTACTGGGTTTTGGTCTAACACATTTTGTAGGCACTGCGTGCTATTCTGTACAAAAAGACAATACTATAATAATAATGTATACTTTATTGATCCTTGTGGGGAAATTCCTCTGCATTTAACCCATTCACTTAGTGAAGCAGTGGGCAGCCATTGGGCACCCGGGGAGCAGTGTGTAGGGACGGTACCTTACTCAGGGGTACCTCAGGGTAGCTGTTCAGTGGATTCGAGCCCCCAACCTTCCAATCATGGGGCCACCACTCTACCTACTGAGCTATCCCTGCCCCAATAATAATGCCCCATAAGCAGAGATGTCAAATATATATAATAAGAATTTTTAAAACAATCTAACTTTTGTGAGCAATGATCACTGTGTGATAAATCAGTGACAAACAGGAAGACAAACAGGTTGGTTTAGTTTAAGATCTGTAAGATTGCCACTTCTTCAGTCAGAAGAAGTCACTTGGATGAGTGACGAAATGTTTCGCCCACTGAAAACTTTTGGAGATTTACTTACCTGGATGATTGAGATTGTATGCTCATGACTTACATCTGCTTTTACTCTATTCTGTGCATCCCTATACACCCCCAGCTGTGGCTTCCCATGTTCGTTTATGACAGGCAGACCCCCACTATCAATAAATTCCCCTCAATTACTCAATTACAGTTACTCACACCCACACATTCACAAATTCTTACCTATTCTTCTGATCTACAGCTGCACCCTATCAAACAAACTCGAGCATATTTTATTCTAATCATTGTTTTCTTGTACTCACACTATTCATATTTTGTTAATATACAGTTAGGTCCATAAATATTTGGAGAGAGAAAACTTTTATAGATTTTCGTTCTGTACATTACCACAATGAATATTAAATTAAACAACTCTAATAGCCATATACATTGTAGGTCAACATATGAAACAGAATTTCAATTTCTCAGAACCGCAGAAAAATGTAAGTAATAACTCGCAGTTGTATTTCTCTAACTTTATTATTATTATTATTTCACCCCACCCCTTTTCCCTTTCCCTTCCCACTTTTTATAGTGTGTTTATTTGGAATATATATCTGGACAATATTTTAATCGTAGGGAAAGAAACAAAGAACAATCAAAACCAATAAACAATAACACACAACTCCCCCCCCCCCCCCCAAACAAACAAACAAACAAACAAACAAGCAAACAAAAAAACCCCAACCCAGTTGGACAAGTGGAGGCAGTTGATCCAATCTTGGTGGGATGCCCACCTCATAGATGCTTACCTAGGCAAGGAGAATTATTTAGATAAAAACACTTCTCAGCTCTTTAATGTACTGGGTCGATTTGGACCAGAGTTTGTTGAATCTGTCTCTTTGAAGCCGCAAAGTATTGTAAAATTCTTGTATTCCTGGTACGTCTTTTTGCAGCCAATTCCTAGTCAATGTTTTCTTAGCTGACATTAAAATAATTCTCAGTAGGTATTTATCCGCTGGAGTGGTTATATTTAGCGGTTCCTTGCCTAAGTACATATGTAAGAAACCAAAGGGGATGTGGGCACAGAAAATCTTTTCCAAGCATTTGTGAATATCTTGCCAGAATGAATTAACTTTAGGGCAGGACCAGAATAAATGGTAGTGGGCCCTATAATTCAATCTCATAGCACGGACAGTGCCATTTCCCTAAAAATACAGGTCAGTTCCTTTTAAGTTTCTCCCTTATGTTTAAGTGATTCAGGATACTTGAATTAAGCCTCCAGGTTGTAGATTTTTGAATTTTGTCTACACATATAGGTATATGGGGGCGTGATCTGATAGGTCTATTGTGCCGATGTTGGAAGTTTAAATTTTATGTCGGTCCTTACTAAATGTGAAAAAATAATCGATTTTGGACTATGTAGAGTGGGGGGGCCAAGAAATGAGTGAAGTCCTGCCCAGAAGTATTAGCATTTCTCCAGACATCAGTAATTCCTGTTTCATTCATAATACATTTTATGTTCCTAGTTAATGATTTTGGCTATTTGCTTTAGAGGTATCTAATCTGGATAGGCGTATATTCATGTCCCCTCCACATATCAGCATTCCTTCTGTTGCAGATGCCATCAGCTCAAACATGTGCTTATAGAAACTCCAGTCACTCCCAGGGGGAGTGTATATATTGAGAATTGTCACCAGAAAACCGTCAATTCTCCCTTTTACCAGTACATATCAGCCCTCCCTATCTCTTTTGTCGGACAAAAATTCAAAACAAATCTATCGCGATACCAATATTGGTCAGTGTCTGGACTTATATGACGATGAATAAACATGTTTATAAAAACCTCATTCTAGTTTTTTTTGTGTTCTCTGTCTGACAAGTGCGTCTCCTGTAGTAGGGCTATGTGAACCTTTTCTTTCTTTAGTTTAGACAGTATCTTGGATCTGTTTTGTGGGTTAACTATACCATTTACATTAAAGGAGATGATATTAACAGTGTTTACCATTTTTAAGGTGGAACATAGCAATACCACAATGCTGCACAGAACCACAGCTAACAGGATAACAGTAGAACCAATAATAAAAAAATAAACCAGGTATTCCACTTGTGGATATTTGACAAGAAAAAAAGAAATAAGAAAACCCTGTAAAACCTGGTGTAATAAGTCTTTTAGGGGACAGCCACCCACTCCAGTGTGGGCCCCCTGATTAGAAGACCTCCTAGTGCAATTCTTCCGCACTGTGCAAGAGCCAATACTCCCGGCATCTTAATTACGACAAGGTGATAGCTCTAAATATTGTGCCTTTCTCTTTCCTTGTCATTATATTGTCTTTTTTCCCAGAAATCAGGAGAGTTTAAAAAAGGAATAATTAAAAAATGAGAAAATAAAAATAAATAAAGAAATAAAAAGCAGACAGTTCAAAAAGGATAGGTTATATTACCTGTAACTGGTTAATATACCTCAACATCTTACTTGTAAAGGTGATGCATTTGTTGCAGGTCCCTTCTATACTGTTGCAGTCTCTGCTTCACTGACACAGATTCCATTTGACCTGGACGCTCTAGTGTGCCTTGCTTTTCTCTCTTGTTCCCTTTCGTGGCCCATGTCGGTTTCTTGATCTATGCCATTGGCGACCCTGGGGATTTGTAGATAGATACTGGGAGGCCCCTGTCGACCATGTCCTTCCTCGACTCTTCAGCGGTATTGTAGAATGTTGTTCCATCCGGGTAGAAGACTCGAATTTTCGCTGGAAAAGGTGTCTGGAAGTGTATCCCTCCCTGTTTTATGATCCTCTTAACTTCTGTGTATGCCTTTCTCTGTTCTAGGATGTCGGGTGTGTGGTCTTAGTCGGGTTTCCATTGAAATCACTTCAATTTTTTGAGCATTTCTTCCTTAGTCTAGTAACTCAGAAAGTGAACAATAATGGACTGAAGCGGGGTTCCATCTGGGGGGACGCGGCAAGGGCACGATGCGCTCACTTAATGTCTAGGTTCAAAGTCGGGGGGAGTTTCAGGTTCTCCCTCAGAAGGTTTTCAACAAAGTCTATCATAGTGGGAGCATTTTTCTTTTTGTGCTCAACTACTCCATACAGTGGGATGCAAAAGTTTGGGCAACCTTGTTAATAGTCATTATTTTCCTGTATAAATCGTTGGTTGTTACGATAAAAAATGTCAGTTAAATATATCATATAGGAGACACACACAGTGATATTTGAGAAGTGAAATGAAGTTTATTGGATTTACAGAAAGTGTGCAATAATTGTTTAAACAAAATCAGGCAGGTGCATAAATGTGGGCACTGTTGTCATTTTATTGATTCCAAAACCTTTAGAACTAATTATTGGAACTCAAATTGGCTTGGTAAGCTCAGTGACCCCTGACCTACATACACAGGTGAATCCAATAATGACAAAGAGTATTTAAGGGGGTCAATTGTAGGTATCTCCCCTATTTTAATCTCCTCTGAAGAGTAGCAACATGGGGGTCTCAAAACAACTCTCAAATGACCTGAAGCCAAAGATTGCTCACCCTTATGGTTCAGGGGAAGGATACAGAAAGCTGTCTGAGAGATTTAAGCTGTCTGTTTCCACAGTTAGGAACATATTGAGAAAATGGAAGACCACAGGCTCAGTTCAAGTTAAGGCTCAAAGTGGCAGACCAAGAAAAATCTCAGATAGACAGAAGCGACGAATGGTGAGAACAGTCACAGTCAACCCACAGACCAGCACCAAAGACCTGCAACATCATCTTGCAGCAGATGGAGTCACTGTGCATTGTTCAACCATTCGGCGCACTTTACACAAGGAGATGCTGTATGCGAGAGTGATGCAGAGGAAGCCTTTGCTCCACCCACAGCACAAACAGAGCTGCTTGAGGTATGCTAAGGCACATTTGGACAAGCCAGCTTCATTCTGGAATAAGGTGCTGTGGACTGATGAAACTAAAATTGAGTTATTTGGGCATAACAAGGGGTGTTATGCATGGAGGAAAAAGAACACAGCATTCAAAGAAAAACACCTGCTACCTATAGTAAAATATGGTGGTGGTTCCATCATGCTGTGGGGCTGTGTGGCCAGGGGAGGGACTGGGAATCTTGTCAAAGTTGAGAGACACATGGATTCCACTCAGTATCAGCGGATTCTGGAGACCAATGTCCAGGAATCAGTGACAAAGCTGAAGCTGTGCCGGGGCTGGATCTTTCAACAAGACAACGACCCAAAACACTGCTCAAAATCCACTAAGGCATTCCTGCAGAGGAACAAGTACAACGTTCTGGAATGGCCATCTCAGTCCCCAGACCTGAATATTATTGAAAATCTGTGGTGTGAGTTAAAGAGAGCTGTCCATGCTCGGAAGCCATCAAACCTGAATGAACTAGAGATGTTTTGTAAAGAGGAATGGTCCAAAATTCTGTGATCATCCACCACTGTTGTCTTCTGTGGATGTCTAAAGCGCTATACAAATACAGGCCATTTACCATTTACCAAAATACCTTCAACCACAATCCAGACTCTCATTGGAACCTACAGGAAGCGTTTAGAGGCTGTAATTTCTGCAAAAGGCGGATCTACTAAATATTGATTTCATTTCTTTTTTCTTTCACTTCTTTTTTCCAAATTTATGCACCTGCCTGATTTTGTTTAAACAATTATTGCACACTTTCTGTAAATCCAATAAACTTCATTTCACTTCTCAAATATCACTGTGTGTGTCTCCTATATGATATATTTAATTGACATTTTTTATTGTAACAACCAACAATTTATACAGGAAAATAATGACTATTAACAAGGTTGCCCAAACGTTTGCATCCCACTGTATATCCTGACATTATTTTGGCGGGAGCTTCCTTCTGAGACGCGAGCTTGGATTGTAGTTTTGATAGCTCCATCACCACTTCCTCCACTGCCTGAACCCGTTCCTCCGTGTCCAGGTTACGTCCCTCCGCGTCCTCGAGTCTTGTGTTGGTTTTGCATATTTTACTTGACTTCTTCAAACTGTTGCATGTTTTCTTTTCTGAAGTCCTTAACTTCCATAAGTATCCCTCTCAGGTCAACTTTGTCGACCACATCCGTTTTGCCGTTTTTGCTAGCAGTGGCCTCAGCGCTAACTAAAATGTCACCCTCCTTGTATACTTCGCTTTCTTCAGTATCCATCTCAGTCATACTTTTGACTCGTTTCTTGGTTTTCGTCTTGCTGTATTTATCCTTCACCATAGCCCCTTCCTAGTTAGTAACTTTTAGCTGCTTATCTTGTTAATATTTTGAATTTCAGAGGTTTTCACATAAAAACGGGAGAGGAGCAGAAGTTTTACTCAGCTACCTCCATCACGGCACCACAAGTCTCCGGGTTTCTGCCTTTGTAATGCTCTGTCAGGCCTTTACTGCAGTGGCTTTCAGTTGCTGTTTGTTTGTGGGCCTTTCTGACCAAAGTTTAGTCTTCAACAAGTGAAATGCATGCTCAGTTGGGTTAAGATCAGGTGGCTGACTTGGCCATTCAAGAGTATTCCACTTCTTTGCTTTCATGAACTCCTGGGTTGATTTGGCTGTATGTTGACTAGGGTCATTGTCCATCTGTATTATGAAATGCTGCCCAATCAATTTGACTCAGTTTAGCTGGATTTAATGCAGACAGTATGTCTCTGAACACCGCATAATTAATTTGGCTGCTTTTGTCCTGTGTCACATCATCAGTAAACATTCGTGTCCCAGTGCCACTGGCAGCCATGCTCTATATATTTACCCTCTATATTTATTTTTATTCAGTCTTCTCTTTATGGAAGACTTGGATGTCAATACACCTACCTCCTGGAGAGTGTGGTTCACTTGATTGGCTGTTGTAAAGAGGTTTTGCTTCACCATGGAAATTCTGTGATCATCCACCACTGCTGTCTTCTGTGGATGTCTAGGTCATGTTGCATAGTTCACGAGTGCGTTCTTTCTTTCGCAGGATGTACCAAACCATAGATCTTGCCACTCCCAATATTGTAACAATTTCTCGGATGGGTTTTTTCTGTTTTCACAGCTTAAGGATGTCTTGTTTCACCTGCATAGAGAACTCCTTTGACCACATGTAGTCTATTCACAGCAAAATCTTCCAAATGCAGGCATCACATCTCAAGTCAACTCCTGGCCTTTCATCTGCCTAATTGTTAATGACTTAACAAAGGAATTGCCCACACCTGCTCATGGAATAGTCTTTGAGTCAATTGTCCAATTACTTGGGTCCCTTTAAAAAGGGGGTGGCACAAGTTAAGGAGCTGAAACTCCTTAACCCTTGATCCAATTTGAATGTGGATACCCTCAAATGAAAACTGAGAGTCTACATGTAATGTCCTTGTCCATTATATAACTATAATTGGAATATGTTTCAGTAAACAGGTAAAGATACAAAACTTATGTCAGTGTTCATATCTATATGGACCTGCCTGTATTATGCATGATGATGAATACATCAAATCAAGCAAAAATATTAAACTAAATCCCATTGCTAACCAAGCCTATCTCGGATCTGAGTGAGAGAGGGAAATCTGAAGGTATACTGGCTTGAACGCCGCCCGGATTAACAAGGTTCATGTCAGGTGTTGAGGAACAAGGACACACTCACGAGAAGTGGACTACAGGAACAAAAAACCATAAGTGTGCCTGAGATGAGAATTAGATACTGTTGGAATGCTATCACACAAGTAATCCTAGAGGAAAGGATTAGATGAAAAGAATATGGGACCTATGGAATATTCGATACCCAGCATCCAGACTGACGGCGAAACAACTATTAGCTCAGTGTTCCACCATTCAGAAGAAGTAACTGCTATCAAAACTTGAGATCGATGAGGCACAACACAAATGCTACAGCAAGTAGCAAGATTACCTGTGTACCCATGGGAGCCAAGCTGTGGGGTCAGGGGTCAGGTCATCACCATTATATGTACTGTTTATCGACCACCTAAGCCAAATAAGGAGTTTTTAAATGAATTTTCTGCTCTTCTCACTCATTTCTCTATACTTTCTCTAAATCACTTCAATATTCATATGGACAATGACAAAATCCCTCTTTCCAGAGATTTTACCTCCTGCCTGGAAAGTTTTCGGCTTCTACAGTACATAAAGTTTTCTACCCATTCTAAAGGACATATCTTGGATTTGGTCTGTTGCTGTGGCATTACCCCTACACAATGTAAAGCCACATTGTTTCCTGTTACGGGTCCGAAATTGAGGATGAGAGTAAAACAATGATGGTCCAGAAGAGGTCAATCAAACAATTGATTTTTAATGAATGCACGCAGCGTGGAGAGGTGCAAACTGCAAAACAGTTGTACATCTCTGCCCAAAATACACTCTAGATTGCTTTTATAACATCAGGGTATTGTAACGCCCCTTCTTGCGTTTACAAGCAAATAATTTGCATGTACAGAACATTCATGTATTTTAAGAATTAACTGCAACATAGAGGTTCCTCCTTGTGGCATACTCTTCCGAATATAGTGATGACCTAAGGCCTTTGAGGTCACCATGGACTGGACATCCTTCCGTCACCTGTAACTAGGCAAACTCAAATACCACAAGAAGCTGAATACATTCAGGCCTTTACTCAGCTACTATTTTACTGTAACAATATACTCAGCCTATAAGCTTTTAAGATTATAGATTTAACTCAACGATTTAAGTGGTTGTAACTGCACCTGTAATAAACATGTTAATATTAGATTTTGATAACCCCTGTAATACAAATTATAACATAATGCCAGCAGCTTCAATAAACACTTTGATGAAATAATAATTACTGCAATGATAAGATGATGGTTATGTAAAATAATCCCTGTAATTCCACATTCCCCAGTCTGATCATATGTTTATTTCTTTTAATGCAAACATAATTGCTTCCAAAACCTGTACTCCTCGTAATATCACATTTAGGAAAAATTGTTGTATTAACCCAGCTGTTTTTTCATCTGCCATCCATGACCTTCCATCTATTCATAGCCCCTCAACCCCTCATAAACTTGTTTCTCATTATAACGTCAACCTCCATAACCTTCTTAACACATTTGCTCCCCTTAAACATCGAACTGTCTCATTTTCCTGTTCAGCCCCATGGTTTACCCCCAACCTGTGTCATCTTAAAGCTAAAGGATGCCAACTCGAACATCTATTCAAGAAAACTGGACTTACTATACATAAAGAAATGTATAATGATCATGTTTTGTTCTATAAGGACTGCATTGTTTCAGCCGAATCCGCATACTACTCTGGTTTAATCAGTTCTAATGAAGGTAACTCCAGGTCTCCCTTTTCATTGTTCAGTAAAATTACAAAACCTCCAGACATATTCCCCTCCCATATGTGTTCTGCTGACTTTTGTAATTCTCTTATGTCTTTTTTCAACCGTAAAATCTCAGATATCCACCGTCAACTTAACTCTGCAGGAGCTTCCGACTCTGAAGTAGACTTCCTGTTTCCCTCACTGTCTTCCTGTCACTTATTTTTAAGCTTTACTCTTCCCTCCCTTACTGATGTATCTAATCTTATTAAAAAATCTAAATCATCCACCTGTCACCTTGACCCTCTTGACCCCCGTCTTCACTCGTTAGCTCCTCTCATAACCAGTATTATCCCTTCCACTGGAATCGTTCCGCCATCTCTGAAAAAGACTTCTGTCATTCCAACTCTCAAAAAGCCTGTTGCACACCTCAATATATATCAAATCTCCCTTTTATTTCAAAAATTCTTGAAAAAGTTGTCGCCTCCCAGCTTCACTTACACCTCAATAACCATAATCTCTATGATTCTGATTTCTACAATCTGGTTTCTGCCCCAATCATAGCACAGAAACTGCTCTGTTAAGGATTACCAATGATCTTCTGATGGCAGCTGATTCTGGTCTCCTATCCATTCTCATCCTTCTTGATCTTAGTGTGGCGTTTGATACCATATCTCACAATATCCTCCTGAACCGGTTAGGATCCATTGGCATTAGTCATACCTCCCTTGCCTGGTTCACCTCCTATCTCTAAGACCGCACTCAGTTTATCCAATTTGAATCCCATTTTTCAAGTCTCCATCCTGTTTCTGCTGGTGTCCCCCAGGGCTCAGTATTAGTGTTGGGTCTGCGCTTCCACAGGCCCCGATGTTTTAGAAACTTATTCCCGTTAACGACAAGGAAGCAAGACAATCAGCGATCGATCGATTTTACTTGTGCAAGGGAAGCCCTGGTCGGTGTCTCAGAAAAGCACTCTGAATCCAACCACAGACGACTTCGACCCCGGCCTCCGCTTGCCGCCTTTTATTGAAAACAGTTACAGTACACACAAGCACCACCCATTGTAAAACCCCCCTATGGTCACAAAAGGTTAAAACACTGCGTGTGTGTGTGTTTGCATGTATGTGCGAGAATGTGTGTGTATGCATGTGAGTGTGTGTGTTTGTGTTTGGGGGTGCGTTTGTGTGACCTCCTGCCCAGAAAAGGGTCATAAAAGCAGGAAGCTTACTAAACAAGAAAACAGAACCCTCACATAGGATGTGCCTATAGTAAAACACTACAGCCTCCCCCACCAACAGGCTGGGGAGGTCAACAGAAACAAAAGAATGTCTTTGATCATGCTGTTTGAACTGAGACTTACAAATTTAAGTAACACAATGACAACATTTAACAATTTGGCTCCAACAATTAGGGCCTCTTTAATTCATTATCTACATGCTTCCTATTGGCCATATATTCCGAAAATATAATAAAAATTTTCACTGTTATGCCAAATGACACCCAGCTCTACCTTTCTTCTAAACCCAATTCATCCCTCCCACCTACCTCCCTCTCAAACTGTGATTAGATCATGATTCTCCTTCAATTTTCTTAAACTAAACAGTAATAAAACAGAAGTTTTACTTCTTGGTACAGCCTCTATCGTATCCAAATCCCACAGTTTTTCCATTAACATTGAAAGTTCTCCCACCCTTCCCTCCCCTCAGGTTAAGAGTTTGGGTGTCATACTTGATAATACTCTCTCATTCCAGTCCCACATTAATTACATAACCCGGTCTGCATACTTCCGCTTACGTAATATTAACCGACTCCGCCCCTTCCTTACGCCCTATGCTGCTGCCATCCTTGTCCATAGTCTTATTACATCCCGTATTGATTACTGCAATTCCCTCTTATTTGGTCTCCCTAAAAGGTCCCTTCATAAACTCCAACTTCTTCAAAACTCTGCAGCTCGGGTCATAACTCATACTCTGTCAAGAGCTCATATTACGCCAGTTCTTCAGCAGGTTCACTGGTTGCCCATAGAAGCCAGGATAAACTTTAAAATCTTACTTCTCACGTACAAGTGTATCCATAAATCTGCTCCTTCCTATTTGTGTGACCTGCTCCATATCACCACTGTTTCCCGCCTTCTCAGATCATCATCTGCTAGTCATCTTACTGCTCCTTCTGCTCGTCTCATCACTATGGGGAACAGAGCCTTCAGTCACTCTGCTCCTCGGCTCTGGAACTCTCTTCCTCCAGCCATAAGAAATATAGACTCTCTTCCCGCATTTAAGTCACAGCTCAAAACACATCTGTTCAAACTGGCTTATTCGCTTTAGTGCTGATTTTATCTGTTGTCAAGTTCTGTTTTGCAATTTTAACTTATTTTATGTATTTTATTAGATTTTTATTAGACTATTGCTTCTTTTATTAATTTTGTTCTTTTGTAAGGTGACCTTGGGTTTTTGAAAGGTGCCCTCAAATAAAATGTATAAACTCATCTGTGCGCTGCCTGGATTGACTACAAGAAAGCCTATGACTCGATGCCCCACTCGTGGATCCTGGAATTATACAAGATCAACAGAGCCTTAAGTTCATCAAGAATTCAAAGGGAATGTGTTGAACAACACTTGAAGCCAACTTCAGGCCAATAGCACAAGTCACCATCAAGTGCACGATATACCAAGGAGATGCCCTGTCTCCAGTGCTATAAACTGACAATACTGGCTATCGATACTGAATACGAAATGGAGCAATCGTCAGCAGTTCAGAAATAAGATCCATTGAGATGGGAGCCTACCACACCAGACATACCCCAGGCGCAGGATGTGTAAAAATGCCCCTGAGACAATCCAGCACATAACAGCAGGGTGGAAGATGCTAGCAGGAAGGTGATACAACACCATAGCCAAGTGACTGGCATAGTATATAAGCAGTCTGGAGGTCAAAATGGGACACATCTATTTGGCGGTTGAGAATGACCAAACTAAGCTCCTATGAGACTTCCAGATACAGACAGACAAACTGGTGATAGCTAGTTTGTTTTCTGGTGATAAAACTGGTGATAGCTAGTTTGTCTTTTCCACCACATAGTAGTGGTGGAAAAGCAGAGGAAGACCTCAGTAATGATAAATGTCGCTATACCAAATGATACAACATCAAGAAAAAGGAGCACACGAAGCTTGAGAAATATTAAGGTCTGAGAGAAGAGGTAGATTCGCTTCGCTTCGCTTCAGTTCAATTCAATTCAGTTCAATTCAATTCAATTCAATTCAATTCAATTGTATTTATACAGTGCCAAATCACAAAAACAGTAGCTTCAAGGTGCTTTATACTGTAGGGTAGACCTCACAAAAGATGTGTAGGGTGATGGCAACTGTGGCCTCAGTGGTAAGTGGAGCACTTGGTGCAGTGACCACCAAACTGGGCGAGTGGCTGCAGCAGATCCCAGGAACAACACCTGAGATCTCTGTCCAGAAAATCGCAGTCATAGGAACAGCAAAAATACTGTGAAGGACCCTCAAGCTTTGAAACCTCTGGTAAAGGACCTGAGCTTGAGGGATAAAGATAAAGTGGGGAATTTCATATATCTTATATATATAGTATATAATCTTATGTATATATATATATATATACGGAGAGACGGAGAGAGAAAGGGAAGAAGAAGATCTAAGACACCGAGATGGGGCGGTGATCTGAACCAGATCAGAGAGCTATGGAGGAGAGAGATGATGAATAGCCTTAAATGTGTACAAGAGTATTTTGAAATTGATACGATATTTGACCGGGAGCCAATGAAGCTGCTGCAAGACAGGAGTGATGTGGTGGATAGAAGGGGTCCTGGTGATAATACGGGCAGCAGAGTTCTGGACGCGTTGGAGCTTGTGGATGGATTTTTGAGTAAGACCAAAAAGAAGCGAATTACAATAATCAATCCGGGAAGTAACAAGGCTATTGACAAGAATGGCAGTGGCATGTGGGGTGAGAAAAGGACGGAGATGATTAATGTTGTGCAATTGAAAATATGCAGACCGAGAGAATGTGTGAATTGAAAGATAGAGCACTGTTGATGATGACACCCAAGCTTTTCACAGAGGAAGAAACGAAGACCGGCGCATCATTGATAGTAACAGTGAAACTGTTGGTTCTGGATAATGTTGATTTAGTGTCTACCAAGAGGAGCTCGGATTTATTACTACTGAGTTTGAGAAAATTAGAAGAGAACCATGAATTTAGTTCGGCTAAGCAGAGGGTGAGGGAGGATGGGGGAAGAGCAGAATCAGGTTTAGTGGACAGATAAAGCTGGATGTCATCGGCATAACAGTGAAACTGGATATTGTATTTACAGAAAATGTGTCCAAGCCGAAGAAGGTAGATAATGAAAAGAAGGGGCTCCAGGACAGATCCCTGGGGCACGCCAGTGGTCAGAGGAAAGGGCTGAGAGGTAAAGGATTTGACTTGAATAAACTGAGTAGGCCGAAAATTCTCAAAATTATTGGGATCTAGACCAGTTTTTTTATATTTATATATTGGGGTGATGGCAGCAATTTGCCCTGGGTATCTGACTTGCTTGCTCCCCCTTGTATTTTAAAGAATCTTTCATTTTAGCGTGGCATTTTGGCGCGACTGCTTTAGTGTTGCCCGTGTTACAGCTGTTCCTAGGACTGCGCTCTTCTGGACAGAGATCTCCGATGTTGTTCCCGGGATCTGCTGGAGCCACTCGCCTAGCTTGGGAGTCACTGCACCTAGTGCTCCGATTACCACTGGGACCACCGTCACCTTCACCCTCCTGATATTTCTCGAGCTTCTCGTGTTCCTTCTTCCTGATGTTGCTGTCATTCAGAACTGCTACATCGATCACTACGGCTGTCTTCTTCTGTTTGTCTGCCACCACTATGTCCGGTTGGTTACCACCACCATTTTGTCCGTCTGTGTCTGGAAGTCCCACAGGATCTTAGCTCGGTCATTCTCCATCACCCTTGGGGGCATCTCCCATTTTGACCTCGGGACTTCCAGGTTATACTCGGCACAGATATTCCTGTACACTATGCCAGCCACTTGGTTATGGCGTTCCATGTATGCCTTGCCTGCTAGCATCTTGCACCGTGTATGTTATGAGCTGGATTGTCTCTGGGGCATCTTTACACAGCCTGCACCTGGGGTCTTGCCTGGTGTGATAGACCCCAGCCTCTATGGATCTTGTGCTCAGTGCTTGTTCCTGTGCTGCCATGATTAGTGCCTCCGTGCTGTCTTTCAGTCCAGCTTTGTCCAGCCACTGGTAGGATTTCTGGGTATCAGCCACCTCTGCTATCTGCCGGTGGTACATACCGTGCAGGGGCCTGTCCTTCCATGATGGTTCCTCGCCTTCCTCCACTTTCTTGGGTTTCTGTTGCCTGAGGTATTCACTGAGCACACTGTCAGTTGGGGCCATCTTCGTGATGTATTCACGGATGTTCGTTGTCTCATCCTGGACTGTGGTGCTGACACTCACCAGTCCCCGGCCTCCTTCCTTCTGCTTAGCGTACAGCCTCAGGATGCTGGACTTGGGGTGAAACCCTCCATGCATGGTCAGGAGCTTTCTTGTCTTGATGTCAGTGGCTTCTATCTCCTCCTTTGGCCCGCTTATTATCCCAGCAGGGTACCTGATCACGGGCAGGACGTAGGTGTTGATAGCCCGGATCTTGTTCTTACCGTTCAGCTGACTCTTCAGGACTTGCCTGACCCTCTGCAGGTACTTGGTGGTTGCAGCTTTCCTAGTGGCCTCTTCATGGTTCCCATTCGCCTGCGGGATCCCCAGGTACTTGTAACTGTCCTCTATGTCTGCAATGTTGCCTTCTGGTAGTTCGATCCCCTCAGTTCTGACTACCTTCCCTCTCTTTGTTACCATCCGACTACACTTCTCCAGTCCGAATGACATTCCGATGTCATTGCTGTATATCCTGGTGGTGTGGATCAGTGAATCGATGTCTCGTTCACTCTTGGCATACAGCTTGATGTCATCCATGTACAGGAGGTGGCTGACAACTGCTCCATTCTGTAGTCGGTATCCGTAGCCAGTCTTGTCAATGATCGCACTGAGTGGGTTAAGGCCTATGCAGAACAGCAGTGGGGACAGGGCATCTCCTTGGTAGATGTGTATAGATGTGTGTGTGTGTGTATGTATATATGTGTGTATATATATATATATATATATATATATATATACACACATATGACAGTTAAAGTTTCTGCAGTCCCCTTCAGCCTGTTACCCACTACTCTCTACCTCACCTTTGGACCATTTTATATATATATATATGTATATATATGTATATATATGTATATATGTATATATATGTATATATATATATATATATATGTATGTGTATATATGTATGTGTATATATATATGTGTATATATATATGTGTGTATATATATATATATATATATATATATATATATATATATATATATATATATGTATATATATATGTATATATCTATGTATATGTATATATGTGTGAAATATGTCTTATAAAAATAAGTGATAAAATAAAATATATCTTATATATGAAAAATAAATAAATAAATTACCTTGTGCCCCTGCAGGCAGTCTTTTATCCTTGAAGCTTGAGTCCTGTATTTTCCAGGAAGAGAGAAGAATGTGAAATAACAATAATAGTCTGGAAAAAGATACAAAACCGATAAGTGAGGAACAGTAGAGATTATTTTTTAAGATGAAGTCTGTTAGTGACATTTGATAGACAAGAAATGTGAAGCTAAGAACTGTGGAGAGTTTACTGTAATGCACTCTGTTGGACCGGTGTAGACTAACTGTGGTGTTCATTGTCAATAATACATTAAGGGGAGAAGCGCAACTGACAAATTTGAAGATGCAGTAAAAATTGCAGCGACATCGATAGAGCCCTGACCTCGCTAGGGAGGCCCCACCTCACTCCATTCACTTCCACTGCATATTTTTTTTAACCAAACCAAACCAAACCAAAGAGGACAAAAAAGGCAGGACAGTGAGAAGTGAAGCAGCAATAATTAAATATAATGCTAAATACGTAAATGCTGCTAATCCCTTCTTCACCATTGGTTTTCTAATGTTAGAAATCTAGTCCTTGTCAGAAATGTACTGGAATGCATCTATTCACGTTTGCAAGTAATTGATATCCAAATCATCTCTTTGTCCTCTCTAATATCCAGTCTCAAATCATCCACGGGGCTTATACTCCAAATTTGCCTGTCATCGCAATAAGAAACAAAAGATCACCTCCCACCAGCATGCCTTCTGGTGCCAGATTCTGGTCAGAGATGTTAGAAAATATATATTTTATTATTATTAGTCCTTTATTTATTCAGGTAAAAATCTCATTGAGAGTCAAAAACACATGCATCACATAACTACATAACAACTACAGCATATTGTTGTAGGCTGCAGTGTACTGTAATGCCTCCTGGAGAATCGACTGTATATCAAGGCAAAGAAATGTGAATTTCACTCTCCTTCAGTCACCTTTCTTTGCTACATCTTGGCCACATTTTGTTTTACTTTGACTTGAAGTAAAACAACTATTCATCTCTGCTGCTATCCTAAAATTTAGAAACAGTTTATTGTCAAGGTAGATACCTCTAATCCTGGGGTTGGGGCAGCAATCCTGTCCAAACAATCTGGGCTCCAAGGTAAGCTTCAGCCTGTGCCTTCTTCTCTTGCTGCTTTAATTTCAAATGTAATTATGATGTGGGAGATTTCTTCAAAAGTTGATTCTGTTCATCTGGACGTAGCGTTTTCAGTGGGAGAAACGTTTGAGGAACTGACCTCCCAGCCCATTGTTCCTTCAGTGGGCTGGTTTCAGTCATTATGCAATGTACTGTTTATAAGATTGGGGAAACCTGCAGTCAGCTGAGACTGAAGAAGTCACTTGGATGAGTAACGAAATGTTTCTCCCACTGAAAACACTAAGTACAGATGAACAGAATCAACTTTTGGAGATTTACTTACCTGGATGATTGAGCATGCATCAAGATATGGGAGATTCTGAACTGCTAGCAGTTAAGCTAGCCTTTAAAGAGTGTCGTCTTTGGTTAGAGGAACCTGAACAACATTTGATTATCTGAACTGATTGCAAAAATGTAATTTACCTGAGAGCTGCCAATAGGCTCAATGTTTGCCAAGCCTATTGGTCTCTGTTGTTTGGCCGCTTTAATTTCTCCATTTCTGTTTATCCATGTTCCAGAAAGATCAAACCTGTTCCCAATTCTCCACCAACCCTGACCAACCAAAACCAGAAAACATCCTCCCATCAAGCTGCAAAGTGGGTTCCCTCATGTGGGGCATCGAGGAAATCATCCACCAGACCCTTCTGAATGAGCCAGACCCCAGTACCAGTCCACCAAATCGACGCTAATTTCCCACTTCTGCCCTGCTTCCTGGTCTTCACAACTCCCATGGGTAGAATATGCACACAATTCTCTTATCTCATCTGCTAAAAGCCTCTCGCCTTTTGAAGTATCCCTAGGGTACCAACCATCCATGTTCCTGGAGATCGAGCCAGATCGAGTCTTTCTATGCATTCAACACCATCTACAATGCAGCCAGCGGAGACGGACACAGACACAAGAAGCCATACTCCAAACCTTCAACCAGCAAAGCTATTATGCAGATCTCCCCCAAAAGCTCCCCCAAGATATAAACCTAGACATTATTTCTCTTAGCACTTCTGGTGCCCCCCGTGTGCGGCAGCCTGTTACAGCAGCTCTGCTCATTCTGAGTTTCTTTCCTTCTTATCTTTTTTCTTCTAGTAATTTTTATTGCATTCCAGTGTTTTCTAATTTCTGCTACATAACTTTGCACTTTTGCTGTAACAAAACAAATTTCCCACCTGTGGGACTAATAAAGGCCATCTTATCTTATCTTTTAGCATTAATTTAGCATAATATTTATTTAGGCCAAGTGGAATGTGGCTCAGACAGTGGCTGAAGAAAAACTCGGGTGTGGGAGGAGTTCGGAGAGGCCGTGTGTGTATAAATAGTAGGTTCGCGCGTGCTTAGAGGGTCATGTGAATGTCATTATTTTTTGTTTGGGTTTCTTCTTATTATGTGACATTGCAGGTTGCCTGAAACTAGTCATAAATGCATTTGTGATTGTTATGGAAAATACGGTAGGAAATGAGCAGAGAAAAATATTGTTTTATGAAGAAAATTGCCTTGACGGATAAGTATTATGACTAGTGGGAGGGGCAATGGAGTATAAGGAGAGGCTATCGGAGCTACCTGGGAGTCTGTGAGATGGATACGGTGAGGGTAACAAGTCGGCTGCTTCAGCCACTTGAGCTTTGTTAATAGATTTGTTTTGTTTTGTTTTGGATTGAGTTATTTGTTCATTCTTTTTGTAAATAATCCTTTGTGCACTTGGGAGGCTGGCATAATAAAGTACACACTCCAAACACTTCCTGACCACGCCTACATTTGAGAAGACCCCACGACACCATGGAAAAAGGCTTTTGGCAAGGGCGTAGATTTGGTTTTGGCATTGGTGGGGACGAATGATTCAACCACTGAACCCTGCCCTGTTTCTTTTTTTCCCCTTTTTGTCTTTGCTTCTTGATAAAAAAAGGAGAAATACACTTGCCTACATATGCTATTCTACATGCTTTTAAACCATTTAAAATTACAATTCATAGTTTTATATGTGAATTATATAATGTTAAATTACTATTAAACAAATGACTAAGTATTTTAGGCTTTAGTTTACTTCAGCCATATTCCATATAACTCAGGTATCATACAAAAATAAAAATAGTTTCAAATACAGTCATGACAATAAAAGAATATGACTTTAACAACATTAGTTCAGTTATAGTACACCAACATCTGTTATACTTTAGCACTAAGACGACTAAGGGAACACTGAATGACCTGCTGTTTTTTGTCCATAAAACTACTCATCTAAGATTACCATAAAGTAAAAGATCTCTCAGCAAAATTATGCAACATTTTAGGCACTATTGCCCCGATCAAATCAGTGAGCTGGGATTTTTTATTCTAAACATGAACTACTGTTACAGCAACAGACATGGACTACTGGTGTCCCACACAACAACTCAATGTCCACTATGTGAAGGAGCCAAACACATGCCTTCTCCTCTCGTTAACTGAGATAAACTGCTGGCATATTGGTTTTCCATCTATACTGTCCAGTCTCTCCTGGTGGACATGGCATACAGCAACATTGTTTAATCTCATTTGAGTCATTGTTAACCTTAGCCATCTTTTTAGTCTTCTGAGAGCACTGAAGCTTCTTTCAGCCTCAGTACATGCGTTTTATCCTCAGATTAAAATTATTATTATGTGCTTGATATGCCTCAACTTTGGCCCTGGCTCTTCCCCTCTGACTGCACTAGGACATTCCCACCTGGGTAGCTTCTTCGGTGTTTCTGTCAATTTGTGCAGATCTTGACTCATCAGTAATGTTTGTAGGGTGAGTGCATTTTTAAAACAATTTGTGCAAACTGCACTACAAGGTGGAATATTTGCAAAATCATGACTACCTCATGATATTTTGTCTCAAAAATTAACCCTATGAATATGTCAGTACCATTAGGATGAAATTATTGTGTCACCAACATTTTAACGTTAGACATAATTTTAACAGCCTCTGTAAACTAACATCCTGGCTTGTTCGAGGTTGCCGTTTTCTCTGACAGTTTCAATCAAAATTAGAAATGCTACTCTGAGACTGAGATAACTAATAGTGCTGCCTGTTGTGCAGTTAGTTTCCAAAACACGTTATTCATGGTTACATACAATTTTAGACTGATGTGGGCCAAAGCCTAGCATAGCCTGTAACGTTATTAGGACGGACACATTTTATGAGTTAACTTTGCTTTAAGTGACTTACAGGTTTCTTTGAAAAATACTTTCTTATATCAAGGTTCTTCCTTTTTGCTGCCGTCCTCCTCTCCTCCCTACTGGTCTTCGCAGCGCAGGGTTGCTGCTGCTAAAACTAAACAGAGCTCCCTGAAAGGCACAGCCAATCACATTGGCCATATTTGTCACATGACGTAGGACTTCAGTAGAGAACGTAATTTAACTCTTTCTGCACCGCTGGGTGAATGAGACGTTGACAGATCGGTTTTTTCTTTCTATCGGGTTTGTTTTTCTTTACTCGAAGAGATCAAATTATTGGTGGGGACAATTCAATAATCGCTGGATATTGGTGGGGACATGTCCCTTCCGTCCATGCCAAATCTACGCCCTTGGCTTTTGGACTCCCTCAAAGAGGTTCCGGCAAACCGTCAGGTGACTCAGGAGGGGAAAGCGGTGCTCTACCTGCACTCTGTATAGTGCGGGTGGAGCGCTGCTGACTTTGACTGAGAAAATTGCCAGGCAGTGGAAGGAATACTTCGAGGACCTCCTTAATCCCACTGGCATGTCTACCATGGAGCAAACAGAGTGTGGGGATGAAGGGGATGACCCAGGGGCAAGGTCACTGAGGCAGTTAAACAACTCTTTGTTGGCAGAGCCCCTGGGGTGGATGAGGTCCGCCCTGAGTCCTGGTTGGTACAATGTTGCGTGGAGATCAGGGGCGATACCTCTGGATTGGCAGACGGGGTGGTGGTTCACATCTTTAAGAAAGGGGACCGGAGCGTGTGTTCCAACCATAGGGGCATCACACTCCTCAGCCTCCCTGGGAAGATAGGGTGCTGGATGCCAGGGTGCTGGAAAGGAAAGTTCGTTTGTTAGCCGATCCTCGGATACAGGAGGAACAATGCGGTTTTCATCCTGGTTGTGAAACACTGGACCAGCTCTTTATTCTCTTACGGATACTTGAGGGTGCATGGGAGTTTGCACAACCAGTCTACATGTTTTTTGTGGACTTGGAGAAAGCATTCGTCCGTGTCCATATGAGTGTCCTGTGGGGGGTGCTCCTGGAGTATGGGATGTTTGGCCCATTGCTATGGGCCATTCAATCCTTATACAACCACTGCGAGAGCTCGGTCTGCATAGCCGGCAATAAGTTGGACTCATTCCCGGTGGGTGATGGGCTCTGGCAGGGCTGCCCTTTGTCACAGATTCTGTTCATAATTTTTATGGACAGAATTTCTAGGTGTAGCCAAGTGGTGGAAGGCTTTCACTTGAGTCATCTCAGAATGTCATCTCTGCTTTTTGTGGATGATGTGGTTCTGTTGGCTTCATTGGGTGATGGCCTCCAGCTCACACTCGAACGGTTCGCAGCTGAGTGTGGAGGTGACAATCAGCACCTCCAAATCTTAGGCAATGGTTCTCAGGTGGAAAAGGGTGGAGTGCCCACTCCAGGTCAGGGACGAGTTCCTGCCCCAAGTGGAGGAGATGAAGTATCTCGGGGTCTTGTTCACGAGTGATGGGAGAAGGGAGCAGGAGATCGTCAGGCAGATTGGTGCTGCGGCTGCAGTGATATGGATGCTGTACCAGTCCGTCGTGGTTAAGAGGGAGCTGAGTGTAAAAACAAAGCTCTCAATTTACCAGTTGATGCCTCCAGAATGCCTCCTGGGTGAGGTGTATGATCCAGGCATATCCCACCAGGAGGAGGCCTGGGGCAGACCCAGGACATGCTGGAGAGATTATATCTCTCGGCTGGCCTGGGAACACCTTGGTATTCCCCCAGACAAGCTGGAGGAGGTGGCTGGGAAGAGGGAGGTCTGGGCTTCTCTGCTAAGGCTGCTATCCCCGCGACCCGGTCCCGGATAAGTGGAAGAAAATGGATGGATGGATGGATGGATGGATGGATGGATGGATGGATGGATGAATGGATCGATGGACATATTTGAAAGGTATGGCTCTCTCTTGCAAGCTCACCCCCCGACATATCTGAGTCTGACACTATCAGGTTGTGAGAAATTATTGCAAAAATTCATTTAAGGAAATGACATAACAGAAACCAATCTGTAAATATTCTGTTTTTATTAAAGCTTTTTACATGCAGTTGTTGCACATCCTGAAAGTTTCCTGATTCGCTTTTTATTTACCCAAACCTAAATACAGGAGACAGTGTTAATTTCTCATAAAGATGTATTCTGGTCATTTTGACTTTTCTTACAGAAAATGTGTAAATTAAAAGAAATTTCACAGAATACATTTAAAGATACTTATAAAAATACATTTGTATAAATAAGAAAAGTGACTGCATGTTTTGGGACACCTGAAGATCTATTCTTAACACTATTACATGTAATTTGTGATATATACTGTGTATGATATATATGAAGTGGAACTCAAAATATATAATTTTACAAGTATTTAGAAACAATGAATTGATGTAAAGAATGAAAAAATGCTGTCGATAATTATATTAAAAAGATGAAAAAAAGAAGAAAAACACCCAAAAGAATTTATGTACTTTTGGCCTCATATTCGAAAGAGGAAAAGTTAACAGACATGAAGACAGAGATACACTTACAAGCAAAAGACCTGGACTTCACTTAAACTCAGGCCACTGCATAGTACTAAGTACTAAGCCTCTATGTTACGGGGCACCCACAGTATATATTTAAATGTTTTGCCCATGCATTGTCGGGCTATTTTTTTTATTGGTGATTTAATTAACCGGATGCTTAAAATTGTTTGTTTCATTCTGTTCAGGACAGGGTCATTCCCACCCGAAAATACTTTCATGCAGATAAACATACTAGATCTACTCTTTCTGATGTGTCCAATTAAAGTGTACCTGAACCCAACAACCCTTATAAATAATAACATATCAGATTTCTGCTGACATTACATTTTTTTCATGTTATTAAAAGAGATCGTGTTCTGCTGGCCTTTCACATGGAAACCAGCACAGATGCTATTGCTGGCTTGATAGAAGCCATAACATCAGCACCAGGAGGAAAGCAGTTCTGGGATTAATCTTGTGGGATACTCCACTTGAACCTGTAGTTGCAGGTACAACAGTTGTAGCTGAAGCAGTAGTGGAACTAGTAGACGGTGCAGCAGTAGTGGAACTAGTAGTCGGTGCAGCAGTAGTGGAACTAGTAGTCGGTGCAGCAGTAGTGGAAGTGACAGTGGTTGGTAGAGGTGTGGTGGAATTGTCCGTGACAATGACAGGAACTATAAAATATTTTTCAAAAATAGATTAATATATATTTCTGTACAGACTAAAATTATTTATTTATCACTGATTAATTACCAAACTAACTTTTGTTTGCATTTTCTAATACTCACCAGAAGTTACCGATACTGTCTCAGGAACTATTTGGATGGTGAAATTAATGCTGGAACTGTTAATAGCATCTCTTAAAGCTTGAACAATAGTAATATTATCTGGGACTTGTGCATTGGGAATTGTTTGATTGAACACAAGCTCCACCACTGCCTCAGTTCTATCCACTCGTTTTTGGACTATAACAGATCTGTGTCATGAAAGAAAGTGAGGCAGATGTTAGATAATGACTAGAGATTTTTTTAAAATCCTTTATCTATGTTACATGTCACTTTTAACATTCAAAATTAAATTTAATTAATAATTTTGTGAAAAATAACCAATGTTAAAAAACATGTTGTACCTGAACCCAATCACAATGGCACGGATGAAGTTAAAAAATTCTGCTCTGTATATTCTATCACACTGCAAAAAATAAACACAAAATGAAAATTTAAACCGGGTGAAACAACTTCAAAATTACATTATCTAAAAACCCTTATTTAAATTAAATACATCTATCTTTTGCTTCTAGATTTGTTCTCTAGATACTGTTTCAGTCAATATGTAATTTGTATTAAGTTGAAATATTACTCACCGTCTCTTCAACTCGTTTTTTGCGATCTTGATATGCACTGCTGGTGGGGTCTGTGAGTTGAGGTACATATGGTTCAAGGAACTGTAGAAACAGAATAATTTGGACAGGTCCAGTTGGTGCTTTTGTAGTTGGGATAGTGGTTGGAGTTGCTGCAGCTGTTGTTGTAGTTGTCAGAACAGGTGTTTTTGTTGTAGTTGCAGTTGTTTCTGGTGGAGTGGCTGTGGTAGTTGTTGGAGCAGTGTCACTGATGTTGATGGAGGCCCTTTCGATGTCAAAGCCGGTCACATTTGAGGCTTGGCTGATCAAAACATTCCTAATCTCAGTGTAGTTTGGAACAGAAAAGTTTACAAACTGAAGTTCCATGGTGTTGATGACTGATCCCTTCCTGCAAATGCAGAAACACAAGTTATTGTTTTGAATATTAGCTTTTTAGGTCAGTGCCTTACATGATATGTCAAAATATGGAAATTACCTGAAGCTCACCACATCCAAGGAGATAAAGGAAGAGGGGAAGGCCTTACTGTAAACAGGTTCAATCTACACGGACAAAAGAGATTTTCTTAAAACATTTTTTTCTGTTGTTTTTTTTAAATATTTGACATACCTATAAACATTATACACATCTCCTTGTGTGTAGAAAGTTCATCCCTTTGAATGAAGAATAACAAAACAGAAATTATATTGAACTGAAGCGCTCTGTAGGTATTGAAACAGACTGATGTGTTAGGATTAGGGTCATGGTAGAGGTGCTTATGTAGTTAAACAAAAAAATTAACATGAAAATATTGTTGGAAAAGGGCATTAACCTAATACTGAGAGGAAATTGATTTCACAAAGGATTTTGGAAAAAACAGTTACTGACCTGTCTCTTTATCATTAAAGATCGATTTTTAAAGGATGCAGATGATGAATTCAATAAGTCTGGTTCAAAATTGCTCTGAAGTGATCTGAATGTGACATATCTCATTACTGTATTCCTGCCAGTTGTTGGAGGGGATGTTGTTTTTTGAACTGCTGTTGTGGTTGTTGAAGGAGCGGTCGTGGTGAATGGAAGGGCTGTGGTGGCTGGTGGGGCAGTGGTGGAAGGAGGGGCTGTGGTGGTTGATGGAGTAGCGGCCGTCGCAGTTGGTGGGGCAGTGGTGTTTGTTGGAGGAGCGGTCGTGGAGGTTAGTGGGGCTGTGGTGGTTGATGGAGGTGCGGTTGTGCTAACTGGTTGGGCTGTGGTGGTTGGTGGGGAAGTGGTGGAAGGCGGGACTGTGGTGGTTGATGGAATAGGGCCCGTCGCAGTTGTTGGGGCAGTGGTGCTTGTTGGAGGAGCGGTCGTGGTGGTTCGTGGGGCTGTGGTGGTTGTTGGAGGTGCGGTTGTGGTTGTTGGTGCGGGTGTTGTGGTTGTTGGAGCTGCAGTCGTGGTTGTTGGTTTGGCTGTTGGGGTTGTTGGAGCTGAAGTCGTGGTTGTTGCAGTGGCTGTTGTGGTTGTTGGAGCTGCAGTCGTGGTTGGCTCCTCACCTGTTGTGATTATTGGAGCTGCAGTCGTGGTTGTTGGATTGGCTGTTGGGGTTGTTGGAGTTGTAGTTGTGGTTGTTGGTGCTGCTGTTGTGGTTGTTGGAGCGGGTGTTGTGATTATTGGAGCTGCAGTCGTGGTTGTTGGATTGGCTGTTGGGGTTGTTGGAGTTGTAGTTGTGGTTGTTGGTGCTGCTGTTGTGGTTATTGGTACGGCCGTTGTGGTTGTTGGAGCTGCAGTCGTGGTTGTTGGTGCGGCTGTTGTGGTTGTTGGAGCTGCACTAGTGGTTGTTGGAGTGGGTGTTGTTGTTGTTGGAGCGGGTGTTGTGGTTGTTGGTGCGGGTGTTGTGGTTGTTGGACCTGCAGTCGTGGTTGTTGGAGCTGCAGTTGTGGTTGTTGGTGCTGCTGTTGTGGTTGTTGGAGCTGCAGTCGTGGTTGTTGGTGTGGGTGTTGTGGTTGTTGGAGCTGCAGTCATGGTTGTTGGTGCTGCTGTTGTGGTTGTTGGAGCTGCAGTCGTGGTTGTTGGTGCGGCTGTTGTGGTTGTTGGAGCTGCACTCGTGGTTGTTGGAGCGGCAGTCGTGGTTGTTGGTGCTGCTGTTGTGGTTGTTGGAGCTGCAGTTGTGCTTGTTGGTGCGTTCGTTGTGGTTGTTGGTGCGGGGGTTGTGGTGGTTGTTGCGGTTGTTGTGGTTGTTGGTGCTACTGTTGTGGTTGTTGGAGCAGGTGTTGTGGTTTTTGGTGCTGCAGTCGTCGTTGTTGGTGCGGCTGTTGTGGTTGTTGGTGCGGCTGTTGTGGTTGTTGGAGCTGCAGTTGTGCTTGTTGGTGCGTTCGTTGTGGTTGTTGGTGCTGCTGTTGTGGTGGTTGTTGCGGTTGTTGTGGTTGTTGGTGCTACTGTTGTGGTTGTTGGAGCAGGTGTTGTGGTTTTTGGTGCTGCAGTCGTCGTTGTTGGTGCGGCTGTTGTGGTTGTTGGTGCGGCTGTTGTGGTTGTTGGTGCGGCTGTTGTGGTTGTTCCTGGGGCTGTTGTGGTTGTTGGTGCGGGTGTTGTGGTTGTTGGTGCTGCTGTTGTGGTTGTTGTAGCAGGTGTTGTGGTTGTTGGAGATGCCGTCATGGTTGTTGGTGCAGGTGTTGTGGTTGTTGGTGCTGCTGTTGTGGTTGTTGGAGAGGGTGTTGTGGTTGTTGTAGCTGCAGTCGCGGTTGTTGGTGCGGGTGTTGTGGTTGTTGGAGCTGCAGTTGTGGTTGTTGCTGCTCCTGTTGTGGTTGTTGGAGCTGCAGTCGTGGTTGTTGCTGCTGCTGTTGTGGTTGGTGGAACTGCAGTCGTGGATGTTGGAGCGGGTGTTGTGGTTGTTGGAAGGGGTGTTGTGGTTGTTTGACCTGCAGTCGTGGTTGATGGAGCTGCAGTCGTGATTGTTGGTGCTGCAGTCGTGGTTGTTGGAGCTGCAGCCGTGGTTGTTGGTGCGGCTGTTGTGGTTGTTGGAGCTGCAGTCGTGGTTGTTGGTGCTGTGGTTGTTGATGTTGGAGCTGTAGTTGTGGTTGTTGGTGCTGCTGTTGTGGTTGTTGGAGCTGCAGTCGTGGTTGTTGGTGCGGGGGTTGTGGTTGTTGGAGCTGCAGTCGTGGTTGTTGCTGCAGTGGTTGTTGTTGTTGCAGCTGCAGTCGTGGTTGTTGGTGCGGGTGTTGTGGTTGTTGGAGCTGCAGTCGTGGTTGTTGGTGCGGCTGTTGTGGTTGTTGGAGCTGCAGTCGTGGTTGTTGCTGCAGTGGTTGTTGTAGTTGGAGGTGCAGTCGCGGTTGTTGGATTAGGTGTTGTGGTTGTTGGAGCTGCAGTCGTGGTTGTTGGAGCTGCAGTCGTGGTTGTTGGAGAGGGTGTTGTGGTTGTTGGAGCTGCAGTCGTGGTTGTTGGAGCGGGTGTTGTGGTTGTTGGAGAGGGTGTTGTGGTTGTTGGAGCTGCAGTCGTGGTTGTTGGAGCTGCAGTCGTGGTTGTTGGTGCGCCTGTTGTGGTTGTTCCTGCGGCTGTTGTGGTTGTTGCTGCTGCTGTTGTGGTTGTTGGAGCTGCACTCGTGGTTGTTGGAGTAGGTGTTGTGGTTGTTGGAGCAGGTGTTGTGGTTGTTGGAGCTGCAGTCATGTTTGTTGGTGCCTTCGTTGTGGTTGTTGGTGCTGCTGTTGTGGTTGTTGCAGCAGGTGTTGTGGTTGTTGGAGCTGCAGTCGTGGTTGTTGGTGCGTTCGCTGTGGTTGTTGGTGCTGCTGTTGTGGTTGTTGGTGTGGCTGTTGTGGTAGGTGGAGCTGCAGTCGTAGTTGTTGCTGCAGTGGTTGTGGTTGTTGGAGCTGCAGTCGTGGTTGTTGGTGCTGTGGTTGTTGATGTTGGAGCTGTAGTTGTGGTTGTTGGTGCTGCTGTTGTGGTTGTTGGAGCTGCAGTCGTGGTTGTTGGTGCGGGGGTTGTGGTTGTTGGAGCTGCAGTCGTGGTTGTTGCTGCAGTGGTTGTTGTTGTTGCAGCTGCAGTCGTGGATGTTGGTGCGGGTGTTGTGGGTGTTGGAGCTGCAGTCGTGGTTGTTGGTGCGGCTGTTGTGGTTGTTGGAGCTGCAGTCGTGGTTGTTGCTGCAGTGGTTGTTGTAGTTGGAGGTGCAGTCGCGGTTGTTGGATTAGGTGTTGTGGTTGTTGGAGCTGCAGTCGTGGTTGTTGGAGCTGCAGTCGTGGTTGTTGCTGGGGGTGTTGTGTTTGTTGGAGAGGGTGTTGTGGTTGTTGGAGAGGGTGTTGTGGTTGTTGGAGCTGCAGTCGTCGTTGTTGCTGCAGTGGTTGCTGTTGTTGGAGCTGCAGTCATGGTTGTTGGAGCGGGTGTTGTGTTTGTTGGAGCGGGTGTTGTGGTTGTTGCAGCAGGTGTTGTGGTTGTTGGAGCGGCAGTCGTGGTTGTTGGTGCGTTCGCTGTGGTTGTTGGTGCTGCAGTTGTGGTTGTTGGTGCTACTGTTGTGGTTGTTGGAGCTGCAGTCGTGGTTGTTGCTGCAGTGGTTGCTGTTGTTGGAGCTGCAGTCGTGGTTGTTGGAGCGGGTGTTGTGGTTGTTGGAGAGGGTGTTGTGGTTGTTGGAGCTGCAGTCGTGGATGTTGGAGAGGGTGTTGTGGTTGTTGGAGAGGGTGTTGTGGTTGTTGGAGCTGCAGTCGTGGTTGTTGGTGCTGCTGTTGTGGTTGTTGGAGCTGCAGTCGTGGTTGTTGGTGCTGCAGGTGTTGTGGTTGTTGGAGTTGCAGTTGTGGTTGTTGTTGCGAGGGTTGTTGTTGTTGCAGCTGCAGTTGTGGTTGTTAGTGCGGCTGTTGTGGTTGTTGCAGCTGCAGTTGTGGTTGTTAGTGCGGCTGTTGTGGTTGTTGGAGCTGCAGTCGTGGTTGTTGGTGCGTTCGCTGTGGTTGTTGGTGCTGCTGTTGTGGTTGTTGGTGCTGCAGTCGTGGATGTTGGTGCTGCTGTTGTGGTTGTTGGAGCTGCAGTCGTGGTTGTTGGTGTTGCAGGTGTTGTGGTTGTTGGAGTTGCAATTGTGGTTGTTGTTGCGAGGGTTGTTGTTGTTGCAGCTGCAGTTGTGGTTGTTAGTGCTGCTGTTGTGGTTGATGGAGCTGCAGTTGTTGTTGTTGGTGCTACTGTTGTGGTTGTTGGAGCAGGTGTTGTGGTTGTTGGAGCAGGTGTTGTGGTTGTTGGTGCTGCAGTCGTCGTTGTGGTGCGGCTGTTGTGGTTGTTGGAGCAGGTGTTGTGGTTGTTGGTGCTGCAGTCGTCGTTGTTGGTGCGGCTGTTGTGGTTGTTGGTGCGAGGGTTGTTGATGTTGGAGCTGCAGTTGTGGTTGTTGGTGCTACTGTTGTGGTTGTTGGAGCTGCAGTCGTGGTTGTTGCTGCTGCTGTTGTGGTTGTTGGAGCTGCAGTCGTGGATGTTGGAGCGGGTGTTGTGGTTGTTGGAAGGGTGTTGTGGTTGTTGGACCTGCAGTCGTGGTTGTTGGAGCTGCAGTCGTGGTTGTTGGTGCGGGGGTTGTGGTTGTTGGAGCTGCAGTCGTGGTTGTTGCTGCAGTGGTTGTTGTTGTTGCAGCTGCAGTCGTGGTTGTTGGAGAGGGTGTTGTGGTTGTTGGAGCTGCAGTCGTGGTTGTTGGTGCGGGTGTTGAGGTTGTTGGAGCTGCAGTCGTGGTTGTTGCTGCTCCTGTTGTGGTTGGTGGAGCTGCAGTCGTGGATGTTGGAGCGGGTGTTGTGGTTGTTGGAAGGGGTGTTGTGGTTGTTGGACCTGCAGTCGTGGTTGCTGGAGCTGCAGACGTGGTTGTTGGTGCGGGGGTTGTGGTTGTTGGAGCTGCAGTCGTGGTTGTTGGAGCTGCAGTCGTGGTTGTTGGTGCGGCTGTTGTGGTTGTTGCTGTTGTGGTTGTTAGAGCCGGTGGTGTGGTTGTGGGAGCTGCAGACGTGGTTGTTGCTGCGGGTGTTGTGGTTGTTGGAGCTGCAGTTGTGCTTGTTGGTGTGTTCGCTGTGGTTGTTGGTGCTGCTGTTGTTGTTGTTGGAGCTGCAGTCGTGGTTGTTGCTGCAGTGGTTGCTGTTGTTGGAGCTGCAGTCGTGGTTGTTGGAGCGGGTGTTGTGGTTGTTGGAGAGGGTGTTGTGGTTGTTGGAGCTGCAGTCGTGGATGTTGGAGAGGGTGTTGTGGTTGTTGGAGCTGCAGTCGTGGTTGTTGGTGCTGCTGTTGTGGTTGTTGGAGCTGCAGTCGTGGTTGTTGGTGTTGCAGGTGTTGTGGTTGTTGGAGTTGCAATTGTGGTTGTTGTTGCGAGGGTTGTTGTTGTTGCAGCTGCAGTTGTGGTTGTTAGTGCTGCTGTTGTGGTTGTTGGAGCTGCAGTTGTTGTTGTTGGTGCTACTGTTGTGGTTGTTGGAGCAGGTGTTGTGGTTGTTGGAGCAGGTGTTGTGGTTGTTGGTGCTGCAGTCGTCGTTGTTGGTGCGGCTGTTGTGGTTGTTGGAGCAGGTGTTGTGGTTGTTGGTGCTGCAGTCGTCGTTGTTGGTGCGGCTGTTGTGGTTGTTGGTGCGAGGGTTGTTGATGTTGGAGCTGCAGTTGTGGTTGTTGGTGCTACTGTTGTGGTTGTTGGAGCTGCAGTCGTGGTTGTTGCTGCAGTGGTTGCTGTTGTTGGAGCTGCAGTCGTGGATGTTGGAGCGGGTGTTGTGGTTGTTGGAAGGGTGTTGTGGTTGTTGGACCTGCAGTCGTGGTTGTTGGAGCTGCAGTCGTGGTTATTGGTGCGGGGGTTGTGGTTGTTGGAGCTGCAGTCGTGGTTGTTGCTGCAGTGGTTGTTGTTGTTGCAGCTGCAGTTGTGGTTGTTGGTGCGGGTGTTGTGGTTGTTGGAGCTGCAGTCGTGGTTGTTGGTGCGGCTGTTGTGGTTGTGGTGCTGCAGTCGTGGTAGTTGCTGCTGCTGTTGTGGTTGGTGGAGCTGCAGTCGTGGATGTTGGAGCGGGTGTTGTGGTTGTTGGAAGGGGTGTTGTGGTTGTTGAACCTGCAGTCGTGGTTGCTGGAGCTGCGACGTGGTTGTTGGTGCGGGGGTTGTGGTTGTTGGAGCTGCAGTCGTGGTTGTTGGAGCTGCAGTCGTGGTTGTTGGTGCGGCTGTTGTGGTTGTTGCTGTTGTGGTTGTTAGAGCCGGTGTGTGGTTGTGGGAGCTGCAGACGTGGTTGTTGCTGCGGTGTTGTGGTTGTTGGAGCTGCAGTTGTGCTTGTTGGTGTGTTCGCTGTGGTTGTTGGTGCTGCTGTTGTGGTTGTTGGTGCGGCTGTTGTTGTTGTTGGAGCTGCAGTCGTGGTTGTTGCTGCAGTGGTTGTTGTTGTTGGAGCTGCAGTCGTGGTTGTTGGAGCGGGTGTTGTGGTTGTTGGAGAGGGTGTTGTGGTTGTTGGAGCTGCAGTCGTGGATGTTGGAGAGGGTGTTGTGGTTGTTGGAGCTGCAGTCGTGGTTGTTGGTGCTGCTGTTGTGGTTGTTGGAGCTGCAGTCGTGGTTGTTGGTGTTGCAGGTGTTGTGGTTGTTGGAGTTGCAATTGTGGTTGTTGTTGCGAGGGTTGTTGTTGTTGCAGCTGCAGTTGTTGTTGTTAGTGCTGCTGTTGTGGTTGTTGGAGCTGCAGTTGTTGTTGTTGGTGCTACTGTTGTGGTTGTTGGAGCAGGTGTTGTGGTTGTTGGTGCTGCAGTCGTCGTTGTTGGTGCGGCTATTGTGGTTGTTGGAGCAGGTGTTGTGGTTGTTGGTGCTGCAGTCGTGGATGTTGGAGCTGCAGTTGTGGTTGTTGGTGCGAGGGTTGTTGATGTTGGAGCTGCAGTTGTGGTTGTTGGTGCTACTGTTGTGGTTGTTGGAGCAGGTGTTGTGGTTGTTGGTGCTGCAGTCGTCGTTGTTGGTGCGGCTGTTGTGGTTGTTGCTGCGGCTGTTGTGGTTGTTGGAGCAGGTGTTGTGGTTGTTGAAGCTGCAGTCGTGGTTGTTGGTGCGGGTGTTGTGGTTGTTGGTGCTGCTGTTGTGGTTGTTGGTGCGGGTGTTGTGGTTGTTGGAGCTGCAGTCGTGGTTGTTGCTGCTCCTGTTGTGGTTGTTGGAGCTGCAGTCGTGGTAGTTGCTGCTGCTGTTGTGGTTGGTGGAGCTGCAGTCGTGGATGTTGGAGCGGGTGTTGTGGTTGTTGGAAGGGTGTTGTGGTTGTTGGACCTGCAGTCGTGGTTGTTGGAGCTGCAGTCGTGGTTGTTGGTGCGGGGGTTGTGGTTGTGGAGCTGCAGTCGTGGTTGTTTGCTGCAGTGGTTGTTGTTGTTGCAGCTGCAGTCGTGGTTGTTGGTGCGGGTGTTGTGGTT